>NC_090319.1:105245584-105958134 GCF_040869045.1 Eurosta solidaginis
GATTGAAGATTGTCGTGCACAAGGGTACGATAGCGGCACCAATATGAAAGGAGCTTACACGGAGCACTACGTCACATTCTCGACAAAAACTCGAATGCTGATTACTCGCCTTGTGCAACTCGCAGCTATGATAGCGTTTTCTTTTCTGAATAAAGTGTTACGCAAGCATTGTTGTTCTATTCTAAAAAACAGGCAACACCTTTACGAGGTATTTCGTTCTTTTGTGAAAATTCTTGCCTGCTCGCAACGCAAAAGCTTTACACTTTTACCCTGTATAAGATGGCGGTGTGGCAGTGCAACTTTGTGAAACTCTCAATTCGCCCTTAAGTTCCACATATACTCTGTTAATATGAGTGAATTTGGTGAGTTGAAATGTTCTTTGTAATCCATCAATAATGATTTATGAATGAAACGTCATTAATTCACGTTAATCAAATGTATTAGTGGATTTTTTATAGGGGCCCGTTAATTTTTTTAGTCCAGGGCCCGGATTTTCTCTCTACGGCCCTGGTTCGAAGACGCCTGAGGGGATTGAAGCCAGAGTCTCCGGACCCAGAGCCAAAATATCAGTACCTCTAAAAGCACATACGAGCAGCTTTCAAGCGGAAGTATTCGCAATATGTTGGTGCGCTAAGCTGAACCTTCAGGGCTGATACTCCAACGAAACAATTGCCATACTCAGTCAGACAGTCAGGCCCCACTAAAGGCAATTGTGGCGTTCGAAATAAAGTCAGCACTGGTCCTAGGGTGCACAACGTAGTACTGTTGCACTGGGTCCCAGGCCACAGGGGAGTACAGGGTAATGAGCAGGCGGACTCTAGTGTTTAGTTTGTTGCGTCCCTCCCACAAATTATCATCCTCCCAGCAGATCCATGCAGCGGGTCTGCGCCATACTCTCCTCCTCCGGGAAGGTATCGAACCCAATCCGTGCCCTCCTGACCTCGGTCATGAGAAATGGTTTTGCTGCGTTTGCCGGAAAAGAATCTTTTTAGGACGGTCATACTCTTGTCAGTGTGTCACGTGCAAGGGATGGTTGCACCGGACAGGTTGCCAAAACCCGACGTCCTCGTAACTTTTACAAATATTTTGTGGCTTCTTGTTGTTCACGCACTCATTACATTATGAGAAAATACGGCACCTGAGAACACAGCCGTATGAAGCTGAAAAACACAAGCAGGTCCTGAGTGAACTCCATAAACAGGCGTCGGACCTCTATGCCAGGAATTGCCCGGTGAATCCTGTACTCAAAGAAAAAAACCAGCAGAGTAGGAACGCACTCTCCCTAAGGAAACGGGAGTCACTCTAGCCCAACTTCGATCTGGATACTGTAACAGGTTAAACTCTTACCTATCCAGAATCAACCCTGACATACAAAACATATGTCCTGCTTATAATGTGTCCCCACATGACACCAACCATCTCTTTAGCTGTATTGTGGAATCAACGCCTCTAACACTCCTCTCATTATGGTCCACCCCTGTTGAAACTTTCTGTTTCCTTGGACTCCCGTTAGAGGACATTGATGACAATTTGTGATCTGTCGCACCTATTGGATGGGGCGAAGCACTGCTACAACAAGAGCAGGCGGACAACCCGGAAAGAGAGGCAGGAACTGCATGACCCATCGATCCGGAGCCGTTCCTGTCAGTTGGCTCACAGGGACATTTATTAGGAGAAGGGGGGGGGGGGGGGGGGGGGGGGGAGAGAGAAGAACACTGGATCAATACGCCAGGTTTGAGACAATCTAAGTTACTGTTAGGAAGTTATAGCACAAGTCGCTACAGGGCAATAATAGACCTATCGAAATTTAACCGAAGAATCCCAAGAGCTTTCTTACAGGGCATTATAGACTGAGCAGCCGTATGCAGAAATTGGGCATACTATCGAATACCACATGCCGATTTTGTGATCGATCAGCAGACGGCGGACCATATCCTCCAAGAATACGAAGTAATCTCAAAACGTAGGGCTAAGTTTATGGGCTCACCATGGCCAGTGCATTCCCACATTTAATCCCTCAAGCCAAGAACTCTGCTAGGGTTCATCAAAGAAGTCGGCTACTATGAGGTGCTGTGGAGGAGATGTGCAAGTCACTGTGCAATCCACAATAAATTATCTATCTACGTTCCGGTAACAAGCACCATTGAGGTACTAACCCGACCATCTCCGGACCTATTGATATGACTACATTGAACCTTCTAGGGATTGAATATTAATAATGACCGCAATGCGAAAGTCTGCTAAAATTTACCATTCTCCATGGAATTCTACATATATAACTTCCCACGTTTTGAATCAGTAATGAAAAGAGCAAAATTTACTAAAATTTTAACTGGTTGTGGGTAAGTTGTTGATGTCCTCTCTTAACGCAATGTAATGGCAACGGCGACGCAGGGAAAATAATAAAAATCCTATAAATCTACTGATCATTTGTATTTGTATTAATTAATCCCTCCCTTTCTATGCAGTTGTATGCATACATACATATGGGTTTTGTTCTCCAAACGCTATTTAAAGAAATCAATTGGTATTTACATGAACTTCGAACTCTTTGGTATTTGCCTTCTTCAGTTGATTATCAACAAAAGCATGACAAATTATCACACACAAATTCATACATGTTGTTTATATATTTAATATGGTAGGCAATTTACTTACCCTTTCTGGTTCGATGATCCTGGACAATCGGGCCTGACTAGACGAGATTTATTTTGCTTTAACATAGCGTGCTTAACGCGAACCATATCATGTTAGGGCATAATTTCGATTATGCAACCAATCAAAGAAATGTCGTGCTTGTAATACTGCTATGATAGCAGCAGCAGCTCCCGGTGGCGGCACATAAACAACAGTTGCATGCGGATCAGTTGCATTTTTTGCTTCGGCTACCTATTCAATTTTAATTCACATTACATTATCTACTATTGCAATTTTTAATCAATACAAATCAATAGGGGGACTCATGAAAGCATATAAACTTATAAGGTGTAAAATTATATCCATTTACACACGCTGTTATATGAACGCACCTAGTAATACTCTTGATATTCTTGATTGTTTATCAGCTGTATTATTGCCAAACAAAATTTTTTTGATTGTTATACACATTAAAAAATGCCAAAATTAAGTGAAAAATCAAAACTAAAACGCCTTTACTTGCTGATGTTGGACATTTCTGATGAAAATGCCTGCTGTAATGTCTGCAAGGTTGCATTCCTTTGAGTTTACCGCGTTTACACAATGAAATTTGCGCGTAAATTTATACCAAAGAGAATAGATATACTCTTTGTTTATCTATTCTCTTTGTTTATACAAATTGTGTATATGATTTTTCATACAAAATTTGACAGTTCGTTTACGCACTAGATAAATGTATACGTTTACACACTTTATAAGGCATTTATACGGTTACATGAGTCCCCTTATATAAATTACAGAAGCAAATACTGGCAAACAAAGATGCGTAGTTCCACGCTTTTTTGGGAAAAAACATCCAACCAATTTTGTACCGTATTCCAAAGCATGTTCGTTGTGGAAAGTACTTTGTTTACCGGTAAATCCTTGGCAAATGACACGTGAATCTGCATTTAATTGTAGGTTTCTTGTTGTTTTGGCATATCCTGAACTGAATCGCACCCCGGCAGAGATGATATATATTAGAATATAACATTTTTTTTATTATTTAAAAATACACATACGTATGAATGAAAAGCAGAGAGTAAATAATGTTGCTTTGGTTGTAGCGATAAGGACACTCCCCGGGAGTATGACCACCTGAAACCTTCTAGGCCATCCCGTCCATTCTATACAACTTTCAGATTCTAAAAACGCGTCTTTTGATACCACCTTTGCTTAGGTTGTGCACTGTCTTGAAAACGTTCCCTTTTTTGGTTTTGGAAATCGAATCTTCTAATTCCAATTGGTGGCAAGAGGACTTGGCTGCCTCTAGTTAATGCGCCAGGTTAATTTAGAAGTGCCTAAACAGCTAACACACGTCACACCGAAAAGCCCGTAGCACAAGCACTTTTTTAGTTTAATTACCACAATTATAGTTTTTCATCGTTTTAAAATGTTTCCCGGAATAATTAATAAATTGTCGTATTAAGATGACGCTGTCATTTCGATGACAGCAAGAAACGTCGATGTGTTAGTGGAGAGCGAAAAAAGCTTTGAATGTGTGGGTGAACTAGTTACCTCGGTCTTGTAGGGTAGTTTTTTTCGCTTTCACGGTTGCCACTTTGATCCATTTGGACCAAAAATGGTCCCTTCAAACCCCATTTGGTCCGCTGGTCCCTTTTATTCAATTTTGGTCCTTTTTAGGCAGAAGCCACGATTGGTACTTTTCTTTCTTTTTCACTCAGGTAAAAATCCACAATATTGCCCAAAAATTCGCAACACTTTCGTTAGCCCCCATATAATTTTGAATTTACTTCAATAGAACTCTCGCCACAAAAAATTGCTCAGTCAATAAAATGTACCAGAACAATGACATTTCACCTAGGATATAATTTATGCCAGACATTAAAAAGAAAAGTGTTGGCAAACACATTGTCGTTAATTGTTGATGAAATAACCGACTAATCAAAAATAACTTTTCTTTTTTATAAAAATATTAATAATGGCTAGATATTTCGATCGGTTATACAACACTATGTAAAATATATGAAAATAAGAATTGCTTCTCGCCTAGCATAGCTTATAGCGAGCACTCTGCCGTGAGCCTAGCACTTTCAAAACTTATACAAAGAAATTCTGTGTATTACTTCTCGTTTAGCACGTTGATATTTAAATCTTTCTCACCCATCTCAATGAGTTCAAGGAATTCCATGACTATTGTGGTGTTAAGCCACGCAAGGTAATTGAAAACTAAGTATCTTGGCACAAGACATATTTTAACTCGAAGATAGAAGGAAGCAAATGCAAAAGAGATTTGATTTCGGAAGAAATGTTTTGTATAAAATTATTCCCGTAGGTGCTAGCAGAACCTTTGAGACCTGGGATCAAAACTCACACTTACCAAAAGTACTGCAAAAATTTGAAATAATTGCGCGAGTACTTACTGTTAGAGTAACACCCCATACAGTTCAGGCTCACAGACAATCGGTCTTTGTCGTTCTCTTAAAATTTTAACGGCAAAAACAGTACTCGACATTTTTATTATTTAATTATTCCAACTTCTAAATATTGTGACGAATATTAGCAACACTAAGGGATACTATCATCTCTAAGCCGATGCTAAGTAGTAACTTGTATGAACATCAATAGATCAATCATTATGTCTACACATATGTGCGTACACGCAGTGGAGAAGAGACGCACAAACACATGCAGATATCTTATCTGAGATGCTGCTACAAGTATGCAATTATAATTGTGGAAGTGTCGCTCACAAATACACGCGCATATGGGAAGCTATACACGTACATCTGTAGTTATTTTGAAAGTAGTCTAATAAAGGATATTATGCATTATTGAATAGTGGAGTTATTTATTCAACAGCCTAGACAAGCAACTAACCGCTTTCTGGGAACTTGAAAACGTACCAAAGAAAAGGGTACTTAACGAATATAATGCCTATTGCGAGGAACTTTTCAGAGCTGCAACAGAGAGAAACTCCGATGGCAAATATATTGTCGCCCTTCCATTTAAACAGGATTTTCCTAACAACATCTCCTTAGGGCCTTCCCTAAACAGCGTCTGCTCCCAATTCTACCGGAATGAGATGCGCCTAGCCAAGACACCGGCCCTACAGACAGAGTACAATAGGGTACTAGCGGAATATGAGATATTGGGACATATGTCAAAAGTTCCAAAAATCATACCACCCCACTTGACCGATTGCTACTTCTTACCCCATCATACGGTTATAAAAGAAGAAAGCACCACGACAAAAGTTCGTGTGTATTCGATGCTTCGTGTCCCACAGCCAATGGCACAAGCCTAAACGGCGTACTTTATAAAAGCCCAGTACTTCAGACGGACTTAACGATTCTACTCCTTCGATTGAGATTCTTTAAATATGCTTTTAATAGCGACATCGAAAAGATGTACCGGCAGATATGGGTAAAGCCAAACCAAACACAATTCCAAAGAATAGTTTTTCGCAACAACCCAAGTGACCCTATCAGCGTCTACGAATTAAAGACAGTCACCTTTGGAATTAATTGTGCTCCTTATCTGGCGATAAGGACACTGCACCTACTAGCAGACGATGCTGAAACTTCCTCACCAATTGCCGCAGATATTTTACCTACAGGTATGTACGTCGATGACGTTCTTGCCGTGGGGCATAGCATCGATTCCACACTCAAGGCTCGCGATGAAATCACAGATGCTTTACAGTCCGCAGGTTTTTCCCTTCGTAAATAGACGTCAAATTGCTCGAGAATACTGAAAGGAATACCCAAACCTCATCTGCTCACCGAAGACTTTTTGGAATTCGAGGACGCGAGTACGGTCAAGACCCTAGGCATTCGATGGAACGCGCATGCGGATTATTTTTACTTCACCGCAAAAGTAATTGAAAATCGGGATATGTTAACGAAAAGGGCAATACTTTCTACAATCGCTAAACTTTTCGACCCTCTAGGTTGGCTCGCCCCAGTCGTCATTGTCGCCAAAATCATTATGCAAAACATTTGGCTAGAAGGGACTGACTGGGACGAACCAGTGCCGGCAGGAACCCTAGACCGATGGCATAATTTTATGCAGGAACACCCCCTCATTTACGAAATTCGTATCCCACTTTGGGTGTATTTTACGCCAACCAAAGACGTTGAAACACACGGCTTTTGCGACGCCTCCGAAAAAGCTTACGCCGCGACAGTCTTTTTATGAGCAAAGATAAAGGATGAGGTCTACGTTAACCAATTAATAGCAAAAACAAGAGTATCACCCGTGAAAACAATTTCCTTACCTCGATTGGAACTATGCGGTGCAGTTTTGCTGGCCGAAAGCATCGAATAAGTGCGCGAAAATCTGAGTTTATAAAATTTCAATCTACACCTATGGACAGACTCCACGATTGTTTTAGCGTGGATAGAAAAACTCCCTTGCTCTTGGTCAACCTTTGTCGCTCATCGAGTAACGAAAATAGTAGAAAAGGTAGGAAACAAATCCTGACACCACGTAGAATCCGCATCCAATCCTGCAGACCTGGCTAGCCGAGGACTACCAGCGAAGTTACAAGAAGATAAGACAGAATGGCCAATACAAGCAAAGGACTATCTGACTAACATAGAGGAGAAACGGGTGCAGGTTCATACAACTTCAATAATAAAAGAGAGAGAAGACATCCTCGAACGGTTTTCCAATTTATCAAGGGCCTTGAGGGTCATATCTTATGTTCGAAGATTTATCCAAAGAACCAATCCTAAGACAAAGGCTTCCTTTAAAGCGGCATCATACTTCAATCCACCCGATGAAATTCAGGCCACGCCAAGTCGTTTAATAACTATCTACCAACGGAGGCATTATTCGGAGGAACTTTCGAGTTTAAATTCCGGGAATCTCATCGGTTCAAAGAGCAAAATCCTGACTCTTACCCCCTTTGTCGATGAAAAGGGCATATTGAGGATGGGCGGTCGTATTTCAGGGGCCAAGGATCTTCCCTACAGTGAACGGCACCAGATCATTCCTCTTGTCCAGTTCATCCATAAAGACACCCTGCATGGGGAGAACCAACTTATGTTTCGTCGCCTACTCACACAATATTGGATCCCTAGGGTCAAAAATATGATCCGATCGGTCATACATAATTGCAAAACGTGCACCATATTCCGAAAATGGACCAAAACCCAACTTATGGGAGATATACCTCCAGAACGAACCACCTTTTCCCGGGCTTTCACCAATGCGGAGGTGGATTTTTCCGGACTATTTGCCATCAAATCTTATAGCGGAAGAGGATGCCGCATATCAAAGGGTTATGTCTGCCTCTTTGTCTGCTTTGCAACCAAGGCTATTCGCATTCCTGGCAGCTTTCGATAGGTTTGTTGCTCGGCGGGGATGTCCAAAGAACATCTACTCCGACAAGGGAACCAATTTTGTCGGAGCCTCCAGAGCTCTCCGCTCAGAACTCAAAGCTTTCCTGGCGGACGCTCGCAACCAAACTCTATCCAAGTACAGTCACCAAAACCTGATATGGCATTTCATACCACCAGGAGCTCCTCACATGGGCGGGCTATGGGAGGCAGGGGTCAAAAGCTTCAAGAACCACATCAAGAAGATCGCTTTGAATCACAAATTTACCCTTGAATAATTCAGCACCCTACTTTGTCGAATCGAGTCCTGTCTCAATTCTCGACCGTTAAGCCGCTCCTCCAACGAGCCGTCTAACTTGAAGCCACTTACTCCAGGGCATTTCCTCGTTGGAGGGCACCTATTAGCTCCACCGGAGATCGACGTCAGCGAAAATCGCGTTTCACTCATCCATCGATGGGATAAACTTAAGGCGCTGCATCAAACCTTCTGCGAACGGTGGAAAACTGAGCACTGTGTGCCACACCGCAATCCTCGGGCTCGCCACGTGAGCGGACCTATTCCAAACCAATTTTTTAAATCAATTTTCAAACTACACAAAGTCCTGACACCACGTCCGAGGCTACTACTGAGGATTCCAAACCACTCCGGCACTCAGTGCCAACTTCGGAATCCTCGGACTCGTCACGTGATCGGACACCTAGCATTGTGTGCCACACAGGAATCCTCGGGCTCACCACGGGAATCTGCACTATTATCTAAACCTCGCACTCTTGGGTGACGGAGTTGAAAGGTATACCTACCGGGAAACTGTTGAGGGAAAGGGAGAACCCAACTCCCGTTCACCCCGAACGAGGCCAACGGAATCCTAACGCAGATCTACTATCTGCCACATAATGCCATTGAATCAGTAATTACAGCCCCACCCCCCCCACACACCGATATCAATTCTGCAAAAAAGGAATGTGCTTGGAGAATTCTTATAATAATGAAGAAAATCTCTATCAGTACACCGAAGATTGCGAATACTGTGGACGGGAGTGATCATTTGAAAATAAATACTGATTTAAATATCATCTTATCTGTATTTCTGCTGAAACTCTTTGCATCAACTAAAACCAATGAAATGGGCTATGTCAAAGCAGCAAGAGCTATCGTACCACCGATGCTTGATCCCCAGCAACCAAACTCGCAGAATCCGAAAGCTGGGGCGAGGTAAATGGCCCAGCCTGTACTACTAATACACCTGAATTTTCACGCGTTCACGTTAGATCGAGAAGAACTATAACTTGTATAATGGTATTTCAGACAATTTGGCATGTATGTAAACCCAAACATATATAAATAAAAAAAAAAAAACATATGGTGACCTAGAAATTTGACTATGCAACCATATACGGATGGGCATTGTGACGACATTCTGTTCCGTTCTCGAAGCAACAAGGACTAAATTGTCGACGCAAGGTGCCAGTGACCATTCGAGGCACTGCACCAAACCAGAATTTTATTATCTTTTACATCGGGAAAGCATGTGCAATTGTGTGTACACCAATTGCGAGATGCTAAAAATTACTCATATCACCTAAAATCCTGAAACAATTATGAAACATCATTCCTTACATGGGTTAACCTAACGCGGTTATCCCGCAAGGCGGGTTTGACAATCAGGATATTTATTATCTCTATATACCCACCAAACAAAGTAAGGGAGTTCAAAGGGTCAACAGAACTAGGTACAAAGCGCCGGTTGCTTTTGCGTACACATTGTCTGTTTTAAACAATACAACATATCGTGGGTTTTCAATCAAATTGTATATTTACAAATTATCTAAACAAACTGTACAAAAAGAAAAAAATTTTACTCACCATCATCTTTCTTCCATAGTCCCCTCGAGACCCTGTTGGTGCCATCATATTGAGCAATACATTTTGTTTGATTAGTCGTTAGCCATAAAAACCAATTAATTCTTTATCAGCATCTACTGACTGTAAAATAAAATACTTTAGCGCGCACCTATTTTTTCGTTACAATGCGTTAAAGCGCAAGTCGAGTTGAAACTACGACCGCCACCCCTTTTTTGTTTGAAATAAATATTTGGTTTACGTTTATTTAATCGTATGCCTACAGATTCCAATTCACGTTCGAGCAAATCGCGATGCACATTTGGCTTAGTTGTATCTAACATCATGAAAACTAAATCTGCAGTACGTGCTACAGCGATTACTTGGCGACCACGGCCTTTGCCCTGCGCGGCACCCTCAACAATTCCAGGCAAATCGAGCAACTGTATATTGGCACTTTTATATTCAATGACTCCCGGTATACAAGTAAGCGTTGTTCATTCATAATTGGCGCCTCCGATTCAGTTTTGGTTAATGTGGAGAGCAATGTTCTGTGTCGCGCTTCTGGCCACGTTCAACCATACCAGTGGCGTTGCCTCTTCACCGATCAGACATCGCAAATGCTTGTGGAGTCTGTAAGATCGACATATTTTACGCACTTGGACTAGATGTACGTCTTCAATCCAATATTTGATACGGCGAGTTAGCAGAAAGCTACCTGGATACTGTTGTAATAACTCTGATGGCCTTTTTTTTGAAGAGTACCCACGTCAAACCGCGACACCCTTTGGAGTAACAGTCACAGCAACGCCTTCGAAAACTTGGTCCCGTGCACGTACGAACGTTACCCGACATTGCAAACTCAATCACGTTACGCCATAAAGGCACATTGCCACGACAACCCGATGTGCGCGAAATACGATCTCGTTTCTCATGTAAATCTGTTGATCGATAAAGTTGCATTTCATGAAAGATTTGCAACACACTCTTGCAAAACAGCCTTATGACAGGTAGAGCGGAAATCGGCTGGAATTGGATTTACACCGGCATGATGTGCGCGGAATCGTTTTTTGCCTCGGCAACAACTTCCCTAGAACGAAATGAAGCCTCTTAGTAAGGTACCTACATACGTTTCGTCCCTGTGCACATTCGAACCCAAGCGATCAGCCACTGGCCCATATGGTTTCACGCCACCACGCAACAAATTATATATAAAATTCCATGCATATTCCCTTTTCAGGAACACTTATATAGCCAGCACCGGCAGCTTCAGTGTGGGCAACAATGGTGATAGTACAATATGTTCAACCGAACGTTTACCCGACCGAGCTTGAGCGATGGGCACCAAATTAGCACCACTCATTGCAATTGACCAGCCCTGCGCTTGACTAGCTGCTGCTGCCTTATAGCCCTGTCGATGTATCTCACTCATTACATATTCTGCCAAATATCCTGAATAAAAATAGCTGCGTATCAAAGACGTGCTCCGTAATTCATTTGTGAGGTACGCAATTACCGAAATGGGGCAAAGTCATTTGACCCAATAACCCACAACTAATTTAAGGCCATTAATACATTTCATACGTATCTTTTGGTTTAACTGGTATCACCAAATCATCAATCACTAACATAACTGGACTCAGTAGGGATAGTAGCCAAATTATAGTGAAATTTCAAATCGATGGATTAAGTAGTACGTTGGTGGTTCCCTACCAAATATATTCGGTCCATGATTAGTGAAGACGCTCTGTTTAACTTGATGCTCTTCAACAATGTCCATAGTTGTGGTTCTGAAACCAAATAAATAAAACAAAAAGAATTATTAGTATAAATGTACCAGTCGAAAAAGCAGAACACGTTTTTTTTTTCGATATGTACATACATTTATAAAATCTGTGTTCTTCTTTAAGCGCGCTTCTTACTAATAGCGAAACTTTTCCATATTCTAATCGTGTCGTTGGGTGTTGCACGCGCATGTGATGCTCCAGTTGTTGCTGTTGGCGTTGCGGCTGTTGTCGATGGGGCTTTTGTTAATATGCTATCGAATTCTTGCACTGATCCAACACTTAATTGATTTCTATGTAAATTTGATATATGCGATAACATAAAATTTCGTCGCGTAATGTTGAAACTACATATTTGGAATTTCATGTAGGATTTATGTGGCAAATATGTAAAAAAATGTTGTTGTAGTTCGGTAGTATGTTGCGAGAATATTTCTACAGCACATTCCGAACATTTGAAATGATCACCAACATGATATTGCCGCGCTAACTCCAACTCTGCGCGCCCCTCGAAAGAAGTCAATTCATACATATTTTCTTTGGTTTCATGGCTTTTATCATCGTATTTTTGAAATAATAAAAACGTGCTTTGAGAAGGATTAGTAATCAGCTGAAATGAAATAAAAGAATAAGAAACTAGAAAAATGTATAAAATTATCAAAAGGGACCGATACTGGCATACTTACCCAGTACACGTTTTCTTCGTAATAAAAATTCATTCAAAAATGTCTGTATACTCATTTTCATGAATGAATGACATTTTTGAATGAACGAAACAAGGTTGCCACTCGTCTGACATTGCCTTTTTTCGGATCCGTGAGACCCGACAAGCCCGACTAATCATACGCAAGCTCCGTAGGTGTCCGACACACCCTACCAACAGCTGTGGTTCGGAACACAAAAAAAAACCACAAAATTATAAAAGAGAAAAAAAGGGGTGGGCGAACAAATAAAGGACGAGAAGAAAGTAAGCGTGTTTTACAAAAAATGAACACTTAATATGATATATTTATAATTTATTGGTAAATATATATTTACAAAAAAATCAAAATGGGAATAACAAAATGTTAAAGCGAAGCATGTTTTCGCTTCCGATGTAACCACAGCAAGGAAGCCGAAGGCTATAACTTCCCGCAGCTGCATTTATAGGGTGCGAAACCGATGGAGCGATTGAGGTGGGCCCTCAACGTGGTAAAGCAGCTGAGCGTGTGCCCAAACACTCGGCACATAAACTCTTGCCCGCCAGAAGAGTCAGCGCGCACCCAAATGACCACCTCATAGCACCGATAAAAACGGGTATACCACGAAGCCCCCTCGTCATAATACCGCACCGTCAAGCTTATGCGATTGTAGTTCCGCGGCACATTTAAAAATGTAATTCGGAGCGTAAGACGACGGCCCTGGAACGGAAAAGAAAGAAAGTGGTAATCGCACATAAGGAAAGAGGATCCAAAATAAAGAAAGGAAACCACAATCCGCATACTTACATGCTTGCTTGGTAAAACCTGATTTACAGTCGTCACTGGTCACGCTATAAATGCCGTTTCTGTGCACAGTGCTGCCAGACAGATATCAGCAAATGAGTAAAACCAAAGGCGCTGATCAGATGAACAGCGGTCGACGGCAATCTTAACTCTGAATTACCGACGTTGAAAATACACGGGTTTGCCGTGATACCCTATTCTACACAATTAATAGCAACTAGTATATAAACGCGTATTGCCTGCATCAGGAAAACAACAAAAACTACAGTTTGTCTTTTGTTCATGCTCAATAGTTTTATTTAAGGTTGGAAATATTTACCCAAATAAAATTTACATTTAGGCGTGTCTAAATAAAGGGTTTTATAAAGTATAATTATCTCTGCCGCATAACATAATAAGAATTTGCATTCCACATGAACCCCTTACCCCGAGTACGCCAACCAATATGTCAGCCAGAATCGGCCGCTGAGATTGTGCCCAATTTACCGGGGTATGTCGACTGAGGAGCGGCTACGTGCAATACTAATTCACCGCTATTGTCCCAACTGCCTATCCCCGTTCCACCGCCTGGAAATATGCCCCAGCCAAAACCGATGCCGACGTTGCAGTGAACCACATCACACGACGCTACATATGGACGAGGATCAGCCGTCGCCACGTCGCAGATGGGCCCAGCAAGTCGAGGAAGAAGAGAGGCTGGCCAATGCAGCACAGGTAGCCCAATCGGGTGGCTTAGAGACGCCGCGATTCCGGCCACCACTACGTCACGAGAGACCCGAGAACCGCTCCCTTATGCACGGCGCTTTCGCGCGCTTACAAGTCGGGGATTGGGCGGAGACACGTCCTTTCCGCCCATCGCACCGCTCTATTGGTAAACAGCGTGACGACGCGGAACCGCGGTCAGGTTTCCCATTTTTGCAGACCAGACGGCTTTGCCAAAACGGTCTGGAAAATTATTTTGGACAAATTAGGAGAGGGGGTGGTTGTAGTGTGAGGATAGCGCCTTACATGTTCACCAATCTATTTAAAAAGTCTTGGGGACTCCGGTATACAAATTTAGTAGTACCTACACGGAAATTGCGAGCCCGTTACGCAACACGAAAATGTTTCTCTAGAAGAAACTAGAAACATAGTTGCAAGTGTGTGCAATGACAGTTTCATGCGGGACTTATCTTGGCAGGAGTTTCAGGGTCTACCAAAACAGGAGCATAGTTTTAATCAGCTCAGAATAGAAGAACACACAGATCTTGATGATATTGAAGTAGATTTTCTAAGACAAAATGCCAATGCCTACTTTTTTGGCTACCTTTTATTTAAAAATTTTTAAAGCACACACTTGTTCCCAACCCTTGCTTTATTTAGGAACTCAGAAGCCTTCAACCGCATTCTTCTTCACTGAGCAAAGACAAATTGGCAGGTGTGATTTGGTTAGGCCGCCGCAGGATTTTATGGAATATTTTAAGGAGCTAGAAGCATTATTTAATAGAGAATTCGACTCCACCTGTCACCGAAAAGGATTGGGCCAGATTTTATTCGACAAAATGAAGGATGTCACACCCCGTCTCTGTGGTAGCGACTGTGATCCCAAAATGGTTTAGGCCCAATTTGTGAAGCTACGCATTTTCTTCGTTTTAAAATTTTTCAATAGAGAGCTTAGTAACCCCAATTTTAAAACAAAAATCTTGTGTGTTTCGCATCTTTAAAGGTGGTAAAATGGCATCAGAGTTTATTCCCTAATATTTCCTTGTACTTCTTTCCAGCCTTCTCTTAATTTTTTTATTGAGAACTGGCTGCAGTTTTTCCTGTCTATATGAACATATTTTGTAAAATATAATTCTGTACAATAGATTCCTATTTGTAAATATTATTATTCCTCATATATTGCCAAAAGTTGTTTGCTTTTCGCTTATGTAATTTTGCTTTATATTTTATAATTAATTTTGCTTATATTTTGTATCAAGAATTGTGCAATATCTATGATTTGCTTTATTTATGATTTGTGTTATACTTTTCAGTTAATTTTATTTGTTGGTGATATGTTGTTTGCTTTATACACCTTTTGCTTTTATTAACATTGTGAACTAATGATTTTTAATGTTTTTGCCTTTTAATTTTTCGAAAATTATGTTCATCTTGGCTTTACTTATATTTTTATTGATATTACTATTATTATTACCCGTATTGTTATTATTATGTTGTACGGGTGATATAGGCCTACTGGGGAACCGAGCACCCAAAAATGACTTTGCTAACGCTCCTGATTGCATACCTTCTGGTGGTGTGGAAAATGCAAAAATTAATTAAAAGAGTTAAGGAGGTACTACATAAACGCTTTGCTCGCGTTGCTTCGCTTTGATGGCATGTTACAGCCAACACTTTATAATATACATATATAGTAATGATTAGTTTTTTTTGTCACGAAATAAAAAACACAAAAATGTACAAGAAAGAAATAACAAAATTAAATGAGCTGTTATGTTAACGCACGAAGAGAGATAAGTACATTTTATCTTAGCTATCAAAAAATTTAATTTCACGTGTTGTCACGGAAAAATTTGTAACGAGTAAAATAAGCTTTTTTTTGGATTTGTAATCCTGACAAAAAATTCGAGTTTTTTGATATCCCATTTGACAATCTTGAGTAAATTTTCGGTGAAAATCATAAATTAAACCTTTACCATGTAAAATACCCCAAAGTTATTCTGTAACGCCCAAATTTGATTTTGAGCATGATGGCATCTATGGCCAATATTATAAAAAATGCACATTTTCACGCGCTCTCAGAGAGCGAGAAGTTTCATATCAGGTCATCAGCGTCGGGCATCAAGTGATTCGTGCGATCATCGCGTTCTCACTAATACAGCCACAGTTCCAATTCTGGTTATCCCTACACCATAGCACTGACTTTACCACTTTATTGGTAGATCTACCAACTTTTTAGCCCATTTTCATTTTCTACCACTTCTACCACCACAGCCCAAAAATCTACCAACATTTGCTTTTGTAAAGCATATATGACACTACTTTATTTTTTCTTGGCTTCCAAGCTAAAAAAACTGACGAAACTTTATCGGAACTTCAAAACACAAAAACAATTTCTATTATGAAAAAGCGAGACCACTATTCCCCCCAAATTAATGAGTTTGACATGTTTTTGTTTATGTTTTACATTAAAATTTTTAACAATAACAACAATGCAAAAACACGCGAAAATTATTTCGGTCTCTAATGGTTCATTTTTTTCACAAGAATGTTGATTTTAATTGTGTTTTTATGCTCCAAATTTTCAAACTTTACACAAAATTTTCATGTGTCAGAAAAAAATAAAGAAAAACCGGCGAATGTCAAAAAGACCTATCAAAATACAAACTGGCTCGTTTATTTTTAATGAACTAGAATGTATTATTTTTTTTGTATTTAGTTAGTTTTTTTGAAATATAGTTTACACACTTAAACCAGTACTGAAGCCGTATTAGGAGGATAAAATACAAGAAAAAATATACGAAAATAAAGTAGTGTCATATAGGTATAAGAGAATTAAGAAACGATTCAATTTCGAAGACGAAAAATTTAACGTTTTGGAATATTTTGGTGCAAAAAATATTCAATCTAGTTAAATGACAACGATTGTTCCCTTATACGCCAATTACACGGCTCAAGTATTTTTATATATTTGCCCGGTGTGTGCACTGGTTGCGCTATTTGCGCAGAGAACTGCGCTAAAATCAAAATGGTTTTGATATTTACACATGTCTGCAAATATTGCACTGTGGTTTCTGATAATATAACATCAGTAATTATTGCGGGGTGATTGGAGGGTGGAGCCGTGTGTAGAAGTTCACGAAAGTGGGGAAACCTTCTGACCTGGCAATGGCCAGAGCGATTCTTTTGCATGCGGTGCAAGCAGCTCACTACTGCCGGTCGCTTGCGGCCAATTATCCTCTGGGTAGCTAATGTGAGAAGGCGACAACCTGGCTAGGCCACTCTGACATAATCGGTTTAAGGGCTAGCCGGGGATGATCTCATCGGCAGCGTTTGTACACCTCTAGGTGCGGCTGCAAGCGGGCGTCTATCTTGGAGCAAGCGGCTCGCTATATAAACGTGCAAGTAATATTTTCACCCCCGCTGAGCGGATTGTGCGCTGGGCTTGGGACCCGCCACGTAAAACCATACTCCAATGAAATATAACAACAAGCCTCGGATAATTACACTCTCTATTGATGACAACAATGGCAAACGTTTGAAGGACAATGAATTGAGGGCATGCAACTGGAACGTCCGATCCCTGAATGGGATTGGTGCAGATGCCCGGCTGGTTGATGTCCTCGTCAAAGCAAAATCTGACATCACCGCCATCCAAGAAATGTGTTGGACGAAACAAGGAAGAAAGAAGATCGAAAATTGTGACATCTATTGGAGTGGCCATACGAATAAGCGCAGTTTCGGCGTCGGATTCGTGGTGGGAGAGAGACTTTGTCGCCAAGTGCTGGCGTTCACGCCTGTGGACGAGCGTCTCGCCACTATCCGAATAAAAGCAACATTTTTTTAATCTATCATTCATCTGCGCCCATGCGCCGACAGAGGAGAAAGACGATGAGGTGAAAGACACTTTTTATGAACAATTAGAACGAATATACGAGCGCTGCCCCCGTCATGATATAAAAGTCGTGCTTGGCGACTTTAACGCCAGGGTGGGCAAAGGTGTTTTTGGCCCTACAGTCGGAAAGTTCAGCCTACACAATGAAACTTCTCCTAACGGACTGTGGCTGATTGACTTGGCCGGTGCTCGAAACATGGTCATATCCAGCACGAGGTTCATGCATAAAAAGATACATCAAGCTACATGGCTGTCTCCTGATCAAAATACTCGCAATCAGATCGATCACGTTGTGATAGACGGACGGCATGCCTCCAGTGTTTTAGATGTGCGCACGATCCGAGGACCTAACATAGATTCGGCCCATTATCTCGTTGCAGCCAAAATACGCACCCGCCTCAACGCGGCTAAAACCAAGGAACAAAAAACACAAGGAAAGCTAGACGTCGAAAAGCTTCAATCACAACAGACTGGCAATGACTTCAAAACTCGATTCTCACACCTGCTCTCTGAGAGCACAACTCATCCTGAAGGAATACAGGAGCAGTGGGAGCATATCTCCAAGGCACTTCGTACTGCCGCCGAGGAAAAAATTGGTTACCGGCGGCCACGAAGAAACAACTGGTACGATGACGCTGCCTACAGGGCTACGTTAAAAGTGAGCGCGACAAGAGCAGTGTGTGAACGCTATCGTGAGTTGAAAAGGGAAGCGAGACGCCTTTTCAGGAAGAAGAAAGCAGAAAGGCGTTAGTGCGAGGAGCTTGAGCTGCTAGCCACCAGGAATAACGCCCGAAAATTCTACCAAAAAATACGGCGACAGACGGAAGGTTTTAAGACCGGGGCAAACTCCTGTAGGAATGAAAACGGCGACCTTGTAACTGATGTCCAGAGAGTGCTTAGATTATGGAGGGAATACTTCTCTGCTCTCCTAAATGGAGGCAGCAATTCCCCGCGCAGAGATGAAGAACCCGATCCCGCAATCGATGATGATGGAATATATGCACCCCCCCCCCCCCCCCCCCCCCCCTATTATTACGAAGTTAGAATATCAATAACCAGATTGAAACACAACAAGGCCGTGGGAGCTGATGGATTGCCTGTGGAGCTATTCAAGTACGGCGGCGAGGAGTTGGTAAGGCGCATGCAGCAGCTTCTTAGCAAAATATGGGCGGACGAGTGCATGCCCGACGGTTGGAATCTAAGTGTTCTTTGCCCAGTCCACAAGATGGGGGATACTGCAAAATGCACCAACTATCGTGGAATCAGCCTTCTTAATATCGCATATAAGGTCCTTTCAAGTGTATTGTGCGAAAGATTGAAACCCACCGTGAACCGGCTGATTGGACCTTATCAGTGCGGCTTCAGACCTAGTAAATCTACCATCGACCAGATATTCACAATGCGCCAAATCTTGGAAAAAGCCCGTGAAAAGAGAATCGACACACATCACCTCTTCGTCGAATTTAAAGCCGCCTTCGACAGCACGAAAACGAGCTGCCTATATGCCGCTATGTCTGAATTTGGTTTCCCCGCAAAACTTATACGGCTGTGCAAAATGACGTTGAGCAACACCATCAGCTCAGTGAGAATTGAGAAGGACCTCTCCGAGCCGTTCGAAACTAAACGAGGTTTCAGACAGGGTGACCCCTTATCGTGCGATTTCTTTAATTTGATGCTGGAGAAAATTATACTAGCTGCACTGGAAAAATATACTATAAAAGCGTGCAATTACTGGCATATGCTGATGACATTGATATCATCGGCCTAAACGCCCGCGCTGTTAGTTCTGCTTACTCCAAACTGGAAAAAGAAGCGGTAAAGATGGGTTTGATGGTGAATGAGGACAAAACGAAGTACCTGCTGTCATCCAGCAAAGAGTCAGCGCATACGCGCCTTGGCAACCACGCTACTGTTGGCAGCCATAATTTCGAAATAGTAAAAGACTTCGTTTATTTGGGAACGCGAGAAGTTGGTAAGGCGCATGCAGCAGCTTCTTAGGAATATGGGCGGACGAGTGCATGCCCGACGGTTGGAATCTAAGTGTTCTTTGCCCAGTCCACAAGAAGGGGGATACTGCAAAATGCACCAACTATCGTGGAATCAGCCTTCTTAATATCGCGTATAAGGTCCTTTCAAGTGTATTGTGCGAAAGATTGAAGCCCACCGTGAACCGGCTGGAAAAAGAAGCGGTAAAGATGGGTTTGATGGTGAATGAGGATAAAACGAAGTACCTGCTGTCATCGAGCAAAGAGTCAGCGCATACGCGCCTTGGCAACCACGCTACTGTTGGCAGCCATAATTTGGAAATAGTAAAAGACTTCGTTTATTTGGGAACCAGCATCAACACTAGCAACAACATCAGCACTGAAATCCAGCGAAGAATTAATCTTGCCAATACATGCTACTTTGGACTAGGTAGGCAAATGAAAAGTAAAGTCCTCTCTCGGCGGAAAATCATACTCTACAAGTCACTTATCGTACCCGTCCTGCTATATGGGGCAGAAGCATGGACCATGACAACAGCAGATGAAGCGGCTTTGGGAGTGTTCGAGAGAAAAGTTCTTCCAAAGATTTATGGACCTCTACGCGTTGGCGATGGCGAGTACCGAAGGAGATTTAATGATGAGCTGTACGAGCTATACGCAGACATCAACATAGTCCAAATTAAAACGCAGCGGCTGCGCTGGCTAGGCCATGTTATGCGAATGAATGATGATGCGCCGGCCAAGAAAGTGTTTCTATCAGAACCCGCCTATGGAAGCAGAGGTAGAGGGCGGCCCCCACTTCGTTGCAAGGACCAGGTGGAAAACGATTTAAACTCCCTTGGTGTGACCAATTGGCGCCGGTTGGCGGAGTGAAAGAGCGACTGGCGCGCCTTGTTGGACGGCCATAACCGTTTAGACGGTTAAGCGCCAATTAAGTAAGTAAGTAAGTAATTATTACTTAAAAATGTTAATATCGAAGGCGTAAGGACCATCTCTAGCTTTTAACAGGAATTCACACAAATTCAATAATACATAATAATTTTTTATCCAGTTAGAACACATATTTCATTTGTTGCGATCGTTGAAAAATGAATATTGCGCAGTGCTGCAATGAGTTGAGTTGGTCTTGCAATTAAAATATATATATTATAAATACAATGGAAAATAAACGCTTCTGGTGCGAGTTTTTCGACTTATACCGTGAATTACCAGCACTGAGGAAAATAAATAGTGGTTTTTTATACAATTAGTGCCTTTTTATAAGCTTTTATTTAGTTTCACTTTTGTTGTCTGTAATGGAATCTTGCAAGTTAAATTTGATACATTTCCCGGTGTCCGATTGAGCTGAAATTTTGCACACATGTATAACTCTGATGACAATGCGATATTACTTTGTTAGAATTCGATAAATTAATCGATAACACAGTTATCGGTAAAGATTTGTATTTACTTTGGCATAACAGCCTAAGTCCCATACAAACCCGCCGGTACCTATCCGTGGATTGTGATATTTGGACGTGGTGAATCACGCGTGGTGAATCTCAACGCTTGCGAAAAGCGGAGACACAACCCTCTGTTGTATTTCTGTGTATAACCAACATAGCTGAATTTTTAAGGCTGTTTAACTCTGTAATCTTTTCTGTAATTTAGTTTGCTTTTGGAAAAATTACCTATTTGAAAAAAGCTGGCTGAAAAATATTGGCATAACAGCTTAAGTTAAATCAAGAATGGAAAATCTTGGAAAATTTGAGCAGATGTGGCAATTTCGCGCGTCCGTTGAACGAAATATTGACAATCTGCTGATCATCGCTAGGAAATTAGCGACATTCCATCAACTAAGCAGCACTTTAGCAATACTACTGTTATTATTTGGCCGCTCAAATACACGTATATTAATTGTGCATTAAATCTAAAATATACAAATACACCATAATAATTTACACGGCAAAAGCCATAATAATTTACACGGGTCATCAATTCTTTCCCTGATTCAAAATCTGAACTACCAGCGCTACCGTCAACAGCTCAGTGTCATCATTGCCAGTAGCGCCAATAACACCAAACTCGTGCGTGACACACAAAAGTCGTTTCACTCAATAGCGCAAGTAAAATGTACTACGCACTCACTACTAAGTAGCGTCAAAAATTCGCTTGGAGTCATTTCGTCAGTGAGCTACCATTGAGCTGGCACCGCATTGGCGCCAATAAAATTGCGCGAATGCCCAGGCTCATGACTTCAGTACTTATATTTACTATGCTTTAAACTTTGAATACACCGCTGAAGTTGCTGCGCATAAAATGTGTACTAATAAATTCCAATCCGCATTATACCAAAAATTTTTGAATATAAAGATATTGCATACGCGAACTTCGGTGGAAAGCAGCGGAGCGTAACAAAATTCTAGTAGGTCACTTTCACCACACCAAAAACTTTAACACAATTTTTAACATAATTTAAGCACAGAAATACACTGATTGGAGTTTTAGTGAGTAAAAGTTAAAATTCTGAACACATTAGCTGAATAAAAAGTGTACAAATAATTACTAAATAACAAATACAGACAGTGGTAGTTTAACAAATTCTGTTGTGGTAAGTGGTGAATGTGACCTACTAGAATTTTGTGAAGCTTGCCTCACACGATTTGTCGTCTATGCAATGTCTCTATATTATATCGTTTCGGATTATACGCAGATGTAACTGAAATATGTGTTTTTGTTTCACCTCCTTTACTTATATTTAAAGCTTTTCTAAAAACAAGCTTCTATTACTTGTTAATAAAACGAACTAAAAAGTAAAAAATAAAATTAAAGAAAAAAAAACTTTTTTAAAAATAAGCTTTTATTATTTTGGTTAATAAAATTAACTAAAAAGTAAACAATAAATTGACTCTAAAGAAATATAACACTTTATAAGTTCATTGTAAGCTTTAACGATAATTAGGCTTTTGCGTCTGCGACAAAAAAATTCTATATTGTACATAATTATATATTTTTAACATTAAAATTTTACACCTAAATTATTAAAGCTTACAGTTTATATCACAGTCCTAATTGTCCTAATAAAAGCGTGTTACATTGCGATAGCAAGAAAATGAGATCCTAAATGTTCTCAATTATACCATCAAAATTTAACACGTTTTTTATTAGAACAATTAGGACTGTGATATAAACTGTAAGATTTAATAATTTAGGTGTAAAGTTTTAATGTTAAAAATATATAATTATGTACAATATAGAATTTTTTTGTCGCAGACGCAAAAGCCTAATTATCGTTAAAGCTTACAATGAACTTATAAAGTGTTATATTTCTTTAGAGTCAATTTATTGTTTACTTTTTAGTTAATTTTATTAACCAAAATAATAAAAGCTTATTTTTAAAAAAGTTTTTTTTTTCTTTAATTTTATTTATACAATTAAAACACGTTTCATTTGTTGCGCTACTTTAAAAATGAATATTGTGCAGTGTTTTTGAGCCGTGTATGTCAAAATTCTCATTTGCACAAATTTCGTCGTTTTATATTTGACCATGGTTTTTGTGTCATGTATGGGCCGTCTTACTTAAAGCTTTTCCATTTCACAAGACTTCCATGGAAATTCTTAACAACGAATGGTAATCATTGATGTTATATGATAAGGAAAAAATAGAAAAGATATTTTCCGACGATATTCTTAAAGGATGGGTAAAATTGGGAGCTGAAAAGTCTTCTAGAAGAAAATTTGTTTGAAAATTTGAGTGAATAAATGTGCTCCTTAGCAATATTACCTCACAGCATATATGTAATACTCCTGTATTGCTACAAAAGGCTAGATACATTCTAGGGTGCCAGACGTCCCCCATTTTGACTTTTTATCCCCCTTGCTATGGAAGGTAGCGTATGACCCCCATTTTCGCCAGCAAACGTTCATTTCTTGCTTACGTTTATATACTACGGGCGGATGAAAAAATCGAATTTTACGATGTGTTGTCATCACTAATAGGATGAACTGATATACAAAGTGAATGTATGTACATTTTTTGGGGAATTGAAACAGGATTTTGATATGAAAATATTTTTGTGCCATATTAAAGGCTGAATATAAACATATGTGTTTTTAACACGCTTTTATTAGCTTGGCCTGTATGTAACGGAATCTTTGAGCTTAAGTTTCACCGGTTTCTAGAAGTCTGATTAATTTGAAACTTTGCATACGTATCAAGGACCGATGACAATGCATTAATGTGTTGGTGTGTTGACATAAGGTCAATTGGCCTTATTACTACTTTGAATGGCCGTAAGTTTGATTGAAACTTTGCACACGTATCAAGGCTCGATGACAATGCATTAATGTGATGGTTTGGTGACATAAGGTCAACGGCCATAAGGTCAATTGGCGTTATTACCACTTTGAGTGGCCATAAGTTTGATTGAAACTTTGCACACGTATCAGGCTCGATGACAATGCATTAATGTGATGGTTCGGTGACATAAGGTCAACGGCCATAAGGTCAATTGGCCTTATTACCACTATGAATGGCCATAAGTTTGATTGAAACTTTGCACACGTATCAAGACTCGATGACAATGCATTAATTTGATGGTGTGGTGACAGAAGGTCAACGGCCATAAGGTCAACTGGCGTTATTACCACTTTGAGTGGCCATAAGTTTGAAACTTTGCACACGTATCAAGGCTCGATGACAATGCAATAATGTGATGGTGGGATGACATAAGGTTAACGGACATAAGGTCACTTGAACTTATGACCACCCCAAATCGCCATAGTTTTGAAACCTTGGTCATGCGAAAAACGCATTCCGCATGAGAATGCGAAAACCGCATTCCTTTATTAATGATAGAAGTGGATGCATGGCACATCTACGAAGGAGCATACTGGAGCCTTTTTTAACACGCTTTTATTAGCTTGGCGTGTATTTATCTATGTATCCATGTATGTATGTAACGGAATCTGGAGTGGAGCCTAGAACCCCGGTAATGCAGAGCTCCGAACTCCGTTGCACCTTTTGAAGCATTTTAAGATAGTTAATTTTAGCTTGTGGAGGTCACCAGACCAAGGCACTATAAAGAAGAATCGGGCGCACAATGGCTGTGTAAATCCAGTAGGTCACCTTAAGGGAGAATCCCCAGAGGGTGCCAATTGCCCTCTTGCAGGTGAACAGCTCTGCTGCTGCCTTCTTGGATCGCTCCACTATCTGGTCACTCCATAATAGCTTCCTATCCAGAATGCCTCCTAAATACTTGACTTGATCGCTAAACGCTAAAAAACGTACCTCCAATTCTTGGCGGTGTAAGATTTGGTACTTTGTAACTCCTCGGGAAGAGGACAAGCTCGGTTTTATCCCGGTTGACTTCCAAACCTGTGGCGGGTTGTACTCCTGGAGCAGCTCCAGGATGTCAGCTGGGTCCGTTGGCGTCACTGGAACCCAGGCTCTAGCCCTTGGTCGTGAGGGGATATCACGCGCCTCCACTACCTTGAGGCGCGCCCTGATATACCACCGCTATCAGCGTGTCGGCGGCCATATAGAGGTTTACCAACCTGGCGTCGTCACAGGCAATTAGCTTGACATTGGAACCACCCTGCATCGGTGTAAATGGCGGTGAACCAGGGTTGTCTTTCTTAACCTTAACGGCCACCATAGCGAGCGCGGCCTCGATCCACTTCCACTATTGTTTCGGGATCCTGCCATCTTCGCTGCCCTCGTCTATAATGCCAATGATCTACCGACCCTTGGCAATTTCGGCGAAAGACCGCGTCCAGCCTCTGCGTCTAGGCCCTTTTCGGTGCCGTGGGGTTGGATTCAACCATGGACCGTTGGCGTTTCGAGGTTTCGTCACTCTCGACTAAAACTTTTAAAATTACTTGAACTAAAAAATTAAAAATAAATAATAGTTTAAAAAAACTAAAAAAAAACTAAAAAAAACACGATTTTATAGCTAACCGAACTAAAAAATAGAATATAATTTTCAATTAAAAAGAGTTTATATAAAAGTAGTAGAAGGTCAAACAATCATTTATAGTTAATCACCTCAAAATAAAATTATAATAAAATTTAAGTTATTAACAGAATAATTTAATTCACAGTAAAAAGCGTGGGGTGCTTTATATTGAATGTTACAATCATTCTATTGGCAACTATCTGAGAGGTAAGGTATGAAATGTAGTCAAATGCACCCCACGCTTTTTAATCTGAATTAAATTATTCTGTTAATAATTTAAATTTTATTTTGAGGTGATTGACTATAAATGATTGTTTCACCTTCTACTACTGTTATATAAACTCTTTTTAATTGAAAACTATTTTCTATTTTTTAGTTCGGTTAGCTATAAAAGCGTTTTTTTTTAGTTTTTTTGAACTATTATTTATTGTGTATAAAGAGTGTAACTTTGTTTGATCTCATGGAATTTTATTTATGAATTGTTTTTGTTGTATGAGTGAATAAATCAATGATTTTGTTTAATATGATTAGTTTTATTAGTCCCCCGAAAGATACCCCTTTTTTCTATCTGTTGTACCCCCAAATCCCCCAATTTGTTATTAGTTATCATCCGGTGGCAAAATCCTGAGCCAGATAAATAATTTTGCATGTAAATGCAACAACAACGATTTGAGCCAGATAAATCCAGATAGAAGTCTGGTTCAATTTGTGAGCCAGATAATTTGTTAATAACTTCTTTTTAGTTTGGCAACGCTGCCTTTAATAAACCTACTTTTTCAAAAATAGATGTCGCTGCTTAGCCTTTCGCCGTATGAGTTAAATGAAAAACAGAGGCGACATCTGCCTATCACATTTCACGTGTGCGAAAATTTCACGATATCTGCTTCTCAAGTCTCTCAATTATCCAGAGCTTTCTCGTGAGAATTGAGCGTGAGCCGGAGCTGTACAACTCACTGAAAGACGGCAATTATCTGTCCCCTTTCGACATTTTTGGTCTGGGAACCCTAGTACATTCCCAAACATCAGTGTGCCGATGTATTGCTGTTTACACGTTTTTGTTTTTGTATTCAATAATCGAATGTACCTAAATTTTACTTTTTTCTTGTCACACTGATCCTGCTACAATCACAAAAATCTTATAGGCTGTCTTGTTTTGATTTCAAATTCAAAACACATTGCGAGCATTTTCTATTAACAATAGCCGTGTTTTTTTTTACATGCGTATACGTTTCGTTTGCGCGTGAAAAAAACGCCTATCCTCGCTTAGATAAGCTTAGGAGACCCATCTAGCGGCTGTAGTTAAACAACTAGCTGCAGCAACAGGGTGTACTGAAAAGCGGAGACACAACGCTCTGATGTCCATAGGGTATAACATATAGCTGAATCAGTGGCGATGAATTGTAGACACACATAGAATTAGTGTAGAGGGTGAAGCAAATACACATATTTCAGTTACATCTGAGTATAATGCGTATTGAAATTTAGTAGGACAAAATTTATGCGTTGCAATTTCAGAGGTGTGTTTAAAGTTTATCGCTTAGCAGTCTATAAAAAGTTTAAGCGTAAACGTATATAGACGTGAAAAAAAGCACAGCTATTACATATGTATATTCCTCACAGTTATGCAGCCACAGAAAGGTCGTTCTCTATATTGAACGACATAAAAACCGCCAAAATTTCAAGCATTTCCAATCAAATGTTAATAAAAGAGTATTGTATCCAACGGACTTGATTTCAGCTTCCAATTGAATTAACAAGATTTTATACAAAATTTTAATTTGTAGAAGGTGATTTGTTCCTTCCATATAGCACTAGATTTTTCTTTTGTTTTTTTCTGACAATTATTTTTTTGTTGAAAATTTGGTTTTTATTTTGAAAAATTTGTGCACACATTCAATACAAGAAATATGTCCCTATTTCGATATACAACTCGACTTAGTTGGGTTGTAATTAAAACAACTCAACTTTCAGACAACTCAACTCCTGTCTGGTATTACGACCATAGATGAATGGATTTGCAACCCTTTGTTTCGAGAGAGCGCTGTCAAAATGCACATTTTTTATAACATTTATCAATGATGCCACTCCAAAAAAAAAAATGAATAGATCTGAATATGGGGACTTTTGACATACATTTCGGCGATTATAGTTTCAATCATTTAATAAAATGATAGTCGTAAAATATTTATTTCTTTAAACTTATGTTACAATAGCCGTGTTTTTTAACACGCGCGTATACGTTTCGTTTGCGCGTGTTAAAAAACGCCTATCTTCGCTTAGATAATGCTTAGGAGACCCATCTAGCGGCTGTGGTAAAACAACTAGCTACAGCAACAGGGTGTAGCGAAAAGCGGAGACGCAACGCTCTGATGGCCATAGGGTATAACATATAGCTGAATCAGTTGCGATGAATTGTGGACACACATATAATACATAGAATTAGTGTACAGGGTGAAACAAAGACACATATTTCAGTTACATCTGAGTATAATGCGTATTGAAATTTAGTAGGACAAAATTTATGCGCAGCAATTTCAGAGGTGTATTTATAGTTTGTCTCTTAGCAGTCAATATAAAGTTTAAGCGTAAACGGATATACGCGTGTTAAAAAACACGGCTAATAATACAACTAGTTAGAGTTAAATATAAACAAATCTAAGTAAAATTATATTTTGATTAAATTAATTAGTCAAATATTGTAACGCATTTAACTCACAGTGAAAACCATACATTCTTTTGAAATTTCAGTAAATCGGACCTATGATATAATAGTTAACAATCATTTAATGGATAGGGCTTATCCTACAAGTCTGACGTTCCAGGTTCTGTGATCAAAATGGACTGGCTGCATCGGGACTATATTTACAAAACCTGTTTTTAGTGATAACTTTAGAATGGGAAATAATATTTACCCTCCGCCTTCGAACTAATAATATTTACACTAAAACAAGTATATTTATCCTTTTTCCCATAATCTTTAACCCTCTTCTACAGTTGTAGGTCAAACTGAAGTTTACCGAAATTTTTGGCCTGTTTTTCGTTTTAGCTGACACATTTTTTGTTCTGGCACCCGCTTCAGCTGACCCGAGGGATTTATCTGTGGTTGTTGCCAGCACAAATTTGAGATAACTCCCTCGTGAGAGCGCAAAAAATGAGAGAGTATCGTATCAAGTCATCTTTGATTACGACTTACAACTTATTTCAGTTGAAGTTGAATTGAGTTGCCAACCTAAGAAAGTGATGATTTGACAGATAAATGAACAGCTGATCGATTTGTGCCGGAAATTTAAAGCTGCCGGGCAACCATAGCAGAATGATACAAGGTGGCAGCATGGTGACATACATACAAACATAAATAAAAATTCGATGTACTTTGTTTTTGTAAATTCGATGGACAAATGTCAAAATCGTACTGCGCCGGAAGTTGATGTATCAAATCAAGTAAAAAGTTTATAATCAGCTGTTCCATGCTGCCACCTTGTAACGTTGCGCCATGCGGGCAACGCACAATTTGCTTGATGGTTACCATAGCAACGGGTAGTTGTGTGCGTATCGGGTGATTGTCGCCTGCCCGGCTACCACACAAGCATCAAGCGCAATTTGCATTGAAAATTCGTAGCGTCCGGACATATACATGTCATCGCATGACGATTGTTTATTGCTTATAAATTTTACGAATTTTCATAAACATATTTGAACTTTTTGCTAAGAATTTTTTCGAGTATGAAGTTTTGTAGCTTATTCAATTTTAATATAATAAGATGCTAATCTTAAGCCACTAAGAAAATTACCTAATTTTTGGCAATTTTTTTTTTTCATCCGACCTTTACATTCGTAGCTTTCAATAAACCGCAATGTAAAATCCATTGTAAATTTTACCAAGTAGCGCAACTAACAGCTGATCGGTGAAAATTCGCGCATTCACACGCACAGTTCTCGACTCTGTTTCAAAAAAAAAACTTTAGATTATTTAATTCAAATTTTAAAGTGAGATAATCCTTATAAATTTATGTATACAGAATATATATGGCGTTTTTGTTGTTATTAAAACAATAGTTTTATTTATATTAAGGCTTTTATCATTTTTTTTTTTAACTTTGAAAAAACTCCGAACACCATTCCTTCATTATATGACATTCGACTGCCTAGTCCACTGCCTTCGACTCTATTCGCAACATAACCTCTACTTAAGCTGCCAAACTATATAGTAAACAATGGTAAAATCTTTTTCTTCCGCGAAGTTGTTCATTGCACGTTCTCACAAAACTAACACATTAGTGCTTGTTAACCACGTCGGCCACGATCAAATAGACCAGGGGCCCTATTCGCTAACTGTGAGTTTTAAAGTGTACACAAGAAATTGTGTAAACTTTGAAATTCTGATTCTGTAAAGCAAACCTGTGAACAAAAAAACTCACTGATAAAAACTTCGTGAGTTTTCTTGGCAGCCAGTGTACACTATTGTGACATTTAAAACTCATACGCACTGTTGTAGAATGACATTTTTGTTTTCATGGCGGCGTTTGATGAATAATTTCTCACTGACACAAGGCTTTTACATTCAGCGCTCATTCAGCAAAACAATGTACACAATAATTTACAGAATCGCATGAAAATTTAAAGTGTAAATTGTGTGTGAAAATGAGTTTTCGATGGGTGTACATTTTTCAGTTTTTCACAGTTACAGAATTGACCCCCAGCTGTCAAGCGAAAAAATCTAAAAATTTTGATTTTCATCAACGCAAAGCCGACAACAAATACGTGTGAGCAGCTATCAAAAATGCTGTGGAAATGATTTTGGTGTTGGACTGGTTTTAGATATCATTGATTAAAACTCAAACAGCAAAAATTGCATTTTACTCTAAAACAGGATTCCCAGGAGTAGTGATTAGTATCAATGGGACTCACGTTCGCATAATTTCACCTATACTGGCTGCATCCGAACTGCGGCCAGCCTCGTCCAACTTCGGAATCATAGTACAGGTTTACAAGTATGATATGTATGAGGAGGAAGCAATTCCTTTCTCTTTCTAACACATTGCAGTTTGGCACTTCGGTCAGTGTCAAACTAGTGTTCACCTGCGTGGAACATGAGTTTGACACTGAACGAAGTGTCAAAATTACCGGGGTTGCTTCGTCGAAAGCGACGCAGGGAAACAAAAAAGGAATCGGAATATCAGATATGGGTTGCTGTGATGGTAAATTTTTTGAACGAATTTAGTAGGAAATTTTAAGTGCACCCATATGGGTCCTACAGAAAACTATAAAAAAAAGTCTTCAATTGGGGTATCTGAGGACGCGTAGTGATGCCAGCATAAAGAATACAAACAAGGGTGCTAAGGTTTTATACCCGTTCAAAAGTTCTCCGCGAAAAACAGTTTGAAACCGAGGTCGACTGCAATAACCCGTCCAAAAATGTGGAAAGAGATCTGAAAAGACGCGCTTTGTCAATAATCAATAATCCAAAGGCAAAAAGATTTTCGAATTATTGGAAGCGAGGCAAAACGCGTCTATTGATACCTCACCCGACGGTTTTGGTCGTATTTTAGTAGTCGTCCCCGGTAATAAAGTATCACAATTTGTTAACTAAAAATGTCCAAACTATATGGATTTTAAAGAGAGATGAAATTAAGTGCTCGTTTGAAAATGAATAAATATATTTCTTTGTAATTTTAAAACTGAGGAATGAGGGCTTCTTTTGAATTTTTGCTGAGAATGATACTTTTGCAATCATCCCTGTACGCAAATATATGTATGGAAATGTGCACAACAGTTATTTTAAAACAAAATTTCTGTGGATATCGTAAGTTTTTAACCAATTATTTTGATTTAAAACATTTATACTACCTTCTACGCAATAAAGTTTATATAATTCTCTATTTCAGATATTGCTGTACAAGAAGAGTGAAGAAACCAACTTGGTAACATTTCAGTATAATTTAGAAGTTATACATATATACCTACGTGCATACATTTAACTAATCCATTTGATTATTTCCAGAAATGCCGGATCTCTGTTGTATTTTGGGATGCGGATTAGGAGTCCCCCGGTACCCTTTTCCAGCGGAGGATGAAATGCCCAGGTGAGTACAAAAAACTTTGGTAACGTTTTACATGTCGGTGCACCACTTTATTTTTTATCAAAAATTATCGGTAATTTTATACGACAGCATGAAACTGCTAATACGCGTCCAAAAATGTCGAAGGAGGTATCAAAAGACGCGTATTAATCTCGACAAAAATAATCCGAAACCGGAAAATAAAAATTTTATCTCTGTCCGGAGATATTTGCAGTTGAAGTTGGCGATTTTCATGTGGTTGTTGTAATTCTGTCGTACCCACAAAAAACTGTGAACATAAGTGTTTTGTGCGGATATAGTTTTGGCCTCCAAACCGGTGTTGGACCCACCCAGGGTAATTTTTTATAAGCGCGGCCGAAGGCCGCCAACGCAGAAAGGTGTTCTCAGTAAAAATACTATGGATACCACCCTCGGTTTCGGAGGAGCCCGCGAGTTTTTCGTTAATATCTTTTAAACGAGTTAAAATATTTTCCGCCTTCGGATTATTAATACTGATGTCAAGACGCGTCGGTTGATACCTCTCTCGACATTTTTGGACGCCTATTAGCAGTGTCATGCTGTCGTAAAGAATTACCAAATTATCAAAGGTGATATCAAAAAACACGTCTTTGCCTCTGTTTTTAGAACCCGAAAGCGAGAATGTAAATTTTCTGTCTGCCTCGCAGATGCCGTTCGGAGTCGGCATAAAACAAGTAGGTCCCGTCTGGCCAATTTTAGGAAAAATTAAAAAGGATCACGACAAAAATTGGAAGAGAAACTCGGCCTAAAATCTCTTCGGAGGTTATTGCGCCTTACATTTATTTATTTTATTTTTCAGGGCTGTCGCCGGAAAAAATTTTTTTTAGGACGGTCATACTCTCAGTGTGTCACGTGTAAGGGATGGTCCGACGTCCCCTTAAAAAAAAAGAAAACTACACTAAGGAGTGAAAAAGCTCCTATGAAATGCAGAGAAATCTCCCTCTCCCTCACATTCATAATACCTACTTTTCTCCCATAACCGGTTTCCGCTTTTTCGAACACTGTTCAGAATAGGAGGAAAGGGAGAAGTGAAAAAACTCACAAGGAATTTTTATTTAGAATATGAGGAATGGGAGAAGGGAGAAAACTCGCACGGAATTTTCGTTTAGAATTGGGCTGTTTGTTTTCTACTTAAATTTTTCAATTCATTCATATATTAATATGTTTCATGAGCTCAGGTTTATATAAGCAACACAATACTTTTTTAACTAACCGCTTAACTTAAAACCGCTTAATACTATGTTCAAAAAGAAAAATAAATTGAGGCAATTTCGATTTAAATTGAGTGGTGTTCATACAACTCAATTTAGCTTACACAATAGTAAATTGATAGCTGGTTGGCTCATCTGTACAGCAACAACATACCTTTGTTCAGACTGTCAAAACGTGCATGTTGGTATTAGGCGAATGGAATGGAATTAAAACATAAAACTTTGAAATTTTTTGTATTTTGTAAGAAAATGTGTTCAATGTTTTGATTTAATTTTGAGTTTGCCATCTTCTTTTGACAAGCCCTACTCCAGTGAAATGAAAAAAATCAAATCATCTGATGAGATGAGCCAACCTTATAGGTGAGCCATGCGTAACTGACGTTTAAATCTACTCAATAAACACACTTTACAAGGTTGCATTTGCAGTTTGAAACAATTTATTACGCAATTTGGTTTAAATTGACAATTTATTATTACTATTTATTATATGATAAATTGCGTAATAAATTGCCCAAATGGTATAAATTGCGAATTTGGTGTGTGTTTGTACATAGTATAAGTCTTGAATTATAATGCGAGTACGCATGTAATTAAACTTACTAATTCCACCTTTTTTTCGACAGGCGGCTTGAATGGCTTCGTTTGTTGGGTGTGGTTGGCCCAACAACTAAGAATATTTTTGCATGCCAGAGGCATTTCTCCGAACGCATGCGACAGGGACGATTCCTTAAGAAAAACACGGTTCGAGATTTAAATTTAAGTTGTATGTTCACCCATAGGATAGTTGATAGGCCACCTGAGCTTAGTGATAGTTTCATTGAAATCGGTAGTGATGATTTCGCCCCGGTACTTTCTTCTACAGTACTAATAGCAAGCCCTTTGGCTTCAAATAGTAACGAACTTTAAGCTGAGGGATCCTTGGAGGAGGCCCATCAACCAATTCACCATGTAGAGCATCCATATGCTTCCACTTTAGAAAATTCCACTTTGATGAGGACATGGGGCTAATAGTCGACAAACCCAGACAAATAAATATTTAAGCGATGGCACTCCTAGAACGGGAGGAGTTTAATAGATTAGTTGAGGAAAATGTCCGACTCCACAATAAGGTGCAATTTTTAGAAGCGAAGGTTGAAGCTTTAGAAGGGAGTAGAAGTGTTGCTGTTCTTGATCTGAACACAAATCACAGAGCTAATTGGTAATTTGCCCAAAAATCGTCAGGCTTGTGTGAAGAATTGCCTGATAAACACACCCCGCACTCCGAAAGGTTATAGATTTGATAGGGAATTAATAACTTTAGCTCTGGTCGTAAAGTTTTTAGCACCTATCGTAAATAGATATTTAAGGCCCATTCCAAACTTTCCTTCTAGGAAAACTCCTGAACTATTTGTTCAAGGATGGCCTCGAATTCCTGGCTGCAACTCTAGCAGTATCAAAGCCCTGCAGCTTAAAAGCCGTGGCTTCACGGACGCGCAGAGATATGTTTCAATATGCATTAATGAAATGTCTCTGAAAACCCATGTCCAGTATGAGAGAAGTAGAGATGTAATTATAGGTCTGGAAGATTATGGTGACGAAAATCGCACCTCCAGAGTTGCTTTTGATAAATTATTTAATATTTTTAACAGTCTCGTTTCTGGAGCAACTGGAAATTTCAAAGAACCTTTCACTGCGTCTGCGGAGCAACTAAGATTCCTTGACGGAGCTGAACTTTTTTTAAAATCCATGAGAGTCTATGAAACCGATAATAGTAATGTAGATCATGATATCACAAATAGCTTTCAATTCATTTTTGGCGATTTTGGTCACGTGAGGGATTTACCCATTTAATGACACGGAAATTAAATCAGGACAAACTAGAGAATTTTTTCGTACACATCCGTAGAGGTGGGTCTTTTAATCCAAAAATAACTCCACAGCGTTTTACATACCTGTGGGCGTAGGATTCATAAGATGTGTTGATAAAGGAAATTGCGAATTGCTTCCTGATCTGGGGGTGTCACCTTCGACTAGCACCCTTGAGCAAGCATGTAATGACGATTTGGTCCGCGACACCTCCTGGCAGACTTTTCAAGGTCTTCCTAGGCCCCTCCCAAGCTCTTTTCAGAATGTTCAAGTTGACGTATATGTTGATATAGATGAAAGCAGTTTTCTTCATCGAAGTGCCTTTATATATTTTTGCGGTTATTTATATTTCAAATATTTCAAAATGCATAACTGTTCAATCCTTTACCCAGATTCGATGGTGATATAAGTGAAAAACACTTCCTCTTCACGATGGGTAAGCAGTTTAGTAACTGTCAACTTGTTGAGCCTCCGTCCGAGTTTATTGACGTCCGAGTTTATTTGACTTTATCAAAAGATAGAACATATTTTTTCAGAGAATTGCTATTCCACCTGCCATAGAGTTGGATTTTTCCAAATATTTTTTGAGAAGATGGTGGATGTTGAGCCTTATTTTTGTTGCGAAAATTGCAACCCAGACATAATTAAAATAGTTTTTATTAGAATTAGAACATACTTTTTAGTAAACTATTTTAATAAAAAGGCTAATGAGCCAAATTTAAAACATAGAGAATTTGATGTTTTAAAATGCAATTAATTGCAGCTTTCAGTCTGGGGTCTGTCTGCTTTAGTCCAAAGTTTTGCGAGGAGTAATTTAATAGAATCGTATTTTTTTATATTTTGATTTAAACATTTGAAAAGAGCTAAAATTTTTTTCTTCTAATTTTAAACCTTAACCTTAAATTTTTTTAAGCAGATTTCGGGTATTTTTTTTAGCAATAGCCCCCACCCTTCTCCCCATCTTTCCGATATTTCCGGGAAGAGTTTATAGGGTTTCGCTGTGGGTGATTTTGTATATATTGTAAATATTCATTTTTGAATTATGTACCTGATTTATTTTTATTAAGTAGTTATATTTGCTTGAAATGTGCAATTTTTGTTAAATAAGTAGTTTGTTTTGTTTTTTCTTTTTACATATTAATTTAAATATTATGTATGTTATTTATACGGGTGAAAATAGGCCTGCAGGGGAACCGAACACCCAAAAAAAAAAATCGGTAACGCGCCTAAATTGCAGCCTCCTGGGTGGTGTGGAAAAGCAATTATAATAAATAAAGAGATAATTGATAAACTCGAGTTTTTTATTTAATATAGTTATGGTATTACTTACATATATGGTTAACATGATTTGCGGCCTAGCTGAGCATAAAAATGTGTGGCCAATATTCCTGCTATGCCAAAATTCCACAGTAAAAACAAGGTTGTAAAAAATACATAGGAATATTGTACCATTATAAATTATTAGCTTAATGAACACTTTATTTTATTCATTAATTTTTATCTAGACATAGACAAATATTTTTCAGAACTTCCCGGTCTTACACATCTGTTTTATTGTCCATATGACATATAATTATTACCGACTTCGATAAATCGCAGGAACTTAATTAAACAAGAAGAGTATTCGTGATGATAAGCGCCCACCATTATTAAGTGCATTTTGTACGTCCTTCATTTCTGGTAACTTTCCTATATTGCCTCTGAAGGCCATTGATGGAGGTGTAGTTAAAAGTCGGTGGGCTACTCGCTGAATACCAGCTTGGCTGATTTTTTCTAAATAAAAACACTAGAATTTTATTTACTGATCTCGCATATGAAATGTTCAGGCCGTTTACGATGACCTGTGGCTAAAACTTGCCTACCAACATCTTCAATTACAACTGGTCTTGATTCGAGGTTCATTGAAGGCATTGATTGAAGTTGTATTTTAGAGCGGTTTAATTCATCTTTGCTTGGTTCACTAGCCATATTAAGAAGTTCACTTGTAATAACCTCATCATTTGTAAAAATTCCTCCGTTGTTGTGCATGCTGCTGCTTAAATCCATACTGATGCCATTGTGATTGTTGTTAATCGATTTACAAGCATTATTATTATGTATTTTATTTAGTTGCTTATTTGGTTTAATAAGAGAGATAAGTATAACGCAGAGTAGGCATTCACGGCAGGTGAGTAGTTTGATGACACCCTTGTTTTTTCTTAAAAAATCGGTTCCAACCCACTCACATATCCTTAAACTATATTCCTTTTTGATATATCTTTTGTATTTTAAAAGATATACCAGTTTTAATGAGACATGGTCATTTTGGTGACTTGAAAAATTATATATATAAAAACGGAACATGTAACGTGGTCACTTTGATAACTTTATATATCATATATAGTGTCATGGAAATGACCATCTAACATATGTTTTTGCGTTTATATATTTGATTATGTAACATGGTCATATTGATAACTGTATATATCATATATAGCGTCATGAAAATGACCATCTTACATATGTTTATAAACAAAAATATATATAGTGTCATGAAAATGACCATCTCATATATGTTTTTCGTATATATGATTATGTAAAACGATCATTTTGATTACTATATATATGATATGTAGCGTCATGATAATGACCATTTGTTATCTGTCGTTTATGTTTAATGGCTAGTACTGTGACTTAAGATATAAATATATCTTTATAACTCTGAAAGTTAGGGCAGAATGGTGTAGAGGGATTTAACGGCTATATTTTTTTGATAAAAGAGGGTCCGACGCCCTCTGCGAACTGTTACTTTTGAATAATCTTTTAATTATGTGACGCAATCATCACAATCACACAATTCTAGGCGAAGCAATTCTGAAGAAGTGAACAGTTGCAGCCTTTATTACCTGTTAAAAGTATGAAAATAATTAAATTTTATAAATACAATAGGGCCACTCAGACAAGCGTGGTAATTACACAGGGATTTTCCATACTCCATCATAGTTCTCACGACCCTAAAATCAAAGAATAGTATACAAAATCTGGCCCCAGGTAACTCCTTAATTTCACTTATTTGTGGAGGCAATGGATTTCGAAATTTCTAGATGTCCTTTGGACTCTGCATCACGATCCATCAATATCCCGTGCTACAAGTGTGATAATTGTTGTGATCCAAAAATATCATCAAAATTTATTGAACGTCTGGCACGCGCCATAGCCCTAGCCCTTCAAGACAATGGACTAGTTCACCCATTCATTCAAACTTTTTTCGCTCTGCACTAACACATTTACCCAACAGGCATTTCTGTAAATGTTTTTGGAAATAACTTTAAGTAAGTTTATAAACTAAGAGGAGTATAAATGCTTTCAATATTAACTAAATTTTAATTTTCTTCAATAATCTTTTTGTAGGCATTGAGACCGAATGTTTGTTGGTAATTGTTTACTGTAGCTCACAACTGCTAAAACCCGACCAAAAATATCGGGAGAGGTGTCAAAAGACGCATTTTGATCCCAGGACCAGGAATCCGAAAGAGAAAATTCAAAATTTTATTTCTGTCAAAAGTTATTTCCAAAAAACCGAAAAATGGCCCCGAAGCGCTCCGAAACCCTGGGTGGGGTCCATAGTACTTTTGCGCAGAACACCTTTTTGCATTGGCGGCCTTCGGCCGCGCTTATACAAAATTACCCTGGGTGGGTCCGGCACTGGTTTGGAGACCAAAACTATATCCCCGCAAAACACTTTTTCCCCCAGTTTTTCTTGTGGGTTCTACAAAATCATCAAAACAACAATAACCACATGAAAATTTTCAATTTTGTTTGGAAATATCTCCGAAACGTAATAAAATTTTGACTTTCCGCCCTGGGATTCGTGGTCCTGGGATCAAAACGCGTCTTTTGACACGTCTCCCTATATTCTTGGTCGGGTTTTAGCAGTTGTGAGCTAAAGTAAACAATTACCTGTTTGTTAATGATTTAGTTTTATAAACAAAGATCAAATGTATAGCTTTCTTTTAAAATTGTATTTAAGCTTACATTTTTAAGCTTCTAACCAACGTTAAGCTTAATCCCTATTTCTGTAAACTTTTTAAAAACTTACTTTTCTTTCACTTTGCTTGTTGGGTAACATTTCATACTGTCATCGAAATGACTGTCATCTTTAATGACGCTTCAGTTATGTGTGTTTTTTTATATTGTTATAATAAATGTGAGTTGTGAAATTTTCGTGAAGCATTTATATTATTTTAAGCTACTGTACACGCTTATAAATTTAATGACATACAAAAGAAGTTCCGAGCTCATTGTATAGAGCGCCAGATCTCGATTAACCTGGTGTGTTAAGGGATTTGCAAACATACCTTGACTATAATTAAAAAGAAAAAGTTCTTGTACTACGTATTTTTAACATGAATCCTCACTCAGCACAGCCCGAGACATACAACAGCGTAATGATTTACAAGCAGTGTGCTTGCATTTTTATCAAGATGAATTAAGTCTGAGCGGTATTATACATTCGTAATCAAACAACTTCAGCCTACGATTGAAGTTCAAGACCAATTGGATATGGAGCCAGTACTTTTATATGATAAGTTCTTCATTGATTTTGAAGAGCACCTACGGGCCTCTGTATAAATTGTCTGAACGTTTAAAAAAGTTAAATAAATAACCAAAAGGGGCACAGTTTAGAATTGTTCTCAATACAAGGCAAGAGGCGTTTGTACGCTTTAGCCACAGTTCACATTATCGGGTATGAAGTAGTGAATATTAGCATTTATGGCAAAGTCTAATGCTTTTCATTCTAGGATTTCCCTGGGCTATGCAATGTGTTCAAAGAGAAAGCAGAAAGGAACGCAACACTTCTACCACTTACCTGCTTGGATACCTTAGGATTGAAACTAAATTTAGGGCAATTTAATTAAAATTACACAAAACCAAAATCATTAAAGTTAAATCTTAAATGCACTACAATGCTTGACGTTTTAAATCTTCATATGTTTTACGATTTACTACATTCCCTAGCGAATCTTCAAACTCTTCTTCCTTATCAGCTATCCAACGTTCACTTTGCTCTGAAGCTAGCTCTTCCCAGCTGAAAAACGCAGATAAATCCAAATGAGCTCAAGTAAAGCGGATTCAGTCTCCTTAGATGTCCAATGTAAAACATAAACACAAGTAGAATGTAAGTATAAATCAGGCCCTGTATTACGCCGTCAATCAGAGACAAAAGAAAGTGTACAGGACGATAAAGGCACTCCTCGAAGGTTTTGAGGAGTGTTATCGATGCTGATGGTCCTTTGCCGAATACAAATCCGGTACGTTCCGGTAATAAAGCATAATTAAGGTACTAGCCCGACCATCTCGGGAAAGATTAGCATGAGCACATTAAACCTTATAGACCATACCGCCATATTATGCTCGCAATGAGTTTTGAATTCGAAATCAAAAAAAGGTATGTAGCTGCCTACACAATTTTTTGCGATCGATATAGTATAAGAACTAATCATCATTATAAGGTCTGCTAGAGTAAAGAACACGCATTCATAAGAACAAAATGTGTTGAACATTTACAAAATTGTCGTTCTGTAAGAAATGCATACAAGCATATTAAGCATACCTATATTAACATAGCTGCCAACTCATTAGCGGTGTGAAGTTAGCCCCCCCAACTAAAAATTTTTAATTTTTTAAAATGCTAATCGTTTGATAGTCGTTTGATAATAATTGATACGCTTCTATTTTCGTTTGATAGTTATTCGTTTGTTAGAAAAAAATAATTTAAATATCTATGTGAAGTTAGCCCCCCCAACTAAAAATTTTTAATTTTTTAAAACGCTAATCGTTTGATAGTCGTTTGATATTGATTGATACACTTCGATATTCGTTTGATAGTTATTCGTTTGTTAGAAAAACGAATTTTTTTAAAATATCTATGTGAAGTTAGCCCCCCCAACTAAAAATTTTTAATTTTTTAAAACGCTAATCGTTTGATAGTCGTTTGATAATGATTGATACACTTCGATATTCGTTTGATAGTTATTCGTTTGTTAGAAAAAAAAATTTTTAAAAATATCTATGTGAAGTTAGCCCCCCCAACTAAAAACTTTTAATTTTTTAAAACGCTAATCGTTTGATAGTCGTTTGATAATGATTGATACACTTCGATATTCGTTTGATAGTTATTCGTTTGTTAGAAAAACGAAATTTTTTAAAATATCTATGTGAAGTTAGCCCCCCCAACTAAAAATTTTTAATTTTTTAAAACGCTAATCGTTTGATATTGATTGATACACTTCGATATTCGTTTGATAGTTATTCGATTGTTAGAAAAACGAAATTTTTTAAAATATCTACGTGAAGTTAGCCCCCCCCCCCAACTAAAAATTTTTAATTTTTTAAAACGCTTCTCGTTTGATAGTCGTTTGATAATGATTGATACACTTCGATATTCGTTTGATAGTTATTCGTTTGTTAGAAAAAAGAAATTTTTTAAAATATCTATGTGAAGTTAGCCCCCCCCAACTAAAAATTTTTAATTTTTTAAAACGCTTCTCGTTTGATAGTCGTTTGATATTGATTGATACACTTCGATATTCGTTTGATAGTTATTCGATTGTTAGAAAAACGAAATTTTTTAAAATATCTATGTGAAGTTAGCCCCCCCCCCCACTCTAAAAATTTTTAATTTTTTAAAACGCTTCTCGTTTGATAGTCGTTTGATAATGATTGATACACTTCGATATTCGTTTGATAGTTATTCGTTTGTTAGAAAAAAGAAATTTTTTAAAATATCTATGTGAAGTTAGCCCCCCCAAATAAAAATTTTTAATTTTTTAAAACTCGAATCGCTTGATAATGATTGATACGCTTTTTTTTTACGTTTTGGAGTTGCACACAGTTACAACGTCACAGAAAAGACTTGCTTTCATCACCCACTACTCTGTGCAATATAATCTATTTGACCCTGACATTCGCTACGGTTGTCGCCAAGCTTATCTTTATTGTGGTTGTAGTCTGTAGACGCCGTGTTGAATGTGATCAGCCCTAATTATTCAACTAAGTGGTCTACAGTATGTTGATTTTCGTCGGCGCCGACGTGGCTATCACTTGAAGTTAACGGTACAACAATCAATGCAAAAATATAGGTTTAAATTTTAATATATGTATGTAGTTTTGAATTCTACTCCATTATATTGTTGCCGTTATGAAAAAATACCAAAACTCAGAAAAATATGCATACATGTACCCAACTCGAAAAAATTATAACTTATCAATTGGGGGATTAACTTCACATGTAATTGTACAAAATGGATATCAAATAAAGATGCTGATGACATAAAAGTAAACTATTTGGTTTATTTAAAGCCGTTTAACAGATATAATCAAAACTGCGGATAAGAGGTACCCTGAAATTAATGTTTGTCTTCTTCCTATATATATAAATGACATAAAATGTGTATGCCCTTCTAACTTAAGAGCCGCAACGAGGGGAGTGCAGCCAGTTGCATTATCACGTATTATCAACCAGAGAATGACATAGATATCGCTTCGAGCTCCTAGGCCTCTAGAGCCTGAAAAATTATCAACTGGGGGCAATTTGACATATGTAGATATTTAAATTTTTTTTTAACGAACGAATAACTATCAAACGCATATAAAAGCGTATCAATCATTATCAAGCGATTAGAGTTTTAAAAAATTAAAAATTTTTAGTTGGGGGGGCTAACTTCACATAGATATTTAAAAAAATTTCGTTTTTCTAACAAACGAATAACTATCAAACGAATATCGAAGTGTATCAATCATTATCAAACGACTATCAAACGATTAGCGTTTTAAAAAATTAAAAATGTTTAGTTGGGGGGCTAACTTCACATAGATATTTTAAAAAATTTCGTTTTTCTAACAAACGAACAACTATCAAACGAATATCGAAGTGTATCAATCTTTATCAAACGACTATCAAACGATTAGCGTTTTAAAAAATTAAAAATTTTTAGTTGGGGGGGCTAACTTCACATAGATATTTTAAAAAATTTCGTTTTTCTAACAAACGAATAACTATCAAACGAATATCGATGTGTATCAATCATTATCAAACGACTAGCGTTTTAAAAAATTAAAAATTTTTAGTTGGGGGGGCTAACTTCACATAGATATTTAAAAAAATTTCGTTTTTCTAACAAACGAATAACTATCAAACGAATATCGAAGTGTATCAATCATTATCAAACGGCTATCAAACGATTAGCGTTTTAAAAAATTAAAAATTGTTAGTTGGGGGGGCTGACTTCACATAGATATTTTAAAAAATTTCGTTTTTCTAACAAACGAATAACTATCAAACGAATATCGAAGTGTATCAATCATTATCAAACAACTATCAAACGATTAGCGTTTTAAAAAATTAAAAATTTTTAGTTGGGGGGGCTAACTTCACATATATATTTTAAAAAATTTCGTTTTTCTAACAAACGAATAACTATCAAACGAATATCGAAGTGTATCAATCATTATCAAACGACTATCAAACGATTAGCGTTTTAAAAAATTAAACATTTTTAGTTGGGGGGGCTAACTTCACATAGATATTTAAATTTTTTTTCTAACAAACGAATAACTATCAAACGAAAATAGAAGCGTATCAATCATTATCAAACGACTATCAAACGATTAGCATTTTAAAAAATTAAAAATTTTTAGTTGGGGGGGCTAACTTCACACCGCTCAACTCATTGTGGATAAGTACATAGTACAAGTTTACAAGTATGATATGTATGAGAAGGAAACAATTCCTTTCTCTTTCTAACACACTGCAGTTTGACACTTCGGTCAGTGTCAAACTATTGTGGAACTCAGTGGAACCTGCGTGGAGCTTGCGTTTGACACTGAACGAAGTGTCAAAATTACCGGGGTTGCTGTCGTGGAAAGCGACACAGGGAAACAAAAAATGGAGCGGAATATCAGATATGGGTTGCTGTGATGGTCAATTTTTTGGAACCAATTTAGTATGAAAATGTAGTGCACCTATATGGGTCCTACAGAAAATTATACAAAAGTCTTGAATTGGGGTATCTGAGAACGCGTAGTTATTCCAGCATTAGGAATACAAACACAGGTGCTAAGTTTTTCTACCCGTTCAAAAATTCTCCGCGAAAAACAGTTTGAAACCGTGGTCGACTGCAATAACCCGTCCAAAAATGTGGAAAGAGAAATGAAAAGACGCGTTTTGTCCTGTTATCAATAGTCCAAAGAGAAAAAGTATTCGAATTATTGGAAGCGAGGCAAAAACCCGTCTATTAATACCTCCCCGACGGTTTTGGTCGTGTTTTAGCAATCGTCCCTGGTAATAAAGTATCACAATTTGTTAATTAAAATTGGCCAAAATATATGGATATTAAAGAGAGATGTAATTAAGTGCTCGTTTGAAAGTAAATAAGTATATTTATTTGTAATATAACAATACAAATTTTAAGCAGTTTTCGATAGCAGCTACTAAACTTTTTTTGGTCCTAAGAAGTACAACAGTGCCAAATAGCATCCACAAAAAAAACGAACAAGAACAAGCATTTTATCAGGTGAGCGTGGCTGTGTATGTGCGTGCTGCTACATATCCTACTTGTAGACCTGTACTATGGATAAGTACACTATGTGCCAACTCATCAATCGGAATCTGATGTAAGTGTACGTATCTATTTTTATTAGTATAATGTCATTATTATAATTGTACTTACAGTTGAAAGAGAATGTATGGCGGTTTATTGATACGTACATAGAAAATCAATTTGGAAAGGCGGCCGAAGCTATTAGTTACTCTGTACAAGAGAAAATTGCAGATGGTGATCTTATACTAACATTTAACTGGTGAGTCCAAACATCTATCGCATATGCATATCGTTGGTGAAAGTAAAAAAGTTGCATATTATATTTAATACGGAGATAGCGACATAATCAGATAATCTATTTTGTGAATAAGAATTAATTGATGTCACGATTATTTTTTTTATGGGACAAATTCCGTCAATATCGTTTCCTCGACTATTCGACTGTAGAACAATTAAAACTTAATTAGCAATTAACTCAATTGTCCAAGTCGAGGAAAATGTGGGTGTGACGTTCAATCAGGATCTCCATTTAAGAGAGCATGCAACCGCAATTGTACCTAAAAACCAACAACAAAATACATAGCACCCTCTGGGACTGGCAATAAGAAATGAAGAAGAATGAGAAAAACTTGAGAGAAGAGAAAAGAGAGAAGGGGACTGAGAAAGAGATAGAATGAGAAGAAGATGGAGATAGATGAAGCGAAAAATACGGAGGGAGGAGTGAATACAAAGATTAGGAAAAAGTGTAGAGGGCGAGGGCAGAGTTAGACGGAAAAATGTATGCAGATAGGCCAAATTTAGGGCAGAAGAACGTCTGCCGGGTCTGCTAGTAAATTATAAGAATAACATTTAATCCATTACAGTTTAACTGCAGAATTCTGAAGTGCATAGGGGGAGATGTCGCCACTCTGGGAGTATGTGACGGGTGACTACGCCTGGGTTGTGGGAGGCTAGCAAGCAACTGCTGTTGTGGCCCTGGGACTGGACGTCCTTGGGTAAGCATTGGGGTAACCGGTGTATTTGGGTATGCGACCTGGCAACATGGCGCAAGCAAACCCATCGGGGGATTGCCGTCGCGGAGACCAGAACATATAGGAAAGTGGCACGGTCCATGGCAGGAGCTGCATTGGGCGGATGTCGCAAACATATATATTCTGTGCTGGCAAACGGTGCAAAGGGAGGTCGGGACTAAGAGTCTGTTTCCCTGACCTACACAATTGCTACCGGAAAACAGGGGGAGAAGACGGGGTTCGGGCAGTCGGTTCTATGTACCGGAGCGGCTCGGGATTTTTCCCGACCAAGGACTGTCATTTCAGTGTGACCCCATCTAATTTGTTTCGCCCCTCCCACAAATTGTCATCCTCCCAGCAGCTCCTTGCAGCAGGACTGCTCCATATTCTCTTACTCCGGGAAGGCATCGAATCCAATCCGGGTCCGTCTCCTGACCCCGGTCCTGAGAAATGGTTTTGCTGCATCTGCCGGAAAAGAATCTTTTTAAGACGGTCATACTCTGTTCAGTGTGTCTCGTGCAAGAGATGGTTGCATCAGACAGGTTGTTCTGGGCTTGATCCCAAAACCCGACGTCCACGTAACTTTTATAAATCTTTTGTGGCTCCTTGCTGTTCACGCCCAAGGGCGTCCCGTAGCCTACGCCTAAGCACCCCCCCCCCCCCCTCCCCCCACTACCTTCCAGCAGCCCCGCTGCTCAGCAAGCCACAACAAATACCCGCTGCTGCTCGCGCCCCACGGCGCCAACAACTCAAACAGCTGATACCACTCATAACTACTACCTTCGTAGTAGAGTTGGTAGCAATGCGGAGCATCAGCCCCTGCCCCCGTCTTCTCCCCCCCTCTTTTCCGGCAGCAATCGTTCAGGTCAGGGAAACAGACTCTTAGTCCCTACCTCCGTTTGCACCGTCTGCCAGCACAGAATATATAGGTTTGCGACATCCGCCCAATGCAGCTCCTACCTTGGGTGGTGCCACTTTCTTAGATGTTCTGGTCTCCGCGATGGCAACCCCCCGACGGGTTTCATTGCGCCATGTTGCCAGGTCGCAAACCCAAATCATCGGGGTACCCCAATGCTTGCCCAAGAACGCCCAGTCTCAGGGCCACAACAGCAATTGCGTCCTGGCCTTCCACAACTCAGGCGTAGTCACCCGTCACTTACCCCCAGAGTGACGGCGTCTCCCCTTATGCACTTCACAATTCTGCAGTTAAATTGTAATGGACTAACTGGGAAGATTACGGAGATAGTCGATTTCATGAAGCGGCACAATATCCGCATTGCTGCGATTCAAGAGACTAAACTCACAGCAAGATCTGCATTGCAGAACTGCTCTGGGTATAATGTCCACAGGAAAGACCGCGAGAGCGGAAATGGAGGCGGTCTCGCGTTTATCATACACCACTCTGTGCAATATTATATATTTGATCCTGGCATCGACCGCAGAGACAATGTCTTAGAACGTCAAGGCCTATCTGTCCGGTCAGGCGATGCAAACCTAGAAATCATCAACATCTACATCCCTCCTGCCACCTGTTGTCCCAGTGGATACCGCCCTAATATCAGGGCCTTACTCACTGGCAACAATCGCATTATCTTAGGCGATTTCAATGCCCATCATGATCTATGGCATTCAAACTTGCGGGCGGACAGTAGGGGTGAGATGTTGGCGGATCAAATAGAAGAAACGACGTTCTGCACAATAAACGGAGACGCCCCCACACGTATGGTAGAAAGCTGTCACAGCTCGCCAGATATCTCAATCGTGAGCGCAGAACTCGTAAACTGCGTCAACTGGCAGCCGATGGTAACATTGGCATCCGACCACCTGCCCATACTTATTTCGCTCGAGCGTACCGCCGACTTCACTGAAAAACGCACCTTCATAAACTTCAAAAAAGGAAAGTGAGAAGAATATAAATCCTTTACAGACAACCGCTTTGCTGCCCTCCCTATCCCGACTGATGCCCTCCAAGGGGAGCGTGCCTTCCGTAAGGTCATTGAATCCGCCTCGGCACATTTCATTCCCGCCGGGAGAATTCACGAAATCCGGCCCCACTTCCCGGTGGAAGCCGCAAACTTAGCGAGAGAACGTGACCTTATAAGACAGCTTGATCCAGGCGACGCCCAAATAAGGGATATAAACCAACGCATCAGATTGCTTGTGGATGAACACAAGCGGGAGAAATGGGAGGAGCACTTAAGAGGTTGTAACCTCTCTACCGGTGTGGGTAAACTTTGGTCCACCGTAAAGTCCCTATCGAATCCGACTAAGCACAAAGACAAAGTTTCCATCGCCTTTGGCGACAAAGTGCTGTCGGACGCGAAAAAATGTGCGAGCGCTTTCTGCCGACAATATATAATGCATCCTGCGGTCGACAAAGATAGACGGAGAGCTAATAGACACGCACATAAACACAAATTCAGCGCGCCACAAATCACCATCACCGCTAAAGAGGTTGAGGACGCCATTGGTCGTGCTAAACCATCCAAAGCAGTGGGCCCAGACGGCATAGCCATGCCGATGCTTAAAAGCCTAGGGAAAGAGGGTTTCAAATATTTAGCGCATGTCTTCAACCTGTCTCTTTCCACCTTTGTCATACCTGAGAAATGAAAAATGGCCAAGGTGGTCCCGCTACTAAAGCCTGGGAAACCAGCTAACATAGGTGAGTCGTATCGTCCGATATCTCTCCTATCGCCAGTGGCAAAGACGCTTGAACCCATTTTGCTCCCTTATTTCCAAGCAAATTTGCAGCTAGCCCCTCATCAGCATGGCTTCAGAAAACTCCATAGCACTACCACCGCGCTAAATGCCATTATCATCCAGATAAATTGCGGTTTAAATCAATACCCCCACCATAGAACAGTACTCGTAGCGCTAGACATATCAAAAGCTTTTGATACGGTCAACCATGGCTCGTTACTGCAAGACCTGGAAGGGTCTACCCTTCCCCCATGTCATAAAAGGTGGACCGCAAATTATCTGCGTGGTCGGCAGGCATCGGTGCAATTTAGAAACGAAACATCAAAACCAAGGAGAATTAACCAAGGGGTGCCACAGGGTGGTGTCCTATCCCAACTTTTGTTTAATTTCTACATATCTAAGCTACCTTCACCACCGGAAGGAGTCACAATCGTTTCCTACGCCGATGACTGCACAATAATGGCCACAGGCCCAGGCCCAAAGATCGATGCGCTATGCAATAAAATAAACGGCTACCTCCCTGATCTCTCCAGTTTTTTCGCCTCGCGAAACCTGGCATTATCACCGACTAAATCTTCCGCGACCTTATTTACCACATGGACGTCCCAAATGTCGACCATTTTGAGCATCCACGCCGATGGCACTACGCTACCAACTGTCCTACACCCCAAAATCTTGGGTGTGACGTTTGATCAGGATCTACATTTTGGTGAGCACGCAGCCGCAATTGTTCCGAGAATTCAGAGCCGTAACAAAATCCTCAAATCCCTCGCTGGCAGTACTTGGGGAAAAGATAAAGAAACGCTCATGACTACATACAAAGCAATTAGCCAGCCGATTACGTGCTACGCGTCACCCATATGGTCGCCAAGCCTAAAAATCACCCACTGGAGGAAACTACAGGCCTGCCAAAATACTGCTCTCAGAATCGCCACGGGCTGTCTTCTTATGTCCCCAGAACACCATCTGCATAACGAGGCGAGAATACTCCCCATCAGGGAGAGAAATGAGATGCTGACCAAACAGTTCCTGTTGAATACCCAGAAACCTGGGCATCCCAATAGACATCTGATTGATGAACCAGCACCGCCTAGGGGCTTAAGGAGTCATCTCCGTAAGCATTTTGAGGAAATACGGCACCTGAGAACCCAGCCGTATGAAGCGAAAAAACACAAGCAGGTCCTTGGTGAACTCCATAAAAAGGCGTCGGACCTTTATGCCGGGAATTGCCCGGTGAATCCGGTACTTTGTGGGTGAAATTAGACGTCTTGCTATTGTCCCATTTTAACATGGGCATGTTGGCATTATTTTTGCCTCTATCCGGAGGTTCACCCATGGTTTGGATGTTAAATATTTGTAATAAACGCCGTGTAATAGTTCGTTCAATAAATATTTGAACCCCTCTTTCCCTAGGCTTTTAAGCATCGGCATGGCTATGCCGTCTGGGCCCACTGCTTTGGATGGTTTAGCATGACCTATGGCATCCTCAACTTCTTTGGCGGTGACGGTAATTGGTGACGCGCTGAACTTATGTCTATGTGCGTGTCTATTGGCCCTCCGTCTATTTTTGTCGACCGTAGAATGCATTATATATTGTCGGCAGAAAGCGCTCGCGAATTTTCTCGCATCCGACAGCACTTTATCGCCAAAGGCGATGGAAGCTTTGTCATTGTGCTAAGACGGATTCGATAGGGACGTTACTGGGACCAAAGTTTACCTACACCAGCAGAGAGGTTACACCCGCTTAGGTGCTCCTCCCATGTCGCCCGCTTGTGTTCATCCACAAGCAATCTTATACGTTGGTTTATATCCCTTATCTTGGGGGTCGCCGGGATCGAGCTGTCTTATAAGGTCACGCTCTCTCGCTAAACTTGCGGCCTCTGCCGGAAAGTGGGGACGAATTTCGGGAATGCTACCGGCGGGAATGAGAAAAGCCGAGGCGGATTTAATGACCTTACGGAAAGCACGCTCCCCTTGGCGGGTATCAGTTGGGTTAGGGAGGGCAGCAAAGTGGTTGTCTGTAAAGGATTTGTATTAGTCCCACTTTCCTTTTTTAAAGTTAATGAAAGTGCGTTTTCTGCGACGCAGAACTCGGCGGAAGGCTCTAGCGAAATAAGTATAGGCAGGTGGTCTGATGCCAATGTTACCATCGGCTGCCAGCTGACGCAGTTTACGAGTTCTGCGCTCACGATTGAAATATCCGGCGAACTGTGACAGCTTCCTACCATACATGGGAGGGCGTTTCCGTTTATTGTGCAGAACGTCGTTTCTTCTATTTGATCGGCTAACATCTCACCCCTACTGTCCACCCGCAAGTTTGAATGCCATAGATCGTGATGGGCATTGAAATCGCCTAAGATAATGCGATTGTTTCCAGTGAGTACGGCGCTGATATCAGGGTGGTATCCACTGGGGCAACAGGTGACAGGAAAGATGAAGATGTTGATGATTTCTAGGTTTGCATCGCCCGACCGGACAGATAATCCTTGACGTTCTAAGACACTGTCCCTGCGATCGATGTCGGGATCAAATATATGATATTGCACAGTGTGGTGTATGATAAACGCGAGGCCGCCTCCATTTCCGCTCTCGCGATCTCTTCTGTGGACATTATACGCAGAACAGGTCTGCAATGCAGATCTTGCTGTGAGTTTAGTCTCTTGAATCGCAGAAATGCGGATGTTGTGCAGCTTCATGAAGTCCACTATCTCCGTGATCTTCACAGTTAATCCATTACAGTATAAATGCAGAATTCTGAAGTGCATAGGGGGAGACGTCGTCACTGTGGGGGTAAGTGACGGGTGACTACGCCTGGGTCTGTTTCCCTGACCAACACAATTGCTGGCGGAAAAGAGGGGGGAAGAAGACGGGGGCAGGGGCTGATGCTAGGCATTGCTCCCGATTCTACTACGGAGATTGTAGGTATGAGTGGGAGCAGCCGTGTGAGTTGGTGGCGCCGTGGGGTGCGAGCAACAGCGGTTACTTGTTGTGGCTTGCTAGGCTGCGGGACTGCTGGAAGGTAGCGGGGGGCGCTAAGGCGCAGACTACGGGACGTCCTAGGACGTGAACAGCAAGGAGCCACAAAAGATTTATAGAAGTTACGTGGACGTCTGGTTTTGGGGTCTAGCCTAGAACAACCCGTCCGATGCAACCATCCCTTACACGAGACACACTGACAAGAGTATGACCGTCCTAAAAAGATTCTTTTCCGGCAGATGCAGCAAAACCATTTCTTAGGACCGAGGTCAGGGGACGGACCCGGATTGGGTTCGATATCTTCCCGGAGCAAGAGAATAAGGAGCAGTCCCGCTGCTAGGAACTGCTGGGAGGATGACAATTAAATGGGGTTACACTGAAATGGCAGTCCTTGGTCGGGAAAAATCCAGAGTCGCTCCAGTACATAGAACCGACGGCCTTGGGAAGCGACAGAAGAACCTTCAAATCTAATTTCATTAATCGTGGCACTAGACGCGGGCGTAGTCGTGGGAGTAGCTCACTACGTGGAGACTACACTAATCAATGACTTTTAATATCGGAAGGTAGACCAGCACCACAACAACAACAACAGTCGCCAGATAACTGGATCCCTTTAGCCAATATTTTTTAGATGGTTTAGCAAGCTTGATGGCTTTTTCAACCTCTTTGCCGATGATGGTAATGGGAGGCGCAATATAATGGTAATGTGCGAGCTCCGTGGCCTGCCGCCTGCATTTAGTTGGATAACCTAGGGTGGGATAATCTAGAAGGTTCAAGTTTTATCATTGTTGATGATCCTTTGCCAGATATAGATCTGGTCCGTTGCTGTAACAAGCACCATTGAGATGCAAGCCCGACCATCTCGAGAACGATTTAACATGACCACATTGAACTTTTAAGGCCATCCCGGCCCACCCCCTAGTTCCATGAGGAACCTGGGGTCGCCAGAGCCTCGTCTACTGAAGAAACAGAAAAAGATAAGCTATAAATTGCGCTAGTAGCCCTTGAAACCTTGCGGTATTTTAGTCGCCTCTTATGGCAGGCATACCTGCCGCGGGTATATTCTCTGCCCCCCAAACCGCTGGGGCCATGAGAAGCGTGAGTGCACTATGGGTGTCCCAAGGCAAGTTCCTTTGTGCCTGGTTTTGTAAGCGGCCAGGCAGCAGGGCGCAACAAATACACCATTTAGGAGGATACCCTTGCTGAGCCCAGAAAATCTGGGAAACTTAGATTTACTGGTCAGATGCAGCAAACGAGTATATTCTGTACTAGCATATGATCAACTTGGATACAACCAAACGTTTATTTTCTTGTCCAACAGGGAACTGGTGCTCGAACCTGCTGCTTAAGAAGGATAGGCGTAGTCATATCAATTCGTTCCCGGGTTACTCGCGGAAAGCTGTTTTCGCAGCACTTTGTCCTTTTCAAATTGCACATCCATACAAGACCTTCGGATAATGGATTAAACAGTCATCTGCATTTATTTGTTTTTGTAACAGGTCTAATTTACTTCGTAACATCAATCAATTATCCATTGTTATAATTTTATGTTCTCTATAAATGCAACAACATCTTCGGGTATCCATGATTATGGTTATCTAAAATCTCCTTGAGTCCCTCGTGGTTTTGGCCTCTCAGAAAAGAGCTAATTGTGGAGCCCTATTTATAGAACACTTTTCGGGTTACATATATTAAAAACTTTAATCTATCCTTACTGATATTAGTTTCTTTCTGATTCTAGGTAATTTGATTTTGACGATGTGCGCATAGCAATATTCCAAATATTCCAGCCGCGGCTGAAGGAAGAACATACATATCCTGAAATTATAAGAAAACTGCGACAACTATCCCTCCGCCTTTTTAGTACCACATATAAGGTCCTAACAAGTATATTATGGGAAAGGCTCAAGACCAAAATCTCAACATCACCTGTAAATCGACTTTGATAGCACGAATTGGGGCTTCCGCTATTATGAGTACAAAACTCATATGGCTCTGCAAACTGACGTTGAACAACACCACCAGCGCAGGAAAAATTGGGCATCATCACTGGGCTTCGAAAGTTTCAGAAAAGGGACAACTATAAATAGAAGTTAATGTACTTATGTACCATGTACATATCAATATACACATATGTAAAGTTTACTAGAGTAATAAGGAAATAATTTTAATTGTAAAAAAAAACATTGTATATATGAATTATTTATAATTAAATATTATCTAAACAAAAAGGACGCGTTTCATTCGTGCGAAAAGCGATTTGACAGAAGGTAACCCATGCGGGTAACCGGCAAGCCAGATACCCGCGTTGTTGCATATGTTGCATATATTTTCTTGGTCCGGACCCATGGAACGTCAGTTATGATGCTATAAACTTCTAACATCTGTAGAGCGAATAGCAGCTCTAAGAGTAGCCTCCGCTCATCGCACTGTATGAGGCCCAGTCATTCAAGTGATTTCCAGAACAGTCCCTTAGCAGAAAGAAAAAGTTGCTGCGACGGTACCAAAAATGGTTTATTAACCCTTCTGCGTCATTAAGGTCATTTGATGACCTTTTAAAGATAAAATTGCCGATATCTTGAAAACGAAAAGCATTATTAAAATTTCCTGTTACCTTATCCTACATAATATTATTTTACATTTAAATTGGCAAAAAAAATTATTTTTTTGCATTAGTAAAAAAGTTATTCATAAACTTCCTTATTTGCCTTAAGGTCATCTGATGACCACAGGCAAATTAATATATACAGTTCAAACAACCATTGAAGCAATCGAATAATTTTGTATCAACTGTTACTCAAATCCACAAAAATACCCTAAAATATAAAGAAAAATGTTGGGTGTGCTTTCTCAGCGCCATCTGTGATTTCGGCATAAGAATAATATGAATATAACAGCTGTTCCACTTTTTGAATCCGAATTCGAATTTATATATGAGAAGGCTTTGCTTTGATAGATGATTTTTTGCCGTTTTGTTTTAGATAGTTATAGTAGGCTGTGATTAATTCAAATGAAATAATTTGAAACAATAGCTGAGAGACCAAAAAGTACATATATGTTAGTAAACTTTTTCAACTTGGCGGAGCAAGAAGTTTTTGAAAGTGATAAAGTGAATTAGAAAATTGTGAAAAATATTGAAAGCATGGATTGACCTAGTGTAAGTGTTATTTTCTATTTAGTGAAATTCAACATATTGTTGAAGCATTTATTTTGTACAGTGTTCGAGGTTATGTACTGAAAGGCAACTGCAGCAAATGGTAGATGAGATTTTCGATATTGATGATGATATAGATGATTACAGTGATGTGAGCGATGAAACCTTCTCTGATTCTGATTCTGATACCCAATCTGAGCATGGCTATGAAGAAAATTCAGCATCATACAGCTCAAAAGATAAAAGTGTAGTGTGGTCGTTATCGCCTACTTTACCGGAAAGATCAAGGGTAACAAAAGAAAATATTATTCCAGGAAAACCTGGAATCACACAGTACGCTGTGCATCGTATAACTTCACTCAAAAGTTCATTTGAGCTTTGCTTCACAAAGCAGATGAAAAAAATTGTAATAGAGTTTAGTAACATGGAAGGTACTAAGAGAAGCCCTGATAAATTCAAGAAAATAGATGAAATTGAGTTCGACGCGTATCTTGGCGTATTGCTTTTGGCAGGTAAAGAACTAAATTCAAGACAAAATATCCCATGATTTTAAATTTAACCACTTCATACAGATGTTTACAGATCGCAATCTGAAAGCTTATGTAGCCTTTGGGATGAAACACACGGAAGGCCAATATTCCGTAGTATTATGTCCCAGGGTCGTTTCAGTGAAATCAGCAGAATTCTTCGCTTTGATGATAAAGAAAACCGCAGATCACTGAGACCCACTGACAAGCTGGCACCCATTCGAGATTTATATCAAAAATGGGTTGAAAATCTTCCCTACTTGTTTGCACCGTACGAAAATGTTACAGTAGATGAACGCTTAATCCCTTTCAAGGGAAGATGTCCATTTATGGTTTACATGCCCAGTAAACCTCATAAGTACGGTTTGAAAGCTTGGGTAGCAGCCGATGTCCGCACGAAGTTCTGTCTGAATTTTCAAATATACTTGGGAAAAGAGTCAATAAACTCACAGCCAGAAAGAAACCAAGGACAGCGCGTTGTTCTGGATCTAGTGAGCTCCTACCCTGGCCGTAATATAACAACAGATAATTTTTTCACAACATACGAATTGGCGCAAGAACTACTCAAACGAAATATTACCCTTGTTGGTACGGTGCGAGGTAACCGAAGGTTCCTTCCAGTATAAAAAAAAAAATAAATGTAAGGCGCGATAACCTCCGAAGAGATCTAAGGCCGAGCTTCTCTTCCAATTTGCGTCGTGCTCCTCTTGATTTTTCCCTACAAATTGGCCGGACGGGACCTACATGTTTTATGCCGACTCCGAACGGCATCTGCAAGGCAGATGAGTTTTCACTGAGAGCTTTTCATGGCAGAAATACAATCGGAGCGCTTGCCAGACACTGCCGAGGGGCGACCCCGCTTAGAAAAATTTTCTTCTAATTGAAAAATCTTATTTCTAAAATTTTGATGTTGCTTTGCCCGGGAGTTGAACCCAGGGCATACGGTGTGATAGGCGGAGCACGCTACCATCACACCACGGTGGCCGCCTTCCAGTATGCAGTACAAAAAAAGAGGATCGTAAACTGGCTGTATTTTCAAGTAGATTTTTCTTTAGCCAGCAAGTTTCGCTGGTACAATATGTTCCTTAAAAAATACAAAATTGTCACACTTTTAAGCACTCTGCATCACGGAAAAGATGTGATTCCAAGCAATCCAAAAAAGCTACCAGAGATTATTTCATACTACGACAGCACGAAAGGAGGAGTAGATACAATTGATCAATTGGTAGAAACATACTCCTGTAAAAGGCAAACAAAACGATGGCCTGTAGCTTTGTTTAGCAATATGATTGATACATATATCTGCTCTCAGTGGATTTGTTTTGTGGACTGAAGTGAACCCCGAATGGAGTTCGTCCAAAACTTATAAAAGGAGGCTTTATTTAGAAGAGCTGGGATTAGCTCTCGCGTTTGAGCATATGCAGCGCAGAGAACGTGTTCCAAGATCACAAGCATCGGCATCAATTATCCAAAAAATGAGAACCGAGTCTGAGCAACCAAACACACCAACGACTGAGCCTAGCCGTAAAAGGAAAGCGAGTCAAAGAGTACCTTGCGCTATCTGTCCATCGGGTGAACGTCGGAAGACTGAGCACTGTAAGGTATGTGGAACTGCTGTATGCCCTCAGCATCGGACTATGGTCTCTATCACAACGTCTTATTGCGGAAACCATGCTCCATAAACTTAAAAATAATTTCTTTAATGAAAGAATATGAAATCTTTTTATTTTAATGTGTTTAAACACGAATTCAATTTTTTTTTTAAACCTATGTAATAATTTTTGGACTGAAATATATGCGTGGTCATTTCGTGACCTTAATGGCTAATTTGTAAGTTTTTCTTAATAATGCAGAAGGGTTAAGCATATCTTATCGTAATCCGCAAAAAAATAGATACGACCCTCCGAGGTGATGAAACTGCCTGACCATTGTTTTGGAAGAAGGTTGTAGTATGCCAAGACCAGCAGCGGGCATGTTAGGTAGCGGAGGTCCTATGGGGCAAACAGAAAGGAGCCTCAAAAGTTTTTTCACAACTTCGGGGTGGACAAATATTGGGATCTAATCCAGAATACCCCGATCCTTTGTACATGATACACTGACACAGAACCGGTTCTGGTTCCATGTTCCGACTCGGGATTTTTCTCGCCCATGGGATGTCATTTTTCAAGAGTTAAAATTGCTTCCGACGCCGATAATTGTACCATAATAACAGCTGGCCCCATGCTTTTAATTGATGAATGAAAAAAAGTCCCAAGTCGCTGGACGACATCACATAATACACCATCATAATTATATTTATCGCCTTAGCACTAGTATTAACAACGAAAATTTATTGCTCTAAAACCTGTGGAAACATTGGAACCATAAACAACTAATGAAGTCAAAAACTATGTTATATGAAATAGGATTTTTATTTTTCATAAAATTAATAAGACAAAAATTATGCACGTACATGTTCATATATGTATGTATAAGGAACACTTCAATGAAAAATAACTTACTAGTTATGCCTCTGTAAGCATGGTATCCAGATCATAAGAAAACGCTCAAGAAATATTTTTATTTTCCCCATTGTAAACCAAACTTAAAGACTTTTTATTTGAAAATATGTATTCAACTTTTTTCTTGTTCATTTTCTTTACAAGCGTTTTCTTGTGATCTGGATATCGGGCTTAACAGAAAGTCAACTTAAAATAATTTAATAAATCAAATCCATGCGGATATTTTGACAGTAAACTGGTTTAGCAAAATTTTGTATAGCTTTTTTAAAATCATAGTAGAGGTCTACAAGTAGGATATGTAGCGGCGCGTACATACACAGCCACGCTCACCCGATAAAATGCTTGTTCTTGTTCGTTCCTTTTTTTGATTATGTTTGGCACTGTTGTACTTCTTAGGTCCAAGAAAAGTGTAGTAGCTGCTAACGAAAACTGCGTAAATTTTTTATTGTAAAATTACAAAGAAATATCCTTAGTTACTTTCAAACGAGCACTTAATTACATCTCTCTTTAAAATCTATACGTTTTGGACAATCTTAATTAATAAATTGTGATACTTTATTACCAGGGACGATTGCTAAAACAAGACCAAAACCGTCGGGGGAGGTATTAATAGACACATTTTTGCCTCGCTTCCAATAATTCGAATACTTTTTCGCCTTTGGACTATTGATAACATGACAAAACGCGTCTTTTCATATCTCTTTCCACATTTTTGGACGGGTTATTGAAGTCGACCCCGGTTTCAAACGGGTTTTCGCGGAGAACTTTTGAACGGGTAGAAAAACTTAGCACACGTGTTGGTATTCTTAATGCTGGAATAACTACGCGTTCTCAGATACCCCAATTCAAGACTTTTGTATAATTTTCTGTAGGATCCATATAGGGCACTACATTTTCATATTAAATTCGTTCAAAAAAATGTACCATCACAGCAACCCATATCTGATACTCCGCTCCTTTTTTTGTTTCCCTGCGTCGCTTTTACGGCAGCAACCCCAGTAATTTTGACACTTCGTTCAGTGTCAAACTCATGTTCTACGCAGGTTCCACGCTAATTTGACACTGACCGAAATGTCAAACTGCAGTGTAAGAAAGAGGAAGGAATTATTTCCTTCTCATACATATCATACTTGTAAACCTGTACTATGTTTAAAATGAACACTTCAAAAACAGTTAGTAGTTCTGTTTCCTAACAGAAAATCAACTTAAAATAATTTAATACATCAAATCCATACGGATATTTTAACAAAAAACTTGGTTAAGCAAAATATTTTTTTAGAAGAAACACTTCACGACGCCGATAATTGTAGGTACAATAATAACAGCTGGCTCTGCCATTTTAATTGATGAATGAAAAAATTCTCAAGTCGCTGGACGACATCACATAATACACCATCATAATTATAATTATATTTATCGCCTTAGAACTAACATTAACAACAAAAAGTTATTTCTGTAAAAACTGTCGAAACATTGGACAACAACTAATGAAGCCAAAAACTATGTTATATGAAATAGTATTTATATTTATCATAAAATTAATGAGACAAAAATTATGCAAGTACATGTTCATATATGTGTGTATAAGGAACACTTCAATGAAAAATAAGTTAGTAGTTATGCCTCTGTAAGCATGGTATCCAGATCATAAGAAAACACTCAAGAAATATTTTTATTTTCCCCATTGTAAGCCAAACTTGAAGACTTTTTATTTGAAAATATGTATTCAACTTTTTTATTGTTCATTTTCTTTACAAGCGTTTTCTTGTGATCTGGATATCGGGCTTTACAGAAAATCAACATAAAATAATTTAATAAATCATATCCATGGGAATATTTTCAAAGTAAACTTGGTTTAGAAGACTTTTTATGTATTTTTCGTAAGCAGCTCTTTAAAAAAAAAAGAAATGAACTTAAAATTATTCAATACATCAAATCCATGCGGATATTTTGACAGTAAACTGGTTTAGCAAAATTTTGTATCGCTTTTTTATAATGAACACTTCAAAAAAAGTTAGTAGTTCTGTTTCCTAACAGAAAATCATCTTGAAATATTTTAATGCATCAAATCCATGCAGATATTTTAACAATAAACTTTGTTAAGCAAAATATTATTTTTTTTTTTATAAGAAACATTTCAAAAAAATAAAAAGGGATTGTATTTATGTTTCATTAGAGAAAATCTACTTAAACTAATTAATACATACGCAGATAATTGCAAAGTAAACTAGGTTTACCAAGTAACGCCCGCGGCTCTATTTATATTTATGAAATTCGGAAACTAAATATTATTAACAGCAGCAGGAGGAAATGATTCGAAATCGTTTAAGGACACTTGGCCGTCTGCTTGCTACGATGAAGAATATCGATCCAGATATAACAGATTTTAAATCAATTTATAATCCACCATATTATAAAACAATGGTGAAGGCTGTAGGAGTAATATCAGGATTTGATCCATTGACTCGAGTGCATAAGACTCCCTCACTTGCAACTTCCATCGGCACCTATATTAGAGCAGTAGGCGAGCTTCTAAAGCTGCATTGGGTGGAAAACAATGCTGATGAAAAGGAAAAGGTTGTGGACAAATACTTGTTCCTTCACAGCATACAATACAGTCATGTCATTAACAGGGTCGCAAGCGAGGACCAATGCGAGAAACAAATAAAGCCATTACCAACAACCAGTGATATAAAAAACTAGCTAGCCACCTCAATGATAAGATGATTAGTTCTTACGAAACCCTGCAGCAACAATATCAATATCAGACCTGGATAAGTCTTCTGGAATATACATTAATATCTATTCAGACTTTTAGCCGACGTCAAGCGGGGGAAATCGAAAGGGCGCTGATTCTTGACCTGAAAGCAATCGAGAAAATATCAGAAGCGGAAAACCCAGAAATTTATGAGAAACTGTCTGCAATGGAGAAAAACTTAGCTGAAAAACACTCAAGATTTATGATAACGGGGAAATTGGGACGGGTTGTTCCTGTTCTTCTCAATTCGCAAATGGAAACGTTTATAAATTTGATTTCGTCCCACCGAACCTCCGCGAAAGTTCCAACAAATAACCCTTAAATTTTTGGTATACCGGGCTTCACTGACGGAAAGTTTAAATATCTTCGGGCTTGCCAGTTAATGCGAAAGTTTTCAGAGGAATGTGGCGCTGAATACCCTGAAAGGCTACGTGGAACATATTTAAGAAAACATATTGCAACGACTTGTGCTGGAGATAACATGGACGAAAATAAAATCACGGATATAGCCAATTTCATGGGTCAAGCTGAGGCTATTCATAGATCCCACTATATGCGATCGGTTGTATCACGAGATGTGCTGGGTGTTGCCAACGTACTTCGCAAAGCACAAGGGGATGAAGAAAGCGTTGCAGATCAAAGCGCCAGTGGTTAAATTTTTCAAGCGTGTCAATTTACAGATGAAAACAATAAATTTGGTTCCATCGTGTTCCGATATTTCCATTAATAAGCCTGGATTTAATGCCGATGATAATATCATACAAATTATACATTCATCTTGGGAAGAAGATTCGAGTAAAGAAAGCAACTCTGATAAACCTTATTTATTAGAAAGAAACGTTAAAAAATTCAAAATTAACAAGTAAGGAAGGCTAAGTTCGGGTGTAACCGAACATTACATACTCAGTTGAGAGCTATGGAGACAAAATAAGGAAAATCACCATGTAGGAAAATGAACCTAGGGTAACCCTGGAATGTGGTTGTATGACATGTGTATCAAATGGAAGGTATTAAAGAGTATTTTAAGAGAGAGTATGCCATAGTTCTATGGATGGACGCCATTTAGGGATATCGCCATAAAGGTGGACCAGGGCTGACTCTAGAATTTGTTTGAACGATATGGGTATCAAATGAAAGGTGTTACTGAGCATTTTCAGAGGCAGTGGGCATTAGGTCTATAGGTGGACGCCTTTTCGAGATGTCGCCATTAGGGTGAGAGAGGGGTGACTCTAGAATGTTTGTACGATATGGGTATCAAACGAAAGGTGTTACTGAGCATTTTAAAAGGGAGTGGGCATTAGGTCTATAGGTGGACGCCTTTTTGAGATATCGCCATTAGGGTGGGCCAGGGGTGACTCTAGAATGTTTGTACGATATGGGTAAATAACGAAAGTTGTTACTGAGCATTTTAAGAGGGAGTGGGCATTAGGTCTATAGGTGGACGCCTTTTCGAAATATCGCCATTAGGGTGGGCCAGGGGTGACTCTAGAATGTGTTTGTACGATATGCGTATCAAATGAAAGTTGGTAATGAGTATTTTAAAAGGGAGTAATCCTTAGTTCTATAGGTGGAAGCCTTTTCGAGATATCGCCATAAAGGTGGACCAAGGGTGACTATAGAATGTTTGTACGATATGGGTATCAAACGAAAGGTGTTACTGAGCATTTTAAAAGGGAGTGGGTATTAGGTCTATAAGTGGACGCCTTTTCGAAATATCGCCATTAGGGTGGGCCAGGGGTGACTCTAGAATGTGTTTGTACGATATGCGTATCAAATGAAAGTTGGTAATGAGTATTTTAAAAGGGAGTAATCCTTAGTTCTATAGGTGGAAGCCTTTTCGAGATATCGCCATAAAGGTGGACCAAGGGTGACTCTAGAATGTTTGTACGATATGGGTATCAAACGAAAGATGTTACTGAGCATTTTAAGAGGGAGTGGGCATTAGGTCTATAGGTGGACGCCTTTTCGAGATGTCGCCATTAGGGTGAGCCAGGGGTGACTCTAGAATGTTTGTACGATATGAGTATCAAACGAAAGGTGTTACTGAGCATTTTAAAAGGGAGTGGGCATTAGGTCTATAGGTGGACGCCTTTTTGAGATATCGCCATTAGGGTGGGCCAGGGGTGACTCTAGAATGTTTGTACGATATGGGTAAATAACGAAAGTTGTTACTGAGCATTTTAAGAGGGAGTGGGCATTAGGTCTATAGGTGGACGCATTTTCGAGGTATCGCCATTAGGGTGGGCCAGGGGTGACTCTAGAATGTGTTCGTACGATATGGATATCAAATTAAAGGTATTAATGAGGGTTTTAAAAGCGAGTGGCCCTTAGATGTATATGTGAAGGCGTTTTCGCGATATCGACCAAAATGTGGACCAGGTGATCCAGAAAATCATCTGTCGGGTACAGCTAATTTATTTATATATGCAATACCACTAAAAGTATTCCTGCCAAGATTCCAAACGCTGTTGATTTCGCCTTGTAGAACTTTTTTATTTTCTTCTACTTAATATGGTAGATGTCACACCCATTTTACAAAGTTTTTTCCAAAGTTATATTTTGCGTCAATAAACCAATCCAATTACCATGTTTCATCCCTTTTTTCGTATTTGGTATAGAATTATGGCATTTTTTTCATTTTTCGTAATTTTCGATATCGATAAAGTGGGCGTGGTTATGGTCGGATTTCGGCCATTTTTTATACCAAGATGAAGTGAGTTCAGATAAGTACGTGGACTAAGTTTAGTAAAGATATATCGGTTTTTGCTTAAGTTATTGTGTTAACGGCCGAGCGGAAGGCCAGACGGTGGACTGTGTATAAAAACTGGACGTGGCTTCAACCGATTTCGCCCATTTTCACAGAAAACAGTTACCGTCATAGAATCTATGCTCCTACCAAATTTAAGAAGGATTGGTAAATTTTTGTTCGACTTATGGCATTCAAATTATTCTAGACAAACTTAATGAAAATGGGCGGAGCCACGCCCATTTTGAAATTTTCTTTTATTTTTGTATTTTGTTGCATCATATCATTACTGGAGTTGAATTTTGACTTAATTTACTTATATACAGTAAATATGTTAAATTTTTTGATAAAATTTGAATTAAAAAAAAAATTTGTTTAAAATGTGGGCGTGTTCTTCATCCAATTTTGCTAATTTTTATTTAGCACATATATAGTAATAGTAGTAACGTTCCTGCCAAATTTCATCATGATATCTTCTACGACTGCCAAATTCCAGCTTGCAATACTTTTAAATTACCTTCTTGTAAAAGTGGGCGGTGCCACGCCCATTGTCCAAAATCTTACTAATTTTCTATTCTGCGTCATAACGTCAACCCATCTACCAAGTTTCATCGCTTTATCCGCCTTTGGCAATGAATTATCGCATTTTTTCGGTTTTTTGAAATTTTCGATATCGAAAAAATGGGCGTGGTTATAGTCCGATATCGTTCATTTTAAATAACGATCTGAGATGAGTGCCCAGGAATCTACATACCAAAATTCATCAAGATACCTCAAAATTTACTCAAGTTATCGTGTTAACGGACAGACGGACGGACGGACATGGCTCAATCAAATTTTTTTTCGATACTGATGATTTTGATATATGGAAGTCTATATCTATCTCGATTCCTTTATACGTGTGCTCAACTGAGTATAAAAATGGTGTCGAGATGAGGTAAATCAGCACTCCAGTGCATAAGACTCCTTCACTGGCAACTTCCATCGGCACCTATACTAGTAGCAGGTGAGCTGTTACAAATATGAACATATCATACACATATTTATCAGACGAGACCCTGGCGACCGCAAGTTCCACATCGAACCGGGGCGTGGGAGGTGTTTTGAACTAGAAGGTTCAATGTGGTCATATCAAATCGTTCCCGAGGTGGTCGGGCTAGTACCTTATAATGATAGTATCCGGAACGTACCGTATCTTTATCCGGCAAAGGACCATCACGCCGATAACACTCTCCAAAATTTTCGGAATGTCTTTATCGTTAAAACAAACACAACATTACCAAAAACTAGTGATATAAAAAAACTAGCTAACTACCTCAATAATGAAATGATTAGTTCGTACGAAACTCTGCAGGTACAATATGATTATCAGTCCTGGGTAAGTCTTCTCGACTTCCTCACTGGCTATTTCCATCGGCACCTATACTTGAACAGTAGGTGAACTACTAAAACGTCATTGGGTGAAAACCAATGAAAAAGGAAAGAAAAAGGTTGCCGACAAAGACTCTTCACACAATGCAAAACAGTTAGGAAAATAACAGGGTCGCACGACCAATGTGAGAAACATGGCCAACAATGTGGATGGTCCTTTTTATCCGGTAATTTGTGGTAAATATCATCATTAAAGGCCCAACCATCTCGGGAACGATTTGATATGACCACGTCGAACATTTTAAGTTAATGGATTTTAGTCGCCTCTTACGACAGGTATGCCTACCGCGGGAATATTCTAGGCCCCTTAACCCGCTGGGGTATGCAACCATTACCCACAACCAACGAAGGCAAAAAAGAAAAAAAATATATGTATCTCAATAATAAAATGATTATTCTTATGCAACTCTGCAGCGACAATATAGTTAAAAAAAATAAAGCCATGAGCGTTATATCCTTTTCTCGGGGGACGTTATTTGCTTTTTAAAAATTAAACTTTTCAAACAAGCAATAAGGCCCGCCTATATTTCCCTGTTTTTGCCACGGGAGTTATTGCACTGCACCACACTCCTCAAAGAAAAAAATGTTTGTAGATATATTTCCTTAACCCTTTCCTTCCCATGGTAGCCATATGGCTACAAATCTGTTTCACCCACTGAGCCAAATGTACCAAACAAATTTTAATACAGGGTCATTTCGAATACTATTTCTATTAAAAAAACATAGTTTAATTTTTTTATAGCTTATTCTTAATTTGGGAAGGAGAGGGTTAAAGAAGATCAGCTAAAAATAATCTAAGGAAGTGGTTATTTGTCCAGCAAATCCGAATGTTGTTGCTGTCTAGAATGAAGCAAAATGAAGAAAAACATCAAAAAAAGAAATAAAAAAATACAAAAAAAAACTTGATGTAGTATGTTTGATGAGCTTGAGCTCACAGGGTAAAATACATTAGGGGAACTCAATTAACTTTATAAATGCCTTATAAAGTGTGTAAACGTATAAATTTATCTAGTGCGTAAACGAACTGTCAAATTTTGTATGATAAATCGTTTACACAATTTGTATAAATTTACGCGCACATTTCATGGTGTTCACGCGGTAAACTTAAAGGAATGCAACCATGACGGAACGATACAAGGTGGCAGCATGGCGACATACCTACAAACGTAGATAAAAGTTCCATGTACTTTGCTTTTGTAAATTCGATGGACAAAAAAGTTTATAATCAGCTGTCCCGTGCTGCCACCTTGTATCGTTACGCCATGAATGCAACCTTGCAAACTTAATTGTCATCCATTTCATCAGAAATCGCCAACAACAGCAAGATGTTTAAGTTTTGATTTTTCACTTAATGTTGGCATTATTTAATTTGTATAACAATCAAAAGTTTTTTGGTAATAATACAGCTGATCGACAATTAAGTTTATTAAGAATAATAGGGGGACTCATGAAAGCATATAAACTTATAAGGTGTAAAATTATATCAATTTACACACGCGGTTATATGAACGCACCTAGTAATACTCTTGATAAACTTGATTGTTTATCAGCTGTATTATTGCCAAACAAAATTTTTTTGATTGTTATACAAATTAAAAAATGCCAAGATTAAGTGAAAAATCAAAACTAAAACGCCTTTACTTGCTGATGTTGGAGATTTCTGATGAAAATGCCTGCTGTAATGTCTGCAAGGTTGCATTCCTTTGAGTTTACCGCGTTTACACAATGAAATGTGCGCGTAAATTTATACAAATTGTGTAAATGGTTTTTCATACAAAATTTGACAGCTCGTTTACGCACTAGATAAATTTATACGTTTACACACTTTATAAGGCATTTATACGGTTACATGAGTCCCCCTAATACTAGGTGCGTTCATATTACAGCGTGTGTAAATGGATATATGTAATTTTACACCTTACACCCTAAATTTATTTAATGAGTCCTCCTAATGTTTCTTTTCGTATAAAACTTTTAATTGGTCGATACTTCGACTTTACTCTGAAGTCATCACCAGGAACACATCATTATGCTTTATCAGCTCAGCCCAATTCTAAACGAAAATTCCGTGCGAGTTTTTTCCCTTCTCCCATTCCTCGTATTCTAAATAAAAATTCCTTGTGAGTTTTTTCACTTCTCCCTTTCCTCCTATTCTGAACAATGTTCGAAAAAGCGGAAACCGGTTATGGGAGAAAAGTAGGTATTATGAATGTGAGGGAGAGGGAGATTTCTCTACCATTTCATAGGAGTTTTTTCACTAGTTAAATTAAAGGGAATGCATCAAAATAGTTAAAGGAAATTGGTTCTTTTAAGAAAGAACACTTATTTGTACAAACTTGTGCTAAAATACATATGTATTTACATTCTACCCCAATATTCTCACTGTTAATACAACAACAACAACAACAACAACCACAATATTTATTTTAAGTCGAAAAGTATATCATAAGCAACGATAGAGCTCTTGGTATACATATTTGATGCAGCCATACAGAAATTATGCAAGGATTTTTTAATAAGGCTTAAATAGATTTTGGCATATGAAGAAGTAGGAATTCAACTCAACTTGGCCGCCAGAAAATTGCTTTGCTGAACGAAAGCCGGCAACTCGGGCAGATTTGTGTTATGCGGCCGTCTTCTTCTTATGTTCCGCTGTTGATGTTGAATAGGGTCCCTAATATGCAAAGAGAGTAGACGTGTGATTCGTTTCGCTGCAATAAAATAGCATTTATTTAAATAATCTGTCACTTTAATTTTGTAAACACGCGGACAATTCTTTTGTAAAGTGGTTTGCAACTAGTGCGTGGAATTCTTCTGTGAAGTTTCGCTGTAATATTTATCACAAATTAGTAATCATATTTAAAAATTTTAATGAATATGGCTCCAGCAAAACCAAAAGTTACACGGCAAACGGCTTCCTCTTCCCCTCATCGCACTCCAACATTCGCAAAACCTTCTAAACTTGAGAGCCTACCGCCAGTCTCAAGTGAAATTTCCCGTTTGAAGCAAAAATGATTATATGGAAGGAGAGCATATTAGAGGAATTGACGGAGCGTATAAAGGAAAACTTAAGAGAATCAGAGCAGCGAGTTCTTCAGAGAGTTGGTGAGTTAGCGGAAGAGATCGCGAATTTAAAAAATAATTACTCATGTATGGAAACTAGGGTTGAGTCAGCGGAAAGTGAGTGCAGGCAGCTTAGAGCGGAGATAAACACTCTAAAAATTCAAATAAATGAATGCCAAAATAATGCTTTGCTTTCAGACGTATTAATAAGTGGAGTTCCCCAAATCCCTAATGAAAATTTAAGTGAAGTGTTTGATAGAATATGTCGCACTGTCCAATTAAATACACCGCCAATACGCTCTGCTTTTCGCATTCGTAAGAGCAAAACTGGTAGCTCGCCCATAATAATAAAATTAAATTCTCCCACTGACCGCTCTTTGCTTTTAAGATCAATTACAAGGTTTTGTAAATCAAGCAAGAGACAAATTGCTCTTAATGATATTGGGCACGCTGAAAGTGGTAAAATCTTTGTGCATGAATGCCTTACCAAGCACAACCGCGAGATATTACAGCATGCAATGCAACTAAAAAAACAGAAGCGGTTTTTTTCTGTCTTCTCTTTGCGCGGAGATGTGTATGTGCGTAGTCAACAGCAAGGCGAAGCAATAAAAATTAGTGACAGGAGAGCGCTGACCGAATTGCAGTAACATCAACGATGATATTTGATGCAATATTTTCACTTGTACATGCATTCTAATATAATGGTTTTCTCTGTAGTAAATAGATTATTTTCAATTTATGTTATTGGTAATTTTTCTTTATTTATTCCTCTTACCGTATTCTTCCTCTCTCCAAAACTTTTTATTATCTCATACTGCTTTGTGGACAACATCTCGCTTATTTGTTATGTTTATAGGTAATTTGAATAATGATTGTGCTGACAGTGGGCATGTGAGGTGTATTTTGGGTCAAATTTGCAAAAGTCATAAAACATTTAATATGTGCCATTTGAATACTCGTAGTCTTACGGCACATAAATTGGACTACCTTTCGTATTTATTTGATGGCCACAACATTGACTTGATTTGTGTTACGGAGACTTGGTTTAGATCCAATGTTGATGATCACGCATACAAAATGGGTAATTATGTGTTATTGAGAAACGACAGGAAACACAACGTTCGAGGTGGAGGTGTTGCTATATACTGTAAAGCTTCCTTACATCCAAAAATATTGTATCGGTCAGAGCATGAAACTGAAGTTGAGAGCATCTTTATTGAGATGGGTGACGCTCGGGTAAAATGTTTTGTTGCTTGTGTCTACAACCCTAATAGGTCCAATGACCTGACAGTCCTATTTCAGAAATTGTCGGAATTTTCTATATATTATGAGTATGTGCTTATATGCGGGGATTTTAATATAGATATTCTTAATAATGACACCCGTAGTAAGTCCCTTATAAATAACTTTATAGAGTGTGATTTAAATATTATAAATCCATTAGCAACTCGCTTTGCTAATAACAGTAAGCCTACCTTGCTTGACCTAATTTATGTTAACAATGCCAATTACGTAAATCATTTTGACCAACTCCCTATGGAAGGTATATCTGACCATGAAATGCTGTTCTTATCATATGATTTGCAATTCAATGTAAAAGAACCCGGCTTTGAAATAACGTATAGGAATTAGAATGGTGTAAACTTAGGAGCCCTTAGTGAAGAGGCTTCTCGTCTTGACTGGAGTGGATGTTTACCATTTTCTAAGTTAGACGAAAAATTACAATATTTTAATAACCACGTTAATTACCTGTTTAATACATACGTCCCGCTAAAGACCGTAAAAATCCAGAGCCATAAAAAACCGTGGTTTACATCAGAGATCTTGAAATTAATAAAAAAACGAGAGACAGCTTACAGGGTGTGGAAGCGATGCCAGAATGATTACCACTGGGAAGCCTACCGTCTCTTACGGAACCAAACCAACCTCTGCATCCGAAATGCTAAGGTAGCTTACTTCAGCATTAGATTTGATTCCAAACTTCCTTCCAAAATTCTCTGGAAAAATCTTCGCTGTTTCGGCATATCTAAAAATAATCATCTGCAATGCAACGTAGACCCCAATGTTTTGAATGCACATTTCTTACGTGATCATACAAATCATAGTACACCTAATGCTAATGTCAATAAGGATAACGAAGATATGATTGCGGTAAAGAATAGACCGAATACCAATATTTTTGATTTCACAGTAGTAACAGAGGGTGATGTGGTGGATGCTATCTTGGCTATTAGGTCCAATGCAGTAGGAATCGATGGCATTAGCGTACGTTTTATCAAGCTTCTTCTTCCTTATGTAATCTCCTCGATAACGTATATATTTAATTTTTCCATCACATCCTGTGGGTTTCCTACTCAGTGGAAAATGGCTAATGTCATTCAGGTTCCTAAATCAAAGACTCCGGTTTCATGCAAAGACTTTAGACCAATAAGCTTGCTACCTGCGCTATCCAAAGTATACGAGAAATTACTATCAAAGCAGATAACTGACTATGTTTATAATAACCGTTTACTATCTGAGGCCCAATCTGGATTTAGAAGAGGGCATAGTTGTGCTACATCTATGTTAAAAATTCTTGAGGACATACGTCCAGCCTACGACCATAATGAATTCACAGTTCTAGTTCTTCTAGATTTCTCAAGAGCTTTTGACATGGTTGATTATAAAATATTACTTCGCAAACTTGAAACAGTATATAACTTCAGCCCTTTCGCAATTAAGTTAATGCAAAGCTATCTCACTGGCCGCTTTCAGCAAGTTCAGTGTGATGATAAGTTATCTGATTTGAAGCCCATAATGTCTGGTGTTCCGCAAGGATCTAAGCAGCCTTCCTGAAATTATGCTTAATGGCGATAAAATATTTTTTCACGATGCTGTCACCAATTTAGGATTCAAAATCAATTCAAATCTGATCTGCACTGACCATATCAACTTTGTGGTTGGTAAAATCTATAATATCCTTCGTAACTCATACAGAACTGCCTATTTATTACCGCGAGACGCTAAAATGAAGCTAGTCAAAGCTCTTATAATACCTCACATTTCTTATGGAGAACTTATTTATGGTAGCCTTGATTCGCTGTCGCTTAATAAATTGCAGCTAGCCATAAACAATACTGCTCGTTTCGTATTTTCTAAGAGGAAATTTGACCATATATCTTCGTACGCTGCCCAAATTCTCGGAAGCGACGTTTGTACTTTCCTAAAAATTAGAAATTTATGTTTCTTACACAAACTACTACATTTTCAATATCCGCCTTACCAACCCACAACGCCAGACCAGCCAAAACCGATACGCCCGTGGCGCCCGCCGTTCGAGGCAGGCATGCTTAACCAACGAACCGATATCATTTCGTTACGATAATTAACGTTAATAAACGAAACAAAGTCATTTCGTTTCGTTTATTAACGTTAAAAACGTCAAATTAACGAAATGATTTCGTTTCGTTTTCTGCCATATCAAAACGGAATCAAATCGTTTATGTTCATTATTAATTTCAAACTATGCTGGCAAAGCTGATTGATGGCGGAGTCATTAAAGGTGAAAGCATTAGCCAAGCTGATTGCAACTTTTCTCATGAATTTTGACAGTACGAACATTTCTCAGAGTGTTTTTGACATTACCACCAACGAATTACACAAACAAATTATATGGAGTTTGTGTGTGTATGTGCGCTCGTTGTTACCACCTTACGGCTTCACCATGGCTATAGCATTGCCAGCACAATTCAAACATAAAGTATCACGTTTTTGTTAACGTTTTTAACGTTAACGAAAGCTTTTCGTTTCGGTTAAAAACGAGATACAATTTATCTTGATAATTTCTTTATCGATAATATTTCGAAGTGTTTCAACGGAAACGGTGGAAATTTTTTGATAAACGATTAGCTTAACGTTAAGGTGCATCCCTGGTTCGAGGTAACAGTGTGGCCGGCAAACAAAGCAAATATTCAAAAAATACAATTTTTTTATGGGCCACCAATAACGGAACACCTGATGGCCATAAACGAACCAGGCACAAAACCAGATTTGGACCCGAGCCACAAGAACGGCAAGGCCTCGAACAAGGCGACATCCAACACGTATATGAGGGGGACCTCGATCCCGAACAGTTCTTCAGGGAACTGAAGCTGAGGCTCACGACCCATGAAGACAGGAAGAGCTACACGTTCCGCTGGAAAACCAAGCAGGTAAGGGTTAAAATAATACTTTACTTTGGTCAACTTGTCGAATTTGCTATTAAAAATTGATGCAAAAGTAAACACGTGAAACTTTTGTTTTTAAGAAAATCCGCAAGATGGGGCGAACAAATTTTTCCTGTTTTGAAATCCCGTAAATGACCATTACGCACGTACGGTAATAGCCTAATACGTCACTCACCACAATTATTCAAGTCCCGAACAAGTTGGGTATATTCACCATGAATTTATCCGTTGAACTTTGTGTATGTCGTAGCTAGTGTTATCACAGACGTACGTAAGAGGACGCTCCTCAAAACAGACAATCACCCAACCCGAAATAGCTTTGCTCGCTTCAAAGCGAAAAAGTCAGCAAGGCGTTTTACTGTTACCTTAACGCCCGGTTTTTCAGTACAAGTTCAACGCAGTTTGTCAGTTAAACTACGCTCAAACTTATTCTGCAGTTTTTCAGTCTTAAGCAGATCTAAGCGGCTGATCTGACAGGCTTATGCCCCTATTACCGTTTACAACTCAGCTCTAGTTGGTTTGAAATTTCGCAATTTGGTATTACAGATTACAACTCAACCTGTCAAAAAAAACGTCGGTTGAGTTGTATAGTCTAACAATTTTTTGTGGCATTACCGTTTACAACGTTGTGTTAGTGTAGTTGTCAAAGACGTCAAAATCTTACAACTGATTACTAGCAGTTGTCTCATACAATTTTGCAGTTGCTTTGAAAAAATGTAACGTTTTAGAAGACGGTTCATCACCTAATTTTTAACAAAAAATTTTAAAGTTGGTATCAAAAGACGCATTTCGACCTCCCGATCTAAGAATCCGAAAACAAAAATTAATAATTTAATTTCTATCATATCAGTTCGGTTCAAATTTTCATGTGGTTGTATTTTTCCAGATTTTTTGTACACACTAATGCGGTGGACCATCCAGAGTTATTTTTACAAATCGCGGCCAAAGGCCGCCAACACAGAAAAATCTTCTGTGCAAAAAAACCGTGGATCGGGCCTCATATTTCGGACCCTCTTGGGCCATTTTGTGGGTTTTTGTAAATATTTTGCGACAGAAATAAAAATTTTAATTTCCGCTTTCGAGTCCTAAATGCGTCTTTTGATACCACCTTTGATAAGAGTTAGATGGTCTCATAAAACGTTACAAAAAAAAAACAAAAAATTTAAAACCGGTAGTTAAACATTTTTCAAGCAAACAATAATCAACCGGGAGCGAAGGAGCGACTGGCGCGCCTTGTTGGACGGCCATAACCGTTTAGACGGTTAAGCGCCAATTAAGTAAGTAAGTAATAGAAAAAACAACGTTTAAACGAAGGATTACATTGAATAACTGTTTGACTTTATGGAGCGACTTTCCAAAGTTGAACGAGGCTGGCCGCAGTTCGGATGCAACCAAAATAGGTCAAATTAACGTGAGTCCCATTGATACTAATCACTACTCCTGGGCATCCTATTTTAGAGTAAAATACAGTTTTTGCTGTTTGGGTTTTAATCCACTTCGCACAAATATGCTCCTCAATAATATTTAAAACCAGTCCAACACCAAAATCATTTTCACGGCATTTTTGATAGCTGCCAACAGCAGGGAAACTGAGTGGGGTGAATAGGGGTAAAGCCTTTCCTCGAAAGCGTTTGCGGAAATGGTCCTTAGCTTTTAGTAATGAGTAAAATGCTTCCTTTCAAATCTGCAAAATAACTTCATTTGAAGATCATCATTTGTCACTTAAACATTTTCTTACTTGGTGCTTGGTAGTTCCAAGGGACTGGAATGATCACGCGAATGTTTTCCGTATTCGCGACATGTTAATCACCAACATTTTCGCCATTATAAAAAGATTTCATATCATATAATATCTTGTAATAACAAAATCACTTTTGCAAATGCTTAAATTTTCGCCACAATTTGACCAGCTGTTCATTTATCTGTCAAATCACCACTTCCTTAGTTTGGCAGCACCAATTCAACTTCAACTGAAATTAGTTGTAATTCGTGATACCAAACAAGAGTTCAGTTGTCTGAAAGTTGAGTTGTTTTAATTACTACCCAACTAAGTTGAGTTGTATACCGTAATAGGGGCATTAAACTCTAGTTAACCTATCAGTTATTTGCGTTCGTTGGCAATGGCGTCGAATATACCCAACACACATATGGGCTTAAGAACCACTACAGCTCATGTTGATAACGAGGCATACTTTTAAAATCTCAAAAGTTGTTTCGAAACAGTGATTCAACTTGAAAATGATAACGTTCTGAGCAAAAAAGAAAATTTTTTAAAGTTGAAAAAAGATAGATTACATTTTGTATTTTTGTGTGGTTCTCTCACCGGAATCAAATGTAAGATTACAATGCCACAGTATTTTTACGAAAAAAATAATAAAATATGTATAACTTATTTTTAATTAATAGCGCTTTTTTTACTGTTATCAACCAGGTATTTATATCTCACAATAAACATCTTTCTGCGTTTAAGGGAGTTGACGTGTTGGAACAGAACAGGAATACAGTTTTCTTCCTCCTAGCGCGGATCGCTGTGCGACCACAACAGTTGCAGAAACCAACTTTAAGATAAAACACGGACGGCTCCAAGCTAAACTGTAGAGTTGGAGGTGGAGTATACTCAAGGGACCTTGACCTCCAGCTCTCCTTCAGACTAACCGACCACTGCAGTATATTCCAGGCAGAAGTTGCAGCCATAATGGAAGCCGCAGCTAGGATAGGGTCACACACCGTCGGCAAAGAAATTTTTATTTTCAGCGACAGCCAAGCTGCCATAAAATGTCTTGGCTCTTACTCCTTCAATTCTGAACTAGCACTAAACTGCCGCCGATCTCTTCAAGAGATGGCTCAACAGAAACGTATACACCTCACATGGGTCCCTAGACATAGGGACATTGAGGGAAACTGCATTGCAGATGAACTCGCTAGGCAGGGTACAACCAGGCAGGTTCTTCCTGGCCAAGAACGCTTAGGTATGCCCCTGTCCACATGGAAGCTAATGCTAAAAGAGCACATCCACCGTCAAGCCGACGAAAGATAGCTACGAACACCGGGGTGTCGAACATCGAAAGAAACCTGTCCTAAATGGGATCTTAAAAGATCCCGTCACGTATATCACCTAAGAAGGGATACACTTGTGGGGGCAATAACTGGTCATTGCCTGTTAGGTAGGCATGCAGAAGGGTTAGGAGCACCTTATCGTCGATGCGGTAGGAGTTGTAAAGAGGATGAGGAAACGGTGGTGCAACTCATATGCAACTGCCCAGGATTAAGCGGAGCGCGACATAATATGGGCCAGGTTATGGAGCATGACGTCACGGACTTGGTAGCTTTCATCAGGTCCTCACAATGGTTCGAAGAGGAAAGGTAACGGTGTATTTTCGTGGTATCACAACGGGCCTAATACTACTGGCCTAGGTGTGCCCTCGGGCAGCCACCTCAAGCTAACCTAACCTGGCTTTGGTCGTACCACCTCGGGGAAGATTTTTTCAACCCACCTCAACTTGATATCCAAAGTAGGATATAAAGTGCAGATTTGAAAGCTGTGCATTTCTCAAAATCTCTCAAAAGTCCGAAAATAATTTGAGAATGAAATGGAGGTCAACTCGCGAACATTTTACAAAATTTCTCAAGGTTGGATAGTGATTGGAGAATGAAATTAGATAACAACTTGATAACTATCTGGTTTAAGAAAAATTACAGCATGATGTTGGATATCAGCTCCGGAACTAGATATATATTTCTCTCAGGCTGGAGAAATATTTTTTCCATGTTTGTTTGGTAAAAAAAATCGAGCTGTTGCCGTATCTAGAAATTATCTAGATAAGAAAAAAAACCAGTGTTGCCGTACACAGAAGCCTACCCCAAATGTGGCCTTAAATTGTGACTGAAAAACTGCTCAGTAGTTTAACTGGAGTTTAAATCTGACTAGAGTTTAAGCAAATTTAGTTTAAGCTTAGCGTAACCAACTTACAGTAAAGTTCAACTCTGTTTGTCAGTTAAACCACTCTTAAACTTATTCTGCAGTTTTTCAGTATACTTTAACTGGCAGGGTTAAACCCTAGTTAACCTATTTCGTGAAAATACTGTACTATGGAATCTTAAATTTGAGTCCAGTTTGAGAGGCACAAGTTGGGAATTCAATTTTTTCAATCCAAGTAATAGCACTGTTTCGAAACAACTCTTGAGATTTTAGAAGCATGCCTAGTTATCAATATGAGCTCTAATGGTATTCAAGTCCAAATGCTTGTTGGGTATATTCAACGTCATTTCGAACGAACGAAATAACTTATAGGTTAACTAGAGTTTAAGCCTGCCAGTTCGGCCGCTTTATACTTCTATTAAAGTGAACTGAAAAATTGCAGAATAAGTTTAAGCGTAGTTTAACTGACAAACTGAGTTGAACTTGTACTGAAAAACTGGGCTTTAGCAGCCTATCTAAAGATTAAGTGTATGAGGTGGGTTTTGTCGAAGGCTGAGGTAGCACTCAGTCAATCCAGGGTCAAGTAGAGGTCTCACTAAGCCCCACTTAACCCTATACACCTAACCTTCGTCGAATCGTCGACCAGAAGATAGAGATGTCGTTTTAACTTTTTAATATGCAGGATGATCGCTATACCTTTACTTGTCAACTCAGTATTCATTGAGCTCTCTTCAGAAGCGTACGTGTGAGGCGCGTAGTTGGGTAGTTTTTTGAGATTCCGAGAAATTGTATGTCATTTCGACGAACGGTTAGTATTTGTGTATTTTTTTTAAAATTGTGTAGATTTTGTGACAGTTTAGTATTTTTATTTTGTGTAGTTTTTTTAATGTCGTCAGAAGGAGTGTTATCTGAGGAATCTATTCTTCGATTCTTATTGGAGGAGGAGGATGGCAGTGTGTTGGATGACTCGTCTGGCAGCGAACTTGAAGATAATATGGAGCTTGATGATGTAGAAAGCGATCACGATTCGATTCTTATTGGAGGAGGAAGATGCCAGTGTGTTGGATGACTCGTCTAGCAGCGAACTTGAAGATAATGTGGAGATTGATGATGTAGAAAGCGATCACGTAGACGATTATTCTGATAAAGTGGATAACTCCCTAAATACACAAGATCAATCTTCTTTTGTTTCGCTGGACCGTTCACTAGAGTCGCGTTCTCCTTCAGTCCAACTTTCAAACAACAATCCATTTATTGTAAGCTTTTCAAGAAGTAACATTCGTAGTCGCTCACGACATACTTGGGCTACAAGTAAAGGGAGTAGCTCAAAAAGAACATCTTCAATTAATATTGTACGTGTTGCTAGAGGACCTGCCCGTACTATCAAAAATATAACTGATCCACTTGCATTATTTGAGCATTTTATGACTGATCAAATGTTAGAAGAAATTGTGAAGTGGACAAACTCGGAGATTACAATCAGGAAAGAAAACTAAATTTCAAAGAGTGAAACTAGCAAATTTGGTATTTTAGTATTAACTGCAGCGTTGAAAGATAATCATTTGACAATCAACGAATTCTTCAATATAGAGTATTCTGGGACTAGATATATATCGCGCATGAGTAAAGAGAGATGCGACTTTCTTCTCCGTTGTCTACGTTTTGAGGATAAAATCTTACGATTACAAAAGCAAACAGAAGATCCTTTTATACCCATAAGAAACATTTGGGAATTACTCATGGCTCAGTACCGTCAAAACTATATGCCTGGAACAAATGCCACAATTGATGAGCAATTATTAGCGTTTCGTGGGAGATGTTAATTTCGTATGTATATTCCGAATAAGCCGGCAAAATATGGCGTTAAATTGGTTATGATGTGTGACAGTGGCACTAGATATATGATTGATACTATGCCATATCTTGGAAAAGGAACATATACTGGAGGCCTGCCTTTAGGAGAGTATTTCGTCAAAGAACTTACTCGTAGTATACATGGCTCAAACAGAAATGTTACCATTGATAACTGGTTTACGTCAATACCACTAGCGAAGCAGCTATTTCAGCAGCATTATAAGTTGACAATTGTAGGAACATTGCGAGCAAACAAAAAAGAAATCCCAGAAGAAATGAAAAATAATCGGTTGAGAAATATCAATACATCGATATTTTGTTACGATGGCCCACTTACTCTACTGTCATACAAACCAAAACCCTCTAAAATTGTTTACCTATTATCATATTGCGATGAAGAGGGATCGGTGAATCCGGAAAGAAAAAAGCCGTCTATGGTCGAGTTTTATAATAGTACAAAAGGTGGAATAGACACGTTCGACCAAATGTGCTCAGTAATGTCATGCAACAGAAAAACCAATCGATGGCTAATGTGTGTCTTTTATGATATGATAAATATATCTTATATCAACAGCTACATACTTTATTGCCATAAGGCTTCTGTACTGGGACAATCAATAATTACCCGGCGTGAGTTCATGAAGCAGCTACATTCAAAACTTGTAGAACCTTGGCTCAAACCCCGATTAGAGTGTCGCACAATGCCACGGAATGTAATAGACAATATTCTACATGTATTAAAAGGAAATGAGGTCAAAGGTCACGATGAAAGTCTGCCCTCAACCAGCAATGAGTTTCAGCCAGTAGAAGTACCCAATTCCAATAAGAGAAGAATCTGTAATTTCTGTTCATATAAAAAGAGACTTATGACGAAGTCATCATGCTTGAAATGCAATGTTGCAATTTGTGGTGAACACAAAATCGACTTTTGCACACAACGTGCTTCAAAAAATTTGCAATGAATTTTTTTTTTTTCATATTAATAATAGAATATAGTTAAATATCGCCAAAGAAGAAGAGGCTGTTTTTGTTGGGGTTTTTTTTTTTTTTTAGATTTTATAAGTATGTTATCTCACAGTGATCACAAAAGTGAGCGTTTTATAAAAACATAGATTATAAAAAAATATACTAACAAAAAATTTAATTTATTGTGTGTTTTACTTAAGTTATACTTGGTTAATATAACTGTGTGTTAAAACTTTCAGAAATATATATTTTCACACGATTTTATATATCGCGAATAACAGCTCGTCGAAATGACGAATGGTTATGTTTAAAAGGGCAGCTTACAAGGTTATGTGTATAGGGTTAATAAGAACCAGTGATTATAATCACGTTACATTTGTACTTTTTTGGTACATTTCGTTTCACGAAAGTACGATGGTAATACATTGACATATTTGGTACATTTTTGTAAAATACAGCACTACACTTCAAATCATTTGCAAAGCAGCCCTGAATGTACAAACAAATTTTAAATTTTTCGAAGAAAATATATAGTTAAGTTGTTTTGTTGCCGAGCACAATTTGCCAATTGCAATTATGGATCATTTAAATATGCTTACAAAAAATAGCATAACTGATTCTAAAATTGTGAACAAATTTTGCATCAATAGAATTAAAGCACAAAAAATAATAACTCAAATAACAGGGCCAGAAAATTATAAATCCATAACAATAGATGGAACGACTGATATAAGTATATCAAAACATTTGGTAGTTTCCATGGCGGAACGATACAAGGTGGCAGCATGGTGACATACCCAAAAACATAAATAGAAATTCCATGTACTTTGTTTTTGTAAATTCGATGGACAAATGTCAAAATCGTACTGCGCCGGAAGTTGATGTATCAAATCAAATAAAAAAAGTTTATAATCAGCTGTCCCATGCTGCTACGTTGTATCGTTCGCCATGGCAGTTTCGATTCGAATTTTTGATAAAAAGTGCATAGATAGATTTGATACCTTTGACCGATAGTAGCACCGAGGATATTTTTAATGCCATTATTAAATCTTTGAAAAACCATTCAATACCACTTGAAAGAATTATTGGTTTCACTGCCGACAATTGCTCGGTTATGATGGGAGCAAAAAGCGGAGTGCAAGCAAGGCTGAAGCAATTTGTTCCAAATCTGCATGTTAATGGATGTGTTTGTCACATTTTAAAATTAGCTTCAATGGCCGCTTGTGATGTATTTCCCAACAAAATTGATAAATCTTTAAAACACGTAAACTATAATTTTTGTAACAGCCCCCTTAGTAGAGCAGACTTTAAAGAGTTTTCAAGAACATTCCGGTACAGAAATGCAAGTACGCCCCACAAGGTGGCTTTCTAGACAAGCAGTCATAGATAGAATTCTTGAGCAATGGGATGCGACTGGCGCGCCTTGTTGGACGGCCATAACCGTTTAGACGGTTAAGCGCCAATTAAGTAAGTAAGTAATAGAAAAAACAACGTTTAAACGAAGGATTACATTGAATAACTGTTTGACTTTATGGAGCGACTTTCCAAAGTTGAACGAGGCTGGCCGCAGTTCGGATGCAACCAAAATAGGTCAAATTAACGTGAGTCCCATTGATACTAATCACTACTCCTGGGCATCCTATTTTAGAGTAAAATACAGTTTTTGCTGTTTGGGTTTTAATCCACTTCGCACAAATATGCTCCTCAATAATATTTAAAACCAGTCCAACACCAAAATCATTTTCACGGCATTTTTGATAGCTGCCAACAGCAGGGAATCTGAGTGGGGTGAATAGGGGTAAAGCCTTTCCTCGAAAGCGTTTGCGGAAATGGTCCTTAGTTTTTAGTAATGAGTAAAATGTTTCCTTTCAAATCTGCAAAATAACTTCATTTGAAGATCATCATTTGTCACTTAAACACTTTTTTTACTTGGTGCTTGGTAGTTCCAAGGGACTGGAATGATCACGCGAATGTTTTCCGTATTCGCGACATGTTAATCACCAACATTTTCGCCATTATAAAAAGATTTCATATCATATAATATCTTGTAATAACAAAATCACTTTTGCAAATGCTTAAATTTTCGCCACAAATTGACCAGCTGTTCATTTATCTGTCAAATCACCACTTCCTTAGTTTGGCAGCACCAATTCAACTTCAACTGAAATTAGTTGTAATTCGTGATACCAAACAAGAGTTCAGTTGTCTGAAAGTTGAGTTGTTTTAATTACTACCCAACTAAGTTGAGTTTTATACCGTAATAGGGGCATTAAACTCTAGTTAACCTATCAGTTATTTGCGTTCGTTGGCAATGGCGTCGAATATACCCAACACACATATGGGCTTAAGAACCACTACAGCTCATGTTGATAACGAGGCATACTTTTAAAATCTCAAAAGTTGTTTCGAAACAGTGATTCAACTTGAAAATGATAACGTTCTGAGCAAAAAAGAAAATTTTTTAAAGTTGAAAAAAGATAGATTACATTTTGTATTTTTGTGTGGTTCTCTCACCGGAATCAAATGTAAGATTACAATGCCACAGTATTTTTACGAAAAAAAAATAAAATATGTATAACTTATTTTTATTTAATAGCGCTTTTTTACTGTTATCAACCAGGTATTTATATCTCACAATAAACATCTTTCTGCGTTTAAGGGAGTTGACGTGTTGGAACAGAACAGGAATACAGCTTTCTTCCTCCTAGCGCGGATCGCTGTGCGACCACAACAGTTGCAGAAACCAACTTTAAGATAAAACACGGACGGCTCCAAGCTAAACTGTAGAGTTGGAGGTGGAGTATACTCAAGGGACCTTGACCTCCAGCTCTCCTTCAGACTAACCGACCACTGCAGTATATTCCAGGCAGAAGTTGCAGCCATAATGGAAGCCGCAGCTAGGATAGGGTCACACACCGTCGGCAAAGAAATTTTTATTTTCAGCGACAGCCAAGCTGCCATAAAATGTCTTGGCTCTTACTCCTTCAATTCTGAACTAGCACTAAACTGCCGCCGATCTCTTCAAGAGATTGCTCAACAGAAACGTATACACCTCTCATGGGTCCCTAGACATAGGGACATTGAGGGAAACTGCATTGCAGATGAACTCGCTAGGCAGGGTACAACCAGGCAGGTTCTTCCTGGCCAAGAACGCTTAGGTATGCCCCTGTCCACATGGAAGCTAATGCTAAAAGAGCACATCCACCGTCAAGCCGACGAAAGATAGCTACGAACACCGGGGTGTCGAACATCGAAAGAAACCTGTCCTAAATGGGATCCTAAAAGATCCCGTCATGTATATCACCTAAGAAGGGATACACTTGTGGGGGCAATAACTGGTCATTGCCTGTTAGGTAGGCATGCAGAAGGATTAGGAGCACCTTATCGTCGATGCTGTAGGAGTTGTAAAGAGGATGAGGAAACGGTGGTGCAACTCATATGCAAAAGCCCAGGATTAAGCGGAGCGCGACATAATATGGGCCAGGTTATGGAGCATGACGTCACGGACTTGGTAGCTTTCATCAGGTCCTCACAATGGTTCGAAGAGGAAAGGTAACGGTGTATTTTCGTGGTATCACAACGGGCCTAATACTACTGGCCTAAGTGTGCCCTCGGGCAGCCACCTCAACCTAACCTAACCTGGCTTTGGTCGTACCACCTCGGGGAAGATTTTTTCAACCCACCTCAACTTGATATCCAAAGTAGGATATAAAGTGCAGATTTGAAAGCTGTGCATTTCTCAAAATCTCTCAAAAGTCCGAAAATAATTTGAGAATGAGATGGAGGTCAACTCGAGAACATTTTACAAAATTTCTCAAGGTTGGATAGTGATTGGAGAATGAAATTAGATAACAACTTGATAACTATCTGGTTTAAGAAAAATTACAGCATGATGTTGGATATCAGCTCCGGAACTAGATATATATTTCTCTCAGGCTGGAGAAATATTTTTTCCGTGTTTGTTTGGTAAAAAAAATCGAGCTGTTGCCGTATCTAGAAATTATCTAGATAAGAAAAAAAACCAGTGTTGCCGTACACAACAGCCTACCCCAAATGTGACCTTAAATTGTGACTGAAAAACTGCTCAGTAGTTTAACTGGAGTTTAAATCTGACTAGAGTTTGAGCAAATTTAGTTTAAGCTTAGCGTAACCAACTTACAGTAAAGTTCAACTCTGTTTGTCAGTTAAACCACTCTTAAACTTATTCTGCAGTTTTTCAGTATACTTTAACTGGCAGGGTTAAACCCTAGTTAACCTATTTCGTGAAAATACTGTACTATGGAATCTTAAATTTGAGTCCAGTTTGAGAGGCACAAGTTGGGAATTCAATTTTTTCAATCCAAGTAATAGCACTGTTTCGAAACAACTCTTGAGATTTTAGAAGCATGCCTAGTTATCAATATGAGCTCTAATGGTATTCAAGTCCAAATGCTTGTTGGGTATATTCAACGTCATTTCGAATGAACGAAATAACTGATAGGTTAACTAGAGTTTAAGCCTGCCAGTTCGGCCGCTTTATACTTCTATTAAAGTGAACTGAAAAATTGCAGAATAAGTTTAAGCGTAGTTTAACTGACAAACTGAGTTGAACTTGTACTGAAAAACTGGGCTTTAGCAGCCTATCTAAAGATTAAGTGTATGAGGTGGGTTTTGTCGAAGGCTGAGGTAGCACTCAGTCAATCCAGGGTCAAGTAGAGGTCTCACTAAGCCCCACTTAACCCTATACACCTAACCTTCGTCGAATCGTCGACCAGAAGATAGAGATGTCGTTTTAACTTTTCAATATGCAGGATGATCGCTATACCTTTACTTGTCAACTCAGTATTCATTGAGCTCTCTTCAGAAGCGTACGTGTGAGGCGCGTAGTTGGGTAGTTTTTTGAGATTCCGAGAAATTGTATGTCATTTCGACGAACGGTTAGTATTTGTGTATTTTTTTTTAAATTGTGTAGATTTTGTGACAGTTTAGTATTTTTATTTTGTGTAGTTTTTTTAATGTCGTCAAAAGGAGTGTTATCTGAGGAATCTATTCTTCGATTCTTATTGGAGGAGGAGGATGGCAGTGTGTTGGATGACTCGTCTGGCAGCGAACTTGAAGATAATATGGAGCTTGATGATGTAGAAAACGATCACGATTCGATTCTTATTGGAGGAGGAAGATGCCAGTGTGTTGGATGACTCGTCTGGCAGCGAACTTGAAGATAATGTGGAGATTGATGATGTAGAAAGCGATCACGTAGACGATTATTCTGATAAAGTGGATAACTCCCTAAATACACAAGATCAATCTTCTTTTGTTTCGCTGGACCGTTCACTAGAGTCGCGTTCTCCTTCAGTCCAACTTTCAAACAACAATCCATTTATTATAAGCTTTTCAAGAAGTAGCATTCGTAGTCGCTCACGACATACTTGGGCTACAAGTAAAGGGAGTAGCTCAAAAAGAACATCGTGTTGCTAGAGGACCTGCCCGTTCTATCAAAAATATAACTGATCCACTTGCATTATTTGAGCATTTTATGACTGATCAAATGTTAGAAGAAATTGTGAAGTGGACAAACTCGGAGATTACAATCAGGAAAGAAAACTAAATTTCAAAGAGTGAAACTAGCAAATTTGGTATTTTAGTATTAACTGCAGCGTTGAAAGATAATCATTTGACACTCAACGAATTCTTCAATATAGAGTATTCTGGGACTAGATATATATCGCGCATGAGTAAAGAGAGATGCGATTTTCTTCTCCGTTGTCTACGTTTTGAGGATAAAATCTTACGATTACAAAAGCAAACAGAAGATCCTTTTATACCCATAAGAAACATTTGGGAATTACTCATGGCTCAGTACCGTCAAAACTATATGCCTGGAACAAATGCCACAATTGATGAGCAATTATTAGCGTTTCGTGGGAGATGTTAATTTCGTATGTATATTCCGAATAAGCCGGCAAAATATGGCGTTAAATTGGTTATGATGTGTGACAGTGGCACTAGATATATGATTGATACTATGCCATATCTTGGAAAAGGAACATATACTGGAGGCCTGCCTTTAGGAGAGTATTTCGTCAAAGAACTTACTCGTAGTATACATGGCTCAAACAGAAATGTTACCAATGATAACTGGTTTACGTCAATACCACTAGCGAAGCAGCTATTTCAGCAGCATTATAAGTTGACAATTGTAGGAACATTGCGAGCAAACAAGAAAGAAATCCCAGAAGAAATGAAAAATAATCGGTTGAGAAATATCAATACATCGATATTTTGTTACGATGGCCCACTTACTCTACTGTCATACAAACCTAAACCCTCTAAAATGGTTTACCTATTATCATATTGCGATGAAGAGGGATCGGTGAATCCGGAAACAAAAAAGCCGTCTATGGTCGAGTTTTATAATAGTACAAAAGGTGGAATAGACACGTTCGACCAAATGTGCTCAGTAATGTCATGCAACAGAAAAACCAATCGATGGCTAATGTGTGTCTTTTATGTTATGATAAATATATCTTATATCAACAGCTACATACTTTATTGCCATAAGGCTTCTGTACTGGGACAATCAATAATTACCCGGCGTGAGTTCATGAAGCAGCTACATTCAAAACTTGTAGAACCTTGGCTCAAACCCCGATTAGAGTGTCGCACAATGCCACGGAATGTAATAGACAATATTCTACATGTATTAAAAGGAAATGAGGTCAAAGGTCACGATGAAAGTCTGCCCTCAACCAGCAATGAGTTTCAGCCAGTTGAAGTACCCAATTCCAATAAGAGAAGAATCTGTAATTTCTGTTCATATAAAAAGAGACGTATGACGAAGTCATCATGCTTGAAATGCAATGTTGTAATTTGTGGTGAACACAAAATCGACTTTTGCACACAACGTGCTTCAAAAAATTTGCAATGAATTTTTTTTTTTCATATTAATAATAGAATATAGTTAAATATCGCCAAAGAAGAAGAGGCTGTTTTTGTTGGGGTTTTTTTTTTTTTAGATTTTATAAGTATGTTATCTCACAGTGATCACAAAAGTGAGCGTTTTATAAAAACATAGATTATAAAAAAATATACTAACAAAAAATTTAATTTATTGTGTGTTTTACTTAAGTTATACTTGGTTAATATAACTGTGTGTTAAAACTTTCAGAAATATATATTTTCACACGACTTTCTGACGAATGGTTATGTTTAAAAGGGCAGCTTACAAGGTTATGTGTATAGGGTTAATAAGAACCAGTGATTATAATCACGTTACATTTGTACTTTTTTTGGTACATTTCGTTTCACGAAAGTACGATGGTAATACATTGACATATTTGGTACATTTTTGTAAAATACAGCACTACACTTCAAATCATTTGCAAAGCAGCCCTGAATGTACAAACAAATTTTAAATTTTTCGAAGAAAATATATAGTTAAGTTGTTTTGTTGCCGAGCACAATTTGCCATTTGCAATTATGGATCATTTAAATATGCTTACAAAAAATAGCATAACTGATTCTAAAATTGTGAACAAATTTTGCATCAATAGAATTAAAGCACAAAAGATAATAACTCACACAGGGCCAGAAAATTATAAATCCATAACAATAGATGGAACGACTGATATAAGTATATCAAAACATTTGGTAGTTTCCATGGCGGAACGATACAAGGTGGCAGCATGGTGACATACCCAAAAACATAAATAGAAATTCCATGTACTTTGTTTTTGTAAATTCGATGGACAAATGTCAAAATCGTACTGCGCCGGAAGTTGATGTATCAAATCAAATAAAAAAAGTTTATAATCAGCTGTCCCATGCTGCTACGTTGTATCGTTCGCCATGGCAGTTTCGATTCGAATTTTTGATAAAAAGTGCATTGATAGATTTTTAGATTTGATACCTTTGACCGATAGTAGCACCGAGGATATTTTTAATGCCATTATTAAATCTTTGAAAAACCATTCAATACCACTTGAAAGAATTATTGGTTTCACTGCCGACAATTGCTCGGTTATGATGGGAGCAAAAAGCGGAGTGCAAGCAAGGCTGAAGCAATTTGTTCCAAATCTGCATGTTAATGGATGTGTTTGTCACATTTTAAAATTAGCTTCAATGGCCGCTTGTGATGTATTTCCCAACAAAATTGATAAATCTTTAAAACACGTAAACTATAATTTTTGTAACAGCCCCCTTAGTAGAGCAGACTTTAAAGAGTTTTCAAGAACATTCCGGTACAGAAATGCAAGTACGCCCCACAAGGTGGCTTTCTAGACAAGCAGTCATAGATAGAATTCTTGAGCAATGGGATGCCCTCAAGTATTATTTTAATTTTTACGTATTTGAAAATAAAAGTAATCAAAATATTAATCTTATATCTGAAATTTTTCAAAACCCTTTTTATAAGGTATATTTTACATTTCTTTCTTATATTTTAAATGAAATAAATAATGTGAATATAGAAATGCAGTCTGAAGATATTCGCATTCATTTACTTACTACCAAATTAAAAATTTTATAAAAAAATCTTATTTAGACTCCAGTCCTATCTGGATGTTAAATATTGATTCAGACGAAAATAACCCCAGATGAAGTTTACTGCGGTGTTAATGTGGATATTATTCTATCAAACAACCTTTTCGAAAAAGATGACGTACACATATGTATTTAAGAGCTGTACTAAACAATTTTATATACATATTTGTAGTACATAAATTTTTATTTGCCGGCTTGAGGTCTGATGTTTTGGAAAATAAAACACAGATGTTTTAAATTTTTACCAATATATTTCGGTTATGCACGATAACCGTCCTCAGGGTGAACTATAAACAAACAGAACACAAAATAACATAATTTACATCAAACAACAATTAAAAATTATTAAGAAAACTTCTTAAACATTGAAAACATACATTTTTGACACGTCTTTCTCTTTGTATGTGGAGTTGTTAACTATTTTGGTTTTTTATTAGATGCCTATAGGAGAGCGCGGTGTTTGCTACATCTGTTTTGTAGTTAATTCTTGTGTTAGTTGGTGTGTTTAGTATATGTAGCATTTCCAGTGTGAATCTCTTTCCATATTGTTGTACTTGTTGAAGTACTATTGTTTTTTCGAAATTCGGGCAGTGCTTTCTCGTTGCACAATGGGTCATATGTGCGGTTTTTTGGTTATTTATATTTAAATCATTACAATATTTAAAATCTGATTTATGTTGTGCTAATCGAGTTTTTAATTTAGATTTAGTTGTTCCAACATATACTTTGTTGCATAATTCTTTGTCGTTTCCGTTACACGGGATTTGATAAATAATGTTGCTTTTTTCCATTTGCGGTATTTTCGATTTCGTTTGGTTAAACATACTTTTTAAAGTGCTCATAGGTTTGTGTGCTATTTTAATATCTTCTTTATTATAGATGTCAGATGTTGATAGGCGCTCAGATAATTTAGGTACATAAGTTAACGACTTGAATATGTTCGGGTATTCCTCTCTACGTTGACTATTTGTTGATTTATATCTTTTTAAAAGAGTTTTTATAATTATATCAGGAAAATCATTGGCTTTTAACAATATCTTTATTTTATTTTCTATGTCATTATGGTGTCATCTGTAATATTCATCATTCGTCTTATACAGCCCATTGCCGTATTTATGATCATGTTTTTGGGATGTTTATAATAATAATTTATAATTCTACCCGATGTTATGGACTTCTTATACCATATTAACTTTAGTTGGTTTCCTCGTCGTGTTACTATTGAATCTAGATAGGGTAATTTTCCGTCGTTCTCGAGTTCCGTAGTGAATTTAATATTTTTGTCAAAAGAATTTAGTGTGTCAAGTATGTTTTGTACCTCGTTTTCATTGATTATTGTAAAAAGATCGTCCACGTATTTAGTTAATAATCTTGGTTTTCGTGCTAATTTGTTCATCGTATTGTACAACAGTTCTTCCATTACAATATATGCAATTATTGGGGAGGTTGGTGATCCCATCGGTAATCCTTTTAGTTGTGTATATATTGTTTCATCATATTTAAAATACCTATTATCTTTAATGCAGAACTTTAATATTTCTATGAACATTTTCTTAGGTATTTTCGTATATTTTTCTATTGTTGTCCACTTATTTCTTATTATGTCAAGTGCTAGATGTGTCGGTATACTAGGGAACAATGAAACTGCGTCAAAGGATATCATCTTTTCATCGTCATAAATATAAGAGTTATTGATCTTTTCTTTAAAGTATTGTGTGTTCTTTATATTATATAATGAACTGGTGGTGACGTTTTTTAAAATATCTGCAACGTATTTGCAGAGTGCGTGTGCTGGTGATCCCGTGGCCGAGCATATCGGTCTTAATGGTGTTCCTTCCTTGTGGATTTTTGGCAATCCATATATCCGTGGTGGTAGTGCCGTTGTAGTCGTAAGTTTATTTCTATCTGCCTTCGAAATTAATTCCATTTTAAAAAGTTTATCTACAAGACTATTATTTTTATTTTGTAATTTTAAAGTGGGATCTTGTCTCTGAATTCTATACATCGTCAGGTCATTTAATATTTCATCCATTTTATTGTTATAGTCATTGAGTTCCATTGCTACTGTTTTCTTTCCCTTGTCAGAAGTTAAAATACGAATCTTGTCATTTTTATTTACAAATTTACGTGTCCGTCCCACTGTATCTAGTATTGCACGATCCATTCGAACCTGAACCTGAACACAGCAAATAGCGAAAATACCAAAAAAGAACATACATTAGCATTACATACCACACCTAACAGACAACAAAACATTACACAAAATCATACCAGGCAGTAACACAAGCTATGCACACAAACCAAATCATACATTAACGGCCCGATTCTTAGCGTTACTGGTAAAATAGTACCCAGAACATTATGTAACCAAAATTCGTTACCAGTTGTTTTATTCGCGATTCTGGCCAAAGTGGAAACGCTGTCATCACCGAAAAACTCACCATTGTCTGTGGTGAAATTTAAAAATTGGTTTTCTTCGCTTTACCCATGGCGGAACGAGACAAGGTGGCAGCATGGTACAGCTGAATATAAACTTTTTTTATTTAATTTGATACATCAACTTCCGGCGCAGTACGATTTTGACATTTGTCCATCGAATTTACAAAAACGGAGTACATGGAATTTTTATTTATGTTTGTAGGTATGTCACCATGCTGCCACCGTGTATGGTTCCGCCATGGCTTTACCGAAAATGTGTCACTCGTAGATACGATGTTAACGAATAAACGGGACGATGTGTAAATACATATATATGTGCATACATGCATACGTTTTTACATAGCTATATTGTAATATAAATGGAAACAAATATGTATAGCAAGAGGCAACACTTTTTTACTATTATGTTTACTTATTTGCGCTCAAAATTCTTTATTTTTCAATATTGCCTTTTTCTAAACAACAGCTTTTGTGTGGTTACATCGATGTTACCACCTATTTTAGTGGGTAAACAATTATCCGGCTGCTTTCGTGGGCAGAATACCAAAAGGGTACAAAAGTTACCACATGAAGAAAGTTGCCGTGGTGAAGAAAGTTGTTACTACATTAGAATCAGGCTGTAAGGTTGATATCTTATCTGTCAACTGCCTGCCAGGATGTTCAATATGGTTACTTATCCGCGTTTTGACAGGGTGTTCAATATGGCGTAGTTTGATTTTTTAATTATCTATACCAGTGAGCATTCTAGCGGAATTTATTTGTTGCATTGTCACGATGCACTGAACTATGTGTAAGGTTTCAAGTTTCTATCTCAATGAGAAGTTACTCAAAAACCGATCACAAGCTTCCAAACGCTCTAAAAGAGTTTTATAAATATAATAGTGATAATACTACTTGTACACAGGGTATTATAACTTTGATTGGATAACGGTTGGTTGTTCAGGTATAAAGGAATCGAGATAGATATAGACTTCCATATATCAAAATCTTCAGTATCGAAAAAAAATTTGATTGAGCCATGTCCGTCCGTCCGTCTGTCCGTTAACACGATAACTTGAGTAAATATTGAGATATCTTCACCAAATTTGGTGCACGAGCTTATCTGGACCCAGAATAGATTTGTATTGAGAATGAGCGAAATCGGATGATAACCACGCCCACTTTTTATATATATACAATTTTGGAAAATACAAAAACCTGATTATTTAGTAAACAATACACCTATAATGCTGAAATTTGACATGTGGACTGATACTGAGACTCTTGATACAAACTTAAAATTTTTTTTTTTAAATGGGCATGGCACCGCCCACTTGTGATAAAATCAATTTTACAAATATTATTAATCATAAATCAAAACTCGTTAAACCTATCGTAACAAACTTGGGCAGAGAGGTTGCCTTTACTATAAGGAATGTTTTGAAGAAAAATTAACGAAATCGGTTAAGGACCATGCCCACTTTTATATAAAAGATGTTTAAAAGGGGCGTAGACGAATAAAATAAGCTATATCTTTGCAAAAAAGGGCTTTATATCAATGGTATTTCATTCCTCAAGTGGATTTATAACAATAAATAGGAAAAACTTTAAATAAAAAAAATGGGCGTGGCACCGCCTCTTTTACGACTAAGCAATTTTCTATGTTCCGGGAAGAAAAATTAACGGATCGTAATAAAATTGGGTACACAAATTTTCCCTATAGCAGGAAACATTTCTAGAAAAAGTGGACGAGATAGGTTAAATACCACGCCCACTTTTATATAAAAGATTTTTAAAAGGGTCGTAGACAATAATAATAAGCTATGTCTAAGAGAAAAAGAACTTTGTATCAATAGAATTTTACTTTCTAAATTGAATTATAACATTAAATTGGAAAAAACTAAAATTTTTGAAAATGGGTGTGGCACCGCCCCTTTTTTGTCTAAGCAATTATCAATGTTTCGAGAGCCATAAATAGAAGAAAAATGTACATATCGTAACAAAATTGGCTGCAATATTTTCCTTATAACAGGAAATATTTCTAGTGGAAATGGATAAGATTGGTTAAGGACCACGCCAGCTTTTATATAAATGACTTTAAAAAGAGTCGTAGGCAAAAAAAATAAGTTAAATCTTAGCGAAAAATAGTTTTGTACCAATCGTATTTTTATTGTTCTGTTATATCTTTATTTTAAAAGAAACAGTAGGGAAATCCCCATATCTGAAGGAAAACTGCATTATTACCCACTCAAGGTCATTGGTGTTAGCCTCTGCATCCTTTTTGTTTCTTTTAAACGAAAATTAGTTCAAAATAGAACCATATGATATGTATATGTATTGCGCAGCCTTGTAATACTATTAAGCACACAAAACAACAACAACAGCATTTCAAGTATACAGCGAGGTATGTAATGTTCGATTTTACCCGAACTTAGGCTTCGTTAATTGTTATATTATAGAAGACTAGCTTTACCCGGCGTACGTTGTAACGCCCGAGATCGAATGAATGTTGCGTTTTTTTTCTGTTTTGTTTGTTGATAATTTAATTTATTGTTCTGTAAATGGAATGGAATTTTGCACGCATATTTGGTGAAATTTTCTGTTAATACATTTTATTCTTGTATCTTATTGTAATGCATGTGGGTACACAATAGTTTTGGTTTATTGGTTCGGTGCAAAGAAGAACACATTTTTTGGTGTTGCAACTGTAGAGCAAGCAACATATAGCTGGCCATGGGAAAAGCTTGGATTCTCTAAATTTAAGCCTGCAACAGTAAGCGATTGTCCTTGTGCTTTGTTGATTGTAATTGCAAAAGCAATTTTCATTATATTACCATTACTACATCCAGAGATAAGCAGTATGATATATTCCATTTGTATGGGAGATGCCACGCCTCAATTTTCCCAATTCCATATTTTCTTGGTGGTATTAGGGATTGACCTCATATAACTCCTTACTGAATTTGAATGTTCTGGCATGTATACCTTCAAAGTTATGCAGAACCAAAGATTCCATTTGTATGGGAGGTGCCTCGCCCCTTTTATATATCGAAATTATTTTTATCCTAAAACCTTCCCGTTGATCGAAGAAACCTATAACCAAAATTTGGCGATGGTTGAAGTGTGGGAAATAGGTTTCCATAGCAAACATACACACAGAATTTGGTTTTTATTTATATAGATATAGGTCACACCTAAAATAAGAAAATTCAACGTATTTTAAATTTTTTGGGCAATGGTTTAGTTGTCCATAGGCTCCTGAGATTTTTTTAGTTTATACGATTTTGATGGCTCAAGCTCAAATTAGTGTTTGGAACATCACTCTATATGAGTATTTTTAACATGTCATGCTCAAGTTGAATTTCAATTAGACAACAGCTCTTATCAGAATCTGTAAATGGCGTAAACAGAAAATAAAACCTACAGTACCTGACCAGCACACTGGAGCTGCCTAGTACAAGCGCTAGTGCATAAACCGTGGATTAATTATCATTCACCGAATAGGCAAAAGTTGACTAAAACCTTCCTTCTAGAAAGCGTCTCTAGATTGTTATTTAACTAAACAATTTTGTGCTTGCTCAACTTGTGATTATTAAAAAAAACCATTATAAATATTAGTTTGGCGACCTTTCTATTTCATAAATATTTATTTGCCGGCTTGAGGTCTAATTTTTTGGAAAATAAAACAAGATGTTTTAAATTTTTTTACCAATATATTTCGGTTATGCACGACAACTGTCCTCAGGGTGAACTATAAACAAACAGAACACAAAATAACATATAATTTACATCAAACAACAATTAACATTTATTAACAAAACTTCTTAAACATTGAAAACATACATTTTTGACACGTCTTTCCCTTTGTACGTGGAGTTGTTAACTATTTTTGTTTTTTATTAGATGCTTATAGGAGTGCGCGGTGTTTGCTACATCTGTTTTGTAGTTAATTCTTGTGTTAGTTGGTGTGTTTAGTATATGTAGCATTTCCAGTGTGAATCTCTTTCCATATTGTTGTACTTGTTGAAGTACTATTGTTTTTTCGAAATTCGGGCAGTGCTTTCTCGTTGCACAATGGGTCATATGTGCGGTTTTTTGGTTATTTATATTTAAATCATTACAATATTTAAAATCTGATTTATGTTGTGCTAATCGAGTCTTTAATTTAGATTTAGTTGTTCCAACATATACTTTGTTGCATAATTCTTTGTCGTTTCTGTTACACGGGATTTGATAAGTAATGTTGCTTTTTTTCATTTGCGGTATTTTCGATTTCGTTTGGTTAAACATACTTTTTAAAGTGCTCATAGGTTTGTGTGCTATTTTAATGTCTTCTTTATTATAGATGTCAGATGTTGATAGGCGCTCAGATAATTTAGGTGCATAAGTTAACGACTTGAATATTTTCGGGTTTTCCCCTCTACGTTGACTATTTGGTGATTTATATCGTTTTAAAAGAGTTTTTATAATTTTATCAGGAAAATCATTGGCTTTTAACAATATCTTTATTTCATTTTCTATGTCATTATGGTAAGTTTTGTCTATATATATTTTGTATATATTGTTTCATTAAATTTAAAATACCGATTATCTTTAATGCAGAACTTTAATATTTCTATTAACATTTTCTTAGGTATTTTCGTATATTTTTCTATTGTTTTCCACTTTTTTCTTATTATGTCAAGTGCTAGATGTGTCGGTATACTAGGGAACAATGAAACTGCGTCAAAGTATATCATCTTTTCATCGTCATAAATATAAGAGTTATTGATCTGTTCTTTAAAGTCTTGTGTGTTCTTTTTATTATATAATGAACTGGCGGTGACGTTTTCTAAATATCTGCAACATATTTGCAGAGTGCGTGTGCTGGTGATCCCGTGGCCGATCATATCGGTCTTAATGGTGTTCCTTCCTTGTGGATTTTCGGCAATCCATATGTCCGTGGTGGTAGTGCCGTTGTAGTCGTAAGTTTATTTCTATCTGCCTTCGAAATTAATTCCATTTTAAAAAGTTTATCTACAAGACTATTATTTTTATTTTGTAATTATAAGTGGGATCTTGTCTCTGAATTCTATACATCGTCAGGTGATTTAATATTTCATCCATTTTATTGTTATAGTCAGTATAGTTCCATTGCTACTGTTTTGTTTCCCTTGTCAGAAGTTAAAATACAAATTTTGTCATTTTTATTTAGAAATTTACGTGTCCGCCCCACTGTATCTAGTATTGCACGATCTATTGCACTTTGCTGTGTTGTTGTTGTATGATCTTTTATCAATATTGCTAATTTTGCGCTTCCTCTTGTTGCTCTTTGGTTTTGTGTGTTTGTATTAAATTCTCACCGTCAGCTATGTATTTGAATAATGGAAAGCTCTTATTTTCTATTGGGATCGAGAACTTTAGACCCTTCGATAATAGGGCTTTTATATCAGCTGGAAATTCTACTTTGGCTTTGTTTACAAACCACTCATCGCTTTTGCTGTTGTTGTTAACCAAGATGTCATTTTGTTTATTTCGGAGTTTATCGTGTTTTGTTTCTTGTTTATTTTTCAGTTTCCTTGTCAGTTTGTTGGCAACATTATATTCTCTCATCATAAATTCTTCGAAGTCATCACCGCTCATTTGCTTCTTCAGTTTTGTTCTTATATTTTCCACCTGCTGTTGTTGTCTTTTTAGTATGATGTGTTTTTGTTGAATAAGTAAACTTAATATTTTCGTGTGGTAGAAATATGTATATCTATCTAAACTTCTGTACATATCTATGTGTGTATCACGGTCAAAGGAAAATAATTTATTACATCTAGTCGAATCTGTTATAAATTTTGGAATAAGTTTTGACTTTCTGCATTTTAAAAGAAACTTAATACTAGATCTAATTTTCACTAATTTCTTTGATGTAATTTGATACTCACTGCTCTTGCTTTTACATAGTTGTTCCTTATTTCTCCATATCCCATTTTGAAGTATTTGTTGTTGGTGTATGCTCACGGCGTGCTTTCCGTTTATGTAAATATTAGTTTGGCAACCTTTCTATTTCATAAATTTTTATTTGCCGGCTTGAGGTCTGAAGTTTTGGAAAGTAAAACACAGATGTTTTAAATTTTTTTACCAATATATTTCGGTTATGCACGATAACCGTCCTCAGGTTGAACTATAAACAAACAGGACACAAAATAACATATTGTAACGAATTTTCTGCAAATCCTCTTATTTGCCCTTTTGCTAGGTTCGTATCGCTAAACTGTTGAATAAATAACTCCAATATTGAATAATGGAAAAATGACCTTTATTAAAATACTTCACAATAACACTGAAACTGTGCAACGAATAGCTTGCTTAATAACCACACTGATTGATAGCTCAATGAAACTCTACTATTCAAAATAATACTGCTATTGCTCGCTAGATATCGTCTTAATTGCAACTGCTTAACAACTCAAATCAAACTGAATTACTTCTTACTCGCCTGCCCCGCTTTTATAGTTTACGCTGCATACTTCTAGGCTCTTCGATTTCCAGAACTTACTAGTTATTTTCGGCTACAAAATCGCCAGCCACAAATACGTGCACAAATTATTGCTCTCTCTTGTGACAACTCAGATAAGATATATGCATGTGTTTGTGCATTGCCGCTCCGCTGCTCGTATACGTACATATGTGTAGACGCAATTATTTATTCGTTTATGTAGATACATAATGACTGAATTATTGATGTGAATGTTTGTAGTTTACAGTCTCTCGCGCATACATAGGCGTATAAGTAAATGCATCTGTGTGTGACTTGTTTCGGCTGCCTTATATATTTGTATACATGATTTGATTATTGACGTAAATACTGCTTATCGTGGCCTTAGATCGCCTTAGTGATGGGATAACTTAGTGATGCTAATATCCGTGACACTGTCCTCCACCTAAGTCTGATCGTCCCGGTCAGACAAATCTCTCGATCTAAACGTTGCCAGCCTTTCCAAATGGACCACTTTCATTTTGGTTCGTGGTTTACCGATGGTTTGTATGCGGTACACTACATCGTTGATCCGTTTTACAACTTTGTATGGGCCTTCCCAATTACACTGCAATTTCGGGGACAAACCTTTTTTACGTTGTGGGTTGTATAACAGCACCAAATCTCCTTCCTGAAAACCTTCTGAATTAATTGCTTTATCATATCTGGCTTTCATCTTGTCACTCATAATCTTTGTTCGTTGCCTTATCAGATCATGTATTTCTCTTAGCTCTTCTTCCAAATCATTAGTGGATTTCCTGACATTTCTCTTCGCATTGGCATCTATCCCAAACTTCAAATCAGCTGGCAGTCTAAGGTCATTGCCAAAAATTACTTTTGCAGGGGTTTGGCCCGTTGTCTCATGCACTGCTGATCGGTAAACCATCAAGAATAACGGTATGCGGGTATCCCATTCTTTATGGTACTTGTCTACTACTTTCCTTAAGTGCTCCTCCAATCGTTCTACCATACCATCGGATTGAGGATGCAATGCAGTTGTCCGTGTTTTTCGAATGCCCAATAACTTACACATTTCCTGGAACACAGCTGATTCGAAATTCCTGCCTTGGTCAGAATGTAACTCCATTGGTACACCATACCTTGCAACCCATTCGTTCTTAACCACTTCTGCTACTGTGCCGGCTTCTTGGTTTGGGATTGGGTATACCTCTGGCCATTTACTGAAATAATCCATAACCACCAGTACGTATTTGTTTCCGCGGTTGCTAGTAGGAAATGGACCTGCGATATCCATGGCGATCCTTTCAAATGGCGCACCTGAGTTATATTGCTTCATCTGGCCATGACTTCGTGTTCTGGGCCCTTTCGCTCTGCTGCAAACCTCGCAGTTCGCAATCCACTCAGTGACTGACTGACGGCAATCAACCCAATAGAATCTCTGTTTAATCTTCTCGAGCGTCTTCGTGATTCCAAGATGACCTCCGCTTGGACCATTATGCAGCTCGCTGAGCACGTCAGGAATCCTCTTTCTGGGAACAACTATCAGTTTATTCTTGTATTTACCATCCTCACTCTCCCATAGTCGATGAAGGCAACCGGATATCAACTCTAAACTGTTCCACTGTGCCCAATATGACTTCGCAATGGGACTCTCTGCTGACATCTCTTCTCTGTTTGATCTTTCATTTCGTTCGAGCCCTTGCATAACACGTGACAGATCTGCATCTTCTAGCTGGCACTTTCTTAGCTGTTCCTTGTCCCATTCACCTGTACATGTTATATTCATTAGCCGGACATCTATAATGTCTTCTTTAGCCTCGGCTTTTGAACAGTGCTTGCATTCCAAACTACATGGTCTTCGTGACATTGCATCAGCATTTCCATGGGTACTACCTTTTCGATGCTCAATGGAAAAGTCGTGGCTTTGTAGTCGCTCGATCCACCGTGCCAATTGTCCTTCCGGATTACGGAACTGCAGAAGCCATTTCAACGCTGCGTGATCTGTCCTGGCACGGAATCGTTGGCCGTAGAGGTATTTGTGAAAATGTTTAATGCACTCTACCAATGCCAATAGCTCTCTCCGTGTAACGCAATAATTCCTCTCTGGTTTTCCAATTGAACGGCTGTAATATGCAACTACCTTCTCTTGTACATCGACCAGTTGTGATAAAACGCCTCCTATAGCATATCCGCTCGCATCTGCATCTAGAATAAACGTTGCTCCTGGAACCGGGTATGCCAACATTGGGGCAGTGCACAACCGCTCTTTCAATGTTTGGAAAGCTACTTCTTGCTCCTTCTTCCATTCAAAAGCTTTATTTTTCCTTGTTAGCTCGTGGAGACTATGGGCTAAGCTGGCAAAATTTGATACAAATCGGCTGTAATATGTGCACAGCCCAAGGAAACTTCTCAATTCATGCAGATTCTGTGGTCTTGGCCAATCCTTTACTGCCTCTATCTTTTCATTTGCTGTACAGACACCTTCTGTCGTTACCTTGTGGCCCAAATTATTTACTTCCTTTTTAAACAGCGTACACTTTTTGGGACTTAACTTCAGACCAGCGCCAGCTATTCTCTGGAAAACTTCCTCCAAGTTTTTAAGATGTTCATCAAAACTCTTGCCCAATACGATGATGTCGTCCAGGTACACCAAGCATGTTTTCCAATGTAGTCCTTTCCGTACCAGGTCCATGAGTCTCTCAAAATAGCTGGTGCATTACAAAGTCCAAAAGGCATCACTGTAAATTGCCAAAGACCATCACCGACACTGAAGGCTGTTTTCTCTTTATCTTCCTCCTTCACCTCAACTTGCCAGTAGCCGCTTTTCAAGTCCAGTGTGGAAAACCATTTCGTACCAGATAGCGAGTCCAGAGTGTCGTCAATTCTTGGCAACGGGTAGCTATCCTTTTTCGTAACGTCATTCAACTTTCGGTAGTCCACGCAAAACCTCATTTTTCCATCCTTCTTCTTTACAAGTACTACCGGTGAGCTCCATGGACTAGCTGATGGTTCGATGACGCCGCTGTCACTCATTTCTTGTATGATTTGACTCACAACTTCCCGCTTCGCCAGTGGAACACTACGTGGAGCTTGACGGATCGGCCTCGCATCTCCAGTGTCAATTTGATGTTTCACAACATTGGTGCGGCCTGGTTTGGAACCATCCTGGTCAAATATGTTCGCGTATTTTATCAGCAGTTGTTTTGTCTTACTCTGATAGGCTTCCTCTGGCCCATGCGTCCATGCCGTGATATCATTTGAAAGATCAGTATTACTAGATGAAACGTGTTCCTGGAGCTGTTCACAGTTAATAACTACTTCGGCCTCTTGGCATCTTCCCAAAATAGCTCCTTTGGTCAAATTGAATGGTGACTTGAACTCATTGAGTACTCTTACCGGAATACGTCCATCTTGTTTTGTCATAGCCAGGGTTTTTCCTACAAGTATGTTCAGTGCTGATTTATTTGCTGCTTCGACAACCCACAATTTGTTTGTCCCACAATCTCCATCAACCTTTGCCCAGATGACTGCTTCTGATTTTGGTGGTATTTGCTGACTCTCTTCCACCAGCACTCGTTTACTGCTGTAGCCTCTCTCGTAGCCGAAATTAAGTGGCACATCCATGTTCTTATATCGCATCGTCTTGCTTTGCATATCGATTTTGATGCCTTGGTTGATTAAGAAGTCCACTCCAATTATGATTTCATCAACAATACCTGCCACTATAAAATTGTGTAGTACCGTGACGTTCCCAATTACTACTTCACATTCTACTTCTCCAATTACCTGGGTGTCTTCTCCAGTGGCTGTACGCAATATTGCTCCATGCAATGGTCTTATCTTCTTGTTGACTAAATCCGCTCGAATGATGGAATGAGATGCACCCGTATCTACAGTCAGTAAACGTTCCTTTCCATCCACATGTCCTCCGACAGTAAGATTGCTCGACCTTCTTCCAATTTGTGAGATAGAGATTATGGGGCATTCAATTGAGGGAGTCAGCTGTCGCCCCTTGCTGCTGACTCGCTTTAGTTTAGCGATTGATTTGTCTTGGAGATTTGCTCATCTCCTTCTGCTCTGCGTTTACGACCACCCACATTGTTGGAACTGTTAGGGTTGGTGTTGCAATAACGCGCAATATGCCCTGGCTTTCCACACTTAAAGCATTTGACTGCATCATTATTCTTCTGCTGCGTACCCTTCAATGCTTCCAAAATTGCGTCTACCCAGTCTGGCTTTTCCACTTCCACGCGATGAGCTTTGTACGCTGGCTTACTCAAAAGTGAGGCTGTTTCCTGAGTCAGTGCATGCGATACCGTTTCAGCAAACGTTAGCTTTGGATTCGCATATGTAGCCCGCTTCGTTTCCACACCTCGTATGCCATTTATGAAGCTCTGGATTTTTACCCTTTCAGTGTATTCCACGAGTGCGTCCGCATTTGCAAGATGAGCCATCTTTCAATATCTGAAGCAAACTCCTGCAATGTCTCATTTGCTTTTTGGTAGCGGTTTTGCAACTCAATTTGGAATATCTGTTTCCTATGCTCGCTTCCGTAACATCTCTCTAAAGCGCTCATCAATGTTTTGTAGTGGTTCCGCTCGTACTCTGGGATGGTCTGTAAGATTTCCGCGGCAGGCCCTTTCAGTGCCATGAACAGAGCTGCAACTTTATCTTCAGCATTCCATTGGTTCACTGCTGCGGTATTCTCAAACTGTAGCTTAAAGACCTGGAAAGGAACAGAACCGTCAAAGGATGGTGTTTTTACCTTTGGATTACTAGTTGAAACTGCTGGGCGATTTAGTTGCAACTGCTCGATACGTCCTCTCAAAGCATACACATCGGCCTCGATTTTTTCTTCAAACTGTAAAATTTTTGTATCTTGCGCCTCCAACTTCGAGGAAATACGTCCTTCTTGCTCTTCCAGTTGAGCAGAGATCTGCGATGATATCTGTGCTGAAATTTGAGCCGACATTTCGGATATCCGTGCCTCTTGTGCTTCCATCTTCGATGTAATCTGTGTCGACATTTCTGACATACGCGTTTCTTGTGATTCCATCTGGGATACCATATACGTCTTCTGTTCTTCGAGCTGAGATGCCAGTTGAGATGTTATATCTGTCGCACTTATGACCCATTGTGCAACGAGAAAGCACTGCCCGAATTTCGAAAAAACAATAGTACTTCAACAGGAACAACAATATGGAAAGAGATTCACACTGGAAATGCTACATATACTAAACACACCAACTAACACAAGAATTAACTACAAAACAGATGTAGCAAACACCGCGCTCTCCTATAGGCATCTAATAAAAAACCAAAATAGTTAACAACTCCACATACAAAGAGAAAGACGTGTCAAAAATGTATGTTTTCAATGTTTAAGAAGTTTTCTTAATAATTTTTAATTGTTGTTTGATGTAAATTATGTTATTTTGTGTTCTGTTTGTTTATAGTTCACCCTGAGGACGGTTATCGTGCATAACCGAAATATATTGGTAAAAATTTAAAACATCTGTGTTTTATTTTCCAAAACCTCAGACCTCAAGCCGGCAAATAAAAATTTATGTACTACAAATATGTATATAAAATTGTTTAGCACAGCTCTTAAATACATATGTGTACGTCATCTTTTTCGAAAAGGTTGTTTGATAGAATAATATCCACATTAACACCGCAGTAAACTTCATCTGGGGTTATTTTCGTCTGAATCAATATTTAACATCCAGATAGGACTGGAGTCTAAATAAGATTTTTTTATAAAATTTTTAATTTGGTAGTAAGTAAATGAATGCGAATATCTTCAGACTGTATTTCTATATTCAGATTATTTATTTCATTTAAAATATAAGAAAGAAATGTAAAATATACCTTATAAATAGGATTTTGAAAAATTTCAGATGTAAGATTAATATTTTGATTACTTTTATTTTCAAATACGTAAAAATTAAAATAATACTTGAGGGCATCCCATTGCTCAAGAATTCTATCTATGACTGCTTGTCTAGAAAGCCACCTTGTGGGGCGTACTTGATTTCTGTACCGGAATGTTCTTGAAAACTCTTTAAAGTCTGCCCTACTAAGGGGGCTGTTACAAAAATTATAGTTTACGTGTTTTAAAGATTTATCAATTTTGTTGGGAAATACATCACAAGCGGCCATTGAAGCTAATTTTAAAATGTGACAAACACATCCATTAACATGCAGATTTGGAACAAATTGCTTCAGCCTTGCTTGCACTCCGCTTTTTGCTCCCATCATAACCGAGCAATTGTCGGCAGTGAAACCAATAATTCTTTCAAGTGGTATTGAATGGTTTTTCAAAGATTTAATAATGGCATTAAAAATATCCTCGGTGCTACTATCGGTCAAAGGTATCAAATCTAAAAATCTATCAATGCACTTTTTATCAAAAATTCGAATCGAAACTGCCATGGCGAACGATACAAGGTGGCAGCATGGGACAGCTGATTATAAATTTTTTTTATTTGATTTGATACATCAACTTCCGGCGCAGTACGATTTTGACATTTGTCCATCGAATTTACAAAAACAAAGTACATGGAATTTCTATTTATGTTTTTGGGTATGTCACCATGCTGCCACCTTGTATCGTTCCGCCATGGAAACTACCAAATGTTTTGATATACTTATATCAGTCGTTCCATCTATTGTTATGGAATTAAAATTTTCTGGCCCTGTTATTTGAGTTATTATTTTTTGTGCTTTAATTCTATTGATGCAAAATTTGTTCACAATTTTAGAATCAGTTATGCTATTTTTTGTAAGCATATTTAAATGATCCATAATTGCAAATGGCAAATTGTGCTCGGCAACAAAACAACTTAACTATATATTTTCTTCGAAAAATTTAAAATTTGTTTGTACATTCAGGGCTGCTTTGCAAATGATTTGAAGGTACCATCGTACTTTCGTGAAACGAAATGTACCAAAAAAAGTACAAATGTAACATGATTATAATCACTGGTTCTTATTAACCCTATACACATAACCTTGTAAGCTGCCCTTTTAAACATAACCATTCGTCATTTCGACGAGCTATTATTCGCGATATATAAAATCGTGTGAAAATATATATTTCTGAAAGTTTTAACACACAGTTATATTAACCAAGTATAACTTAAGTAAAACACACAATAAATTAAATTTTTTGTTAGTATATTTTTTTATAATCTATGTTTTTATAAAACGCTCTCTTTTGAGATCACTGTGAGATAACATACTTATAAAATCTAAAAAAAAAAAAACCGAACAAAAACAGCCTCTTCTTCTTTGGCGATATTTAACTATATTCTATTATTAATATGAAAAAAAAAAAATTCATTGCAAATTTTTTGATGCACATTGTGTGCAAAAGTCGATTTTGTGTTCACCACAAATTGCAACATTGCATTTCAAGCATGATGACTTCGTCATACGTCTCTTTTTATATGAGCAGAAATTACAGATTTTTCTCTTATTGGAATTGGGTACTTCTACTGGCTGAAACTCATTGCTGGTTGAGGGCAGACTTTCATCGTGACCTTTGACCTCATTTCCTTTTAATACATGTAGAATATTGTCTATTACATTCCGTGGTATTGTGCGACACTCTAATCGGGGTTTGAGCCAAGGTTCTACAAGTTTTGAATGTAGCTGCTTCATGAACTCAGATGCGGAAAAGTTAGGCATCCTGCCTAAACATGCCGGCCCCCCTTGCGATACGCAACATCGTTTTTCGCCAATGACCTCCGCTGAAACGAGAAAAAATTTATATAAGACTTACACACTAAAGTTAATCTAAATGAAGAGTTCGTCTGCGACGCAAAATGGCCGGGAATCCCTTCCGACTTGCTTAGCATGCCACCTGAGCTAAGATGAAAGAATTAGCGGTTAGAACAGTGAAGTGAATATTTCTTGCCATTGAATTATACATAATTCTTAAATATAGAAATTCAGAATGTAATATGTGTATTGTCGATGGCCAGTAAGGCTGGACGAAGAGGCCGAGGTCTCCGTTCCAGAGTGGCACCATTTTTTGTTATTCTTTGGGTTTTTTGTCGTTCCGGATGGAGAGGCCGAGGTCTCCATTCCAGATTTGCGGTTTTTTTTTTTTTTGTTGGTTGGACGAAGAGGCCGAGGTCTCCGTTCCAGCGTATAACATGTCGTGTCGCTCTCAGGGCGACTGTGGCATTTTATGGATGTGCCAGGGCGAGTGGCCGTGAGGTTGGTTGGGTGATGCGCGTTTTCGCTGCAGCGCATGTATTTCGTCAGTTGTGTATTATACTATTACCCTACAAAACACCTGGTCACAAACCTACCCACGCCCATGCAAATGTGACTACGAATATAACCTGTCACCGTAAAATGACTAGTCAAATGACGTGGAGTGACGAGAGCGTTTTTGCAAAGTAGTTAGTGCTGTGATTTCGAGCAGCTTATATATTTCAACATAACCAGCAAGATTGCGGTGTGTGTGGGAGGTTGGAGCGGACGTGATTCCAAGCCACCCGCGCAAAATTACTTGGTTTCGGGATACGCGTGTTGTTTTATTAACAAACGTACGTTAAAATAGGTGAATACACCGAGTTTAAATCGAAGCGGAGAGACTCACGAAGGTATGGATTTAATTTTGTGCGACAGCTCATGATGAATAGCGAAAATCGTACTTAAACTTGAAAGTGTACCAACTGCCGGTGCTTGCATCCGGATTGGCGATGCGTTCACCGCGACGCGTTCTATCTGCACGTACCATTATGCTAAATGTACCATGCAACTCTGTCGTGTATTTCTTGGTTAGCTGACAGCTGGTATGGTGAATTTGTGGCGTGCGAGTATATATATACATATATGTATTTGCTTGCCCTTGAAAAAAAACTAGGTCACTGGGGCAGTAGCACACTAGGCCGGTAGAAACAGCTGACTCTTTCTAATTTCGGGACTTGGTCTTGTCGGGATTCTTTAATTTCGGGACTCGGATTGTTTTTGTACCGAGCCCTTATAATAACTGTTTGTGATGTTTGTTGTTGAAAAACAACAAGTCCTGCCCCCCAGCCAGAAAGCCGTGCCCAAAAAACGGAAAGGGTAAAAAAAAACAACAAAAAAAATTTCTTTGTAAAAAAAATGTGAATTTTTTGCAAGGAAAGGTTGTTTTCTTTGTTTTGTCCTCCCCTTTTTTTGGGTTCCTTTGTTGTGTATGACTGCTTGGTATTGCAGTAGATGCCTATATTCGGCAAAAACACGTCAGTACCGATTCTGATGTTTTGCGGTTTTCGGTACTGCTTTGGTGTAGTTATCGGTATCCGCTTTTTTTCTTTCTTAATATGACAGCACTAATGAGGCTGCCGTTGGTATGTTGCGGGTTGCCATCCAGTTGTTTTCCCGTAACAGGAATTTTCCAGGATACATTAATGTAGGATTGTGGTGGATAAATTACCCTCACCACATTGTTATTTGGAAAAGGATTTTCATGCTGGTAAAACGTAAGTATGACAAATTCCTAACGGATTTTTTGATAATTTTTTTCTATAATGGATTTTTTTTTTTTCGTTTCAGATGGAACCGATGCAACTGCTTCTAGTGTGTTTGGAGGCTGGGGAAGAGGAGCCAATCCAGGTGGTGGCGGATGTTCAATACCCGGAGCGGCGGAGGGGCTCCTATATCTGCCACGCGCCGGACGAGTTGGTGCAGCAGGCGGTGGAGGAGGTGTTGCGACAAGTTAGGCCCTGTGTGCTCCGGGCCCTGCAGACGCCTCTGGTGGTTAAGCTACGCGGGAGCACCACCGCCTGGTACGCCAGGTTCCATAAGGCGCACGAGAACGTGTTGTGGGAGCCGCAGCCAGCACAGGGTCCAACGCCTCAGGGGGGGTATCGATGTCGTGTGTGCCAACGGCATCTTCGGTCGTTTGGAGGCTTGATTGCCCATCTAAATGGGCATATGCAATTTTACCCGTATAGGTGTTGGAGTTGCCCCAAGCGGTATGCGTCGCCCGCAGCGCTCTCCGTACATCGCCGTCTTCGCCACTGAAGTGGGTTTCTGTGCCACTCAGTTACGGCTGTGAAGTACTTTAATTTAATATTTGTTGAAAAGAAGAAAATAATAAATGGATTTATATTATCCTTCATATGATTTCGGCCTGATTAGTTAGGTTGGGGAGGGGGGGTGGGGGGGGCTCTTGTGATTTAACCTTGTGTTGTCTTCTCTACTCTTAGACAGACGCAAACAAGAAACGCACCATTGGGAGGTCGAGTTGGGTAACATGGCAACTCTGTCGTTTCTCGTTTTCTTGTATGTATCATACATACATACATACGTTGGTTGAACATTCCAGTGTAGAGAATGAAGCAAAAACAAAAAATGAATCGAAAGATTTATTTTACCGTTTTTGCTTCAATTCATGTGGAATTTTGCGCATTGCTGGACAAAAAGGTAAGTGGTAAAATATTTTGCAATAATTTTACTGAAATAAATATTTCTTAGGTTATTTCAGATTTTTAATACATTTTCTTTTCTTTTTCAGGTGACTGGTGGTGGAGATCCAGAACAGTGGATGGGTAAGTATGCCGGTATCGTTCCGTTTTTAGTGTTTTTCAGGTTACCGGCATCGCAAAGGGGGTGCTCCAACTGCGGCGTCGGCCGCGCCGTCAGTTGTCACACTTTTGCGATGCCCATTGATGTATGCACTAATAACTTTTTCTCTTTTTCTTTGCAGATTTTGTCATGGATATTTTTGGGCACAGTAGATCCTGATCGTGAAATGGGTTCATGCCACGAATACCCAGAAATGTGTTCGTGCTGGTGGTAAACACAATGATTTGGATGATGTCTGTAGAGGTGTTTACCATCACACATTTTTTGAAATGCTCGGCAATTGGTCATTTGGGGGTTACTAAAAAGGGAAATATGCTCTTGGGTTTGGGCATTTTTAACGGCTAGTATGAAATTGCCGAAAGATCGCTTATATGTTACTTATTTTGGCGCTGATGAATCTTCTGGTCTAGAGCCCGATCTTGAATGCACACGAATGTGGTTGGATCTTGGACTTCGTCCAGAGCATATTTTGCCGGGCAGCATGAAAGATAGTTTTTGGGAAATTTAAGAGACTGTGCGGTCCCTGCTCTGAATTACATTTTGGTCGTATTGGCGGACGTAGTTTGCCCGAATTAGTTACTAATGATTCCGACGTATTGGAAATCTGGAACTTAGTGTTTAGTTTAGTTACTAATGATTCCGACGTATTGGAAATCTGGAACTTAGTGTTTATACAATCTAATCGTGAATGCAATGGTAGTTTGAGGCCATTGCCGAAAAAACATATTGACTGTGGCATGGGTTTCGGGCGACTTGGGTATGTTATGTTTGTTAGTGAATTGGCTGAATTTAAGGGTGTTTTCATTGCTGGCGATGATTTTAAAGAGGCCAAACTAAACTTAAATCACTGCTTGTTGACTTTTTGGTGGGTGCAGGCATCAAACCTGTTTCCATAGTTAGCTACAATCATTTGGGTAATAATGATGGCAAGAATTTATCAGCCCCACAGCAATTCCGCTCCAAGGAGATACCCAAAAGTAACGTTGTTGATGATATGGTCGAATCGAATCAAATACTCTTTAAACCTAATGAACATCCCGATCATGTTGGTGGTCATCAAATATGTACCCTATGTCGGCGATAGTAAACGTGCTATGGATGAATATACCTCAGAACTTATGATGGGCGGTCATAATACACTCGTCATTCATAATACATGCGAGGATTCATTACTCGCTTCACCGTTCATACTTGACTTGGTTATTTTGGGTGAATTATGCTCACGCATTCAGATTAAAAATAATCAACGGGCCGATGCGCCATGGGTTTCATTTAATCCCGTACTTTCTATATTAAGCTACCTATGCAAGGCTCCATTGGTACCGCGTGGCGCACAAGTTATCAACTCGCTCTTTCGTCAGCGTTCGGCTATTGAGAATATATTACGTGGCTGCATTGGTTTGCCACCAAATTCGCATATGATGCTGGAGCAACGTTTTGATTTTTCATTAAGCACCAATGAGCCGCCCACTAAGAAGTTAAAGGGTATCGAGAGTAGCTGTGCCGCTGAAGTGAACGGCAAAAGTGCTAGCACTGGAGCAGCAGCAAAGGCTCAGTATGATAATTGTAAATTAAATGGTCATACAAACGGGCACAAAAAGTAATACATAGATGCTGTTTAGTGTTAACGCTTGTTAGAGACATTGGTTGCATTGATTGAAGGCTGACGTGAATGAATTATTTCAGTACTGGCGTAGATGTAAAGGTTACTTGCAAAACTATCTTTCCAGCAGGTACCGCCAACTCGGGATCAACTTTAGTGACTTCACCATCAGGCACTCCCGCCCAAGCCACCTACTATCCGATGTATCATAATGGAATCCAATTGAGTATTCCACCTAGTACAGTGCCGCCGCCGTGTACACCTGTGCATTTTTACCAATACAACTAATTCTGGTACATCGCCGTCGACAGGGCAAGTAGTACCATCTGTTGGAGGCGCATATGCTTTGCTTACGAATACATCAATAACTGCTGCAGTGGCAGCTGTTGCTTCACCGGCAACTCAACAACAAGTCATACAGGGTTTTCCAAAACCGTTCCGCGGTCGCCCTAGAAAAATAATATTTTCGCACACTGGTACGGGGAACACAACAACAACAGTCCCTAGTACTAGCAATGAGGTAGACTCGAAAGCCGGCATTTATCTGTTGCCTACAACAGTGACCTCTTAATCAACAGAGGATGCTTTACGGCAACAAAAAGTAAGCGCATTGCATCCTCAACAAAAATCACTCGTCAATACGCATTATTTTTTTTTTTACTTATTTTAGGAAGAGCGCATTGAAATTCCTGTAATTTTCTTAAAAAAAATTCACACGACATTTACGATTTGCTACGAAGTAACATTCAAAACGAGAAAACTTCATAGATTCAACAAACAGTTTAATAAAACGAGTGAGGCGATAGAGACAGCGGTGCAAGGGATGAAGATCAAAGTTCGAATTAGGCGTAGTGAAGTTCTGGCTAATGAAGAATAAAGGAAAAGGTAAGTCTGTAAAGGCGGTGTCTTGCCTATAATGAATAAAGATTATTCCAAAGATTACTTTTGCAATTTAGCTTCATCGATTTTCAATTTCTAATTAATTTTGGCATGTGCTGATAGTATTTGATTTTGTCATAATTTTAGCTTTGTGGTTTAAATAACCATTAACATTACGATTTACCATAACTGCCAGTAATTAATTTCCGGCATTATTATTAATGTACAATTGTGGTGTGTCGCAGACTCGGCAACGGAGTGGAGGCACCACAATTGTGTTTAAGGTATTGAATTGACACTTGTTTACCCCAAGTGTACATCTAGTTCCTCATAAAAACCCCCCACGTTGGGCGCCACAAATGTTCGGCCGGGGTGCGTCTGATCCTTGCGAGAGGTGGGCGCACGGGGTCGATTTCAGTGGGAATATGCGTGTGGAAATAGAGAAATAAGAAAGTAGACGAGATTTCTCGTTATAATGGATGTAATTTATTATTTGAATATATATATAATCTGGTTACAATATTACCTGAATATATTCTGGAAAACAGTGGAGATCGTTGGCGGCAGATGCGTGCTGGTTGGCTGTTGAAATCAAAGAGGCCGGTTGTATAGCAAGCCACAACCGTTGACCCGCAAAATCCTCCGTTTTGGAGGGGAAAGGCACCCACACATCAACCACGACATGCATATGCATGAGTGCTGACAAAAAGCACACATACACGTACATGTACTTGCATGCACATGCATGTGGCTGTGATAGTGTGGGTGGTTACAAATTAATTCGAGTATCGATTTGCAGAGTTGCATTGGGGGGTCGCAATCAGATGCGGAAAAGTTAGGCATCCTGCCTAAACATGCCGGCCCCCCTTGCGATACGCAACATCGTTTTTCGCCAATGACCTCCGCTGAAACGAGAAAAAATTAATATAAGACTTACACACTAAACTTAATCTAAATGAAGAGTTCGTCTGCGACGCAAAATGGCCGGGAATCCCTTCCGACTTGCTTAGCATGCCACCTGAGCTAAGATGAAAGAATTAGCGGTTATGAACAGTGAAGTGAATATTTCTTGCCATTGAATTATACATAATTCTTAAATATAGAAATTCAGAATGTAATATGTGTATTGTCGATGGCCAGTAAGGCTGGACGAAGAGGCCGAGGTCTCCGTTCCAGAGTGGCACCATTTTTTGTTATTCTTTGGTTTTTTTGTCGTTCCGGATGGAGAGGCCGAGGTCTCCATTCCAGATTTGCGGTTTTTTTTTTTGCAAGGGGCCCCCGGTTAGTATTATTATGAAGCCTCAGTTTTGCTTTTTGTTTTGCGAGCTTTTGGTAAGCTCCCATGCGTCCTCGTGTCTCTAGCTCCCTTTCCCCATTGCCCACAAGTAGCTAGGTGTAGGATTCCCCCTCCGGCAGACTCGGTACGAGACCGGGGGTGAGAAAAAAAAGAAAAATAAGATGTAGGATCGCCCTCCGGTAGACTCGCACCCTCACGAGACCGGGGTGGTTGATTATAATTAGGGCCTCGGGAGCGACGCAAGCTTAGGGATAGCGGGGCATCACGGCGCGTGGTTGAACGCCTCTTTATGTCCCGCGCTCCCTTTCCCCATTGCCATCGCGTAGTACGCCTTAGGTTTCCCCTCCGGTAGACTCGCACCCTCACGAGACCGGGGGGGGGGGGGGGGGGGGGGGGGGGGTTGATGATAATATATGGCTCGGGAGAAACACAAGCTTAGGGATAGAGAGACACGAAGACGTGCGTTCCTTAATATGCTTTCGATGCTATCACTAACCGTGGGCCTCTAATTGTAGGTAGTCGGCGGAAATAGTGTTGTGGTTTTCTGAGGTTTTGTGAGGCGGAATTTTGCCCCTTACATTTCCTCCTCCTGGTCGTGGGACGGAAGGAGTACCAATTTCGAAATCGGTCTAGTTATTTGTCCCTTGGTTGTCTGGACGTCAACAACACGCACACGGTTGTCAGAGCCTGGGTGTATGTTGACGATCCTCCCCATTCTCCACTCGTTAGGTTGGAGGTTATTCTCCTTGATAACGACCAGGTCTCCGGATTTTAAATTGGATTGTGGATGTTTCCACTTATATCGTTTCTGGATCTCGGTGAGATATTCCGATTTCCATCTTCGGCAGAAAGTATGATGCAAGGCCTTCATTTTTTGCCATCTGTTGACTATTGAGGCAGGATTCTCGTCACAGTCGAGTTCGGGTGTAGCTAACAGGTGCCCACCCACGAGAAAATGGCCTGGAGTAAGCGGCTCCAGGTCGGAAGGTTCGTTTGATGAGGGACTCAGTGGTCTAGAGTTAAGACATGCCTCTATTCGGCATAACAGGGTCGTAAACTCCTCGAAGGTATATTTATGGTTGGACGCGATTTTTTTATAATGGGTTTTAAAACTCTTTACCCCTGCCTCCCACAAGCCTCCCATGTGAGGAGCACCTGGGGGTATGAAATGCCATGCGAGAGTTTGGTGGCTATATTTATTCATGGTATCGTCCCTCGCTTCCCGAAGAAATGCCTTGAACTCCGATCGTAAGGATCGTGAAGCTCCGACAAAGTTTGTACCGTTGTCGGAGTAGACGTTTTTTGGGCATCCTCGTCTGGATACAAATCTGGAAAAGGCAGCCAAGAAGGACCCGGTACTAAGGTCGTTTGTCGCTTCAAGATGAATAGCTTTCTTTGAAAAACAGACGAACAAACATACATATCCCTTTGAGGTCCGACACCCCCTCCCTCGGTAGGACTTTATGTCAAAAGGTCCGGCGAAATCTACCCCTGTATTTGTGAAGGCCCTGGCAAAAGTGGTGCGCTCTTTGGGAAGGATGCCCATGAGTTGAGTTTGTGCCCGCTTCTTGTAAATAGTACACACTTTACATTTGTGGATGACAGACCTAATCATCGTTTTAACACGCGGTATCCAGTACTGAGTGCGAATAAAGCGCAGCATCAGCTGGTTTTTCATGGAGGGAGATCTTATGTATAAACTCAACTAGGAGTCGTTCGTTGTAGGGCATATCTTTGGATGCGTCAATCCTACCACCAGTTCTGATTATACCATCAGAATCGATAAATGGGTTTAAGGGTAAAATTTCACTCTTCGCATGAATTGGTTTCCCTGACTTCAAGTTGGCATACTCTGCTTGATAATATTTCCTTTGGCATATAGCTATCAATCGTTGTGACGTGGTTTCGATTTCATCAGGTGCGATTGTATGAGACTGCCTATGGAAGGAAACTCTAGTTTTGGGATGTGTTCGGCGGGCAAATCGAAAAATGTAAGATATAACCCGCAGCGCCCTTGAAAAGTCGGAGAACCTATCAAGGATGTTAGGGTTGTTGTTTACTGACGCTGCATGAACCTTTATCCGCTTTTCCTCAATTGACGTGTTGTATTCGGTGTCTTGTGCTGGCCAGTGGGAATTGTCTTCTTGCAGCCAAGAAGGTCCCTGCCACCACAACGAATTGTCGGCCAAGTCAGAGGCAGGTAGTCCTCTGCTGCCTAAATCGGCTGGGTTTGACTCCGAGTTCACGTGAAGCCAGTCCTTGCTACCGACCATGTCGATGATCTTGGTGATCCGATGTGCGACGAAAGTGGACCAGGAACAGGGCGGTTTCCTTATCCATGCGAGGACGATAGTTGAATCCGTCCAAAGGTGGACTTTCACTGGTCCCAATTTGAGGTTCCTGAAAAGTGATTCGGTGATTTCCGGTAACAGCACAGCTCCGCAAAGTTCCAAACGTGGGAGAGATAGAGTTTTCACTGGGGCTACTCGCGTTTTAGATAGAAGCAGGTTTGTGCAGACATCAACATCCGTTTTGACACGCATGTAAACGGCTGCTGCATAAGCCTTTTCGGATGCGTCACAAAATCCATGAATCTCGATGTCGGTTCCTGGAGAGAAGTTGACCCATCTAGGTATCCTGATTCTATCGATCTCATGGTATTGGTCGGTGAAAGTTCTCCATTGTTCCAACGTACTGGTCGATACTGGTTCGTCCCAAGCGGTGCCTTCTAACCAAATGCTCTGCTTGAGTATTTTTGCCACAATAACCATTGGCGCAAGCCAGCCTAAAGGATCGAAAAGTTTGGCTATAGCGGATAGGACTGATCTCTTCGTAATGTTTTCCGGGTTGTCCAGCGTCCCTGCTTTAAAATAAAATAAATCGGAGTGGGCATTCCATCGAATACCTAATGCTTTCACTGAACTGGTATCTTCGAATGCCAGGAAGTTTTCATTGAGCAGGTCTGCTTTGGTGATGTCCCTTAGAATGTCCTCTGAGTTGGAGGTCCATTTGCGAAGTGGAAAGCCCGCTGATTGTAGGACTTGACGAATTTAATCTCTGGCTTTAATAGTCGATGTGATCGTATGTCCACCCGCTAACACATCATCTACATACATGTATTCTCGCAGTATGCTAGCCGCTGTAGGGTGCGAGTTTGAGACGTCGTCCGCTAGTTGTAGGAGCGTTCTTATCGCGAGATGTGGAGCGCAATTCACTCCGAAGGTAACCGTCTTTAATTCGTAAAGACTAATAGGGTCATTCGGGGAAGTGCGATGCACAATACGTTGAAATTTGGTGTGATTTTCGTTCACCCAAATTTGTCGATACATCTTTTCGATGTCGCTATTGAATACGAAGCGGTATAGTCTCCATCGTAAGATAAGTATGGGTAGATCGGCTTGTAGAACTGGGCCTGGGAGGAGAATATCGTTTAAGCTATTGCCGTTGGCCGTAGGGCTCGAGGCGTTAAATACTACGCGTACCTTGGTGGTTGTACTTTCTGCTTTTACAACGGCGTGGTGGGGCAGGAAGTAATGATCCGAATCGTCGGATGGGATGTTCTTTTTTAATTTTCTCATATGTCCGAGCGTTTCATATTCTGACAACACTCGAACATATTCCTTACCTAAATCTGGGTTTTTTATTAGCCGCCCCTCATTCCGGAAGAATTGAGAGCATGCACGCTTCAGGGATGGTCCTAAGTTAATATTGTTAGGGTAATCCTGCCGGAATGGTAGTGACACGGTGTACCTTCCATCCTCACTTCGCTGCGTTGTTTCTTTAAATAGTTGTTCGCAGTACCTTTCATCTTCATTTAATATTTTATTTTTGGGTACATTTTCTACCTCCCAGAAAGCTTTGAGTTGATTGTCTAACGCAACCTCGTTGTAGAAAGACATAATGCTCTTCGTTGGATTCGGTGCTTCGATACGACCGGTTAGTATCCAACCGAACACTGTCTCTTGGGCTAAGAGTGTGTTTAGCACATTCTTTTTTATACCGTTCATTATAATTTGGGGATATATGTCTCCGCCAAGTATGAGGTCTACGTCTTCGTTGACGTAGAACCTCTTGTCCGCCAAAACCAAGTCTGGGAATGTCTGCATAGTCATTGCGTTGATATGGCAGGATGGAAGATTCCCAGTGAGTTTCGTTAGAACTAGTACGGGTGTAGTCAGGCTGAAGCAGGGATCCACTGGTGAACGTAGTTCGATGTTGGATGCTTCTTTCACCTGAGCTGACACCGCATTTGTGATGCCTGAAACATGGGCATGCATTTTCCTCGCTGGCAAATTGATTCTGCGTTTCAGTCTTTCAGTTATAAAGGAACATTCAGACCCAGAATCAATTAATGCCCGCGCGGAGAAGTCGGTACCATTATGGTGAATGTGTACGCCAGCAGTTCCTAATAGCACGCCTGTGCTGGAATTGGCATGGCAGGATTTGACATTCTGATTTGCAGAGGAAGGTGGTTGTCCCGATTCCTGTCTTTTCCTTGCCTGTGCCGAAGTTGATGGGGCATTATCCGCATCTTTGAAGGGATTTCGTCCCGCCGGTTGCTGAAGTGTGTCCGCATGCAGGAACGTGTGGTGACGAGAGTGGCATATGGAACAGTTGTATGAACTGGTGCACCTCGTCACTGTGTGTCCTGGGGATAAACAATTCAGGCAGCCATTTGTGGATTTGACGAATTTAATCCTTTCTACTGGGTTTAAATCGCAAAAACGTGAACAGTTGCGTAATCTGTGCTCCGTAGATTTGCACATTTTACACATTGATTTTGTTGTTTGCTTGGTCACTTTGGTTTGAAAAGCACCAAGTCTTTTTGTAGGGTTTTCCGTCGACTGGCACGACGTATTTGATTTTTGCACTTTAGAAGTGGCATTCCCTGTAAAACCAGACACGGTTTCAAGTGTCTGGAAACGATTTGACAAGAATTTGTCCATATCCTCCCACTTGGATATGTCCGTCTTGTGGTCAATGCTCTGCTCACATAGAGCCAACGTATTTTCTGGTAATTTTGTCGAACATAAATAGGTAATAATCGCATCCCAATTTGAAACATCGATCTGATGTGTTTTTAAAGATGCCAAGCAATTATTTATGTCGCGCTGTAAGGTTTTTATAGAGCTGCCGCACTCGCTATCTATCTTTTTTAGATTAAACAAAATTTGTAGTTGTGAGTTTACGAGAATCCGCTTATTCTCGTATCTCTCACATAGGTTTTTCCAGGCTGTTTCGAAGCCTTCATTTGTCAAGGGACATTTCTTGACGATGTCCTTTGCCTCACCTTGAGTTTTCTGATTGAGGTGGAACAACTTTTCTACCGGGCTTAGGCGACTGTTGTTTTTGTATATGGCCGTGAACAGGTCACGAAACGTAGGCCAAGATAGGTAGTCGCCCTTGAACACCTCAGTATCACAAGCTGGCAGGCGGATACTATGTTCGCGCGCACGTTCTCCCTCAGGTTTGACTGCCCTATCTTTTTCCTCCTTCAATTTGGCTTGAAGTTCAGCCATGTTCGACATGCATCTTAGGAATACGGCATATGCCGCTTTATGCTTGATCTTGACCGCTGCAATTTTCTTTGCGTCGAGCGTGTCAGAGCCAAGCAACTCCTCTAGGGCGTTCTCTGCTTTTTCCCACTTAGCTTGCAACTCTTTTTGCTGTATTGCAAGAGTGTGCACAGTGTGCAGAGCCGCATTGATGTCATTAAAATCGGCCTCGAATTCGATTATTCGATCGGCCAATCTAATATATGATTCCATGTTCATGGATTAAAATTTGTGATCAAATTAAAAAGGGGTTGTAAAACTGAAAAAACCTGTGCGAAACACCCAACCAACAATGATTAAAATATAGAAAAACTCTTTATTTAACGCTTTCAATTTGTTTATTTTTTTCACTGACTTTGCAGCTTATTTGCGCCGAAAAGCAGGGAGAAGGGGAGAGCAACAACAACGTCTTTTGTGGAATTAAAGGGGCCACTCGCCACTTCAACGTTAAAATTTGTTATAAATAAGTGCACGCGCTGATATAACAACTCGAAGAAAAGTGTAAAAACTCAGTGAAAACTGTTGTAAAAACTGTGCCGATTGAATTAGTGAAAATTAAAGTGCTTGAAAAGAATATGAAAATTGCCACAGCCGTATGGCGTGAGATTTTAATGTGAATGTGAGGTTATGTGCACCTCTTCCTTGTGCTGTGTCCGGAGAGCCTTACCGCTGGTGGGGGGACAGACCAGATAGTCACAAGGAATGTTCAACGACGTTAGTGCAACGCGTTTGCACTTATTTTTCTTTTTGGCACTACACAGTTTTTCACACTTTTCGCGGTCAGTTACAAGCACGTATGGCACTTCAAATGGATTTTCGCACTTTTTATTTATTATTTTTTTAACCAAAAAATGTGGCAAGAAATATTGCACTTACTTTGAACTTTTTGATGATTTGTATTCCGGTGTGGCAAGTAGCTCGCGATGGTGCTGATGTGGCAAGATGGCTTAATCTGTCAGTGTTTTTTTCACGCTGGTATTAAATAATAGACTTTTAATTGGTATCGCTGTTGATTGTGCCAAAAAACTCTCCGGATAGCTTTTTATGTGAGGAATTCTGAAATTTTGGTGCGGTCAGCTATGATCTTAAGTTGTGATGTGGACTGTATCTATGCGCTTTAATTCCTTTCTCGGGGAGAAGGACCAAATGTTCGGCCGGGGTGCGTCTGATCCTTGCGAGAGGTGGGCGCACCGGGTCGATCTCAGTGGGAATATGCGTGTGGAAATAGAGAAATAAGAAAGTAGACGAGATTTCTCGTTATAATGGATGTAATTTATTATTTGAATATATACATAACCTGGTTACAATATTACCTGAATATATTCTGGAAAACAGTGGAGATCGTTGGCGGCAGATGCGTGCTGGTTGGCTGTTGAAATCAAAGAGGCCGGTTGTATAGCAAGCCACAACCGTTGACCCGCAAAATCCTCCGTTTTGGAGGGGAAAGGCACCCACACATCAAAGACGACATGCATATGCATGAGTGCTGACAAAAAGCACACATACACGTACATGTACTTCCATGCACATGCATGTGGCGGTGATAGTGTGGGTGGTTACAAATTAATTCGAGTATCGAGTATCGATTTGCAGAGTTGCATTGGGGGGGGGGGGGGGGGGGGGGGGTCGCAATCAGATGCGGAAAAGTTAGGCATCCTGCCTAAACAATTTATTTTTTGTTTGCTCGCAATGTCCCTACAATTGTCAACTTATAATGCTGCTGAAATAGCTGCTTCGCTAGTGGTATTGACGTAAACCAGTTATCAGTGGTAACATTTCTGTTTGAGCCATGTATACTACGAGTAAGTTCTTTGACGAAATACTCTCCTAAAGGCAGGCCTCCAGTATATGTTCCTTTTCCAAGATATGGCATAGTATCAATCATATATCTAGTGCCACTGTCACACATCATAACCAATTTAACGCCATATTTTGCCGGCTTATTCGGAATATACATACGAAATTAACATCTCCCACGAAACGCTAATAATTGCTCATCAATTGTGGCATTTGTTTCAGGCATATAGTTTTGACGGGACTGAGCCATGTGTAATTCCCAAATGTTTCTTATGGGTATAAAAGGATCTTCTGTTTGCTTTTGTAATCGTAAGATTTTATCCTCAAAACGTAGACACCGGAGAAGAAAGTCGCATCTCTCTTTACTCATGCGCGATATATATCTAGTCCCAGAATACTCTATATTGAAGATTTCGTTGAGTGTCAAATGATTATATTTCAACGCTGCAGTTAATACTAAAATACCAAATTTGCTAGTTTCACTCTTTGAAATTTAGTTTTCTTTCCTGATTGTAATCTCCGAGTTTGTCCACTTCACAATTTCTTCTAACATTTGATCAGTCATAAAATGCTCAAATAATGTAAGTGGATCAGTTATATTTTTGATAGAACGGGCAGGTCCTCTAGCAACACGTACAATATTAATTGAAGATGTTCTTTTTGAGCTACTCCCTTTACTTGTAGCCCAAGTATGTCGTGAGCGACTACGAATGTTACTTCTTGAAAAGCTTACAATAAATGGATTGTTGTTTGAAAGTTGGACTGAAGGAGAAAGCGACTCTAGTGAACGGTCCAGCGAAACAAAAGAAGATTGAGAATAATCGTCTACGTGATCGCTTTCTACATCATCAATCTCCACATTATTCTCAAGTTCGCTGCCAGACGAGTCATCCAACACACTGGCATCTTCCTCCTCCAATAAGAATCGAATCGTGATCGCTTTCTACATCATCAAGCTCCACATTATCTTCAAGTTCGCTGCCAGACGAGTCATCCAACGCACTGCCATCCTCCTCCTCCAATAAGAATCGAAGAATAGATTCCTCAGATAACACTCCTTTTGACGACATTAAAAAAACTACACAAAATAAAAATACTAAACTGTCACAAAATCTACACAATTTAAAAAAAAAGTACACAAATACTAACCGTTCGTCGAAATGACATACAATTTCTCGGAATCTCAAAAAACTACCCAACTACGCGCCTCACACGTACGCTTCTGAAGAGAGCTCAACGAATACTGAGTTGACAAGTAAACGTATAGCGATCATCCTGCATATTAAAAAGTTAAAACGACATCTCTATCTTCTGGTCGACGATTCGACGAAGGTTAGGTGTATAGGGTTAAGTGGGGCCTAGTGAGACCTCTACTTGACACTGGATTGACTGAGTGCTACCTCAGCCTTCGACAAAACCCACCTCATACACTTAATCTTTAGATAGGCTGCTAAAGCCCAGATTTTCAGTACAAGTTCAACTCAGTTTGTCAGTTAAACTACGCTTAAACTTATTCTGCAATTTTTCAGTTCACTTTAATAGAAGTATAAAGCGGCCGAACTGGCAGGCTTAAACTCTAGTTAACCTATCAGTTATTTGCGTTCGTTCGAAATGACGTTGAATATACCCAACAAGCATTTGGACTTGAATACCATTAGAGCTCATATTGATAACTAGGCATGCTTCTAAAATCTCAAGAGTTGTTTCGAAACAGTGCTATTACTTGGACTGAAAAAATTTAATTCCCAACTTGTGCCTCTCAAACTGGACTCAAATTTAAGATTCCATAGTACAGTATTTTCACGAAATAGGTTAACTAGGGTTTAACCCTGCCAGTTAAAGTATACTGAAAAACTGCAGAATAAGTTTAAGAGTGGTTTAACTGACAAACAGAGTTGAACTTTACTGTAAGTTGGTTAAGCTAAGCTTAAACTAAATTTGCTCAAACTCTAGTCAGATTTAAACTCCAGTTAAACTACTGAGCAGTTTTTCTGTCACAATTTAAGGCCACATTTGCGGTCGGCTTTTGTGTACGGCAACACTGGTTTTTTTTCTTATCTAGATAATTTCTAGATACGGCAACAGCTCGATTTTTTTTTACCAAACAAACATGGAAAAAATATTTCTCCAGCCTGAGAGAAATATATATCTAGTTCCGGAGCTGATATCCAACATCATGCTGTAATTTTTCTTAAACCAGATAGTTATCAAGTTGTTATCTAATTTCATTCTCCAATCACTATCCAACCTTGAGAAATTTTGTAAAATGTTCTCGAGTTGACCTCCATCTCATTCTCAAATTATTTTCGGACTTTTGAGAGATTTTGAGAAATGCACAGCTTTCAAATCTGCACTTTATATCCTACTTTGGATATCCAGTTGAGGTGGGTTGAAAAAATCTTCCCCGAGGTGGTACGACCAAAGCCAGGTTAGGCTGAGGTGGCTGCCCGAGGGCACACTTAGGCCAGTAGTATTAGGCCCGTTGTGATACCACGAAAATACACCGTTACCTTTCCTCTTCGAACCATTGTGAGGACCTGATGAAAGCTACCAAGTCCGTGACGTCATGCTCCATAACCTGGCTCATATTATGTCGCGCTCCGCTTAATCCTGGGCAGTGGCATATGAGTTGCACCACCGTTTCCTCATCCTCTTTACAACTCCTACAGCATCGACGATAAGGTGCTCCTAACCCTTCTGCATGCCTACCTAACAGGCAATGACCAGATATTGCCCCCACAAGTGTATCCCTTCTTAGGTGATATACGTGACGGGATCTTTTAGGATCCCATTTAGGACAGGTTTCTTTCGATGTTCGACACCCCGGTGTTCGTAGCTATCTTTCGTCGGCTTGACGGTGGATGTGCTCTTTTAGCATTAGCTTCCATGTGGACAGGGGCATACCTAAGCGTTCTTGGCCAGGAAGAACCTGCCTGGTTGTACCCTGCCTAGCGAGTTCATCTGCAATGCAGTTTCCCTTAATGTCCCTATGTCTAGGGACCCATGTGAGGTGTATACGTTTCTGTTGAGCCATCTCTTGAAGAGATCGGCGGCAGTTTAGTGCTAGTTCAGAATTGAAGGAGTAGGAGCCAAGACATTTTATGGCAGCTTGGCTGTCGCTGAAAATAAAAATTTCTTTGCCGACGGTGTGTGACCCTATCCTAGCCGCGGCTTCCATTATGGCTGCAACTTCTGCCTGGAATATACTGCAGTGGTTGGTTAGTCTGAAGGAGAGCTGGAGGTCAAGGTCCCTTGAGTATACTCCACCTCCAACTCTACAGTTTAGCTTGGAGCCGTCCGTGTTTTATCTTAAAGTTGGTTTCTGCAACTGTTGTGGTCGCACAGCGATCCGCGCTAGGAGGAAGAAAACTGTATTCCTGTTCTGTTCCAACACGTCAACTCCCTTAAACGCAGAAAGATGTTTATTGTGAGATATAAATACCTGCTTGATAACAGTAAAAAAGCGCTATTAATTAAAAATAAGTTATACATATTTTATTTTTTTTTCGTAAAAATACTGTGGCATTGTAATCTTACATTTGATTCCGGTGAGAGAACCACACAAAAATACAAGTTGTAATCTATCTTTTTTCAACTTTAAAAAATTTTCTTTTTTGCTCAGAACGTTATCATTCTCAAGTTGAATCACTGTTTCGAAACAACTTTTGAGATTTTAAAAGTATGCCTCGTTATCAACATGAGCTGTAGTGGTTCTTAAGCCCATATGTGTGTTGGGTATATTCGACGCCATTGCCAACGAACGCAAATAACTGATAGGTTAACTAGAGTTTAATGTCCCTATTACGGTATACCACTCAACTTAGTTGGGTAGTAATTAAAACAACTCAACTTTCAGACAACTGAACTCTTGTTTGGTATCACGAATTACAACTAATTTCAGTTGAAGTTGAATTGGTGCTGCCAAACTAAGGAAGTGATGATTTGACAGATAAATGAACAGCTGGTCAATTTGTGGCGAAAATTTAAGCATTTGCAAAAGTGATTTTGTTATTACAAGATATTATATGATATGAAATCTTTTTATAATGGCGAAAATGTTGGTGATTAACATGTCGCGAATACGGAAAACATTCGCGTGATCATTCCAGTCCCTTGGAACTACCAAGCACCAAGTAAGAAAATGTTTAAGTGACAAATGATGATCTTCAAATGAAGTTATTTTGCAGATTTGAAAGGAAGCATTTTACTCATTAATAAAAACTAAGGACCATTTCCGCAAACGCTTTCGAGGAAAGGCTTTACCCCTATTCACCCCACTCAGATTCCCTGCTGTTGGCAGCTATCAAAAATGCTGTGGAAATGATTTTGGTGTTGGACTGGTTTTAAATATTATTGAGGAGCATATTTGTGCGAAGTGGATTAAACCCCAAACAGCAAAAACTGTATTTTACTCTAAAATAGGATGCCCAGGAGTAGTGATTAGTATCAATGGGACTCACGTTAATTTGACCTATTTTGGTTGCATCCGAACTGCGGCCAGCCTCGTTCAACTTTGGAAAGTCGCTCCATAAAGTCAAACAGTTATTCAATGTAATCCTTCGTTTAAACGTTGTTTTTTCTATTAATGTGCACAAAATGGTTTGATTATTGTTTGCTTAAAAAATGTTTAACTACCGGTTTTAAATTTTTTGTTTTTTTTTTTGTAACGTTTTATGAGACCATCTAACTCTTATCAAAGGTGGTATCAAAAGACGCGTTTAGGACTCGAAAGCGGAAATTAAAATTTTTATTTCTGTCGCAAAATATTTACAAAAACCCACAAAATGGCCCAAGAGGGTCCGAAATATGAGGCACGATCCACGGTTTTTTTGCACAGAAGATTTTTCTGTGTTGGCGGCCTTTGGCCGCGATTTGTAAAAATAACTCTGGATGGTCCACCACCTTTCTGCATTAGTGTGTACAAAAAATCTGGAAAAATACAACCACATGAAAATTTGAACCGAACTGATATGATAGAAATTAAATTATTAATTTTTGTTTTCGGATTCTTAGATCGGGAGGTCGAAACGCGTCTTTTGATACCAACTTTAAAATTTTTTGTTAAAAATTAGGTGATGAACCGTCTTCTAAAACGTTACATTTTTTCAAAGCAACTGCAAAATTGTATGAGACAACTGCTAGTAATCAGTTGTAAGATTTTGACGTCTTTGACAACTACACTAACACAACGTTGTAAACGGTAATGCCACAAAAAATTGTTAGACTAGACAACTAAACCGACGTTTTTTTTTTGACAGGTTGAGTTGTAATCTGTAATACCAAATTGCGAAATTTCAAACCAACTAGAGTTGAGTTGTAAACGGTAATAGGGGCATAAGCCTGTAAGATCGGTCGCTTAGATCTGCTTAAGACTGAAAAACTGCAGAATAAGTTTGAGCGTAGTTTAACTGACAAACTGCGTTGAACTTGTACTGAAAAACCGGGCGTTAAGGTAACAGTAAAACGCCTTGCTGACTTTTTCGCTTTGAAGCGAGCAAAGCTATTTCGAGTTGGGTGATTGTCTGTTTTGAGGAGCGTCCTCTTACGTACGTCTGTGATAACACTAGCTAAATTCATGGTGAATATACCCAACTTGTTCGGGACTTGAATAATTGTGGTGAGTGACGTATTAGGCTATTACCGTACGTGCGTCATTTACGGGATTTCAAAACAGGAAAAATTGTTTCGCTCCATCTTGCGGATTTTCTTAAAAACAAAAGTTTGACGTGTTTACTTTTGCATCAATTTTTAATAGCAAATTCGACAAGTTGACCAAAGTAAAGTATTATTTTAACCCTTACCTGCTTGGTTTTCCAGCGGAACGTGTAGCTCTTCCTGTCTTCATGGGTCGTGAGCCTCAGCTTCAGTTCCCTGAAGAACTGTTCGGGATCGAGGTCCCCCTCATATACGTGTTGGATGTCGCCTCGTTCGAGGCCTTGTCGTTCTTGTGGCTCGGGTCCAAATCTGGTTTTGTGCCTGGTTCGTTTATGGCCATCAGGTGTTCCGTTATTGGTGGCCCATAAAAAAATTGTATTTTTTGAATATTTGCTTTGTTTGCCGCCCACACTGTTACCTCGAACGGCGGGCGCCATGGGCGTATCGGTTTTGGCTGGTCTGGCGTTGTGGGTTGTCGGCGCTTTCGGCTCATGGTTTGGGCGGTTTTATTCCTGCAATGAGTTAGTAAAACGGTGATTGTTTAGATTTCGTACGGATTGCTGTTGTAGATTCGTGGCTAGCCGGGTTTATTGCAAATGCTATTTGCGTAATCACCGGTGCGGTGGTCGTCCTTGCATCGCTGCGCTATCATGGTTTTGATGACCTGGGTGGTTCGCTCGGTAGGGTTTGCGTGGGGTGCGTAGGCTGCCGTAAATTTATGATCGATGCGGTAGTCGTTCAAAAACGATGCTAACGCTTTCCCTATGAACTGTTTCCCATTGTCCGTGAGGAAGGGTTTCGGGCAGCCAAATCAGTAGATGACTCTTTCTTGTATCGCTTTGATTACGCTTACCCACTTGAAGAATTTATCCACCATGACGAGGAAACACGTATTTGCTTGCTTTGACCGGGGCAGTGGCCCCACGAAGTCAGCGGTTACTGTTTCCCACGGCCGTGAAGATTGCATGGTTGCCATCAATTCCGCTGGGCGTTTCTGTTCGACTTTATATTCAGCGCACCTGATGCATTTATGCACATGCTTGAGTACATCGCGGAACATACCGGGGCAGTAAAAGTTTTGCTACGCTCTTTTGAGCGTTTTCTTCGCCCGAGATAACCGGCGGCAGCGGCGTCGTGGACTTCCTGTAGTACGTCCTTTCGTCGGTCGGCTGGGACGCACAGCTTCCATTGCGGTGACAGCGAGAGTTGATTCCTCGGAGAAATGTGGCGGAGGAGTCGGTTATCGACTAGTTGGTAATCTTGATGTGCCTGCGGTTGTTCCTGCACCTGTCTTGCTTTCCTCTCGTGCCAGTAGTTCGTTCCATTGGTTATGGTGTACAAAATATCTGCTGCGCCGTGTTGGAGCGGGCAGCGGGAGAGCGTGTCGGCTGCCACGTTCTGCGCCCCTTTTCGGTACTCAATCTCGAAATTGTATTGCAGCAGCTCTAGCGCCCATTTCTCCAGCCCTCCAGAAGTGTTTTGGGGCGAGTGTATCCATTTTAGCGAGTGGTGGTCGGTGATGACGGTGAAGTGATACCCCTCCAGGTACGGTCTCAGGGTCTCTTGTTCGGTGGCCGAGTATCGCTTCTCTAGCTGGGGTAGGCAAAACCCACTTGTGGCCAAATGGAATTGCATATATTCAGTCACTGTTATCCATGGCGCTTAACCGACTATGTTCCGACAGGGTCGTTGCTCAACAACTAATACACGCAGACTTCTTTGCTAGCGAAACCTGCACCAAAATTCCATATGGTTATGAGGAAAACCCGCCTGAGTATTTACAATATAGGAGTATTGGAGTTTGGCTGTTAATCCTTGTAATCATGTCGTACTAAATGTTGTTCGTACCCGAATTCCAACATTCGCTACCGCAAAAATTACCGCAAAAAATATGTAATACAGTAACATTCCGCCTAAACAAACGCTTATTCTCACTTAGATAATAGCCGCGTTTTTTAACACGCGTATACGTTTACGTTTGCGCGTAAAAAAAACGCTTATCTTCGCTTAGATAATGCTTAGGACACCCATCTAGCGGCAACTAGGTACATAATAGCCGTGTTTTTTAACACGCGCGTATACGTTTCGTTTGCGCGTGTTAAAAAACGCCTATCTTCGCTTAGATAATGCTTAGGAGACCCATCTAGCGGCTGTGGTTAAACAACTAGCTACAGCAACAGGGTGTACCGAAAAGCGGAGACGCAACGCTCTGATGGCCATAGGGTATAACATATAGCTGAATCAGTTGCGATGAATTGTGGACACACATAGAATACATAGAATTAGTGTAGAGGGTGAAACAAAGACACATATTTCAGTTACATCTGAGTATAATGCGTATTTAAATTTAGTAGGACAAAATTTATGCGCAGCAATTTCAGAGGTGTATTTATAGTTTGTCGACTAGCAGTCAATATAAAGTTTAAGCGTAAACGGATATACGCGTGTTAAAAAACACGGCTGCCGTGTTTTTTAACACGCGCGTATACGTTTCGTTTGCGCGTGTTAAAAAACGCCTATCTTCGCTTAGATAATGCTTAGGAGACCCATCTAGCGGCTGTGGTTAAACAACTAGCTACAGCAACAGGGTGTACCGAAAAGCGGAGACGCAACGCTCTGATGGCCATAGGGTATAACATATAGCTGAATCAGTTGCGATGAATTGTGGACACACATAGAATACATAGAATTAGTGTAGAGGGTGAAACAAAGACACATATTTCAGTTACATCTGAGTATAATGCGTATTTAAATTTAGTAGGACAAAATTTATGCGCAGCAATTTCAGAGGTGTATTTATAGTTTGTCGACTAGCAGTCAATATAAAGTTTAAGCGTAAACGGATATACGCGTGTTAAAAAACACGGCTAATATGTTGGACCGAAAAGCACAGATACAAACCTCTGATGGCCGTAGTGTATAAAATATAGCTGAAGCGGTTGCGATGAATAGTGGATACACACCATTTTTTGAGGTGATACATAGAATTAGTGTTGAGGTGAAACATAAGCCGTGTTTTTTTTACACGCGGATAAGTTTACGTTGCGCGTAAAAAACGCTTAGATAATGCTTAGGAGACCCATCTAGCGGCAGTGGTTAAATAACTAGCTACAGAACAGGGTGTACGTAAAATCGGAGACACAAACCTTCTGGTGGTCATAATGTATAACATAGCTGAATCGGTTGCGATGAATATTAGAGGTGATACATAGAATTAGTCTTGAGGTGAAACATAGACACATATTTCAGTTACATCTGAGTATAATGCGTATTGAAATTTTTTAGTACTAATTTTATGTGCGGCAATTTCAGAGGTGTATTTAAAGATTGACGCTTAGCAGTCCATATAAAGTTTAATCGTGTCTATAGATGTAAAAAAAACACAGCTATTATACTCAGATTTAACTGAAATATGTGTCTATGTTTCACCTTTCACAATTCATCGCAACTCATTCAGCTATATATTATACACTATGGCCATCGAGGGTTATGTCTCCGCTTTTCGGTACACCCTGTGCTGTAACTGGTTGTTTAACCACTGTCGCTAGATGGGTCTCCTACGCGAGGATAAGCGTTTTTTACGCGCAAGCGTAAACGTATACGCGTGTAAAAAAACACGTCTATTGTTGTTGTCTTTTGCATGTTAAATTTCTATCCGTATCTGGATCACGCTTCGTTGGAACGCAGCAAGAGAGATAGTTGTGATTTTAGATGCGATTATTCTCTATATGGAGCGAACGAATTTTTCTTAAAGCCCAGACAAAATCAACTTTTGTAACAAAGTAACGCAAAAGAAATTCAGAAACTTTCGTTTTGCTGGTATTACCTGAGTTTTTTTTTACATCTATAGGCGTTTACGCTTAAACTTAATATGGACTGCTAAGCGCCAAACTTTAAATACACCTCTGAAATTGCTGCGCATAAAATTTGTCCTACTAAATTTCAATACGCATTATACTCAGATGTAACTGAAATATGTGTCTATGTTTCACCTCTACACTAATTCTATATATCACCTCTTAAAATAGTGCGTGTCCACTATTCATCGCAACTAATTCAGCTATATGTTATACATTATAGTCACCAGAGGTTTGTGTCTCCGATTTTAGGTGCACCCTGTTCTGTAGCTAGTTATTTAACCACTGCCGCTAGATGAGTCTCCTAAGCATTATCTAAGCGAGGATAGGCGTTTATTTCTTTGTAGATTTCCAATTTTCCCTCAATTTCTTCTATTTGCAACTAGTTGTATTCAAGTACAAAAACATATTTCCTTTTTGAGCGAAAATAATTGTTATTAAATTTTTTCAATGACAAAAAATAAAAACTTGAGTTATCATCTTGCGTTTGTTGTAGCAGGCAAACTTGATCCTGAAACGGCGCCTTTTCAAAAAAAAAAGTCTTGTGCTCAAATCGTACATACTTTAACGAATTTAGAGCAATTCCGCATATTTGAAACCTTCTACTACCGTTCGAATCACTAAACTGTTGAATAAATAACTCCACTATTCAATAATGCCAAATGGCCTTTACTAAAGTACTTCACATCAATAACACTTCTACGCTATCTGTGCTTAAATCAAACTCATTCTGATTGCTCAGCTGGCGCTATTTTATACTCTGTGCTGTGTCGCTCACATACTTCTAGGCTAGATGCACGCTTATAACCTCTCATATGCACGTGTATATGTGAGTGATAATTGCACAGATGATTGCATACTTTCGAGAGTATCTCAGATATATGCATGTGTTTGTGCTTTACTCTCCGCTGCTTGTATGGACATATGGGTAGACAAAATGATTGATTTGTTGATGTGCATACAAGTCACTGCTTAGTATCGGCTTAGAGATGTGAGTACCACTTCGTGTTACTAATATTCGTCACAATACGATCACGGATCGGCAACCATGCGAAAGTAAAATTACGTAATATGTCAAACGCATAAACAAAATGGGATTATAATACATATACGATAGTTACGTTCCAATGACGCGTGAACCAGATACGGATAGAAATTTAACATGCAATCCTGATATTTATCTGGTTCAATTTCTAATCCTTATAGCAATTCTGTTCGTTTCGTTTTCTGTAGTAGATTTTTTGACAGCTAACCACTTTTGAGTTGGTAGCACTCATGGGTCAACTATATGGTTGGCTCATCTTTACAGTAGAAACATACCTTTCTTTGTTCAGATTGTCAAAATCAGCATGTTGGTGTTAGACGAATGGAATGGAATGAAAACATAAAACTTTAGCAGCTTTTGTGTGTAGTAAGAAAATATTGTCAATGTGTTGGTTTCATTTTGGGTTTGCCATCTCCTTCTGACAATCCCTACTCCAGTGAAATGAAAAAAAATAAAATCAACTTTTGAGATGAGCCAACCATATAGTTGGGCCATGGTATCATTGAAATAAGAATGTGTATATATAAAAGATTTCGCCATATTTAAAAGCGAAAACACGGAAAGAGTAAACAACTTGAAGAAAATGTAAGGAAAATGAATAGTTTATTTACGTGCGAAACTATTCTGTATCTTCAACTTTTGTGTACGTTTCTTATTCTTATTTTCCACAAAACAGATATTTTATATTAGTGCTACCAGCTCTCATTAAGTTGATCCAGATCGTTCGAATGAGATTTGATCGTGAGCCAGAGCTCGATAACTCAATGGAACGCTCCTGTTAGCAAACGGAACGTAATTTATTTTAATAAATTTTACGATACAAATTAGGTTGGATTGTATTTTTAGTTCACAATAAATTTTGAACTGTCAAATTGATTGCCAAAAATAAAAAATTAAAGTATATAACTACCAGGGATGCACCTTAACTTTAAGCTAATCGTTTATCAAAAAATTTCCACCGTTTCCGTTGAAAGACTTCGAAATATTATCGATAAAGAAATTATCAAGATAAATTGCATCTCGTTTTTAACCGAAACGAAAAGCTTTCGCTAACGGTAAAAACGTTAACAAAAACGTGATACTTTGTGTTTGAATTGTGCTGGCAATGCTATAGCCATGGTGAAGCCGTAACGTGGTAACAGCGAGCGGTCATGCACACACAAACTCCATGTAATTTGTTTGTGTAATTCGTTGGTGGGTGGTAATGTTAAAAAATACTCTGAGAAATGTTCGTACTGTCAAAATTCATGAGAAAAGTTGCAATCAGCTTGGCTAATGCTTTCACCTTTAATGACTCCGCCATCAATCAGCTTTGCCTGCATAGTTTTAAAGTAATAATCAACATAAACGATTTGATTTCGTTTTGATATGGCAGAAAACGAAACAAAATCATTTCGTTAATTTAACGTTCTTTACGTTAATAAACGAAACGAAATGACTTTGTTTCGTTTACTAACGTTAATTATCGTAACAAAATGATATCGGTTCGTTGATTAAGCATGCCTGATAACTACGATGGATAAAATCTGATTGTTTTGTTTGAGCGAAGGCGATGAAAAGATAGTGCGAAGGCGGTTAAGAGGACCAGAGGCCCTATTCAGTAACTATGAGTTTTGAAATGTAAATTTTTCTCTCATACAAATTATATGAAGAAAAAGTGTACATTTTAAAACTCACAGTTACTGAATAGGGCCCCAGTAACCCTTTGGACTTATCGAACAAAGCGTTAAGGGCCCATTACTGATACTTAGCATAGACTTGACTTGACTTGGCAACTTAGCCACGATTATACTCTACTTAGCGCATACAATCTGGTATCATAATCAATAGCCGTGTTTTTTAACACGCGTCTATCCGTTTACGCTTAAACTTTATATTGACTGCTAAGAGACAAACTATAAATACACCTCTGAAATTGCTGCGCATAAATTTTGTCCTACTAAATTTCAATACGCATTATACTCAGATGTAACTGAAATATGTGTCTTTGTTTCACCCTGTACACTAATTCTATGTATTATATGTGTGTCCACAATTCATCGCAACTGATTCAGCTATATGTTATACCCTATGGCCATCAGAGCGTTGCGTCTCCGCTTTTCGGTACACCCTGTTGCTGTAGCTAGTTGTTTTACCACAGCCGCTAGATGGGTCTCCTAAGCATTATCTAAGCGAAGATAGGCGTTTTTTAACACGCGCAAACGAAACGTATACGCGCGTGTTAAAAAACACGGCTAATAAATAGCCGTGTTTTTTTCACATGCGTATACGTTTACGTTTGCCCGTGAAAAAAACGCTTATCCTCGCTTAGGAGACCCATCTAGCGGCAGTGGTTGAATAACTACAGCTACAGCACAGTGTGTACCGAAAAGCGGAGACACAACCCTCTGATGCCCATAGGGTATAACATATAGCTGAATCAGTTGCGATGAATTGTGGACACACATATAATACATAGAATTAGTGTAGAGGGTGAAACAAAGACATCAGTGTTTCATTTTTGTGTAGGGAAAGGGGGTTTTTTTTTTGTTTTTGAACTCCTTTGTGTATGATTGGTGGTGTTGGGCCTGCCCGAGACGCCCATATGAGTATAACACGTCAGTACCGATTTTGATGTTTTGCGGTTTTCGGTACTGCTTTTGTGTATTAATTTTCGGTATCCGTATTTTTTCGTAGTATGACAGCACTAATCAGAATGCTATTGTCGTGCTGCGGGTGGCATCTCGTGGAAAATTATGGTTGTTATGGGTTTGTACCCGCACATACCTTTGGGTGATGTGTACTTATAAGAATTTGTGGCAGCCCTGATTCCTTTTGCTATGGACGCGTAACCGGGACTTGAAGGACCCGTTACTGGAAGGTTGTGGTGAGTACATGCCTTCTACTTTTTGTCAATATTTAAGCAAAAGGCAACGTGGAACGACGTAAGTATAAGAAAATTATAACGCATTTTAGTAATTTTCCTAATGTTTGTTCTCCCTTTTTTTGTCTTTTCAGTTTGAAATGGAGCCAATACAATGTATTTTAGTGACGGTGGAGGCTGGGGACGAGCAGCCCAACCCGGTGGTGGTCTATGTGCAATATCCGGAGCGGCGGAGGGGCTCCTTCATTTGTCGCGCCGGAGGAGCTTGTGCAGCAGGCGGTGGCAGAGGGGTTGCTGCGCGTGAACCCCTGTATCCTCCGTGCTCTGCTGACGCCGATTATAGTTAAACTGCGCGGGAACACCATCGCCTGGTATGGCCAGTTTTACGCCAGCTATGAGGGCGTATTGTGGTTACGGCGGCCACCCCACGGTTCACATCCGCGTGGTACGTTCAACTGCCGCGTGTGCAACCGAATCCTATCGCCGTTTTTATGCCTAGTGGCCCACTTGAATGGGCATATGAGTTTTTATCCCTATCGGTTCTCGGATTGCCCGAAGTGGTATACGTCGTCCGCTTCATTGTGCCGGCACCGAACGCGGATGCATTAGGTCTTTATTATAGATTGGTGAACCTTTGAAGTATGTATGTTTTTGGTTATTTTCACAACAAAAATGATAATTTGTCTCTCTTTCTTTTGTTCTGTAAAAATAAAGTTTATTCATTCCTTCGTTTCATCCATTGAATAAACTTGAATAAATCGCCCGGATTAGTAGGAAACTCGAAAGGGGGAGGGCGGTGGGTCATGGTATGTTAATTATTATGTTTGTCCTTGAATTCTAGGATACTGGCAGGAAATTAGGGAAACGCACCATTTGGTGGTCGAGTCAGCGAACATGTAAACTCTTTCGTTTTCTCATTCCATTGTATGCAATGATTGCTGTGGTGAAAATGTCAAACCGGTTCGTGACGTGAGAGAGAAAAAAAAGCCATTTCCATTAAGAAAAAACGAACACGCATATGTGGTAGGTTAGATTTTTTTTTCAGTTTTATTAATGTGAATTTTTTATTGCTTTTACTTCATTGAAAAAATTTTATTTCAATAATTTCATTGAAAATTTTTTCTTCTATTTTCTTTTTAGATGACTGGCGGTGGAGATCCAGGAGATGGAGCTACCAATTGGTTTTTATGTGTCGTTTTCTTCTAGGTGTACCGGCATCGCAATGAGGTGCTCCAACTGCGGCGTCGGCCGCGCCGGCAGTTGTCACACGCTTGCGATGTCTATTGTAGCACGCAGCAATGATTTTTTTCTCTTTCTTTGCATATCTTTGTGGAATTTGGTACTGGAATAAATGCCAGAATGCATTTAAGCGAGGTCATTCTAGGACCTACCACCTGGGATTGACTCTTTGAAGCGCCTAGTTTACCAATAACGTACCCCCCTTGTTTTTTTTTTTTTGTTTGTTTGGCAAATGGCGGCGACCAGCTCGAATGCTGTATTTTTCGTGTATGCATATACGGTGGTGGTAACCGGCGTGCGCAAATGAGCGTTGTCAAAGCTGGAGATGAAATTATTATTTGCATGCCAGGACGTCTCAATGATGTATGTAGTTCAGGCCAAAGTAATCGACGTAACTAGATAACCGTACCTGATTGTAGCTGAGGCTAATCTTATGTTAGACATGGGCTTCTAGCAGCAAAATACCTAAAGTTTTGCTTGATATACGACCTGACAGACAGATTGTGCTACCTGGCCGCCAGGAGTAAGACGTTTAGCTCAAAGTTATATGAGTAATACTAATCAGGTTTGTGTGGGGTCTCTAGATTTGGCAGCCATACATAATGCTAAACAAGTAAATAAAATAATGGATGATAGGGATAAATTTTGCAAGATAAGAAAATTTGTACATACGTAACATGGGACAGGTTGAGAAAGCTAGGGTTTTTTTTTTTTTGTGGTAGGTAAACAAAAAAAAAAAATACGAGAGCAGGTGATTTGTCTAGCGATTTAACATTGGAAGCATATATGTGCACATGAATACATGGTACCAGAAAACTGTTTGATCGAAAACAAGCTATTGCGGATATAGCTTCCGGTCATATTAAACTACTAATTGCAGCTGATGTCGTTTCCAGTGGTCTCTATATAGAATATTACGCATGTGATGAATTTTGATGTTCCACGCAATGTCGTGGGGTATGTGTATAGAGTTCGCCGAACCGGACGGGCAGGTCGTAGCCGTACTTCGATTGGTTAGGTACATCGCGCTACATTGAAAATTGGCATGGAAGTGGCTATAAAAAATTCAGTATCCTGGTGTGGCACAAGGGACTGAAAGTGATATTGATAATTTAGTAGGAATGCTGAATTATGGGATGTTTTTCCACAGGGTTTCTTTATTGATAGTGTTGTTGAGGTGGCGAAACGTGAGCTCAACTGGGAAGTCGATTACATGGATACTTTTAAGCAAATGATTGTACTCTATCCAGAGTACTATGTGCCTTTAGTCATCAAGGCATTGACCACAATTAGTCTGCTTACGACAGAATTGGTGCCAGGTGTGCCTGTGGATAAACGTTTCGGTTTACGCTATGACCATCGTTATCAAATTCTGTATTGAAATTGTGCCTCCGCGAACCTTTCGAATTGGAATGTATGCAAACCGATCCCAATTCGTCCAATTTCCTCTACGATGCTGATACGAAAAGACAAATGTTAATTGGTTTCGGCTCTACGCGGGTCTATTAAAGGAAATTTATTTAAAACTATCGGCGGGTAATAATACAAGCAGCTGAAAATGATCGCGAAGGTGTCTTGCATACATATGTCACGCAAAATAGGTTTCCTCACGGGTTATGAAACTAACAAACGGAAGATGGATGCAGTTAGGATACTTGGTGAAATGTTTAGTTTTGATGGTACATTCAATTGAACATCACTGAGCGCATTGTACATTTAGTACCAACAATGGTCGATCGTCGTCTTTGCCCGCCACCAGAAGAAATATATTCGATACATCGTAAATTATCAGGCATATTTTGTTGGTTGCTCGGCTTGATGTACAACTCAATTGTCGGCCGTACTACGCAAAAATTGTTATTAAGACTCCACGTGCTTGGGTGCGTGAATATTTGGGATGTTGTCAAGGTAGATCCGTAGCATATCAATGTATGGTAGCTAATAAAATTTGTACACTTTTAGTGCGCGTAGCAGATAAATTGTTGGAAAACAAAGGCATAAATTCTGGTATCCTGAATCCATCACCGACCAACTTGAGGGGTATGTACGTTTTATTAGTTTTATTATAGGGGAACAAGCGTTGATCCGTACGCTCCAGGTCATCAGTCTTAGTAAGCAAAGCTGTACATTCGCTTCAACACGCTCTATTAGTTTTGCTTGGCAGGGTTGCCAGCTTCTTGGAATTTTGTATCATGATTAAATTCAAATATCTTAAAGGTGATAGAATCACCAAATAATAAGCCATATATATCAACAATTCAAGTAGCTTTTTATGTCGGTTAAAGGGTTGGCACTCTCAAAATATTGATGAAAAAAGCAAAAAAAATTCCGAATTTTATTTACTTTTCGAGGTGCTATACTCTGTTATTTTGAAGCAATTTACTTTTATGCCATCTCGTTGCATTAGCTCTTGCTCTACGAAGCTGAATTTTTTTTGCATCAAAGTCATCTTCGAAAAGAAAATGATGCTTAGCAGATTTGCACTTTAAACCGACGATATTTAATAACCATTTTCCAATTTTCAGTTTGACTATTTTTTATAATCTGAGCGTTTATATATTCATTCTACCTGTTTACTTTGAGTAGGATACTATGGTATAGTTTTTATACATTTTCGTATACCAATCCCTAAATATACATGAAGTGTAAATATATATATAGGCATAAATTATGTCTAGTATTTAGATTGGAATTGATCATGATAACAGACATATATATGTAAGTAGTGCATAGATATGTATTAGCGTACTGTAAAATGCACCTTATAAACTCAAACAAAATTATTGGGTTTGATTTTGTAAAAATTAAGGAATAATTGTTCTGTGGCAGATATCGGATCTGCGTTGAGGCTTTTCGGGTATCCTCGTTATGGGATAACGAGTGATGGGGATGGTTTCTGGTGTCCTCGCTCTGGGCGAGCGAGTGAATTGTGGGGTTTTCTGTTCAGTTCCGGTTAGTATTATTAAAAACCTAGAAAATTTTATTTTTTTGTTTGCAAGCTTTTGGTAAGCTCTCCCGTGTCTTCGTGCATCTCGCTCCCTTTCCCCATTGCCCACCAGGAGTAAGGTTTACGATTCCCCCCGGTAGACTCGACAGGAGACCGGGGGTAGAGAACAAAAAGAAAACACATGCAGGAATAGCGGGGCATCACGGCGCATAGTTGAAATGCGTCTTCATGTCCCGCGCTCCCTTCCCCATTGCCATCGCGTAGTAAGATGTAGGATTGCCCTCCGGTAGACTCGCACCATCACGAGACCTGGGGGTTGATTATAATTAGGGCCTCGGGAGAGACAAAAGCTTAGGGATAGCGGGGCATCACGGCGGGTGGTTGAACGTGTCTTTATGTCCCGCGCTCCCTTTCCCCATTGCCATCGCGTAGTACGTTTTAGGGTTCCCCTCCGGTAGACTCGCACCCTCACGAGACCGGGGGTTGATTATAATATATGGCTCGGGAGAAGATAGGGATAGAGAGACACGAAGACGCGGGTTCCTGAGGATGCTTTGAGTGCTATCACTAACCGTGGACCTCTGGTTTTAGGTATTCTGGGGAAATAGAGTTTTGGGTTTTTAGGGCGGAATTTGGCCCCTTACATTTCATCCTCCTTGTCGGGGGACGGAAGGAGTACCAATTTTGTAATTGGTCTAGTTATTTGTCCCTTGGTTGTATGGACGTCAACAACACGCATACGGTTATCAGAGCTTGGGTGTGTGTTGACGATTCTCCCCATTCTCCACTCGTTGGGTTGGAGGTTGTCCTCTTTGATAAAAACTAGGTCTCTGGGTTTTAGATTAGATTGTGGATGTTTCCACTTGTATCGTTTCTGGATCTCGGTGAGATATTCCGATTTCCATCTTTTGCAGAAAGTATGGTGCAGAGCCTTCAATTTCTGCCATCTGTTGACTATTGAGGCAGGATTCTCGTTGCAGTCGATTTCGGGTGGAGCTAGCAGATGTCCACCTACGAGAAAGTGACCTGGAGTAAGGGGCTCCAGGTCGGAAGGTCCGTTAGCTGAGGGGCTGAGTTGTCTGGAGTTAAGGCATGCCTCTATTCGGCATAAGAGGGTAGTAAACTCCTCAAAGGTATATTTCGTCTTCTTATATCATGTTTCCACCAAATGCAAACACCGTGTTTGTCTTCGAAAAGCGTGTTTAAGGGCAAACACAAGTCTAAACACTTGTCAAATTCCATACAAAAATCGAAACCCAAACTCACTCCAAACCCATCTTTGAAAGAGTGTTTGTGTTGGGTTTGCATACTTTTTATTATTAACTGATGGCAATAATGTTCATTTATGTCAATTGTTTCTCTTTTGTGTTCACATTCTTCTCGAAGTCATGGCAACATTGTTTGCGATTGTCAATGTATCAATGTCAATATCAATGTCAATGTGTGTGACAATGACAAAAGTGTGTGACAATCAAAAAAGTTAAAGAGCGGTAAAAACACAAATATGGCACACATAATTAATAAAAAAAAACTAAAATACTGTGGACGCCTGCGGCAGACGAGGCATTTATAGACCTGTGGGAGGAGAAGGCCAGCGAGTTGCGTGGGCCACGCAAAAACTCTCACATATATGGAGAAATGGCCCAGTCATTGGCAGGATTGGTTGGCGATATTCGTTCCATCGACATAAAATATAAAATCCACAATTTTACAATGAGATACAGGTAAGAAATATGGGGTAGTAATCTGGGACAGCAGCTGCCTGGGTAATTTTATACGACAGCATGACACTGCTAATACGCTTCCAAAAATATCGAGAGAGGTGTCCAAAGACGAGTATTGACATCAGTATTAATAATCCGAAACCGGAAAAGAAAAACTTTATCCGAAAAACTGTCCGGAGATATTTGCAGTTGAAATTGGCGATTTTCATGTGGTTATTGTAATGTTGGGGTACCCACAAAATTTGTGAACATACATAAGTGTGTTGCGCGGATATAGTTTTGGTCTCCAAATCAGTGTTGGACCCACCCAGGGTAATTTTTTATAAGCGCGGCCAAAGGCCGCCAATGCAGGAAGGTATTATGCGCAAAAATACTGTGGATCCCACCCCCGGTTTCGGAGGGACCCGTGGATAATTTTTCGGTTTTTCGTTAATATCTTTTGAACGACTTAAAATTTTTATTTTACGCCTTCGGATTATTAATCCTGATGTCAAGACGCGTCGTTTGACACCACTCTCGATATTTTTGGTAGCGTATTAGCAGTGTCATGCTGTCGTATAGAATTGCCGCTGACTCTTTAAAAATACTACAAGCACATGACAACTTACAACCTTCTTTTGCACATTTCTTGAGAATTATTACAGATATCGGGTTCCATAAAACGAATTCGATATCCTGGACCCGAAACGCCCGTACTCTAGGTATCACTCTAGTTAACTTCTCAAGGTCAGCCGCTGTCCTAGACCATTACTAAATATATGTACATATTTGAGTTATGTTCTAGGACCGTGGCCAAGCCCTAAAAAATAGCAAAAAATCCAAAAGTGATACCCAGATACGCTGTTTGGCTCCAGGATCTCGAATCCGAAAGCGGATATCCGATATCTCTCATACTTTTCGGGATATTTGCAAAACAAAATTGAAGTTTTCATGTGGTTGTTGTATTTTTGTTCTACACAGCAAAAAAAATTGTGTGGAGTATCAGATATATCAGGTTTTCGCCTTCGGATTCGGTATCCTGGGGCCAAAATGCATCTCTGGGTACCACTTTCGGACTTTTAATAAAAAAAAATTTTTAGCTATTTTTTTTTTTTGGGCTCGGCCACGGTCCTAGAACATTATCCATATTTGCACATAACCATTAATTTGAGTGTTATGTGGAAAATTATTTCAGCAAATGCAAAGGAGGCCAAGGAACAGGCTGTTCTCCTGCTTCTTGGAAGCACTACGAACGTGTTCATCGCATTATAGGAAACGACCAAATTAACAATGTTGAAGCTGTTGTTATGGACAGTATACGAGGTAACTTTATTAATCGAGACAGATATTGTCATTAATATTTGTAAAATGCTTTAAAAATATCTCTTCCCAGAAATAACATTTTTCGTAAACGCTTTTTGGTTTACTTGGGTTAAACAAATCTCTTTCCCTATTTTTGAACGGGTTTTAACAGTCTGCTGACAAATTAAAGTCTTGTCATAATTATTACCTGTGTGATGTACATACTTATCGGTGGTGACGGCAATGAACGCAGTATTGAATTTTTGTGCGCCTGTCTTACGTCTCCGAACGGCATCTGCTAGGCAGATAAATTTTCACTGAGAAGCTTTTCATGGCAGAAATACACTCTGATTGTTTGCCAGACCACTGCCGAGGGGCGACCCCGCTAGAAATATTTTTTATAATTGAAAAAACTCTAAATTTTTGATGTTGCTTTGCCCGGGGCTTGAAGCCAGGACCTTTGGTGTGGTAGGCGGAGCACGATACCAGCACACCACGCCGGTCGCTTCTTGTAGTAGCTGTCGCTAAAACGATCGCCAAAAATCTCTAATAGGCCAGTCATTATAGGGCGTTCACCTCCGAATGTGAGATACCCACAATATTATCGCCTGAAAACTTGCATTATGGCATCCTGAAACTATTCTCAAAATTCGACAATAATTGGATGCCCGCAAGTTTTAAATTCAGGGGTCAAAGCTCACAAAAATCTATTTTTTCTCCTTTTTTTGTAAATATCTCGATTTCTAGAAGTTTTGCGCTAGTTATTATTTATATTATCAGTAATGTAGAGAATTAAATTCTCCGCAACTTTTGTATTTAACATTTTTTCATATCTCGAATTTTTTTCGAGATAGAGGGCGGAAATCGAAATTTTTGAAAAATGACGGTGATAGGTACTTTAAGCTGTTATTACTTCGGAATGGCTTCACCAATTTCAAAGATCTTGGTACCGTTCGAAAGGTAATTAAATTTGTTAGTTTATAGTTTTATATTTGAAAAAAGATAAGTTTCAGTGTAATCAACAACTTCGGCATGTATGTTTTTGAAATACCTTTCCAAGGGTAACACTAAGCTTTTTTCATTTCGATGGTTGAGTGCACACTTATTAGAAGTGACAAATTTAAAAATGTTCAGGAGTTCTGATTTTGTATTTTTGAGACAATTGCGATGTATATATAAAACTCATATTTACACTTATATATATATAAATTAATACAATTTTTTTCTAATTACTAGCCAGACCCGATTCGGTTACATCGGCATCCACAGCCGGTTCGTCCACTTCGTCTCCCGAGCCATCGTCTCCAGCTCTCAGCGAAGCCTCCACACCTGTAATGAAGAAAAATCAAAAAATTTGCGAGTTGAACGAAACTATCAAAACAGCTATGGCAGAAAACAATAAATTGACTGCTGATCTAATTGAAATTGAGAAAAAGAAGGTGGCTGCAATCGAGATGCTGTCGCAAAGCGTCGTTAGCTTCTTGGAGCGGAACTAATTTAAAAACGCTGTTCACTTAAATACAGTCTTCGGAAAAACAAATTCAATGCAAACATATAACTGGCTATATTTTTTATGATAATCAATTGGCATAAACGATTGTTTTTAAATATAAAACAGCCATTGGCAGGTAAATTAATTTTAAAACATTTACTAACTTAAAACAGTTATATTCAAGCACAACAAAAAAAAAAAACACATTTTGCCTAGCATGGAAGAGTGCCAAACTAGAGCAACAAACCCAACGAACCTTCCTATTTGAGAAGGGGAATACATCTTGAAGCCCAAGGTTGATTTGTTTTGAGTAGCGATCTCAGCTGTCAGTCCCCATTGATGTTTCATAACTGGCTATAATTGTTTGTTGCATGGGAAGCTTTAATTTTCTCAATAAAAAGCCTTGATTCCCGTCGAGACCCTCCATGGGCTATTAAGCCGAAATGTACTCAATTAAAGCTTCCCATGCAACAAACAATTATAGCCAGTTATGAAACATCAATGGGGACTGACAGCTGAGATCGCTACTCAAAACCAATCAACCTTGGGCTTCAAGATGTATTCCCCTTTTCAAATAGGAAGGTTCGTTGGGTTTGTTGCTCTAGTTTGGCACTCTTCCATGCTAGGCAAAATGTGTTTTTTTTTTTTTTGTTGTGCTTGAATATAACTGTTTTAAGTTAGTAAATGTTTTAAAAATAATTTACCTGCCAATGGCTGTTTTATATTTAAAAACAATCGTTTATGCCAGTTGATTATCATAAAAAATATAGTCAGTTACATATTTGCATTGAATTTGTTGCTTTTATTTTGTACAACACTATGTATTGCCTTAAAATGTATATGAATTGTTGCTTTTGTTTTGAACAACACTATATATATAGAATTAAAATGTATATGAATTTTGGCACATTCACACTTATGTACAAATGTATTAAATATACCAAAATGTAGAAAAACCTAAAAATAGCTTTCTGTCGACACCAAACTGGTTTAAAGAGTTCATGCGAACAGATAGTTTAAATCAGCCGAAATTTTTTTGGGAATGTCCAGTTCCAGTCCGGATATATGTTAACATATCTTTGTATATACTTTATTTTGGCGATTTTTGTAGGTAGTTTGTTTTAACTTAACCTGCGGTTAGTGACCGAGCAAGCAACCGGCGTTGGTGGTTACGTAGCTCGTCACAACGGTGCGTCCCACATCCATAGGTAAGCCCAGAATGTGTATGTCTGTATGCATATAGCCTATGGCGCATTCATACATATTCTATGCTAGCTTACTTGAGAATATTTCTTGCTAATATGTGGCGAGCTAAATAGGGGTGAAATGACACCCAAAAGGATTCCTACAGATCAAGGGACACCACGAACGGCGTAATGAGAGCGACTTGGGTTCAGCCACAGGTCATTATTGTTGTAAGGGAGCAGGAATAGGGTGATTCTATGCTTTTCACCTGCCTGTTGGCTCATAGTCTAGATCTGTCTACCTAAGGACATATACATTTCTGAGCAAAACAACGACCGAAGCAACATTAAGGCCAAAGCCCAGAGAAAGCTGTCGAGTTGCTTTCAGGGTTTACACAAGAGTGTCACAGCTGACCTCAACTTGCCCGCATCATCAGCACAGAAATGGTTCCCCAATGAGTTGATTGATTTAAGGACCTCTCTAAATAAATTAATGATACTGTGCGTTTCAGCAAAGAAACACACGCAAGTGGATAAATTGTACAAGCAAACTTACCGAAATATTCCATTAATCCGTTCCTTATAACCTCCCCTTCTGATCTGTCATTTAAATTATTGTGACCTTGAGGGCTGCGCCTGGCATCTCGCTGCATATCCACAAGCCAATTTTCTAGGACAGGGTCCTTCTCGTCGATCAAAAAATTGTGTAAAGCGCATGCTGCAGAAATTACGACATTTGCATTTTTGATATGATTATCAATACCTTTTCCAATTTTCCTAAACCTAAAATATAAAGAAATTTGTATTAGAACGATTTCCGTTTTTATTATGTACATATATTCACCTGGCTTTGTAATGGCCGAAAGCATTTTCAACGACTCGTCGACACTTGGATAACCTATAATTAAACAATTTCCAGCCGAGTTTTCGATGTTGTACGGGTAAGGCTTCATGACATATTGCGAGAGTCGGAACGCGGAGTCGCTTATAATATGCACTGGTATTTTTGTGCGCCCATGATACCAGCTCATTTCGTCGAGAAGTGCACATTCCTGCAGCTCCCGCTTGATAGACGACCGCTCAAATATACTTGAGTCATTACATCTTCCCGGGCTACCACAGTGGATGTACATGAATCGGTATTTTGCGTCCACCAAAGCCAAAAGCACTACGGAATACCAACCCTTATAATTGTAGTAGTCGACAGCTTCCTCTTTTTTAGGGTGTATCTCTATGTGACAACCATCTGTATTAGATAACGATTTGTGGTTTAAACTGTTTTCCGTGTTGTTATTAATTTGCTTACCTATGGCTCCAATACATTGTGGATAACCCCTTGCATTGAAGTCTGCTACTCCTTGCGCTATCCCAGTCTTTGTGAGGGGGAAGCTTTTGAAATATTCCGGCGCCATGCACGCCCAGACTTCATTGCAAAACTCTATTAAAATTTTGCAAACAGTAGCTTTGCCTACTCCAAACAAATTTGCAATCGATCTATATTCACTGGAAGATCCCAGTGCATATAAAGCAATTGCAACACTCTTCTCTAAAGGAATCGCATTTCTATAATTTGTGTCCTTCTTCTTCATTTTTTGAAGGCGAATGCACAACTTGTCGAAGCTGGATCTTGTCATTCTAAAGTTTTCCCTAAAAAACTTTGGGCCGTTCTTCTGGCAGTCCACCTCCCAAAAGGTACTTGAATGTTCCTGAAATTTATTTATTAAACCTAAAAATTGTATACTGAAGTTGCTAACACACCAAACTCCATACATTTTGCGAGCGTATTATAATTTCGTTGAAACATGCAGCTATAGTCAATAGCATTTTGTTACAAACAACTTTTCGTTTTAAATAGTTCATTGTCACTTCGCTGTCTATTATTTTAAAAAATAATGACACAATCATTATAATAAATTGAATTTTATGAACCATTTTTAATTTTATTGTAATTAATATAATTTTTTCAACTTCAAACTTCACAACAAAATAAACAATCAAGCGAATGACAGTTTGAACACAATTTACCTCAAACACGCAGTGGAAACAGTTGACAACTATTTCAAACCCAAAACTGGCAAACACGGTGTTTGGGTTTGGTGGAAACAGCATATTATAATGGGTTTTAAAACTTTTTACCCCAGCCTCTCAAAAGCCTCTCATGTGAGGAGCACCTGGGGGTATGAAATGCCATGCGAGAGTTTGATGGCTATATTTATTCAGTATTTCGTCCCTTGCTTCCCGCAGAAATGCCTTGAACTCGGATCGTAAAGATCGCAAAGCTCCGACAAAGTTAGTACCATTGTCGGAGTAGACGTTTTTTGGTCATCTTCGTCTGGATACAAATCTGGCGAAGGCAGCAAGAAAGGGCCGGTACTGAGGTCACTTGTCGCTTCCAGGTGAATAGCTTTCGTCGAAAACCAGACGAATAAACAGACATATCCTTTTGAGATCCTACACCCTCTCCCTCGGTAAGACTTTATGTCAAATGGTCCGGCGAAATCTACCCCTGTATTTGTGAAGGCCCTTGTAAAGGTGGTGCGCTCCTTTGGAAGGATTCCCATAAGTTGAATTTGTGCCCGCTTCTTTTAAATAGTACAGACTTTACAGTTGTGGATGACAGACCTTATCATGTTTTTAACACGCGGTATCCAGTACTGAGTGCGAATAAAGCGCAGCATCAGCTGGTTTTCTCCATGGAGGGAGATCTTATGTATAAACTCAACTAGGAGTCTGCTTAACCTACAAGTGTACGGCAGGATAATGGGGTATCGTTCGTTGTAGGGCATATCTTTGGATGCGTCAATCCTACCACCAGTTCTGATTATACCTTCAGTATCGATGAATGGGTTTAAGGGTAAAATTTCACTCTTCCCATGAATTGGTTTCCCTGACTTCAAATTGGCATACTCTTCTCGATAGTATTGACTTTGGCATATAGCTATCAATCGTTGCGTCGTTGTTTCTATTTTATCAGATGCTATTGCATGAGACTCCCTTTTGAAAGAAACTTTAGTTTTTGGATGTGTTCTGCAGAAAAAACGAAAAATTTATGATATGACCCGCAACGCCCTTTAAAATTCGGAGAACCTATCAAGGATGTTAGGGTTGTTATTGACAGACGTTGCATGGACCTTTACCCGCTTTTCCTCAATAGGCGTGTTGTATACGGTATCTTGTGCTGGCCAGTGGGAATTCTGTTCTTGCAGCCAAGAAGGTCCCTGCCACCACAACGAATTGTTGACCAGGTCAGACGCAGCTAATCCTCTACGGCCTAAATCTGCTGGGTTTGAGTTTGAATTTACGTGGAACCAGTCCTTATTTCCGACCATGTCGATGATCTTGATGATCTGATGTGCGACGAAGGTTGACCAGGAACAGGGCGGCTTTCATATCCATGCGAGTACGATAGTTGAAACCGTCCAAAGGTGGACTTTCGCTGGTCCCAATTTGAGGTTCCTGAAAATTGATTCTGTGATTTCCGCTACCCTGCAAAAATCGTTGTACCATGTGGTCCACTGGAGTACTTACCATTCTACTCCACTGTAATGCAGCGATGGACCAACTCATGTTTCTACACGAACATGTTGTAAGCCGATCATTGCTCGTTTTTAACGATTGTATTCACTACACGATGTTTATTGGACTGTGGGTACTCCATGGATTACTCTGATGTAATGTGGAGCTGGAGTATATGGTCCGGTCCTAGGACATCGCAATGTTAATTGGACCATATTTTTTGTATGAATTGTGGTTAATTTTGGAGCACTCGCTTGGTCCATAGCGAGTACTCCATACATGCATGCATGGAGTACTCGCGATTTTTGCAGGGTAATAGCACGGCTCCGCAAAGTTCCAATCGCGGAAGAGAAAGAGTTTTCACTGGGCTGCTCGGGTTTTTGCTAGCAGCAGGTTTGTACAGATGCCATTATCCATTTGCACGCGCATGTAAACGGCTGCTGCATAAGCCTTCTCGGATGCGTTACAAAATCCATGGATCTCGATGTCGGTTCCTGGTGAAAAGTTGACCCATCTAGGTATCCTGATTTTATCGATTTCATGGTATTGGTCGGTGAAGGTTTTCCATCGTTCTAGCGTACTGGTAGATACTGGTTCGTCCCAAGCGGTGCCTTCTAACCATATACCCTGCATGAGTATTTTTGCCACAATTACCATTGGTGCCAGCCATCCTAAGGGATCGAAAATTTTGGCGATTGCTGATAGTATCTCTCTCTTCGTAATGTTTTCCGGGTTGTCCAGCGTCCCTGCTTTAAAATAAAATAAATCTGAGTGGGCATTCCATCGAATGCCTAATGCTTTCACTGAACTGGTATCTTCGAATGCCAGGAAGTTTTCACTGAGCAGGTCTGCTTTGAGGATGCCCCTTAGAATGTCCTCTGAATTGGATGTCCATTTGCGAAGTGGAAAGCCCGCTGAGTGTAGGACTTGACGAATTTCATCTCTGGCTTTAGTGGTCGATGTGATCGTATGCCCACCCGCTAACACGTCATCTACATACATGTATTCTCGCAGTATGCTAGCCGATGTAGGGTGTGAATTTTATACGTCGTCTGCCAGTTGTAGGAGCGTTCTTATCGCGAGATATGGAGCGCAATTCACTCCGAAGGTAACCGTATTGAATTTGTAAAAACTAATAGGGTCATTCGGGGAAGTCCGATGCACAAAACATTGAAATTTGGTGTGATTTTCGTTTACCCAAATCTGTCGATACACCTTTTCGATGTCGTTATTGAAGACGAAACGGTATAGTCTCCTTAGTAAGATTAATATGGGTAAATCGGCTTGTAGAACTGGGCCTGGGAGTAGAATATCGTTTAAGCTAGTGGCATTCGCCGTAGGGCTCGAGGCATTAAATACTACGCGTACCTTGGTGGTTGTACTTTCTGCTTTTACAACGGCGTGGTGGGGCAGGAAGTAATGATCCGAATCGTCGGATGGGATATTCTTTTTATACCTTTCATGGAAATGAAATGGTATATTAATTTCGTCACGAAACCCAAAATTGTAAGTCCTTAAAGGAAAATAGATAGACCCACCATTAAGTATACCGAAATACTACCAAATGCTTACGTATATAGCATATATTGCTGTCTGAAAAAATCATAGATATCGGTTGTACATATAGTATATATCTCATTCAACCGACTGTTCAGATAAGAAACTTTTCGCAATTTCTACCCCATTTTAACAGCTATAAGCTTCAAATTTCACCGATTGCTTACGTATATAGTATATATTGTTTTGTCAAAAAATCATAGAGATCGGTGATATATATAATATATATGATGGTATATATAGTATACATATATATATTTTTTTGCGATTTCGGCCCCATTTTAATAGCTAGAAGCTTCAAATTTCACCAAATGCTTACGTGTATAGCATATATTGATGTCTGAAAAAATCATTGAGATCGGTGGTAAACATAGTATATATCTCATACAACCGATTGTTCAGATAAGAAACTTTGCGCAATTTTTGCACCGTTTTAACAGCTAAAAGCTTTAAATTTCACCAAATGCTTACGTATACAGCATATATTTTTTTCTGAAAAAATCATAGAGATCGGTGGTATATATATTATATACTTCATATAAACTGTCATTTTTGCCCCTTTTTAAGGCTAGAAGCTTCAAAATTCACCAAATACATAGTTACATTTAGGTCATATATTTTTTAAATGCGTGATTCGTAGTCATAGTTTTTACATGCAGACCACAAAAAACGTGAAGCTTTGCATCCTCACACAAAGTACTATTTTTTATTTTATATTTATCTTAAAAATCGTTGAGATATGTTCAAATTTCACCAAATGTTTACGTGTATAGCATATACTGTTGTCTGAAAAAATCATAGAGACCGGTGGTATATATAGTATATATCTCATACAACCGATTGTTGAGATAAGAAACTTTGCGCAATTTCTTCCCCATTTTAACAGCTAGAAGCTTCAAATTTTACCAAATGCTTACGTGTATAGCATATATTGTTGTCTGAAAAAATCATTGAGATCGGTGGTATATATAGTATATATATCATACAACCGATTGTTCAGATAAGAAACTTTGCGCAATTTCTGCCCCATTTTAACAGCTAGAAGCTTCAAATTTCACCAAATGCTTACGTATATAGCATATATTGTTGGCTGAAAAAATCATAGAGATCGGTGGTATATATATTATATACCCCATATAAACTGTATTTTTTTGCCCCTTTTTTACGGCTAGAAGCTTCAAAATTCATCAAATAGCTACGTTTACGTCATATATTGTTGAAATACGTGATTCGTAGTCATTGTTTTTACACGCAGACCACAAAAAACCTGAAACTTTGCATCCTCACACAAAGTACCTACCTATTTTTTATTTTATATTTATCTTAAAAATCATTTAGGTATGTAGATCTGTTCATTATATATTTCCTATCTTATACATCCGATTATTCGGAGATTACGAACGGCATAAGATTATTGTTCAGCCCAATTCATGAAATGTATGAAGTCTTCGGCACAGCCGAAGACAGCCCCGTCTTTACTTGTTTAATTTTCTCATAAGGCCGAGCGTTTCATATTCTGATAACACTCGACCATACTCTTTACCTAAATCTGGGTTTTTTTATTAGCCGCCCCTTATGCCGGAAGAATTGAGAGCATGCACGCTTATGGGATGGTCCTAAGTTAATATTGTTAGGGTAATCCTGCCGGAAAGGTAGTGACACGGTGTATCTTCCATCTTCATCGTTTCGTTGTTTCTTTAAATAGTTGTTCGCAGTACCTTTCATCTTCATTTAATATTTTGTTTTTGGGCACATTTTCTACCTCCCAGAAAGATGTCAATTGGTTGTCTAACGCAACCTCGTTATAGAAAGACATAATGTTCTTCGTTGGACTCGGTGAATCGATTCGACCGGTTAGTATCCAACCGAACACTGTTTCTTGAGCCAAGAGTGTATTTAGTACATTCTTTATTATACCGCTCATTATAATTTGGGGATATGTCTCCGCCAAGTATGAGGTCTACGTCTTCATTGACGTAGAACCTCTTGTCTGCCAAAACCAAGTCTGGGAATGCCTGCATAGTCATTGCGTGGATATGGCAGGATGGAAGATTCCCAGTGAGTTTAGCTAGAACGAGAACGGGTGTAGTCAGGCTGAAGCAGGTATCCAGTGGTGAACGTAATTCGATTTTGGATGCTTCTTTCACCTGAGCTGACACCGCATTTGTGATGCCTGAAACCTGGGCATGCATTTTCCTCGCTGGCAAATTGATTCTGTGTTTCAGTTATAAAGGAACATTCAGACCCAGAATCAATTAATGCCCGCGCGTAGAAGTCGGTACCATTATGGTGAATGCGTACGCGAGCAGTTCCTAATAACCTACCTGTGCAGGAATTGGCATGACAGGATTTGACATTCTGGTTCGTAGAGGAAGGTGGTTGTCCCGACTCCTGTCTTTTCCGTGCCTGTGCCGAAGTTGATGGGGTATTATCCGCATCTTTGAAAGGGTTGCGCACCGCCGGTTGCTGAAGTGTGTCCGCATGCAGGAGCGTGTGGTGACGAGAGTGGCATTTGGAACAGTTGTACGAACTGGTGCACCTCGTCACTGTGTATCCTGGGGATAAACAGTTCAGGCAGTCATTTGTGCATTTAACGAATTTAGTTCTTTCGGCCGGAGTTAAATCGTAAAATCGTGAACAGTTGCGTAATCTGTGCTCCGTCGATTTGCACATTTTACACATTGATTTTGTTCTTTGCTTGGATACTTTTGTTTGAAAAGCACCAAGTCTTTTCGTAGGGGTTTCTGTCGATTGTCGGGACGTGTTTGATTTTTGCACTTTAGAAGTGGCATTCCATGTAAAACCAGACACGGTTTCAAGTGTCTGAAAACGATTTGACAAGAATTTGTCCATATCCTCCCACTTGGATATGTCCGTTTTGTGGTCAATGCTCTGCTCCCATAGAGCCAACGTATTTTCAGGTAATTTTGTCGAGCATAATTATGTGATGATCGCATCCCAATTTGAAACATCGATCTGATGGGGTTTTAAGGATGCCAAACAATTATTTATGTCGCGCTGTAAGGTTTTGATTGAGCTGCCGCACTCGCTATCTATCTTTTTAGATTAAATAAAATTTGTAGTTGTGAGTTGACGAGAATATGTTTATTCTCGTCTCTCTCACAATGGTTTTTCCAGGCTGTTTCGAAGCCTTCATTTGTCAAGGGACATTTCTTTACGATGTCCTTTGCCTCACCTTGAGTTTTTGATTGAGGTGGAACAACTTTTCTACTGAGGTTAGGCGACTGTTGTTTTTATAGATGGCCGTGAACAGTTCACGAAACGTTGGCCAAGATAGGTAGTCGCCCTTGAATACCTCAGTATCGCAAGCTGGCAGGCTGATACTATATTTGCGCGCGCGTTCTCTCTCAGGTCGAACTTCTCTATCTTTTTCCTCCTTTAATTTAGTTTGAATTTCAGCCATGTTCGACATGCATCTCAGGAATACGGCATGTGCCGCTTTATGCTTGATCTTGACCGCTGCAATTTTCTTTGCGTCAAGCGTGTCAGAGTCAAGTAACTCATCAAGGGCGGTTTCTGCTTTTTCCCACTTAGCTTGCAACTCTTTCTGCTGCATTGCAAGAGTGTGTATTGTGTGCAGAGCCGCATTCATGTCATTAAAGTCGGCCTCGAACTCGATTATTCGATCGGCCAACCTGATATAAGATTCCATGTTCACGGATGAAAATTTGTGAACAAATTAAAACAAGGGGATGTAAAACTGAAAAAAACTGTGCTAATCACCCAACCAACAACGATTAAAATATGATAAAATTGATTTTAATTTGTTTATTTTTTCTGACTTTGCAGATTATTTGTGCCGTAAAAACAGGGAGCAACACCAATGTCTTTTGCGTGAAAGAGAAAAGTGGGGGCCACTCGCCAATACACTTTCGATTTTTATAAGCTTTTATTTAGTTTCACTTTTGTTGTATGTAATGGAATCTTGCAGTTAAATTTGATACACTTCCCGGTGTCCGATTGATCTGAAATTTTGCACACATGTATAACTCTGATGACAATGCAATATTACTTTTCGAGAATTCGATAAATTAATCGATAACACCGTTATCGGTAAAGATTTGTGTTTTCTTTGGCATATCAGCCTAAGTCCCATACAAACCCGCCGGTACCTAATTGTGGATTTTGAGACACGCGTGTCACACGTGAATCTCACGCTTGCGAAAAGCGGAGACACAACCCTCTATTGTATTTCTGCGTATAACCAACATAGCTGAATTTTTAAGACTGTTTAACTCTGTAATCTTTTCTGTAATTTATTTTGCTTTTGGAAAAATTACCTATTTGAAAAAAGCTGGCCGAAAAATATTGGTATAACAGCTTAAGTTAAATCAAGAATGGAAAATCTTGGAAAATTTGAGCAGATGTGGCAATTTCGCGCATCCGTTGAACGAAATATTGACAATCTATTGATCATCGCTAGGAAATTAGCGACATTCCATCAACTTAGCAGCACTTTAGCAATACTACTGTAATTATTTGGCCGCTCAAACACACCCATATTAATTGTGCATTAAATCTAAAATATACAACTCAAAAATTACTCCGGTTGTTATGTCCGCAGAATTTATTTGGTGCAAATACACCATAATAATTTACACGCCCAAAGCCATAATAATTTTCACGGGTCATCAATTCTTTCTCTGATTCAAAAGCTGAGCTACCAGCGCTACCGTCATCAGCTCAGTCTCATCATTGCCAATAGCGCCAATAACACCAAACTCGTGCGTGACACACAAAAGTCGTTTCACTCAATAGCGCAAGTGAAATGTACTACGCACTACTAAGTAGCGTCAAAAATTCGCTTGAAGTCATTTCGTCAATGAGCTACCATTGAGCTGGCACCGCATTGGCGCTGGCACCATGCTATTTACATTACTAAAATTGCGCGAATGCCCAGGCTCATGAATTTGTTAATCCAGATGGTGAAAACGAAGACTCAATGGAATGCAACCTTGCAAACAACAGCCGTCATTTTCAAAGTGTAAAAATTCTGTGATACAACGAACGCTAACGCGGTTAGGCTATTATCGGTAAGTGTTGCATACTTTTCTGCGTACTTGATTTTGTTTTACAGATTTTTGGCGATGGAATTTTAGCTAAGCGAAAGTTGGAATATTAGCCGTTTTTTATACACGCGTATACAATTACGTTTGCGCTGGAAAAAAGCGCCTATCCTCGCTTAGATAATGCTTAGGAGACCCATCTAGCGGCAGTTGTTAAACAACTAGCTACAGGGTGTACCGAAAAGCGGAGACACGACCCTCTGTTGTATGTCTGTGTATAACATATAGCTAAATCAGTTGCGATGAATTCTGGATACACATAGAATATATAGAATTAGTGTAAAGGGTGAAACAAAAACACATATTTCAGTTACATCTGAGTATAATGCGTATTGAAATTTAGTAGTACACATTTCATGCGCAGCAACTTCAGAGGTGTATTTAAAGTTTGACGCTTAGCAGTCCATATAAAGTATAAGCGTATAGACGTTTACGTGTAAAAAAAAAACACGGCTGTTATTTTAAAACAGATTTAACCCACAGAGCAGAGATCTGCAATGAAAAGTTGTAAACTGAATCCGACATAGGCAAAGTCACAATAAAATATGATTTTAAGTTAGTTAACACTGTTTGACAGAATTTTATATGTGCTCTTTGTCAAAAATGCTTCAAATAACTTAGTCACATTTTATTTCGATTATGAATATGCCCCAATATATTCGGATCATGATATAAAAAGTCGTGTACTCATACTAAGTCAGGGTTATTCAAACGTAGCGATTCGTATCATTAATTTGGTTGAGAGTCTTTTTTCATCCTGACACCGCGTTAGCGTTGAACGCGAAAGATCTGACAACCGAAGATGCTGATATCCGAAGTGAAGCTACTTTTGACAAACACTTACGATATGTTTTCTCGAAAATCTGTATATTCATATGTATGTATTTAACGTTTTGTTGTTGCAAGAACACTTGAACATGTGTATGCACATATATACAAATTCATTTGAATGAGTTTAACAACGCATAGGGCACATTCCAAAAGCAACACTGCTGGCGAAGTTGATTAGTGATAACTTCTTGGAACGCAGAGTTGCAACTTTACGGCAAATTAGTGAGCATACAAATTTTCCGCTCCATTCACTCAACGTTTTTATCGATGGGTTGTTGACAGTTAGCTCAACGTATCGTTTCAAAAGCACAATTTCTTTCACTCAGCTGATAACTGATTAGCTGAGCTAGCAGTTGCGCTTTCAATTTCACCCTTCGAAGCAAAATTTTGCTTCGTATTTCAATTAAAATTTCATACGAAAACAAACCAAATACGATAATAGTTCGCGAGAGACCGTTGTAGCTTGTATCCATATGCATCATAGCTTATACTTACACAATAATTTTTGTATGTAAACGAATAGATCAGATCAATTGCGCTTGGTTGTTTTATACGTTCTCATACACAAATTGCTGCGGATATATTAGAGTATCAAAAAAGTTACCTGATACCGATCTCTGCCACAGAGAAAATTTGTTGGTTATGAATGTGGATTTTTTCTGATTTATTTTTAGTATTTATGACCCAATGCCAAGGTGAGCACATGCCGAGGGCTGAATGCTATGAGGGTGTATAAAAATGTCATATCGCTAACGTTGCTCCTCAGGGTACCAGGGCGAACCCTGTTGTACTGAAGCCCTTATCCCTTTACAATGGACCTCTGGGGGATGGACCGTTTGTGTCCTATACTCGTGGGAACAAAATGAACAATAAAATTAAAGAAAAAAAACTTTTTTCAAAATAAGCTTTTATTATTGGTTAATAAAATTATCTAAAAAGTAAACAATAAATTGACTCTAAAATATAACACTTTATAGGTTCGTTGTAACCTTTAACGACAATTAGGCTTTTTCGTCTGCGACAAAAAAATTCTATATTGTACATAATTATATATTTTTAACATTAAAACTTTACACATAAATTATTAAATCTTACAGTTTATATCACAGTCCTAGTCGTTCTAATAAAAGCGTGTTACATTGCGATAGCAAGAAAAGGATATCCTAAATGTTCTTAATTATACCATCAAAATTGAACACGTTTTTTATTAGAACAATTAGGACTGTGATATAAACTGTAAGATTTAATAATTTAGGTGTAAAGTTTTAATGTTAAAAATATATAATTATGTACAATATAGAATTTTTTTGTCGCAGACGAAAAAGCCTAATTATCGTTAAAGGTTACAATGAACTTATAAAGTATTATATTTCTTTAGTCAATTTGTTGTTTACTTTTTAGTTAATTTTATTAACCAATAATAAAAGCTTATTTTTAAAATTTTTTTCTCTTTAATTTTATTTTTATTATGAAATAAGTGCGCGCGTTTTTATGAACTCGACGAAAAGTGTAAAAATTTTATAAAAAAACTTGTGCGAAAAGCGACTGTGTGACAAAAATTTATTGGAGTAGTGCAAATTAAAGTGAAACAAAGGAAAAATGCAAAATTGCCGCAATCGAAATGGCGTGAAAATTTTTTATATGGAGGTGAGGTTATGTGCACCTCTTCCTTGCGCTGTGTCCGGAGAGCCTTACCGCTGGTGGGGGGACAGACCAGATATTCACAAGGAATGTAACCACTTTAGTATTTCGCGTTTGCACTTTTTACTTTTCGACACCGAAAAACTTTTTACACTTCTCGCGGTTAAATTTAATCACTTACACGTGTGACACTCAGACTATAGATTTTACACGGTTTTGTTTATTTTTATTATAACCACAAAAATTAAAATTATGGCAAGAAATATTGCACTTACTTTTGACTTTATTTTGTGGCGATTTGTGTTCCGGTGTGGCAAGTAGCTTGTGGTGTTGCAGTGGCTTCAGCTAGCTTTAGCTTTCTCGGTAGTTTTGCTCGCTGTGTATAAGTATAATATACCTTTCACTTTTTGGTGGCCCAACTGAAGAGTGTGGCAAAATTCTCCGGAAAACTTGTTATGACAATTCGAAGTTGTTTTTAGTCAGTTGTAGTGTATCACCACGCGTGTATATTATGTTTTTATATGGATGTGGACTGTATATAGGCGCTGTGTTTCAAATTCCTGGTGAGATAGTACAAAATGTTCGGCCGGGGTGCGTATGCTCCTGAGTGGGTGGGCGCACCGGGGTCGATCTCAGTGGGAATGGGTGTATTTGAAAATAAATAAGAGAAGACGAGATTTCTCGTTATAATAGATGTGATTTATTGGTTAAATATAAAAAATAACCTGTTTACAATATTACCTGAATATATTGGCAGGAAAAACTGCAGAGATCGTTGGCGGTAGATGTGAGCTGGTTGACGGCTAAAATCCAAGAGGCCGGTTGTATAGAAAGCTACAACCGTTGACCCGCAAAATCCTCCGCTTTGGAGGGGAAAGGCACCCACACATCAACCCCGACATGCATGTGCATGAGTGCTGACAAAAAGCACACATACACATGTATGTGGCGGTGATGGTGTGGGTGGTTATGAATTAAGTCGAGTATCGAATATCGATTTGCAGAGTTGCATTGGGGGGATCGCAATCAGATGCGGAAAAGTTAAGCATCCTGCCTAAACATATTAGGTTAGGTTGAACTGGCCGGTCCATGAGGACCTCACATAGACTGATTGAGTCCGTAGTGTTACCAGAAGTTTGTTTTAACGACCAAGCTGGAAAACGCTATCAAAAACCAGGACCTATGTTATAAAATAACTCCGCCCCACTGGCAAATAATAGAGTTCATAATAACGCGCGCACTTATTTCATAATAAAAATAAAATTAAAGAGAAAAACATTTTAAAAAAAAGCTTTTATTATTGGTTAATAAAATTAACTAAAAAGTAAACAATAAATTGACTCTAAAGAAATATAACACTTTATAAGTTCATTGTAACCTTTAACGATAATTAGGCTTTTTCGTCTGCGACAAAAAATTCTATATTGTACATAAATATATAAATTTAACATTAAAACTTTACACCTAAATTATGAAATCTTACAGTTTATATTACAGTCCTAATTGTTCTAATAAAAAACCTGTTAAATTTTTATGGTATAACTAAGAACATTTAGGATCTCCTTTTCTTGCTATCGCATTGTAACACGCTTTTTTTTAGAACAATTAGGACTGTGATATAAACAGTAAGATTTAATAATTTAGGTGTAAAGTTTTAATGTTAAAAATATATAATTATGTACAATATAGAATTTTTTTGTCGCAGACGAAAAAGCCTAATTATCGTTAAAGGTTACAATGAACTTATAAAGTGTTATATTTCTTTAGAGTCAATTTATTGTTTACTTTTTAGTTAATTTTATTAACCAATAATAAAAGCTTATTTTTAAAAAGTTTTTTTCTTTAATTTTATTTTTTACTTTTTAGTTAATTTTATTAACCAATAATAAAAGCTTAATTTTTAAAAAGTTTTTTTTCTTTAATTTTATTGTTCATTTTGTTCCCACGAGTATAGGACACAAACGGTCCATCCCCCAGAGGTCCATTGTAAAGGGATAAGGGCTTCAGTACAACAGGGTTCGCCCTGGTACCCTGAGGCACAACGTTAGCGATATGACATTTTTATACACCCTCATAGCATTCAGCCCTCGGCATGTGCTCACCTTGGCATTGGGTCATAAATACTAATAATAAATCAGAAAAAATCCACATTCATAACCAACAAATTTTCTCTGTGGCAGAGATCGGTATCAGGTAACTTTTTTGATACTCTAATATATCCGCAGCAATTTGTGTATGAGAACGTATAAAACAACCAAGTGCAATTGGTCTGATCTATTCGTTTACATACAAAAATTATTGTGTAAGTATAAGCTATGATGCATATGGATACAAGCTACAACGGTCTCTCGCGAACTATTATCGTATTTGGTTTGTTTTCGTATGAAATTTTAATTGAAATACGAAGCAAAAGTTTGCTTCGAAGGGTGAAATTGAAAGCGCAACTGCTAGCTCAGCTAATCAGATTATCAGCTGTGTGAAAGAAATTGTGCTTTTGAAACGATACGTTGAGCTAACTGTCAACAACCCATCGATAAAAACGTGGAGTGAATGGAGCGGAAAATTTTTATGCTCACTAATTTGCCGTAAAGTTGCAACTCTGCGTTCCAAGAAGTTATCACTAATCAACTTCGCCAGCAGTGTTGCTTTTGGAATGCGCCCTATGCGTTGTTAAACTCATTCAAATGAATTTGTATATATGTGCATACACATGTTCACGTGTTCTTGCAACAACAAAACGTTAAATACACACATATGAATATACAGATTTTCGAGAAAACATATCGTATGTGTTTGTCAAAAGTAGCTTCACTTCGGATATCAGCATCTTCGGTTGTCAGATCTTTCGCGTTCAACGCTAACGCGGTGTCAGGATGAAAAAAGACTCTCAACCAAATTAATGATACGAATCGCTACGTTTGAATAACCCTGACTGAGTATGAGTACACGATTTTTTATATCATGATCCGAATATATTGGGGCATATTCATAATCGAAATAAAATGTGACTAAGTTAGTTGAAGCATTTTTGACAAAGAGCACATATAAAATTGTGTCAAACAGTGTTAACTAACTTAAAATCATATTTTATTGTGACTTTGCCTATGTCGCATTCAGTTTACAACTATTCATTGAAGATCTCTGCTCTGTGGGTTAAATCTTTTTTAAAATAATAGCCGTGTTTTTTTTTACACGTAAACGTCTATACGCTTATACTTTATATGGACTGCTAAGCGTCAAACTTTAAATACACCTCCGAAGTTGCTGCGCATGAAATGTGTACTACTAAATTTCAATACGCATTATACTCAGATGTAACTGAAATATGTTTTTGTTTCACCCTATACACTAATTCTATATATTCTATGTGTGTCCAGAATTCTTCGCAACTGATTTAGCTATATGTTATACACAGACATACAACAGAGGGTCGTGTCTCCGCTTTTCGGCACACCCTGTAGCTAGTTGTTTAACAACTGCCGCTAGATTGGTCTCCTAAGCATTATCTAAGCGAGGATAGGCGTTTTTTTCCAGCGCAAGCGTAATTGTATACGTGTGTATAAAAAAACCGCTAATATTCCAACTTTCGCTTAGCTAAAATTCCATCGCCAGAAATCTGTAAAACAAAATCAAGTGCGCAGAAAAGTATGCAACACTTACCGATAACAGCCTAAAGGCCCCATTACTGATACTTAGCATAGACTTGACTTGACTTGGCGTAAACTTGGCAACTTAGCCACGATTATACTCCACTTAGCGCATACAATCTGGCATCATAATCAATAAATGTCAATTTGATGAAAAAATGTCAAAATGAAATGGAAACAAGCAATTGGCATCTAAAAATGTAAACGTCACTTAGAACTTACATAGAAAATCAAAATTCAACAGACTTCTAAAGACCCCATTACTGATACTTAGCATAGGCTTGACTTGACTTGGCGTAAACTTGGCAACTTAGCCACGATTATACTCCACTGGCGCATAAAATCTGGCATCATAATCAACGTTGAAATTTATTTTTAAATAAATGTCAATTTGTATGACAAAATGTCAAAATGAAATGGCAACAAACAAATGGCATCTCAAAATGTAAACGTCACTTAGAACTTACATAGAAAATCAAAATTCCACAGACTTCTAAGTCAAGTTAAGTTTTGAGTAATCAGTAACATGCAATGTTAATTTAACAGAACTGTAAGTGACAGTTCGCAAGCCAAGTCAAGTCTATGCTAAGTATCAGTAATGGAGCCTTAAGCCCCCATTACTGATACTTAGCATAGACTTGACTTGACTTGGCGTAAACTTGGCAACTTAGCCACGATTATACTCCACTTGGCGCATAAAATCTGGCATCATAATCAGCGTTGAAATTTATTTTTAAATAAATGTCAATTTGTATGACAAAATGTCAAAATGAAATGGAAACAAACAAATGGCATCTCAAAATGTAAACGTCACTTAGAACTTACACAGAAAATCAAAATTCAACAGACTTCTAAGTCAAGTTAAGTTTTGAGTAATCAGTAACATGCAATGTTCATTTAACAGAACTGTAAGTGACAGTTCGCAAGCCAAGTCAAGTCTATGCTAAGTATCAGTAATGGAGCCTTTAAGTCAAGTTCAGTGTTGCTAAGTTTTGAGTGATCATTAATATGCAATGTTCATTTAACAGGACTGTAAGTGACAGTTCTCAAACCAAGTCAAGTCTATGCTAAGTATCAGTGATGGAGCCTTAACCGCGTTAGCGTTCGTTGTATCACAGAATTTTTATACTGTTTTCACACAGACGGCTTATTGAATAATAAAGGCAGTTTTCTACATTATACTGTTTTCACACAGAAACTTAATGATCTCATTTCACCTGCTAATGAAATCGTAAATTTTTTGCTTTCACACAGAAGTAACTGCTCGATTAGTATGAAGGATGAGACAGACAATCATGGCGGAACGATACAAGGTGGGAGCATAGTGACATATCTACAAACAAAAAAAATTCCATGTACTTGTAAATTCGATGGACAAATGTCAAAATCGTACTGCGCCGGTAGTTGATGTATCAAATCAAATAAAAAAGGTTATAATCAGCTGTTCGATGCGGCCACCTTGTATCGTTCCGCCATGCAGACAATGACATTTGCTTTGAAAACTAAGAAACGGAAAAGGAAGCGGAACGCTGCCAACAGAGTTGCATTGTGCTTTTGACTTCATTAGGCATTCGATTAGCTACTAATGAAATAATAATAGATTCGAATTTTGTAGGGAAGATTGAGCTCAATAAGCGTCTTAATGTAGAAAATTGCCTTTATTATTCAATAAGCCGTCTGTGTGAAATTAGTATTAAGACGCTTATTGAGCTCAATCTTCCCTACAAAATTCGAATCTATAATTATTTCATTAGTAGCTAATGGAATGCCTAATGAAGTCAAAAGCACAATGCAACTCTGTTGGCAGCGTTCCGCTTCCGTTTCCGCTTCTTAGTTTTTGGTGTGTTCAGTGCTTAAAAATGTCATTTGTCAAAGTAAATGTCATTGTCTATATGGCGGAACGATACAAGGTGGCCGCATCGAACAGCTGATTATAACATTTTTTATTTGATTTGATACATCAACTACAGGCGCAGTATGATTTTGACATTTGTCCATCGAATTTACAAGTACATGGAATTTTTTTATGTTTGTAGGTATGTCACCATGCTGCCACCTTGTATCGTTCCGCCATGATTGTCTGTCATATAGCATTGTCATTTTATTCGCTTGACATTTCATCCTTCATACTAATCGAGCAGTTACTTCTGTGTGAAAGCAAAAAATTTACGATTTCATTAGAAGGTGAAATGAGATCATTAAGTATCTGTGTGAAAACAGTATTACACTTTGAAAATGACGGCTGTTGTTTGCAAGGTAGCATTCCTTTGAGTCTTCGTTTCCACCATCTGGATTAACAAAGTCATGAGGCTGGGCATTCGCGCAATTTTAGTGATGTAAATTGCATGGTGCCAGCGCCAATGCGGTGCCAGCTCATTGACGAAATTACTCCCCTGCAAAAATCGTGTGACCAAAAACGCACACATTCACTTGATTTTTTTGACAGCCACAAACACACCCAGTGTACGTGTGAGAATTCGGAACATAGAATTCAGAAAATGAAATAGCATGATGAAATATTTATTTTATATTTATTATCTCACTCTTTTTCTCACATTATATGCATATAGATGGTGAAATTTGAAAATTGTCAGCCGGAGTTGCGCGCTATTTTATTTCTTCGACTTTATTTCTTCTAATTCCAATTTTGATTTCAAGTGCGCATCAGCTCAGCGGTGGGAAAATTTACAAATTAATTCAAAAAAATTCTGCGGAGGGACCCAGTGAAGAAGTACCACTTAAAAATCAAATATTCCGGTAAGTAAACAGTTTTAGAATACACGGATGCCATGGAAATTTTGCCAAATGCCTCCAGTGCAGAAAATATTCTCCGCATGTTTTTGGTTAGGCGTACATATACCTGACTGGTCAGCATAGTGCATGTCTTATGCGGCAGTTACCCACGAACGTACGTAGAAAAAACGTGTCAGCTGACACGACCTATCTTATGAGTGTGCAATGTAAACGAAAACTCACCGACGTGCAACGCCCGTACGTGCGTAGCCCGGAACGTAGAAATCAAAACAATTTTGATTTTTTCCGTAAGAACGTGTCAACTGATCGCTCTCTCACTAGACAGAGTTGCCTAGTAAACTTTTGTGCGCTAATTTTTGACCGTTTGCAATTTTATGCAAAAACGCCTAATTAAAGTTTGAAAAATTGTGGAAATTATTCGAAATAATTATGTAAAAGTGCTGATTATATATATTTAATCTATTTATACTTATTTAATATGTATTCCGGCCTTTTACAATATCAAAAATTAAATTGGAAAAAGTTGATGTTTCCATAAGCATACATGCAAAATGGTCAATGGCAACAGTGCTTATCTGTAAACAATACACACACAAATATGTTATGTACATGTACACAGACGCACACATTGATTCCTACGGGCTTGAGAGTTCGGTCAAACGTGCTTCGTACGACAAACGTCCTTACGTACGGCACACGTCGGTGGGTAACTGCCGCATTAGCCAAATCGTGAACTGCCGTTGTCGAGATGTTATCAATCGTTGTTGTCGCTGCCGCTGAACTGACTTGGCGCTCGACAATGCTGGAGGCATCATCACTCGGAGCTTGTGTAGCACTATCAGCTGTTGTGCTGCCACCCTGCATTGTGGACACTTTCTTCCATAGTGCAATTATTGAGAGCCAGTGTCTGGTGTTGCAACATGCATCGAACTGCTGGCTAAACGTGATTTCATTTGATTGTCCACTTGTGATTGTGCATGGACAGCTACTGCCCGATTTCTGTTCGATAAATTATTATGTTGTAACAACATATTTGACGTGCTACTACCGCGACGCGGACTCATATTAGGACTGCATCGCCCTGTGGTATTTTGTTTCATCAAAAATGGATTACGCATCTTTGGTGAATTGAGTTTATTATCTAAAACAATTTCAATATCAATAACACGAATTATTATAAATAACAATGACCCCAGCGGGTCAGGGGGAGAAACCTTATCGCTACAACAACAACACTAAACTAAATTTGTGGACATAATTTCATTTTTATTTGAAGTACTCAAATTGGACCACCAATGTGCAAGATGAAGCTTTGGAGAGTGTTTCCAGCCACTTCGACATAATATAAGAGAGTACGGGTTTTGAGGAGTATTACCGATGTTTATGGGGTTGTGCCCGATATACATACAGCACGTTTGGGTAACAAGTAACATTAAGGTAAAAGCCCGACCAACTCGGGAAGGATTTATTAATAGGATCACTTTGAAACTTCTGAGCCATAAAGTGGTATCTTGATTGAGAGTCATACCAAGGATTAGAAACCACTTATTCAAACAGAGAACATGCTGAGGTATTGTAAAACCATTTCCTCCCTTTAGTGCTACTAATACTAGGTTCAAACACACATCAAATTGGCAATTTATACTATTTGGGCAATTTATTACGCAATTTGTCATATAATAAATTGTAATAATAAATTGCCAATTTAAAAAAAATTGCGTAATAAATTGTTTCAAACTGCAAATGCAACAGTGTAAAGTGTGTTTATTGAGTATAATTAAACGTCAGTTACGCATGGCTGAACTATATGGTTGGCTCATCTCATCAGCTGATTTTATGTCTTTCATTTCACTGAAGTAGGGATTGTCAAAAGAAGATGGCAAAATCAAAATGAAACCAAAACATTGAACACATTTTCTTACAACACACAAAAATTTCAAAGTTTTATGTTTTCATTCCATTTCATTCGCCTAATAATGTGCGTGTTCATTTTGACAGTCTGAACAAAGGTATGTTCTTGCTCTAGCGATGAGCCAACCAGCTATCAAATTACTATTGTGTAAGCTAAATCGAGTTGTATGAACAGCACTCAATTCAAATCGAAATTTCCTCAATTTATTTTTCTGTTTGAACATAGTATAAGAGCCAACGGTAATAACGAAAGAGAAACGTGTATTTGTTGGTACAGGCCAAAATCGTCTAAACTGTTCAGTGCCAATTAAAAAAAAATATCAGCTAAATTAAAAATTATACAACACGAGTTAATGAAAATTATTTTATACATGGAAGCAAAATTAACACACAATACTACAATTGAAAAAGGATTATTTTTTTACACTTACCTAAATCGGCCAGCGCTCTAGTCATCTCTCTTATTTCTGCGTCTTGCCGCTCTAAGCGGAAACCCATTTCAGCCAGTGTTAATGCAAGCTCTACTTTTTCCTGCCTGAACTGTTCTTGTTTTTTAGCTTCATTATTGGATTGACTGAGGAATAATAAAAAGATATAATTTTTATTATTTTCTCTCGTTTATCGGGATTCAAATATCAGCACTACAGCGCCTATCACAAATATAATCGCCTCTCCAAGCAAACTAGCTCCTAGCTCTATTGCCATGGCCTCATTGAGTGGGGGAACTGTGACTGGTTTACCTAAATTTAACGCCCACATTTTCGTCTTCACTTCAACCCAATTGTAAACTGTAAAGTCAAAAATCGTTAGTGCAGTTCCCACTAGAGATGATATTTCATTAATTCTAATCTCAAGCTGTACCGGGTGTTAAATAATATCTTGCCTAAGAAAATGGTAATTTCATACATTATTTTCTTATAACTATAAAGTGATGTCATTTCCAATTCCCTAACTCTGCTCCTCGCGCCCAGTTTCACTTAATTTATGTGTTAATATATTGAGTATACGGTAATAGTCTAGTTGAGGGGTCGACTGCTAATACGCTACCAAAAATATCGAGAGGGTGTCGCGTATTAATCTCGAGAACAATAATCCGAAGGCGGAAAAGAAAAATTTCATCTCTGTCCGGAGATATTTTCAGTTGAAGTTGGCGATTTTCATGTGGTTGTTGTTGTGTTGTACCCACAAAAAAAATTGTGCATCACCGTGGCGGTAGCCACGGTTATACCACACACCCGGACTTGGCATGGCGTAGCCCAGGGTTATTTTTTATAAGCGCGACCGAAGGCCGCCAACGCAGAAAGGTGTTCTGCGCAGAAATACTATGGATCCCACCCCCGGTTTCGGTTTTTCGTTAATATCTTTTGAACGAGTTAAAATTTTAATTTTCCGCCTTCGGATTATTAATACTGATGTCAAGACGCGTCGTTTCGAAAACGTCCTATCGCAGAAATGTTGTATAACGCCCAATTTCAAATTTCAATTCAATTTCTGATGTTTTCGAAACGGCAACCGAGATAGGGTGATATTCCATTCCACTGATTTGATATAACCTTTTCCAACTTTGCACTGAGTAGGTGATTTCATGTAAAGTCCTCTTTTGACAAACCAAGATCGTCCTCTGCAAGTCGCTTATCGTACCAGTCCTGTTATATGGTGTAAAAGTATGTACATTGACAACATCATATGAGGAGGCTCTGGGTCACCAAGCGGGTTAGGGCTTCAGAATATACCCGAGGTAAGTATGCCTGTCGTAAGAGGCGACTAAAATACCGGATTCAAGGGGCTGTGTAGTGCAACCCTTCAGGTTGCCAGCGCAATATACAGCTTCTCCAACCCCAATTGTAAACCTCACCTATCCGTGACGAAACCTGTTTCACTAACAGACAGGGCTCTGGCGACCCCAAGCTCCTCATGGAACTTGGGGGGAGGAGGGAGGGATATTCTGAAGGTTTAATGTGTCCATATAAATGTTACCGGAGCGTACCGGATCTGTATCCGGCAAAGGACCATCACATCGATAACACTCCCCAAAGCCTTCGGGGAGCAAACTTATCGCTACAACAACAACAGCAACATAAAAAACCTAAAATTTTCCAAATATTTATCTTTAATTTTGAAATTTCCAATTTAGAAAAAAGAAAAATTATTGACATTTGAGTGAAATCACCTTTGTTTTTATGTGTTTTAGAATTTTGCAATTGTGTATTAATTGTCACACGTTGTCCCACAACGGCGGGGCATACATCCGGGCTCATTAAAGTTTCTGGTACTGGTACCATTTTAGAGGCAGCGGCCAAAGGTCCAACAACGTTGGTAGGCATATTTGCATAATTCTGATTTGTAAATGAAAGTTATTTTGAATTTTGTGGGTATGTTAGACATAGACAGGCAAATATTTTCAAAATTAACAATCTGATAAAAAAAACATATATATTATAATGAATGCGAAAAGCTAATCCCTTACCATTATAAGGATTTGGTGTTATCGTGCTAGGCGTTGACTCCTGTGCGTTGTTCGAACGTGTATTAGTGTTACTACAGCCGCTGGTTGATGAACCTTCCGAAGTTTGTGACAATAGCATGGCATCATATTTGATATTCTCTAACAAAGACGTAGGTGCTGCATGATTATTAACACAAATTGGTGCTAAAAATATAAGAAATGATAATGAACTTGAAGACGACATATTGCAAAAACTTCACTTTTAGCAATTTACATGTTTTAAGAAATGTGAACGTAGTAACTTTTCCGTTGCAAAATACTCGAAGCACTGATTGCATTGAAATTCATGCGCTGTAAATAAAACCAATGTGAAATGTTTGGTGACCCATACATATCTGTGGCAATCCATAAACGGCTAGTCTTCATAACTTAGAGCGGTGTGAAGTTAGCCCCCCAACTAAAAATTTTTAATTTTTTAAAATGCTAATCGTTTGATAGTCGTTTGATAATGATTGATACGCTTCTATTTTCGTTTGATAGTTATTCGTTTGTTAGAAAAAAAAAATTTAAATATCTATGTGAAGTTAGCCCCCCCAACTAAAAATTTTTAATTTTTTAAAACGCTAATCGTTTGATAGTCGTTTGATAATGATTGATACACTTCGATATTCGTTTGATAGTTATTCGTTTGTTAGAAAAACGAAATTTTTTAAAATATCTATGTGAAGTTAGCCCCCCCAACTAAAAATTTTTAATTTTTTAAAACGCTAATCGTTTGATAGTCGTTTGATAATGATTGATACACTTCGATATTCGTTTGATAGTTATTCGTTTGTTAGAAAAACGAAATTTTTTAAAATATCTATGTGAAGTTAGCCCCCCCAACTAAAAATGTTCAATTTTTTAAAACGCTAATCGTTTGATAGTCGTTTGATAATGATTGATACACTTCGATATTCGTTTGATAGTTATTCGTTTGTTAGAAAAACGAAATTTTTTAAAATATCTATGTGAAGTTAGCCCCCCCCCCCCCCCCACTAAAAATTTTTTATTTTTTAAAACGCTAATCGTTTGATAGTCGTTTGATAATGATTGATACACTTCGATATTCGTTTGATAGTTATTCGTTTGTTAGAAAAACGACATTTTTTAAAATATCTATGTGAAGTTAGCCCCCCCAACTAAAAGTTTTTAATTTTTTAAAACGCTAATCGTTTGATAGTCGTGTGATAATGATTGATACACTTCGATATTCGTTTGTTAGAAAAACGAAATTTTTTAAAATATCTATGTGAAGTTAGCCCCCCCAACTAAAAATTTTTAATTTTTTAAAACGCTAATCGGTTGATAGTCGTTTGATAGTCGTTTGATAATGATTGATACACTTCGATATTCGTTTGATAGTTATTCGTTTGTTAGAAAAACGACATTTTTTAAAATATCTATGTGAAGTTAGCCCCCCCAACTAAAAATTTTTAATTTTTTAAAACGCTAATCGTTTGATAGTCGTTTGATAATGATTGATACACTTCGATATTCGTTTGATAGTTATTCGTTTGTTAGAAAAACGAATTTTTTTTAAATATCTATGTGAAGTTAGCCCCCCCAACTAAAAATTTTTAATTTTTCAACGCTAATCGTTTGATAGTCGTTTGATAATGATTGATACACTTCGATATTCGTTTGATAGTTATTCGTTTATTAGAAAAACGACATTTTTTAAAATATCTATGTGAAGTTAGCCCCCCCAACTAAAAATTTTTAATTTTTTAAAACGCTAATCGTTTGATAGTCGTTTGATAATGATTGATACACTTCGATATTCGTTTGATAGTTATTCGTTTGTTAGAAAAACGACATTTTTTAAAATATCTATGTGAAGTTAGCCCCCCCAACTAAAAATTTTTAATATTTTAAAACGCTAATCGTTTGATAATGTTTGATACGCTTTTATATGCGTTTGATAGTTATTCGTTCGTTAAAAAAAATTTAAATATCTACATATGTCAAGTTGCCCCCAGTTGATAATTTTTCAGGCTCTAGAGGCCTAGGAGCTCGAAGCGATGTATATGTCATTCTCTGGTTGATAATACGTGATAATGCAACTGGCTGCACTCCCCTCGTTGCGGCTCTTAAGTTAGAAGGGCATACAAATTTTATGTCATTTTTATATATAGGAAGAAGATAAACATTAATTTCAGGGTACCTCTTATCCGTAGTTTTGATTATATCTGTTAAACGGCTTTAAATAAACCAAATAGTTTACTTTTATGTCACCAGCATCTTTATTTGATATCCATTTTGTACAATTACATAAAAAATTCCGGGGTCCCTAATATGGGTTTCGACACCATAGGCAATAATAATAAAAAAGACTTTAGCCGATTGTCATATCCAATAGGTATACAAAATTTCATGAGAATCGGTCCAGCTGTTTCGGAGGAGTATGGTAACGAAAATTGGGCCACGACAATTTTATAAGGAGAGTTACATACATATGTATAAACTTACATACAGGTTCAATTAATAAAAGAGTGTTAAAAATATTAAAATTTCATGTGAAGTTAATCCCCCAATTGATAAGTTATAATTTTTTCGAGTTGGGTACATGTATGCATATTTTTCTGAGTTTTGGTATTTTTTCATAACGAATTTTGGTCCCAAAAATAAACGCGTTGTGGCAACAATATAATGGAGTAGAATTCAAAACTACATACATATATTAAAATTTAAACCTATATTTTTGCATTGATTGTTGTGCCGTTAACTTCAAGTGATAGCCACGTCGGCGCCGACGAAAATCAACATACTGTAGACCGTTTAGTTGAATAATTAGGGCTGATCACATTCAACACGGCGTCTACAGACTACAACCACAATAAAGATAAGCTTGGCGACAACCGTAGCGAATGTCAGGGTCAAATAGATTATATTGCACAGAGTAGTGGGTGATGAAAGCAAGTCTTTTCTGTGACGTTGTAACCGTGTGCAACTCCAGAACTTCTAGGAAAGTGAGACCGCCCAAGGCAGGAACTGCACTGGAGGGATGACGCAAACGTATATATTCTGTAGTTGCAAACAGTGCACAACGGGACAGGTACTAAGAGATTGTGTCCACGACGTGCTTGTGTGTTTTTGCTGGAAAAGATAGGGGAAGATGGGGGCGGGGGCTGATGCTCGGCATTGCTCCTGACTGTGCTACTATGATTGTAGTGATGGGTTGGAGCGGCCGTAAGAGTAGGGGGCGCCGATCGGCGCCAGCAACAGCGGGCAGTAGATATAGTATGCAAAGCAGGGTTGCTGCTGGAGTGTTGCACATGTACGCTTCTGCTTCCGCGTCATATTTCTATAGATAGTCATAAGTAAAGCCAACTGAATCTTAATCAGGTTATTTATTTATCTGTCAAATCATCACGTTCTGAAGTTGGCAACTCAATTCAATTTCAACTGAAATAAGTTGTAATTCGTAATACCAAACAGGAGTTGAGTTGTCTTAAAGTTGAGTTGTTTTAATTACAACCCAACTAAGTTGAGTTGTAAACGGTAATAGGGCATTAAAGTAATCCCCTGTTTCTATCATTTTAAAATTTTTAAAAACTCTTTATAACAGTTACACCACCGCATAATGATATTGATATAGCGCCGTTGCAGGATGCGATGCATTGCAGCCAGGATTTATTGTTTAGTGGCTGTACAAAAATCTCCTCTGTGCAGGCTGCAGAAAACCTGAGGAAGTCTTCACCTGATCCGCCAGTGCCAATTCGCAACCAAAGCGAACTTTTTTCAAATGAAACTCCAACAACATCTGTAATGTCGGAGCCAGACAAAGGTAATCTTAGGAAAAAAAAGACTTTATTAATAATAAATCCAATGACAAAATAATTTGCTTATTTTAACAGATATAATGGCTATGCTTCGTTTAATACTTGAGAAGCAAACAAACATTGAAAGGCGACTGGAGAGCTTGGAAGAAAATGTAAGCATTTACTAATTATAAAGTAAGCGTTTATATTTATATATGTACATATATTTAAACTTTAGGCAATTCCCAAAACTGATGTGATGGCGCATCAGAAAGTAGTACGGGAGTCTAAGGTTCTTGTCAAGCGAGTACACAAAATGGTCTGCAGAATTACTGGTGAAAGTGGGGAGGATATCCACGCTGATCTAGCTGTGATGCTTCCAATGAAGTCCATCGATGCTCTCTTTGACTTCAAAGAGAAGATATTGGAGAAAAATTTCGAAGACGCGGTAGTAAGTTTTTGCACTATTTATATTTGGTTTAATATTTATAATAAGTTGCAACGCTCTTTGCAGATTACATATTTTTTTTCTCTCAAGGGCTCGTCCGGCGAACTTGGCAGTGTGATGAAGCACATTTTCACTGACGAGTTGCTTGACCTTTTTAACTGGGCTGGCGGAGGCGGAAAAAAAGCACTGTCAGCACTAAAAGTTGTGAACGTTGCTTTATTCGGTAATGCATATACATATCTTTGGCAAGGAGATATTTATTTTAAATCGTGTTTTGCAGAAATTTTTAAGTTACAGGGCCGGATAAAGTTTGAGGACGACCTCCGAAAATACGTAATCCAAAGTCACAGCAGAAGTAAACAGAGGCGTTACCTACAAAAAAAAAAAATAGTAAAACGTAAAACACACAGAACTGTGAAAACCGCACCAGCCATCACAAAACCTACGAGGTGTCTATCGCTAATCCAAATTTAAAGTTATCTGCTGCAACAATCTATGGTATTTATCATTCACTCACCAGGACAAAGCCGCTGAGACTTTGCCATACTTTAACATACAATACTTTACCCCATTTTAGCACAACTATTATTTTTGATTTTATTAAATTTTATAAATTGTTTCTTCCTCTACAGTTCAATTTCCGTATTGGATGGTAAAGATGACTTTCGCATTTTGTCCATCAATAACTGTGACAAGGTGGAAGATATCTATGCGCGTAAATCGCAACATATTATCTTGGTCGAGCGTTTCTTCAATAGCTCCCTAAGGGGTGATGGTGACAGCAGAGAAACCCAACTGTTTACAAATGTTACACTTCAAAAAGAATCAAAATATCTGCCATTGCGTCTACGGCTCAAATATACACAGTATACGAATGAATCGAACGAGCCTAACGGATAGTTTACATATTCATGATATACGAGACTTGAAAATGTTACATCAAATCGAAAATATTGTACCAAACGAACTGGGTCTGAATACTGAAACAGTACACATATTCAAAATCAATGAGAAGGCTGTGATGATAGCATTAGACGGTGAGTTATTGAATAACATACGAAAACCATTTTAACCCATCTATTTATTTGCATTACAGCTTTAGCTTTACAAGTAGCAAAAATTGCTTCCGCCAGGCAATTGGAAAAGGCAGAGAAGCATTCATCACACTTTACGGATGATGCAAAGTCAGAAACTGCTGTTGTAACTGCTGCCACCGACACAATGGTCATCTCTACTTCGCCGAGTAGCGCTGTTCCGACTAACTATCGAATACAGTATCATCATATCTTTTGCCAACACAGGTCAGCGATGTGCTTACGCAGGACCGTGCCTTCGCTACTTTATGATGAATGTCAATTCCCACCAATGGCTATTGCGGCGCGCGATTGACCAACAAGACGACGGCGCAGTATAGATAAAGAATGTTTGACTGCCGCAGCGAGAGCTTAAACAATTTTTGTTTGAACATGAAAAAGGATTATGTATTTTTTTACTGGTTTAGTGTAGGCTGTTGCGGCTGCGTTTGAAGTGTGAAATTTATTAAAATTTTAATTTGACAGTAAATTTAAAACAAAAAACGCTTAAGCTTTATGAGCATTGAATTATTATGAATATAATATAATGTAATATAACAATATTTTGCTACAGTGCTGGCCACTTAGACGACGCTGCAGCAATATAGCTCAAAGCAATTAATATATTTTTTATGTTATTATTAAAGTACATACTTACTTCGTTTTTATATGAACTGTATCAATTTAAGTTACAATTTCATGTAAATATATAATAAGGTATGTCGTGATCCGATTGCTGTTGGAATTGTATGATAAGATTTAGAACAATAATAAGACTCAATCACTAGTCCTACATTTTTAAGTTCATACTTTACTTTATTACTTTCAAATTCAATTACGACAGCAATCGGATTCCACGATACCTTTGAATATTCTCGATCTGAAAAAAAGAGTAAATCTAATCTGAATTTCTACTTAGCTTTAAGTTTTAAATTGATTCAAATAATTGGATTTTTTTCTAAAGCTTAAAATTATTTTCTGCTCGTTTAGAAAAGATTTCAATTGGAAAACAAAAACCAATTAAGCGAGTTTATTTATTATTAAAGTACTTACTTCTTTTTTGTATGAACTGTATTAATATAAGTTCCAATTTCATGTAAATATAATAAAAATAATAAATATTGAAAATTCAATTTTTTTGGTTCATATTTTATTCATATGGCTGCTCCAGGTAAAGTAAATCTGCAGGTAAAATTCACGTTATATGGCGGTTATATAAATGGTAAAACCGCAGTAAAATTGATTGTCAAATGGCTCGAAAACGTAGAGTGATATGACGGAAAAATGACCGCCATTTGACGAGCATTGTGACGTGTGTGAGCAGCACAGTGCTATGCTCACATCCTATAAGTGGGAGCTGAATGCACCATCACATTAATAGGAACGAAACTGAAAATTTGGTCACAAAAGTTCATCACGCCCATGCAAACGTGACTATGAATATAACCGCTGCAGAAAGTCAAAATGACTAGTAAAATGACATGGAGCGTTTTTGCAGGGTCCAAGCGAATTTTTGACGCTACTTAGTAGTGAGTGTGTAGTACATTTCACTTGCGCTATTGAGTGGAACGACTTTTGTGTGTCAGGCACGAGTTTGGTGTTATTGGCGCTACTGGCAATGATGGCACTGAGCTGATGACGGTAGCACTGGTAGTTCAGCTTTTGAATCAGAGAAAGAATTGATGACCCGTGCAAATTATTATGGCTTTGACCGTGTAAATTATTATGGTGTATTTGCACCAAATAAATTCTGCGGACATAACAACCGGAGTCATTTTTGAGCATTACATTTAATGCACAATTAATGTGGGTGTGTTTGAGCGGCCAAATAATAACATTAGTATTGCTAAAGTGCTGCTAAGTTGATGGAATGTCGCTAATTTCCTAGCGATGATCAATAGATTGTCCATATTTCGTTCAACGGACGTGCACACTGCTCAAATTTTCCAAGATTTGCCATTCTTGATTTAACTTAAGCTGTTATGCCAATATTTTTCAGTCAGCTTTTTTCAAATAGGTAATTTTTCCAAAAGCAAAATAAATTACAGAAAAATTACAGAGTTAAATAGCCTTAAAAATTCAGCTATGTTGGTTATACACAGAAATACAACAGAGGGTAGTGTCTCCGCTTTTCGCAATCATGAGATTCACTATGTGTGACACGCATGATTCACCACGTCTAAAGCTGGAGTCATTGGTGCCGTATGTCGTATCGCTGTATCCGTATCCCTAACGTAATCAGCTGTTTATCGTTACGACGGTAAACCAAAACCCAATTGGTTGGCTACGATACGGTTACGACTTTAGCAGCACCAATAATCGATTGCATTGATTCTCATAAGATTGGTCGAATCAGCTGTTATAAGGTTACCGATACGGTTACCGATAAAGCACCAATGTCTCCAGCTAAAGTCTCAAAATCCACGGTTAGGTAAGGCATGACGTAGCTGAATGCGTTTATAACCATTTCAACTATCGTAGGAGTGCGGGTTCGACTCCCACTACCGGGAGAAAAGGCTTTGAAGAGATTTACAAGGTATAATCGAAACAGCTGTCGCCTTGTCCGTCCTGTAGTGGAATTCAGTAACTTTTTTAACGACATTTGCCATCGCTTTGTTTGCGAATCGATAACTATAACGATTTCGTTATTCAGTAACTATTTTGCATCGATATTCGTTTATCGTCGATCAGCTGTGTCGTTAAATAAACGGCAAGTAAATTGGCTGCGTTAAAAATCACGATATTAATATTTCTGGCAATTTTAGTTAAAAAAGAAAATCGGAACTTTAATTAAATACTTTCAAACACGAAAAGCTGCTTTATTTATAAATCAAATGGCATTTGAGTACTTGGCGTACGTTTTATCACAAAATGAAGAATTACTAAGTGCATCGCCAGTGGTTCATAGAGAAGTAGATGACCCATTCCACTTGAATGCAACGGAGTTTCTAAAGCTGTACCGACTAACCCTAGACTTGGCTCATGATATTATTTCTCAACTTGATGGTCAATTAAGGGGTACAATAATAACTGGGATATCAACAGAGAAAAAAAATTAATACCGCATTTACTTACCTTTTGTTAAGATATGTAAAAACTTTTAAAAGCAGTTAGTATGCAGCATTTATTTATTTTTGGCACTGCTTTTGTGCTTTCCATTTTTTAGGTTTCGTTAAGCTGTGCTGCCACCCTTATACTATTAAAACGAAATTTAAATGTAATTTATTTCGATTCGTTAAAACTAAGTTAGTGAATTGCACAATCGATAAGGCAGGCGACAAAATCCTTAATTAAAATCTCGACAAATCGCATCGTTATAAGTTAGTGAATTCCGCTACTGATGTCACGTTGTTTAAAGTTTTCCCAAATTATTAAATAAATTATAAAAATTAAAAAATTGCTTCAAATAAATGTTTTCATACATTTAAACAAAGCAATACGGGCAATCCCCGATTATTAAATCATACAAACAGACAAAATTGGTTAATTCGTTGTAGTTCTATAAATAGAACAAAAACAGCAACAAAAAACAAAGTTTCTTAGAAAACCGCCGTACCAAGCATAGCTTTAACACATAATTGCATACGAGGTATGCAATGTGTAAAAGATTAAAATATGCAAAAAGAGGGCAATTGGGAAAAACTTTACAACAACTAAGGCATGACGTAGCTGAATGCGTTTATAACCATTTCAACTATCGTAGGAGTGCGGGTTCGACTCCCACTCCCGGGAGAAAAGGCTTTGAAGAGATTTACAAGGTATAATCGAAACAGCTGTCGCCTTTGCCGTCCTGATGTCACGTTGTTTAAATTTTTCCCAAATTATTAAATAAATTATAAAAATTGCTTCAAATAAATGTTTTCATACATTTAAACAAATCAATACGGGCAATCCCCGATTATTAAATCATACCGGCGGGTTTGTTTGCAACTTAGGCTGTTATGCCAAAGTAAACACAAATCTTTACCGATAACTGTGTTATCGATTAATTTATCGAATTCTCGAAAAGTAATATTGCATTGTCATCAGAGTTATACATGTGTGCAAAATTTCAGCTCAATCGGACACCGCGAAGTGTATCCAATTTAACTTGCAAGATTCCATTACATACAACAAAAGTGAAACTAAATAAAAGCTTATAAAAAACACAGCTAATGTCAATTTGTATGACAAAATGTCAAAATGAAATGGAAGCAATTAAATGGCATCTCAAAATGTAAACGTGACATAGAACTTACATAGAAAATCAAAATTCAACAGGCTTCTAAGTCAAGTTAAGTGTTGCTAAGTTTTGACTAATCAGTAACATGCAAAGTTTATTTTAACAGAACCGTAAGTGACAGTTCTCAAGTCAAGTCAAGTCTATGCTAAGTATCATTTAATTTATGTATTATTTCTTGGTTACAAAAAATGATTGCATTTCTTGAAGAGATTTCGCTCAACAGAAGTTAACTTTACAGTTGGGTCGTTTCGTTCTAAACTTGTTCAATTGACCGGGTATCTCAACTGAACAAGTGAACTAGATCTTCGATTTCGGTTCTATTTGTTCTTTTAGTTCGTTTTATCTAAAGTTATTCTTTCTCTCTTCTCGTTCGCGAACATTGTAAATTCATACACACATACGCTGAAATTCACAGTGAGCACGAATGTCGATGACGCCACTTACAGTCAGGCATGCTTAACGAACGAAACGATATCATTTCGTTACGATAATCAACGCTAATAAACGAAACGAAGTCACTTCGTTTCGTTTATTAACGTTAAGAACGTCAAATTAACGTTAATTTTACGATCTTAACGTTAATAAACGAAACGAAGTGACTTCGTTCCGTTTATTAGCGTTGATTATCGTAACGAAATGATATCGTTTCGTTCGTTAAGCATGCCTGCTTACAGTAAAGATTTGTGTGATCATGTGTGTGTGGCACTGCTACAACAATTATGTATGGACTATTTATGAAAAACATCTTTTGTAAGAAATTAATTATTACATTTATTAAACTTGAAAAGTTCATATTTACAATTTGTGTCTCTACTCTTTCAATTTCCTGGATCTTCCGAAATTTGTAACTTTGTTTGAAGTAATTATACATATATATATTAACTTATTTATTCAGGCATGCTTAACGAACGAAACGATATCATTTCGTTACGATAATCAACGCTAATAAACGGAACGAAGTCACTTCGTTTCGTTTATTAACGTTAAGATCGTAAAATTAACGTTAATTTGACGTTCTTAACGTTAATAAACGAAACGAAGTGACTTCGTTTCGTTTATTAGCGTTGATTATCGTAACGAAATGATATCGTTTCGTTCGTTAAGCATGCCTGTATTTATTCATTACTCATTTAAATATACCTACACAAAGCATTGCTGCATACACACCCCCCTCTATACTTGGTGGCTTTTTTCGCGGGTGCGAGCAGCAGTGATCAAATTTGCTTGAAAAAAAAAGAACAGATGAACAAAAAGAACAACTTGTTCGTTCAACAGAAAAAGAACGAAAGATTCGAATCTCTGAAATGAACGGAAAAGTACAACTCTAGTTAACTTTCAAGAAATCCGACACCAACGGGGGTTTATCCCCATGAATTGCGCCAATATTTCCTTTTGACTTGGATTAAGCTTGTTTGAATGCGACCTTTTGCTAATAGGCGTGTTTTTTTCTACACGCGTATACGTTTACGTTTGCGCGTAAAAAAGTTAATCCTCGCTTAGATAATGCTTGGGAGACCCATCTAGCGGCAGTTGCTAAATAACTAGCTACAGAACAGGCTGTACCCAAAACCGAGACACAAACCTCTGGTGGCCATAATGTATAACATATGGCTGAATCGGTTGCGATAAATAGTGGACGCGCGTAGAATACATAAAATTAGTGCAGAGGGTGAAACATAGACACATATTTCAGATACATCTGAGTATAATGCGTATTGAAATTTAGTAGTACTAATTTTATGCGCAGCAATTTCAGAGGAGTATTTAAATTTTGACGGTTAGCAGTCCATAAAAAATTTAAGCGTAAACGTCTATAGATGTAAAAAAACTCAGCTAATACCAGCAAAACGAAAGTTTATGAATTTCTTTTGCGTTACTTTGTTACAAAAGTTGATTGTGTTTGGGCTTTAAGGAAAATTCGTACGCTCCATATAGAGAATAATCGCGTCTAAAATCACAACTATCTCTCTTGCTACGTTCCAACGAAGCGTGATCCAGATACGGATAGATATTTAACACGCAAAAGGCAACAACAATAGCCGTGTTTTTTACACGCGTATACGTTTACGTTTGCGCGTAAAAAACGCTTATCCTCGCGTAGGAGACCCATCTAGCGACAGTGGTTAAACAACTAGTTACAGCACAGGGTGTACCGAAAAGCGGAGACACAACCCTCGTTGCATTTCTGTGGATAACATATAGCTGAATCAGTTATGATAAATAGTGGACGCGTACAATACATAGAATTAGTGCAAAGGGCGAAACATAGACACATATTTCAGTTACATCTGCGTATAATGCGTATTGAAATTTAGTAGTACTAATTTTATGCGTAGAAATTTCAGAGGTGTATTTAAAGTTTGTCGCTTAGCGTCCACATAAAGTTAAAGGGTAAACATATATAGATGTGTCGCAAAGATCCTGAGCCAGATAAATAATTTTGCATGTAAATGCAACAACAACGATTTTAGCCAGATAAATCCAGATAGAAGTCTAGTTCAATTTGTGAGCCAGATAATTTGTCAATTACTTGTCTTTAGTTTGGCAACGCTGCCTTTATTGAACCTACTTTTTCAAAATAGATGTCGCTGCTTAGCCTTTCGCTGTATGAGTTAAATGAAAAACAGCGGCGAAATCAGCCTACCATATCTCACGCAAAAATATCACGACCTCTGTTTCTCAAGTCTCTCAATCATCCAGAGCATTCCCGTGAGAATTGAGCGTGATACGGAGCTAGAAAACTCGATGGATGATGGCTAATAAGATTATGAAATTTTCTATTATATTTTATTTATTCATCTATTCTAACAATTTACTTACATTTTTAATGAAATTTGTGTATTTACGATCGCCAGTTTATGTTCGAATGAAAGTGGAACGTAACGATTACGTTCAATCACTCGTCACGTATGTTGCATTCCAAAATTACGATCGAAGTGGTATGTTCACGTATGTCATAATCCGAAAATCATGCTTTACGTCATAAGCTATACGATCACGGATGTTACGATTTAGCCCCTGATTTTTTATTGATGATTAATTATTTGCTCCCACGATGGACGTAGCAAAGTTCCTTATTACCGCCTCGTGATCGTACGTGCTTCGTTGTGCTGTAAAAATTCAATTCACTTTTATTTGTTAAATTTGCTTTCAACTTTTAGTGAACGCAAACTTTGATTTTATTTTAGATTTACCTTTTTTCAAGAAAACTTGATTTTAAATATGTATTTAATTTACTTTCGTTCACTTTTTGATTTTTGTTGAATTTTTGCTGCTTCCCGCGATGGCTGCCAATGACGAAAAAAGCACAGATTTTGACAATTGGAAAGTCAGAGAATATAATGTTGGAAAGTGTAGATTTTCCTTGAATTCGAACATGCGGTCATTGTGGATGAGTACAAGGTGTTGACTATCTTATTCCTATAACTTATATGATGAAATGTTCTAGATTTTGAAACTAATCCAATTATATATTTTTCTAATTCCAGACTAAAATGGGTAATCCCTGCAAAAATCGCGAGTACTCCATGCATGCATGTATGGAGTACTCGCTATGGACCAACCGAGTGCTCCAAAATTAACCACAATTCATACAAAAAATATGGTCCAATTAACATTGCGATGTCCTAGGGCGGGACCATATACTCCAGCTCCGCATTACATCAGAGTAATCCATGGAGTACCCACAGTCCAATAAACATCGTGTAGTGATTACAATCGTTAAAAACGAGCAATTATCGGCTTACAATAAGTTCGTGTAGAAATATGAGTTGGTCCATTGCTGCATTCCAGTGGAGTACAATGGTAAGTACTCCAGAGGACCACATGATCCAACGATTTTTGCAGGGATAGAGTGTGCGTCGTTAGATGTGGATAGGGAGTCCCGATGCATGCCTTTCTATTGGAGGCAGAAATATGAGTAAATTATTGAGGTTTAAATTATTATTAGAGTTGGGTAGTTTCGTTCTGAACTTGTTCAATTGACCGGGTCTCTCAACTGAACAAGTGAACTAGGTCTTCGATTTCCGTTCTTTTAGTTCATTTTATCTAATGTTATTCTTTCCCTCTTCTCGTTCGCGAACACTGTAAATTCATACATACATACGCAGAAATTCACATTGAGCACGAATGTCGATGATGCCACTTACACTAAAGATATGTGTGGCCATCTTTGTGTGTGGCACTGCTACAATAATATATGTATTGACTATTTATGAAAAACATGATTTGTAAGAAACAAATTATTACATTTATTAAACTTGAAAAGTTCATATTTACAATTTGTGTCTGTACTCTTTCAATTTTCTAGATCTTCCGATATTTGTAACTTTTTTTGAAGTTAATTATACATATATATATTAACTTATTTATTCATTACTTATTTAAATATACCTACACAAAGCATTGCTGCATACACACCCCCCTCTATACTTGGTGGCTTTTTTCGCGGGTGCGAGCAGCAGTGATCAAATTTGCTTGAAAAAAAAAGAACAGATGAACAAAAAGAACAACTTGTTCGTTCAACAGAAAAAGAACGAAAGATTCGAATCTCTGAAATGAACGAAAAAGCACAACTCAAATTATTATTTAGGTTTACATTTTTATTGAAGACTATATTGCACAAGAACTTCAAAAAAGACCATGGCCGACCAGAAGAAAATGGTTTTTATTATTCTAATACCTGTATGACACTACTTTATTTTCATTTGGATTTTAAGATAGAAGTTCTGACGAACCTTTTTCAAAACACAAAAAACAATTTGTAACAAGGGAAAACAAACAAAATTTTTATTTAACAAAAATATAAAAAAAAGCCGAATGTCAAAAAAACTTAGCGAAATGGAAACTGGATCGTCTGTTTTTGACTAGATTGTCTTTTCCTTGAATTTCGTGTTTTTTTTTTTTGGATATACACACCGGCCCTGAAATCGTATTATGACGGAGAGCGACAAAAATTTGAGGGAAAAATACACAAAAATTACAATGAAATAAAGTAGTCTCATAAAGGTATAAAACTACATCCAAAAAAACTACAGTAGAATGAAAAAGTTCGACCAAATTAAAATTAAAAAATTGCTTTAAAAATGTTGGCGTACATTAAGCAAAAAGCAGTTCCTAACATTATATACCCAACGTGAGCTCCCACTAACTTATTAAGCTACAGCGTAATGGTGAAAGATTACACACAATTTGTATAAAGTAATTCCGCTTTTTTGTTTGCATTGAACATTTTTTTATTTTTAATAATTTTTTTTTTTTCAATATATATCCTACTAACTTTTTAAGCTGCAGCCTTATGCTTGGTGAAAGGTTACCCACATTTTGTTTGCCTTGGATATTTTATTTTACTTTAATAACCTTGCTTCTTTCTAGCTTCCATTATTACTTTTGGTGCTCCCCATTGTTTTTAAAATCTCTTTTATGTTTGTTTTTTTTTTTTTACCTCAATTTATAAAGGCTCTAACTCAAATGAACACTTGTTTAAAATACTGCATTTATATATATATTAGGCCGCGTCGATTTATGGGGAGGCAAAAAAATCGCCCATTGCTCTGTGAAAATCATATTCTAGGGATCAAAATAACAAACTTTGCCGAAGGAACCATACCTCTAAAACGGATTCTGATGTCCCCCCCCTTTGGGTCGTAGGGGCAAATTTTGAAAAACCCCACTTTGAAATGCCTATGTTTTTTCTTTTTGGAGTTTATTTTTCTCTTTAGAAATTTATTTAGTCAGAACATATGTAAATGAAAAAATGAATTTAACTTAGTAATAGAAAATAAATTTAAAAAAATTATTAGAAATTAGCGTTTTTACAACCCCCTTTTAAAACCAAGGTATCACTGTGATGCATTTGCATGTCGTAAACATAGTTGTGTGGGTTTTTTATTCAACCGTTTTAAAAAATGAAGATATCACTGTGACACAATTGCAAATCGTAAAATTGCTTGTGTTGTTTTTTTTAAGCCACCACAAGACCCAAAGGGGGGGACATCAGAATTGGTTTTAGAGGCAAACTCGACCCGCCTTAATATATATATATATAGATTCGAAAATGTTAAAAACATTTCAAAAACTGGCGGTTAGAGCCTTTGGCCATTAAGTTAAATGTATGTACATTCCTCTGTATTATAGCTAATGCTTTGTATTTTGTTTTGCTTTAACTAGGCGGAGTGAATGGCTGTGGCTGTTTGGGGTTTCTGGCCCGATCTCCAAATGCATTTTTGCTTGCCGAAGGCATTGTTCTCAAGGGATGAGAAAAGGGCGCCTGCTAATTAAATGAGCTCTGCCTGATACTAATTTAAGAATTGTAGAGCCTGAAGTGATAGTTGAAGGGAAAAATGACTAAGAGAGTACAGCTGGCTGTTTGATAGTTTTAGGTGTAGAAGACATTGAACCGATAGGTATTTCGCCCATTCCGGCAGAAAAAGAGGAGGAGACACATCAACCCCCTGTTGAGTTGAACTCTGCTTTAGATAGTTCTCTCATTGCAAAATGGGCTAATCGTAGGCAAACTCAGACAGATAATTAGCTCACTAATGGGACTCCACGGAAAAGAAAATACCAGGAAGTGTTGAGTGAAAAAGATGAGGCGCTGGGGTAGCTATGAATAAAATTATTAGTTTTAGAAGAGAAGGTTTTCAATTCAGTGGTCATTCCAGATTTGACTGAAGCAAGGCAGGACAGTCAAGTCGAAGAGCTATGCAGAATGTTACCTCCACATGTAGCATTATGTGTGAGGAATTGCCTCAAAAATACCCAGAGCAACGCACATCGATTTATAGAGAACTGAAAACGCTAGCTCTTGCAATTAAGGTTATTCTCTCTATAGCCTATAGGTATTTAAAGCCCTTATTAACGTGGCCGTCCAGAAGAACACTTGAACACTTTGTTCAAAGTTGGCCAATTAAGCCTAGTTGCAACTACAGCAGCATAAAAGCTCTGGATCTAAGAAGTCGTGGCTTTACAGATGCACAAAAGTATGTTTCCATTTGTTGTGATAAAATGTCCTTAAAATTGTTTGTCCAATACGAAAGAAATAGGGACTTGGACTCATCCTTCAGCTTATTTTTTGTGAACAAATCATGCCCAGGAGATGTTTTAAGAAAATACATTTTCGAAGTAATGTCAGCTCCAGAGTATTGGTTCACCCCTGCCAAATGGTAACCGATTAAGTGTAAAATTTTGTTGGCTTTGCAAATCTTGTAGGAGTTTCTATTGGAAGCCCCTTCTTCGAGGTTAACATTCAGGAAACTATGTATGTACTTTTTTGATTTTCCACACCTTATAAAAAGTACCCGAAATTGTTTGGAAAACGCGTATATTTTCAAGACCGCCCCGTTGACTGGAATGATATTGTGCATCTCTATGAACAAGGCTCCTTTTATGATATTTCCTGCACCTACAAACTTACTCAAAAACATAAAAGACCAAAATATTGCGACAAAATGAGCATACATTTAGCTACACAAGTTTTTAGTAATCCTGTGGCAAGTGAAATGTTCGCTATCTACAGCTCTAGATCTCCATACTTTTTTAACACTGCCGTCCGAACACAGGACGAATTTTCTTCGACAAACTGTTCAACATATTTAATAGCCGTGCTTTATACAAGGGTATACGTTTACGTTTACGGGTAAAAAAAAAGCTTATCCTCGCTTAGATAATGCTTAGGAGACCTATCTAGCGGCAGTTGTAAAAAAACTAGCTACAGAACAGGGTGTACCTAAAATCGGAGACACAAACCTCTGGTGGCCATAATGTATAATAGAGCGCTTCATAAATGGAATCGTACAAGTGTATACATTTGTACTTTTAGTTTTCCACCACTGTGCTATGTATGCACAATTGAGAATGAGTTGTGTCAATACAATACAACTTGAATTTAGTGTTGCAACACTACTCGAACTCATTGTCAGGCGCAACCATTTCCATTCGCTCAGTTTTACTCGTGTTTGTACTGTTGTGTAAGAACTCGTGTGCCAACTCGTTTACCACGTGTACACTAGTACTTTTTGTTTTGCTTGTTTGTTTGCTCAAGTATAACTTGTTAAGCCCGTATAGAAATGGTAAGTTAAATTTATGTTACAAAATATAGCCAATTTTTCTTACTAAACGGTTATATTTTGATGAAATATCTTACAGAATGAAATGGAAATCAACAACCAATTCGATCGAAATACACTTAAGCAAAAGATTTTGAGTGGATGCTATAAAATAAGTGACAAAAGAGGGCGAAGCAAGGTTTGGGAAAATTTCGGGAAAATAATGAATGATACGGGTGGGGAAATGACAGTCTCGTAGCATGTCGAAACTGTTATTCAATATTTACTTTTAAAAATAATAGCACCTCAAATTTAGTAAAGCACAAATGCTATATAAGTTCAAAAAAGTGTGGTTTGACTCCGGAAGAGAAAATTGAAACTGATGTGGAAACAAAAAAAAAGTGTACAGAGAAAGTTACCGAATGGAGTATGCAAAATTGCCGACCTTTCGGAATAGTTGAGGACGTCGGTTTAAAAAATTTTGCGGAGTTTTTAATAGAGGTAGGTGCGAAATTTGGTGCAAATGTTAATTTGGAAACGTTACTACCTCATCCGACGACGATTTCGAGAAATATCACTCGTTTGTATAAAATACAGTTTGAAAACCTTAAGACGGAAATAAAAAATATAACAGATACTGGATATGGTTTCACGTCAGACATTTGGACAGATGACTACTATCACACTTCATTTGTTTTCTTAACGATGCACTACGTAAGAGAAGGACGATTACAAAATAAGCTGCTAGGCATAAAATCGATGAAGGGTGAACCTTGCACATGTAAGTATTTTTTTTTTTTTTTTTTTGTAAATACAATATTCTAGTAGAAAGTTACACAGAAGAAACTGTAAGAAATGTAATTTCCAGATGTGAACATAAGAAATAAAATAAGCGAATTGCTGAACATTTTTGATTGCGAACTGAACTAGCGTGTCATTGTTGTTACAGACAGGGGACCAAATTTGTTAGCAGCGTTTCGAAAAAATAATCACATAAATTGTTTCAACAATTTGTTGCACAATACTATTGAGAAATAAATTAATGAGCAGCCGCAAGTATCAGAAATATGTAGTAAATGCCCCAGACTAGTGAAATATTTCAAAAAAAGTGGTTGTGATTTTATCCTGAATACCTCTTTGAAGAGCTTTTCTCCCACACGCTGGAACACAATGTACTATTTACTGGATTCAGTAGCAAAAAACTGGATAGAATTTACCAATATTTTGACAGAAAAAATAAGATTAATTTAATTAGTAATATAAATTTGAGTATTGTGAATGAACTAGCAATCATACTTAAAATTGTCACAGAAACTTCAGAAAAGTTGGAAGGATCGTCTTATGTAACACTTCATTTGACTCTTGCATTTGAAAAATGCATGTTCACAGAATGAGAGGGATTTGGAAATAATTAAAGGTTTTAAGGCAGAACTGCTCATTAAATTAGAAATGGTGGTGGAAAGTAATTTATCAATATACCACAAAATTGCCTTATTCCTTTATCCACAAGCTAATAAGCTCATACGATTTTCAGTAAATGAAAAAGAATTAATTAAAAATGAAATAAAAAAATTGATGGAAATGCACATATATAATAGTGAAAATCAAAACGATTCTTTAAACCCAGCATGCACATCGCGCGAAGCCGAACTTCTACAAGCTTTCCTTCAAGCTCCACACATAATGACGCAGCCTGAAGACAATATATTGAATGAAATCCAACGATACGAAAATATAAACGTGTCATATTACGATGGTTTCAACGTTTTACAGTGGTGGGATGAGCACAAGGCCCAATTCCCACTTATATTTAAAGTAAGTTTTCAGGTACTGGCCACTCTATTTCTGCAAGTAGCGCTCCGTTCTCTTCAGCTAAAAACTTACTTTCCGAAAAAAGGAGTGTTATTGGCTCCAGACCAACTCATTTTAACAAGATAATGTTTCTTCACTCCAATGTTATTAACAGTCGGTCAGATTAAAATAGTGTTTGGTTTTTACTTTTATATATGAAGTTATTGTTTATATGTACATATGTATCTCATTTGCACTAAGCCCTTAAACGCAGCAAAAAGTTTTGTAATGATATGCTTGGTGTTCTATACCAATTGAATTTATGGCTTATGTTTATACACTAAATGAATAATTTAAGTTTGTTACGTTCACACCTTTATGTTATTAAAAAGTGCCTTGACATACATGTTTTATTCGTTTTGTACTGTTTGCTAATTGGAATGTAAAAAGAATGTAGTTACTACTGCAACGTCTTTCTGCCTACATTCAAATTAGGATTTTCAAACATTTGCTACAACTGTTCAGTTGTATACAACTGTTTTCACTGCAATACTCGTGTAGAGGTTGTATACAACTGATCATACAGTTCGAATACATTGTCTGAAACACACTCGCATCTCAGACAAATGCTACACTGCACGAACGTTATTCCATTCGGTGTGAGTTCGTACATGATATCATTCAAACGAAAGCGAAAACTTGTACTTCACTTCAAGAAAAATATATAGTCCACTCATAAGGGCGTTTGAATGCATTCATGCAGCGCTCTAATGTATAACATATAGCTGAATCAGTTGCGATGAATAGTGGACAACCATCATTTTTAGAGGTGATACATAGAATTAGTGTAGAGTTGAAACATAGACACATATTTCAGTTACATCTGAGTATAATGCGTATTGAAATTTAGATGCACAAATTTTATGCGCAGCAATTTCAAAAGTTTCTTTAAAGTTTGACGCTTAGCAGTCCATATAAAGTTTAAGCGTAAACGTCTATAGATGTAAAAAAACGCGTGAAAAAAAAAACACCTATCCTCGCTTAGATAATGCTTAGGAGACCCATCTAGCGGCAGTGATTAAACAACTAGCTACAGCACAGGGTGTACCGAAAAGGGGAGACACAACCCTCTGTTCTAAGCTCAAATAATGCAATCCACGAAACAAGAAAGACCTACAAAACAACACTAAAACAATTTGGGAGGAAATACCATCGTCTTTCACAAAAAAACTAGTGGAATCTATGCCTCGGCGAATGGAAGCGGTTTTGGATGCGTCAGGAGGGACCATCAGTTACTAATTTGCAAAAATGTACCGTATTATTTTTAAAACCTGCATTCATTTTATTAACTGTATACTTTATTTTGTGACATTTAGTTCGTGCTTTATGTTAAGTTTTAGTCCATTATGCATCCTATTGTTTGAAATTTTAATTACTTTAAGCTGGTATTTGGATAACAGAATGGTAGCCTAATGTTATGAATTGGAAAAAATAATAAAAATCGACTATCGTTTCTTTTATTCGCGTTTTTCCTATACAAGCCCATACGTATTCTCAATTTTGTGACTAACTGTACGTAGGTCATTTGATTCGAGAATAACTCCGCAACGTTTCTCGTATCTCTTTAGGCAAGCGTGGGGCACAGCTTATATTAAATGCGTCGATAGACGGAAATACGAAGTCTTGTCTGAGGATAAGTGGGAAGATTTTTGCAATAACACCATTATAGCAGCTTGTAACGACGCTTTAGTCAGGGACACTTCTTGGCAGGAATTTCAAGGTATATCTAGGCCAAAACCAATTTTTTTAAACATGTCCAAATCGAAATTTTAGTTGATTTCGATGAAGCTAGTTCTCTACATAATAGTGCATTTGTTTATTTTTGTGGATACATGTATTTCAAATATTCCAAATTTCATAAATGTTTAGTGCTTCTTCCAAGATTTGGAGATGAAATAACTGAGAAGGAATTCTTCTTCACTCAGAAGCAATTTTCCAATTGTAACCTCGTGCGTCCTCCATCCGTATTTGTCGATTTTATATCCAACGTGCCATAGGGTTGGATTTTCTAAAATTTTATTTGAAAAAATGGTAGACGTAGATCCGTACTATTGTTGCAGCAATTGCAACCGCGACACTATAAAATGAATTTTTATAAGAATTCGTACATATTTTCTACCAAACAGTTTTCATAAAAAATCAGCCCACATAAAAATTAAAAATATAACTTTTAATCATTTAAATTTCTTGTTCTTGACTTTCGCATTTCTTATCCTTTCTAAGGGCATATCGTACTTTTCCAAGCAGCTTGTATTTAACATTTAAATAGAAGTCCCTTTTCTCTACCATTTCAACTAGCGACCTAAGATTTTTTCTCCTGGACTGTCACTGTGGGCGAATTTGTAAATATGTACGTATGTAAATATTTTCATCAAACATGTACCTGAATTGCTAACGAGCAATCTTTTATTTTTGAGTCATATTTTTTAGTAATCAATATACCATTGTTTACTATATAGTTTGGCAGCTTAAATAGAGGTTATGTTGCGAATAGAGTGGAAGGTAGTGGACTAGGCAGTCGAATGTCATATAATGAAGGAATGGTGTTCGGAGTTTTTTCAAAGTTAAAAAAAAATGATAAAAGCTTTAATATAAATAAAACTATTGTTTTAATAACAACAAAAACGCCTTACCTATATATTCTATATAAATAAATTCGTAATGATTATCTCACTCTAAAATTTGAGTTAAATAATCTAAAGTTTTTTTTGAAACCGAGTCGAGAACTGTGCGTGTGAATGTACGAATTTTCACCGATCAGCTGTTATTTGCGCTACTTGGTAAAATTTACAATGCAATATACTTTTAACTTATATTTTTTAAATTTGTATGTATATTGTATATGTATGTATATATTATTGTCAAATACGCGCCTGAACTTTTAACGTGCAATCTTTTATTTTTTAGTAGTATTGTTTAGTAGTCATAATAATTTTTAAGTCTGTATGTATACGGGTGAAAACAGGCCTGGGGAACCGAATACCCGAGAAAAATGGGTAACACGCCTATATAGCTACCTCGCGGGTGGAGCTGTAAAATTAACTAAATAGTATCGATAGTAACATTGATAGTTTTGCAACTCTGCAAAAAGGTGGTAAGGAAAAGCAATAAAATAAAATAAAGTACAATTTTTACTATTAATAATCTTTCTTTTTATTTTATTTTCTTTACACAGGGCACAGGATGTCAATTTCAAAAGCAAATCTAACCGCCACAGAGGCATTTTACATATCCCTGCCGTTGCTTTAAATAATTTTAATATTTATATTTATCTTAAGCTTAATTCACAAAGGCCCTAAACAACAAATTTAATATACTATACCAAAATCTGCCAAAACGCAGTTTCAAAAATTTGTTAGGGCTTTTGTGTCCGCACTGGTGTACAATCATTACCGAAGCCTTTAAATCTTTGAGATAGCTGCATGGCAAGAAGCTGGAATGCAAAAAGAGTGCTTTAATTTTGAAACTTTAATACAAAGAAAAAATGTATTAGCTTATCAAACATATAAACACATAAGCTATCTTCCGGTGGCAAAATCCTGACCCAGATAAATAATTTTGCATGTAAATGCAACAACAACGATATGAGCCAGATAAATCCAGATAGAAGTCTGGTTCAATTTGTGAGCCAGATAATTTGCTAATTACTTCTTTTTAGGTTGGCAACGCGCCCTTTAATATACCTACTTTTTCAAAAATAGATGTCGCTGCTTAGCCTTTCGCTATATGAGGTAAATGAAAAACAGCGGCGACATCTGCCTATCACATTTCACGTGTGCAAAAATTTCACGACATCTGCTTCTCAAGTCTCTCAATGATCCAGAGCATTCCCCTGAGAATTGTGCGTGAGCCGGAGCTGTAAAAATCACTGAAAGACGGCAATAGATATCACCAAAAAGTACATATGTGGTCATGAAACAGTTAGTTTTGTCCTTGGAAATTTCAAAAATTTTATTTTCAAACTCCTGCATTATCGCATATTTTTGTTGGGAAATGTTAACCATAGCTAATGTGAAAGTCTTGCATCCACATAATATAGTTTTTGGAGCAAATATATATGTTTGTTTACTAAAACGAGTCGAAATTAAATACAAAGCCATTGTTTACCATAATACGCCATGTTGCATTTATGCACATTGTTGTATTTTGCAGTATCTTTTAAAATCTTTAAAACGCTAATAAAACTTTTGCAAAAATAAATTGTCACTCGAGCAAAACTTAAGTTAAGCTAAAGTTAAGTTAAAATTTATTTATAATTATATAATTTATATTAGCTGCGTTTTTTTTTAAATCTATAGACGTTTACGCTTAAACTTTATATGGACCGCTAAGCGTCAAACTTTAAATACACCTCTGAAATTTCCTGCGCATAAAATTTGTCGTACTAAATTTCAATATGCATTATACTCAGATGTAACTGAAATATGTGTCTGTAGCCGTGTTTGTTTTTTTTTTTTTACACGTGTATACTTTTACGTTTGCGCGCGTAACAAAACGCCTATCCTCGCTTAGATAATGCTTAGAAGGCCCATCTAGCGGCAGTGGTTAAATAACTAGCTACAGAACAGGGTGCACCTAAAATCGGAGACACAAACATCTGGTGGCCATAATGTATAATATATAGCTGAATCACCAAGTATGGGAAGAAATAAAAGGGCACCTAGACAAACATTCGAGCCAACAAAAGAAACACTACGACCTACGCAGACGGCAATGGAAACCACGCATAGGGGAGCGAGTGATGAAAAGGAATCACCCACTCTCATCCGCCGCATACAAGTTCGCACAAAAGCTAGCACCGCCATTTTCCGGCTCATACCTGGTGGTCGAATACGTATCGACAAACACGGTAAAACTAGTACACCCGAAGCAACCCAAACGACAACACGCGCACGCACACTTACAGGACCTAAAGCCGTCCGAATTTTAAACAATCCCTTTTTCTACTTATTCGTTGCAGGAAACCAAGCGTCCAAACAATGAGCCTAAGTAACCGCCAATCTGCACCATCAGACTCACCGAAACCAATACGCCCAAGGCGCCCGCTGTTCGAGGCAACCGTATGGCCAGCAAACCGGGCAAGAATACAGAGGGTACAAATTTTGTATGGGCCGCCAATAACCGAACATCTGATGACCATATGAGACCAAGAGTTAGCACCAGAGACAAAACAAACCGAACCACAAGAAAGGCACGCTACCGAACAGAACGACGCACGGTGGGGTATTTCATCAATTTAGCTGGCCAAAAGTCGACTTCAAAATATTACGATTTTTTTTTTAAATACCCCCCTGGCATTCCTAAATGTCCACTGAATAGTATACATATTCCAAAACCCATCTGAAACGTTAACGAAGCTAACCGCGCATGGGAAGGTCGCAACGATACAAATTTTTCTATTTTTATAAATATACTTTGTTAATTTAAAATAAAATGAAATGTTCATTATTTTTCACATTGCAAACAAAAAAAAAAAAAAAAAGGAAAATGGGAAACAGGAGAAACACGAAAACGGATACAGTTTAGTGCTATCCCTACACCGACAATACAACAAAAGAGAATTGAAGTAATGAATTAACCGTAAAATATAAACATTAACTTTGTTAGATATTAGTGGAATGACCCTGTATAATTGGGAAAAAGAAAAAAAAATTTTTAATAAAGTGCGTCGCCCACATGCACATCGGCATACCTAGGCTATGCCTGGAGATCCATCTTTCCCTACAGCAGCTTTCCGTCAACCGAAGTGGGAGGTGGACTGTAACGTAGCGTTCCAATAATATAAACCCCACTGTACTTCTTTTCGAACTGGCGCCTGAAACTATTCATATGTAGTGTAGTCAACAACCAACAGCTGACGGCAGACAGTTCCAGCAAAAAGGCAACCACCATATGGTAAATGGCAATATGCAGAAGTGCCAAAGTAGTGGCGCGGGTCACCCTTCACCTGGGCTGGACGACGAGAATAGTGCTGATTACATTCACGACGGCGGCGTAGCCGCCACGTCTGTCATATTATTTTGACACATGTTCTTATGGCGGTGGTTTTTTTTAACGACAACATGGCAACACGCCATGCCGCTGTCGCGAGATATAATCTATTTCTATTTTGACAAGCGGCAAAGCATGTTATGCTTCTTCTTAACCCTAGGACTTATACCCAACTTTTACTACGACTTCTTATACCCGGGTACAGGTGTGACCAGTAGCCTGTTTTACCCGTTTTTTCTTATTTTTTCTGAGATACAAGTTTTTTTTTTTAATGCAATGTTGTAGCTGACTGTCTTACGAAGATTTTAAGTAGTTATAAACATATATTTGTAGCCTGCTTCTAAGAATTGCGCGCATTCTAAGTTATTTCTAAGAAGTCAATAATTTCTATTGTTAGAATTTTTAGAATACAACCTTTTTCGCGCACTCTTAATTATTTAGAAGAAGACATTATATTGTACCCTTGCTAGAATTTGCTGACAAACAACATTTGATATAATCCGACTACCTGGCAGGTAAGAAATGCTTCCAGAAACTTAAGGGTTGCAGCTATATAAACGGCAGTTTTGCGAGTTTATATTCATTGTAAAGCGTTCTTTTGAAGTGTGAAGTTGATTTATATTTGTGAAAATAACAAGTCAGACAAAATTTAAAATATTACAACATGGATAGCAGAAGGAACATGGAATATTTGTCTTCGAATCAATATATGAGGTAAATACAAATAACTCAAATATAATTTCATAAATGGAATAAAAATTAATTATTTTTATATAGATTATCTGACGCTGAAAAAGAGCAGTACATACAAAACCTATTTGACGAAATCTCAGATGATGAATTATTTTCCGACCCTGAAGGGGATGAAAGCGAACAAGTAGCAGTAGCAGATGGCGTGGTTGAATCGGATGTAGAAGGCCCTGATTACACAATTGACAATGCCCATGTAGATGAGACTGATTACGAAGAATCTGACAATAAATCCGATGCTGCAGATGATTCTGAGGAGAGTAATTTGCGTGCAACTGAATTCGTAGCACGTGATAGTACCACATGGAGCTCACAGCCACGACTTGCACGCCAAACTAGGCAACAAAATATTTTGCGACAGCGAAGTGGGCCCGCAAGATCAACTACTATGATGTCAATAGTCAACACATATAAATGTTTTATGACTCCGGAAATGGTGGATATTATGGTACGCTACACCAGCAAAAAAGCAGAAGCTACATATGCGGAATTAAACGCAAAACATCCAGAGGCGGAACCAAAAACATGGAAGAAGGTTACTTTGAGCGAAATGTATGCGTTCATTGGAGTGCTTATTATGACTGGCGCTAACCGCAGCAATGCCGAATATGCGCCGGACTTGTGGCCGGTGGAAAATTGTCCATTATATCATGCGTCAATGGGCATTAATCGATTTCAGGCTGTTTAGGCCAGCAGGCTAACCCCAAAGGAAAATTAAGGGCCGGCCACCCTAATGCAATTTAATACAGAACCGCTTATTTATTATGGCCGTTAGCACATATACTAAAAGCAAAATTGACGTTTCGTTAAGTCACCCCGCCAAAGGCCTGTTAGCTTTGGGGGTAAACGAAACGCTTGGAATGGAACTCGGTCACTTGGATTAAAACCGCAGCAGTATACTCACGCTCGTAAGTTCTTTGTTTATACCACAAGTTTGTCAAACCCAGAAAAAAGATCACTCCAGCGATCATCACCGCCAGAACGCAGAGTCCCCGAATATATTAAAAGAAACTAATCTGCAACCCGCCAGCTCAAGTTTTCATGGTCCATCAGCGCCAGTAAAGGAGTCAGAGATACAGTCCACTCACAAAGCAATACAATTTATCAAATCCATTACTATTCAGCACAAACATAAGCGTTGACTACAAAGCCATTCCGGACACCAGCAATGGAATTTGTACAGCGTCAGAATTCATCAAATCAATATTAAAAGAGTTTGGTTAAAGGTATGTGCTCAAACTAAAAGTGACACAAAGAAAAAAGTGGTTAAGTTTTTTTCATATAAATCACATGCGGTGATAAAAAATTGCAAAAAATTGACACAAGAAAAAAAGTGATAAAAATTTTTTTTTTAATATAAATCACTTGCGGTGATTAAAAATTAATAAATAAACGGTGCTATTACAAAGCCTTTTGCCTATCCAATACTCTCCCCCACCCGTGGTAAGAGGTATTGGACACAGCCTAAGGCTAGCAGTCAGTGGCCTAAAATCTTAGCAACTTTCCTTAAAGCGTTCCACTGCACTGCACTTTCGGTTCTTGAAACCATCGCGTTTATAAATCATTAAACAAATTCTGAACTTATTCGTGACAAAAAGGTGCTTGTCCAAACTTCTATGACGCCACGTTGGTCGTAAGCAGAATATTGAAAAGCTCGCCAACACAGTGCTTTCTGCTCGCTAAAAATTTAAACGCGCAAACACAAACGCTCCTATTGCAATAGACCATTTATTGGCTCTAGCTACACGCGTTAATTGTGGCAAGCAAATTTTTCTTTGGACACTTGGCACCAGCAATATTCATTTTAGCGGAGGAGACATAACCTCACATATTATATTGCACACCGGTCACACATACAGGGTCACTGGTTTTTCCTTTTAAATACAATATCTTCTTTTTCTTTAAAATCAATATAAATTGGGTTCGAGTCGTTTAATCCTCACATTTATATTTGATTTTTTGTTCACTGTATTTTTATATCACATATTTATTATACTTATATCACACACACGTATATAATTATTTTTCATAAATTCTGGTATTCAGTGGCGAAGAGCTGAAAATAACACTTTCTTGCATATACATATATATATATTTGGTTATAATAAATTTTAAAAGATCATAAAGAGGTGATTCCAAAATTTTTCTTTTGCGTTAAAATTTTTTTCAGTGGTGGTGTTAGGTTATTGAAACCCTTCCCTTTGCTTCTGAGCATCAAAATCGAATTTGCCAATTAGGCCCTGCATAATAGCTATTCTCTGTTAAATATCAAACGATATGGAGAAATTCATTAAAGCAGCTGATGAGGTGGCACAGTTTGAGGCTGAGTTGAACAACAGACCTCAAGCTGAACACACAAAATATACTCTAGCCATACACCAAGAAGAGTTAAAGAATAATTGGAGAAAGGCAAAGCTAGCGTGTGAGGATCTCTTGTACTAGGAACCGGCAGAGAAAAAGGTGTTAGCGCAGGCCAAACCGAAATACCAGGCGACGTATTCCGTATATGTACGCGGCAGTTCAACCATGGCTGAATTAATAGCAAAACTAAATAAACGCGATAAGGAGGGAGAAGATACTCCTGACCCAGAACACAGCATGCGACTACCTCCGTACGGATGTATTCAAAGGTGATTACCTCTCCTGGCCAACATTCCGTGACATGTTCACGGCAATATACATACGGAATAAGCGCCTCACCCCAGTTGAGAAGTTATTTCACCTCAACCAAAAAACGCAGGGTGAGGCAAGGGATATAGTTAAAAAAATGCCCACTTACAAACGATGGGTTTGACACAGCGTGGAAGAATTTAGGGGAAAGATATGAGAATAAACGAATTCTCGTCAATACCCAATTAAAAATATTACTCAATCTTGAAAGCGTAGAAAGTGAGATTGGCACCGCGATTAAAACACTTCAGCGGGAAATAAATAACTGCATCTCAGCTCTAAAAGCTCATCAAATTGAGATAGGCAATTGGGATGCGATATTCACATATCTATGCTCCACCAAACTACCCGAAAGCACGCTAGCTTTATGAGAACAGACCATAGAGAATAAAACTGAAATATCAAAATGGGAAGATATGGATAAATTTTTATCGAATAGGCTCCAGACCTTGGAAACAGTCTCGGGATTAACAGGTAGCAAAAATACCAAAGCTCCCAAACAACCACCACCCAAACATAATAATGATTCGTCTCAAAAGAAAGTAGGCGCCTACCAAGCAAATGTAGCTAGAAACACTTGCAGATGCTGTAAGAAAAATAACCACAAGCTATCACAATGCCAAAGCTTCCAACGGCTCTCTGTCATAGACAGAGTGGCGTTTATAAAAGACAGTAGGGGGTGTCTGAATTGCCTATCAGCGAAACACACAGTATCCAAATGTACGTGCTCCTTTAATTGTAGCATTTGCCATCTCAGGCATCATAAACTCCTGCATATTCAACAAAATGCGGGCACGGGTGCAAGACCAACCACAACGCAACAAACACAGTTAGATCAAAGACCATCTACCTCGGCACAAGCTCAGGCCCAACGTCAGCTTGCCACGGCAAATAATCAACCAACCAACTTCAATTCCTGTTTCGCGAATACAAGCAAAGGGGTTCTATTAGGCACTGCGCAAGTCCATATATTTTATAACAATGAACACTTTCCGGCCCGCGCCCTAACAGAGTCCGGATCAGAGTGCTCGTTCATTTCGGAGCGACTTAAGAGAAGGATAAATTTGCCCAGTCGGAAGCTAAATGCACAAGTGTCAGGGATACACAACACGGTGTCAGCGCAAGTGAAACAGGCATGCTTCATTCAGTTGCGGTCATCAAAAAACCCGAATGTACGCATACACACTACGGCATTGGTTTTAGCCCAGCTCACTGGCAATCTGCCAACCTGTCAAATTGACCCCATGACACACCAAGTTTTCCCGGACTTGGTGCTAGCAGATCGGAGGTTCTTTGTAAATGAACAAGTAGATCTTATTTTGGGTGGGGATATTTACGCGCAGATAATGCTAGGCGGTATACGGAAAAATATTTTAGGCACCCTCCTTGTGCAGGAAACAGTATTTGGCTGGATATTAACTGGCCAAATGGAAACGGCCAGCCCAGCTGGCAGGCGTGTGTCATTTTTTAATGAGGTATCACTGGATAAACAAATAGCGTCCTTTTGGGAGCTGGAAGACATTTTCAAAAACCATATTTATACCAAAGACGAAAATTACTGCGAGGAGTTGTATCAAAAAACCACCAAAAGAAATAAAGATGGCAAATATATCGTGTCTTTGCCTTTTAAGCAGGATTTTCCAAAGGGTATCTCATTAGGACCGTCGCTTAAGAGCGCGTGCTCTCAATTTTTCAGAAACGAAACCCAGTTAGCGAAAAATCCCGAATTGCAAACGGAATATAACCGATCATTTACCCCAATTTACCCCATCACGCAGTAATTAAGGAAGAAAGCACCACCACTAAAGTGAGAGTTGTTTTTAACGCCTCCTGTCCCACTTCTAATGGAATCAGTTTAAATGATGTCTTTCATTCCGGCCCAGTCCTTCAGAGTGATCTAACAATTCTCATACTCCGTTGGAGATTGTTCCGATACGTATTCAACAGTGACATCGAAAAGATGTACCGGCATATATTGCTAGAGCCCAGGGACACCATGTATCAACGCATCGTCTTCAGGTCATCCACCAGCGAACCCATCAGCATATACGAATTGAAGACCGTGACCTTCGGAGTGAACTGCGCGACCTATCTGGCCATAAGGACTCTTCTCCAATTAGCAGAGGACGTAGAGGAAACCCATCCCATCGCATCGGACATCCTACGACAGTTTATGTATGTCGACGAAGTTTTAGCAGGCGGACACACCATTGCCACCGCCACGAAAGCACGGGACGAAATCCAAGCGGCATTACAATCAGCCGGCTTCTCCCTCAGGAAGTGGACTTCAAATTGCGATCAACTACTGGAAGGTATTCCAAGATCGCACTTATTAAATGAAAACTTTGTAAACTTTGAGGATGCTAGCATGGTTAAAGCCTTAGAGATCAGGTGGAATGCCCACTCTGACTATTTCTATTTTTCTACGAAGCCCATAGATAACCAAGTCGTGTTCACAAAGAGGACAATATTGTCTGCTATAGCAAAATTATTTGATCTACTAGGTTGGCTAGGACCATTCATTATTACCTCGAAAATCATAATGCAAGGTATTTGGCTGGACGGCACAGGCTGAGACGAAGCCGTATCCCCAGCGATATTAGATAGATGGCATGATTTTTTAGAAAGCTACCGACATATTGAAAGCATTCGTATACCCCGTTGGGTACAGTTTTCCCCGGTAGCGAGCAGCGAACTACATGGCTTTTGCGACGCTTCCGAGAAAGCATACGCAGCCGCAATATACCTGAGGGTACAAACCGAGAATCATGTGTTCGTAAATCTACTTTTCGCAAAAACCCGAGTAGCCCCGGTCAAGACTATATCTCTACCCCGCCTTGAACTATGTGATGCGGTTCTACTAGCGGAAATAGTAGAGTCAGTCGCAAAAAACCTCAATTTTAACATTTCTACGAGCTACCTGTGGACGGATTCGACAATCGTCCTGGCATGGGTTCGCAAACCCCCATGCTCGTGGAGTTTGCAGCTTTAAAATCTAAAAAACTCATAGGAGAAAAGAGCGAGGTACTACCACTGAACCCATTCTTAGATGAAAGGGGGGTTATGAGGGCAGGCGGCCGCCTCGAAGCTTCCGAAGATATCCCGTACAACGAGCGACACCCAGTCATTTTGCCGTATAATTGCCAGTTGTCACGTCTTATTGTAAAGTTTACCCATAGGATCTCTCTCCATGGGGAAAACCAACTTATGCTACGCCTCATCCGTACGCAGTATTGGATACCACGGGTCAAGAACATGATAAAATCGACAATCCACAATTGCAAGGAATGCACGATTTACCGAAAACGTGTTCAAACCCAGCTAATGGGAATTTTACCCAAGGAGAGAACTACGTACTCACGGGCATTCACAAACACAGTAGTTGATTTTGCGGAACCCTTCGATATAAAGAACTTTCGAGGGCGAGGTTGTAGAGTGTCGAAGGGGTATGTGTGCTTGTTGGTTTGCTTTGCAACGAAAGCGATTCACCTGGAACCCACCTCCGACCTCAGCACCCAATCATTTTTAGCAGCATTTGCGGAAATGAGGGAATTCCTACAAAATGCCCGCGATAACACCCTATCCAAGTACTCCCATCAATCCTTATCGTAGCACTTCATTCCCGCATCAGCTCCTCACATGGGGGGACTGTGGGAGGCGGGAGTGAAAAGTTTTAAAAGCCACTTCACAAAAATCGCTTCAAGTTGCAAATTCACCTTTGAGGAGTTTGTGACTTTGCTATGCAGGATCGAAGCCTGCCTCAACTCCTGACCATTGAGCCCTGCGTCAAACAATGCATCAGACCTGGAGCCTCTAACCCCAGGTCACTTTCTGGTAGGAGGGCATCTCTTATCTCCACCAGAACCCGACGCCAGCGAAAACTCTGCCTCAATCATAAATCGATGGCAAAAGTTAAAATCACTACATCACTCCTTCTGCAAGAGGTGGAAATCGGAATACCTCTCTGAACTGCAGAAAAGAAACAAATGGAGATTTCCCAAAACTAACCTAAAAATCGGGGACTTGGTCGTAATCAAGGAGGACAATTTGTCTCCAAACGAATGGAGACTCGGACGGGTGGTCAAATTACATCCAGGACCTACGATCGCGTCAGAGTAGTCGATATTATGACAATGAAAGGCCAGATCACCCGACCCTTGGTAAAGCTCATCATCTTACCATACAATCGCGATGAGCCAGAAGGGTCTGCGGCGTCCTGTTCACGAAAGACCACACCAATGAGTCTACGTCGTGAGCTACCCAACTTATAAATCTAGTGGAAGTTCAACCAATAACCATGCATGTTCAAATGAAAAAAAGGAAACGTCGGGAAGATTTTTGGAACATGGACAAAAGAAGAAAATTAACTTGGAATACAAATCTGCTCAAGTAAGATAGAATTCAACCTACAAATGCCAAGCAAATAGGCAGAGTGACTAATGGTCCTTCTTAATCACTCGGGTCCTATATTTATATTCCGGCGAAACATCAGCTGTAGAAAACGGTAGTCCGATGGAGCCAGTCAATCTCTTTGTGGGGAGGGAAATTAATAACCTCTGAAGAGTTTATAACAATGAAACCTTTCTTTTTTTCGGCACATATTAAGGAAAACTGGGAAGGTGACTCAGGTGAATAGAAAAAGCCTGAATCGCTGTAGGACGATGCCATGGAATTAGACATATAGTTATCGAAAGTCTCGGAATTAGGAAGCCCCAACGAAATCGCCGATAGACCTAAGTACTTTGATGTATTTAAATTTAAATGACCTTAACCCACGTATCTGTTTTTGTTAAATTATCGACAAAAGATATCCACAGTTACTCTATTTGGTCAATGCACAATGTGTTCATTACAAAATCCATTTTACTACAATAGCAGAATAAATAGGACATAAGAACCATTTGACATATAGCAAGAAAGCAATAGATTGTAATTGCGAAGTTTAAGAGAAACTGGAAAGAAAGAGACATTTACTTGCATGTTGCGATGATTTCAGGCAACTACAGTTTCACCGTGTGATTCGCGGTTCGAATATTTCATTTCAAGTTTATATTCATTAAAAAGATTGGGAATGGTTCCCACATTCACACTCCATATTGAATTATATTTTACCATTCAATAACACACACTTTAGATTGTGAGTTAAAATATTTTGAGCCATGCAGGAATGGAGATTTATAGTATGCAACCAAAAAATCACAATTTTTTAAAAAAGAATGCTGAGAGAGTGCACACTCAATTGATTAAATCTTTTTACAGCTGTAAACAGAAACATTTTTAAATTTTCTTTTAATTTTTTTGGTAGTATCTTCAACAAAAAATAACCGCGCCATAAGAGAAAAGAAGGAAATTTTGTATGCAAATGTTTTTACCAGAAGTTCAGGATTTGAGTGACTTTGAAATCATTTGACCCGCGTGCAGCCACAAAAATTCCTCAAACGCACGAATAAATCCAATCTACGGACCAGACCAGACCAGGTTTAATTTGTATTTAAGTAGGATTAAGGAGATTGGGGTATGCCCTCACAGAAGTACAACATTGTAAGGACAAATATGTGTGTGAGTCGGGGACATTTCATTGTACAAATATAATCAAAATATCTTAACCTATGTTGAAATAAAATTGTAGGCGAACGCACTTGCATCCTCATTCACACTCACCCCCATCTTGATGTGACGTTACACTAGTTAACGTTCTAAGGAACGCCCACTTTGACCCTATTTTCATGACATGCCGGTGTTTGTAAATCTCAAAACAATTGCTGTCTGCATACCCTCGTATCGACGCACGGTTAGTTCCAATCTGTATGACATACAATCAGTCAGCAATACGTATTTAATTGAGAGTAATGTCAACTTACCAGGTATAATCTTTCGAATAAAGGCACAGTCCAAATATCCGCCAGGTTGGCAAGCTGCTACAAAGCCGGTACTGTTATCAAGATTATGCATAAACTTTACTGCACATGTTAGTACGACTAAGTGGTCAGCGTTTGGAGCAATGTCACAACGACTGGATTCTTGAAACACATCGATAGGCCATCGCGTATGTCCCACTAAAGGCAGATCCTTACAAGATGTATATGTACCTATATCTGTATTCATTAATATTGAAACTTTAATACAATTTATACCGCAAGGGCAGCATTTTGTGTCTCATAACTTACTGGTGGCTGTAATTGGACAATTTGTTCGTCAACACCTGTACTCCCATAATGACCTTCCTTCCGGCTTGACCGCATCATCTGACTCCTCCTTGTAAAACAATTCATTCGGCTGTTGCTTCCCTGTTGTAAGGTGCCTCACATTAATCATCTTCCAATACAGTATGCTCGCTTGTTGGCCATTCATCAGGTTTGGGACATAAAGCGTGGTGCACAGCATTATCTGGTTCATGTTAAACACAAATGGCGGCCACCGTGGTGTGATGGTAGCGTGCTCCGCCTATCACACCGTATGCCCTGGGTTCAACTCCCGGGCAAAGCAACATCAAAATTTTAGAAATAAGATTTTTCAATTAGAAGAAAATTTTTCTAAGCGGGTCGCCCCTCGGCAGTGTCTGGCAAGCGCTCCGATTGTATTTCTGCCATGAAAAGCTCTCAGTGAAAACTCATCTGCCTTGCAGATGCCGTTCGGAGTCGGCATAAAACATGTAGGTCCCGTCCGGCCAATTTGTAGGGAAAAATCAAGAGGAGCACGACGCAAATTGGAAGAGAAGCTCGGCCTTAGATCTCTTCGGAGGTTATCGCGCCTTACATTTATTTATTTATTTTTAAACACAAACGCCAGCTATTGGATTCCATTTGGTGGGTTCTGCGCCAACCCCTTGTTGCGTACGTTCTCCGCTTGAGTTCGTGAGCACGACGTAGAGTAATTAAATCGATGTCGTAGAGCCAATATCAGGCTTCCATTTGTATTGAAGCGCATACTCGTCGGTACTGTTCCCATCCAATGTAAATTCGAAGCGTCATTCCCGACAGAAATCTAAACGAATACAATAGCACGTACCTTGCAACCAGTCCACGACTTCGTCAAATATTAAAGGCATGAGTCCAATGCGATGTGCAAGAAATTCATCAGAGAGTACAGGAGAAGTAGCTTCAAGCGATTGGCTACACGCAACTCGGTGTCTTATACATTCCAATTTTACCCTATCGTCAACTCGGTAATGTGTACAAACGGTTGGTTCGCATATGGCATTTTTGTCAACTTTATTTAGTAGGAATTGCAAATTATTCAAAATCCGGAAGCAACCCAAAAGGTCGAACACACGTCCACTCGTACAGCCCCATGTGAGTCTCGACATGAGCCCGTAAATTAGTTACTTAAATAATTAGCTTCCATGGAATCGTAGTATATAGGGTGAAATTGAATAACGTTGAATGATTGATGTTCTAATAATCGCAATAGTACAATTCTGTTTTACGACCGTTGCAAATAGTGAGTGTTCCAACACCTATGAATTACAAAATGTTTAATTTAGAGCAAATGTAGGAAAATTTCATTTTCTTACCTATAAGTCTCTATAACGTCCTCAATTATTGCCCAGTGGTTTTCTTTGGTCACATCGGTGACAAATGACGCATACCTTATCGATGCCTCGTCTGATTCATCAACTAAGGGCACCTGTACGCCGTATGATTGCAGAGCAAGCGATATATAGCATAGGGCAATAGGCGATGGTTTGTGATTTAAGATTTTTGCATTGTGATGAAGTGATGCTGCCGACTTTGCAATCGGTACTGAAAACCAGACAGTAAAGCCCAACCATGTTTGTATGCATTTCATATAATAGAGCAAATACTTATGTGGATGCTCGATATTTAAATCAAATTTTAAGGCAATAAGTCGCTCTGCTTGTACTATTGCGTCGCGTAAGGACCAATATTCATCGCCCAATTCAAGCGGCTGCGAACCACGGTTCAAGAGTATGATATGTAACATTTATGATATCGCGTATTTTAACAGGATCGTCCTTGATTTTGCCAGCCAAATACAAAGCAGAAGCAGCAATAAAATATTCGTCATAATCAGAGCGGGGAATTTCATTAAAGAAACGATAATATATTACAGCTGCACTTGCTGATGTTATCGAACAAGAAACGAGGCACTACACCGGGTTTTTCGATTTCGCGATAATGTGTGGGCTTCAATTTCTGTAGTTTATTTGCTTCAATGCGCTTTTGAACTGACATCACGTCTAATATATTTTTCATTATGCTGCGTCAAGCCTTATTGTTTATAAATTCGAATGTGTCTTCGTGATCCGCTACAAATAGAATGTAAAGCAAAGTAAAATATTGGTGACGGTTTCATTTTCACCAAGTCCCAATAAACTCACTACAAGTGGCAGTTCTGAGAAGGGCATTCCTAAACGGCGAGGTGGATTTAACGCTTTGGAGCACCATCTCTGCAAAAATCGCGAGTACTCCATGCGTGCATGTATGGAGTACTCGCTATGGACCAAGCGAGTGCTCCAAAATTAACCACAATTCATACAAAAAATATGGTCCAATTAACATTGCGATGTCCTAGGACCGGACCATATACTCCAGCTCCGCATTACATTAGAGTAATCCATGGAGTACCCACAGTCCAATAAACATTGTGTAGTGATAACAATCGTTAAAAACGAGGAATGATCGGCTTACAACATGTTCGTGTAGAAACATGAGTTGGTCCATCGCTGCATTACAGTGGAGTAGAATGGTAAGTACTCCAGTGGACCACATGGTCCAACGATTTTTGTATGGATGCTCATCGGTTGACACTTGGTGAAGCGCTCTTTCTACGCACAGAAATAAATGGAATGGTTGCGGCTATGCTGTTATTTAACCTAAATAATATAAGTATCCATTCTTTACAATCATCTTTCCATTTATTGTCGTATTTGTGAGCGGCATCAATGCAGGTTTATCCTCAACCTTTCCTTTGATTTCATCATCATGTATTGCAGATATTTGGTCCTGAAAGTATAAGAAAAATGAAGTAATAAGAAATTACAATAAAATTACTATACTTACCGCTGCTATGCCACCGTACAACCGCGTGGAATTTTTCACAATGACATTTCTCATTCAGGAAATGCCTTTAATAACTAAACAACCAGCAGTGATGCCAACACCTATGGCCGCAATTAATGAGTACTTGACTCACCCTGCACCATTTTAGGCCAAAAAGCCAAATGTACCAAATACTCTGGTAGGTCGTTAATAGCAAATAAGACGTTGCTATTCAATGAAATACCAATTACAAAAGTATACCGAATCTTTTACGAACGTATGAGGAGAAAGAGTAGTATTGTCACATACAAGGGAAGGGGCAATAACCGATCTAGCCACCAGTTTAATAACCCTGCAAAACGCTCGCGTCAATCCACGTCATTTGACTAGTCATTTTACAGTCATAGGTTATATTCATGGTCACATTTGCATGGGCGTGGGTAAGTTTTGTGACAAAATTTTTTGTAGGGAATGTCCACACAATAATCCAGCAAAGTTTTGCACCTTGTTGGTGGGAGCCCAGGGTGGTATATAGTAAACATCACCATAATTTATAGCAAGTTACTGCAATTTAAAATACATTAGGGGACACAAAGGTAACCCCAAATCTTGAACTTTGTTTCTAAATTTTGTATACCTAAATTTATATACCTGTTTCTAAATTGTGTATACCTAAGTTCTAAATTGGTATACCTGGTTCCGAAAAATTTTATAAGTCACAATTTTGAGGTAATCTCGTCTCTCAGCCACAACCAGATATTTTTTTTTGAAAAATAATCAATACAGACACGTATATAATATGACTTAATGAGTCTAATTGCAGGCATCATGACCCGCTACGGCCAATTGGGCAAGGCATATGAAAAGAAGGCCAGCTACTTCAAGGTCCCATGCCATTTGTGTTCGGCTAGGCATCCGATCCGTCTATTCCCAGTCTACCGTTCAAAGACGCCTGAGGAACGGATGCGTGAAGCTCTTCTGGGCAATTATTGTGGCAATTGTCTCTCCATGGCGCATCGCACGGCTGGTTGCACAAGCACCGGGAGATGTCGGCGATGTGGTGAGAAACACCACACCACCCTTCATGTGGATGAGCAAACAAAAGCCTCACGTGAGCCGTACAAGCCATGGAGTGTACTGGTAGAGGAGGAAGAACGCGATAACCTCGAAGGGGGTTATCACTATACGACTCCGATATTGAGGCGGAGGAGATGGAACGAGAAACCACGGAGAGGGACACCTATTCCCAACCGTCCAGCATGGTCCAAGAGAGATCGGAACCGCTTCCCTTCCGACTCTCCGATAGATCGGAACCACTGCCCTTCCGACTATCAGGGGATCGGAACCACGGCTCTTCCGACCCCTGCTACAACATGAGCGCCAACAGTCGAACAGAACCCCTCACCGTCGCCACCGACAACGACAACGCCCCCAGCTGGCCAACAACAGCACAAATCGCCGTCACGAAGCCATCACGACCAGCCTGCCTCGCTCTACGTCGACCGCCGCCGATTCTCGAGGAGTGATTGCCACTCGCCAGCTAAGGACGCCGCTAACGTTCCGCAGTGGACGTACAGGGCTGGACCCCGTCGCTGGACCGGTACTGCGGCCCATGGTATCGATTCCGCCGACTGCTATAGTGAAAATTGAAGCCGGAGGACGACTTCACCTGGTTCGAGCGCTAATCGATGTTTGTTCGCAGTCAACCGTCATATCGGCCGACTTGGTCCGGGATCTGCGGCTGGATGAAACTCGAGTGGGTAGCCAGACAGGCTGTGTGGTGTGTCTGCGGGGAAGCACGGCGACAACAAACGCATTGCGACCCATGCCGTCGTCACACCACATTTCCACCGAGTGGCGCCTAGTCACAGCCTGGATCCAGCCATCGCGGCTATGTATACACACATCTGTCTCGCCGATCCAAAATTCTACGTCACGTCGCCAGTACGCCTAGTTCTCGGGGCAGACGTATATGCCGACATTATGCTAAATCAAGTTCTGCCAGCGTCATTCGGCCCGCTCTTGGTGCAAAGCACGATATTCGGCTTCGTGCTCTCTGGAGTATCCAGAGCCTTAAGGGTCGCAGATAAATATCAAAAAAAAAAAAAATTAATTTTGAATTTGCCTTTAAATTAGGAATTTTGTAATAAAGAATATGTTATACTTTGAACTCATGCGTACAGTCTGTCCATCCACAAATTTCTCATCTTTCTCCCTCTAGATATTGTCTACTCTAGCAGCAGGGCAAGGCGAGGTTGCGTACCGCAAGGGGCCGGCATGTTTAGGCCAGCAGGCTAACCCCAAAGGAAAATTAAGAGCCGGCCACCCTAATGCAATTTAATACAGAACCGCTTATTTATTACGGCCGTTAGCACATATACTAAAAGCAAAATTGACGTTTCGTTAAGCTACCTCGCCAAAGGCCTGTTAGCTTTGGGGGGTAAACGGAACGCGTGGAATGGAACTCGGTCACTTGGATTAAAACCGCAGCAGTATACGCACGCTCGTAAGTTCTTTGTTTATACCACAAGTTTGTCAAAACCAGAAAAAAGATCACTCCAGCGATCATCACCGCCAGAACGCAGAGTCCCCGAATATATTAAAAGAAACTAATCTGGAACCCGCCAGTTCAAGTTTTCACAGGCCATACTGCGGTTTATAAGGTTTGACGATGGCAACACACGGGCACAACGTTTGGTAACTGACAAAGCTGCAACAATATCCGAGCTGTGGACCATGATGAACTACAACTTTGAGCAGTCATATAAGCCAAGTGAATATCTAACGGTAAACGAGCAGCTCTTTCCATAACGTGGCCGCACCCGTTTCACGCAAGACATCCCATCGAAACCGGCAAAATATGGCATCAAAGTGTGGTGGGTATGTGATGCCAAAAACGCATATCCACTGCATGGACAAATATATACTGGCCAAGCACCTACGGGACGGGAAACTAACCAGGGTGAACGCGTGGTCAAGGATTTAGTAAGCCGCTTTCATGGAACCGGCCGAAATATAACGATGGACAATTTTTATACATCCCTAAATCTACTGAAAAGCTTGTCATCCATGAATTTGACGGCAGTTGGAACTCTGCGGAAAAATAAACCCTACATACCAAAGGAGATGTTGGCACACAAAGATCGTGCAGAGAGGTCAGTACATTCGGTTTTAGGCCCAACATATCCATTTGCTCCTATGTGCCGAAAAAAAACAAGGCAGTTATATTACTATCATCAGTGCATGACGATGATCACATTGGTGAAAGCGGCAAACCAGAAATGATCGAGTTTTATAACAAGACAAAAGGAGGAGTGGACGTGATGGACCAATTGCTTGGAGAATATACTTGCCAAAGGATGACAAAGCGTTGGCCGTTGTCCCTATTCTTCAATATGATTGATTTGACGGCATTGGCAGCGTACATCATATATTATGAGAATAATCCCAACATCAGATGCACCAATGCGAAGTGTAAGAGATTTCTTCGCCAGCTCACCAAGGAACTGTCTATGCCCATAATTGAAGAGCGGTCGGTGAATCAGCAAGTGATGCGGAACTTCAACACAAAAATTGCAGTCGCGAGTTTCATAAGTACGGCCTTGCAAAGAAGTGCTGGCAATAGGCCATCAACGTCTGCAGCTGATGGTGCAAAACCAAAGAAACAGCAGGTTGGAAGCTGTTTTCTCTGCTACATCCATGACCAACACAGAAGACGAACGCGTAACATGTGCAGAATATGTCAGCGCCCAATATGCATTCTTCAAATACATTTACATGTAATATTTGTGAAAATAATGAAGACAATTGAATAAATTAAATTTGTTTGCATATTTAGTTATAAGAAATAATCAATAAAATAATATTTTATAAAGAAAATAATAAACAAAAATTTTTTTCCTTCAAAAAATGAGAAAAAACGAGAAAAAAGCTACTGGCCACACCTGCACCCGGGTATATGAAGTCGTAGGTGTCAACTTTGAAAGCTTATATCTCATCAATGCATGGACCTAGCATGAAAAATAAGACACCAATCGACGTAGATTTACTTCGTTTTTCCAGATCAAAAATTTCAATATCTTTAGCGATTTAGGAGCTACATCACTCCAAAGTAGCTACTGGCCACACCTGTACTTGGGTATAAGTCCTAGGGTTAATTTTTCTGACGACTAATTTCGAGTGTTTTATTGGCAGAAGAAATAAAAATTGCTAAAATAATTAAACTAAACATGGATATCGATGAAAAATTAATTGAATAGTTGCGGAAAATCCCCATTATCTATAATCTGGGCTTGGAGGACTACAAAAATATAAAGAACAAGTAAGGAAGGCTAAGTTCGGGTGTAACCGAACATTACATACTCAGTTGAGAGCTATGGAGACAAAATAAGGGAAAATCACCATGTAGGAAATTGAACCTTGGCTAACCCTGGAATGTGTTTGTATGACATGTGTATCAAATGGAAGGTATTAAAGGGGAGGGAGTGGGCCGTTGTTGTATTGGTGGACGCCATTTAGGGATATCGCCATAAAGGTGGACCAGGGCTGACTCTAGAATTTGTTTGTACGATATGGGTATCAAATGATAGGTGTTAATGAGTATTTTAAATGGGCGTGGGCCTTTATTCTATAGGTGGAAGCCTTTTCGAGATATCGCCATAAAGGTGGACCAGGGGTGACTCTATAATGTGTTTGTAGGATATGGGTATCAAATTAAAGGTATTAATGAGAGTTTTGAAACGGAGTGGTGGTAGTTGTATATTTGAAGGCATTTTCGAGATATCGACCAAAATGTGGGCCAGAGTGACCCAGACCATCATCTGTCGGGTACCGCTAATTTATTTATATATGTAATACCACGAACAGTATTCCTGCCAATATCCCAAGGGCTTTTGATTTCGCCCTGCAGAACTTTTTCATTTTATTCTACTTAATATGGTAGGTGTCACACCCATTTTACAAAGTTTTTTTCTAAAGTTATATTTTGGGTCAATAAACCAATCCAATTACCATGTTTCATCCCTTTTTTCGTATTTGGTATAGAATTTTCATTTTTCGTAATTTTCGATATCGACAAAGTGGACGTGGTCATAGTCGGATTTCGGCCATTTTTTGTATCAATACAAAGTGAGTTTAGATAATTACGTGAACTGAGTTTAGTAAAGATATATCGATTTTTGTTCAAGTTATCATGTTAGCGACCGAGCGGAAGGACAGACGGTCGACTGTGTATAAAAACTGGGCGTGGCTTCAATCGATTTCGCCCTTTTTCACAGAAAACAGTTATCGTCCTAAAATCTAAGCTACTACCAAATTTAACAAGGATTGGTAAATTTTTGTTCGACTTATGGCATTAAAAGTATCCTAGACAAATTAAATGAAAAAGGACGGAGACATGCCCATTTTGAAATTTTCTTTTATCTTTGTATTTTGTTGCACCATATCATTACTGGAGTTGAATGTTGACATAATTTACTTATATACTGTAAAGATATTAACTTCTTTATTTTACATATAGTAATATGAGTAACGTTCCTGCCAAATTTCATCATGATATCTGTAATGACTGCCAAATTACAGCTTGCAAAACTTCTAAATTACCTTCTTTTAAAAGTGGGTGGTGGCACGCCCATTGTCCAAAATTTTACTAATTTTCTATTCTGCATCATAAGGTTAACTCACCTACCAACCTTCATGGCTTTATCCGTCTTTGGTACTCTACATTTTTAAATTTGCTTCAAAATTATATCCAGTTTGCTAGCTTTACCCGCGCTCCACGAAAAAATAAAATTAAACTTAAACATTGGATAAGTTTTGACCTTATCAAGAAGACAAAGCTTAAGAGACTGGGTGCAAAGTGTAGGAAACACCCAAATAATCAAGAGCTCCATTCCAGGTATAAAAAGTTGTGTGAACAATTACAAAAGAATATTAAGTGGCAGAGAGATACTTATTTTCGTAATAGGTTACTAGAATGTAGCGGCAACGCAAAGAAGGAATGGGAAATTGTTAATAGTATTATCAACCCAAACGGCATCGGTGATGAAAAGTCTATTGCTCTAAGTGATCGTGGCAGCATCATTGACGACTCCTCTGCTGTATCTAATATATTTAATGATTTTTTTGCTTCAGTCGGTCAATCTAATGCCTCTTCCTGCAATTGTGTGATGTCAGGTAGGAAAGGAACTAGTTCAGGTAATAGTTTTTTGTTTGAACCTTTCTCTGGCTCTGAGATCCTAACAATAATAAAACAACTTAACAACTCCGGTTCTTGTGGTCATGATGCTATTTCCAACCAGTTGCTTAAAAATATAGCCCTTAACCTACTAGACATTCTGAAACATCTCTTTAATGCTAGTGTATACTCAGGAACTTTTCCAGAAGACTTGAAATGTACGATTATTATTCCTCTGTTCAAAAAGGGTAACAGGGAAGATAAAGACAATTATAGGCCAATTTCATTAGAACCTTCCATTTCTAAGGTTTTCGAGAAAGCCCTTAAAAGCCGTATTTTACTTTTTCTTGAAAGCAAGAGCTTTTTCAGCCCAAGGCAGTTTGGATTTAGAGCCAACCGGTCAACCGAGGATGATCTATTAGATTTTTGTATATTTATTCACCAAGAATTGGACAGTAAAAAACATTGCGCATTCCACAAGGTTCCGTCCTCGGTCCTATTTTATTTCTGGTCTACGTAAATTCAATTTTCGACATGCCATTCTTAGGGAAGGTCACTGCATTTGCAGATGATCTAGCGATAGCTTACGGCTCATCAAATACGTTCGACTTGATAAGTAGCATAAATCATGATGTACATGTTTTAAGAACGTGGTTCGCTAAACACAAGCTCGTTGTTAGCAATAAGACCAAGCTAATGTTTTTTAGCTTGAATGCAAAAATAAGACCAGACGTAGACATTGTTTTCCACTCCTCCAGTTGTGAGCGTCTCGCTCTCCACGATAATTCGTGCCAAATGGCTCAGTATGGTATTTTTAATCCGCTCGCTATTTGTAATAACGAGTGCTTTATAATTGACGTTGTTGAAGACTTTCGGTATCTAGGTGTAACTGTAGATCAAAATATGAACTGGGGCATCCACATATCCCGCCTAAAGCATTATCTCCAATATTCTTTACGTTGTTTCTATCATCTCAGAGGTTGCTGCTCTAACTACACCCTTAAAACGGTTTATTATGCGCTTGTTCATTCTAAATTGTTATATGGTATCAGCTGTTGGGGGGGAGCATCCTTTAATAAAATTCAGTCTATCCTAGTTTTACAAAAATTCGTTATTCGTAAAATATCTAGTGTAAATCGACTGCATCCCTCAAGAGAGCTTTTTAGAGATCTAAGGATTCTTCCAATAAGGGACCTTTATTATTTTAAAGTTTTAAAAATCTTTTTCATTAGGTGTGGTTATCTGCAGAGTATGAGGTCGGAAACTTATAACCTTAGGATAAACTTTCATCCTACAGTTATTGTTCCTCCTTCCAGAACCACACGCTCAACAAAGTTTTATACAATTGTATCCAGGAAACTCTTCAACATACTACCCTCCGAAATTCGGGCCAAGAGGAATGTTCTACAATTTACAAAATGTGTGAAATCCTTTCTTCTGAGTTTCTCAAATAATGAAATCGAAGTTTTGCTACGACCTATTCAATAAGCAGCTTATTAACAGAGACTAAAAGCAAATAATAGTAGTAACTTTCTTTACTTTATTTTATATACCTACACCATTATTTTTTCTTTTACTTACTTTTAGCTTTTCCAATAGTAGCATCTTGTAATTAGGCTAAAAATCATATGTAGGTTTTAAAAAAATTATAACTTAATTTCTATATTTAGCAGTCACCCCACTGCACTAATGTTTCAATATTTTTGATAGATATGACATTTGTCACTATGTTAAGCTTAACATAAAAAATGTCTTACCTTTTTCTTATATCTACACGGTCTCATACACATATTATGCATTCGTTAATTTATACTTCATAATGTTAAACTTTTTTATTTTTTTTTTGCTATTGTAACTTTGCTACATATGTAAATAGATAGGTATAAGAAAAATGCTCAATAAAAATGAAATGAATGAAATGAAAATTATTGCACTTTTTCGGTTTTTCGAAATTTTCGATATCGAAAAAGTGGGCGTGGTTATAGTCTGATGTCGTTCATTTTAAATAGCGATCTTAGATGAATGCCCAGGAATCTACATACCAAATTTCATCAAGATACCTCAAAATGTACTCAAGTTATCGTGTTAACGGACGGACGGACATGGCTCAATCAAATTCTTTTTCGATACTGATGATTTTGATATATGGAAGTCTATATCTATCTCGATTCTTTTATACCTGTACAACCAACCGTTATTCAATCAAAGTTAATATACTCTGTGAGCTCTGCTCAACTGAGTATAAAAAGAACTGGCATGGAGGCAGGTCTCCTCTGCTATGCAAAATGAAAGTTAGTATAAGTTAGTAGAGAAATAATGCAAAAAGCGGTGGAAGGGTTTGCAAGACTCCTACAAACGAATTAAAAGGCCCCTGCTGCTTGCTTCGGTAGTAGCGCCCCAAGTCCGAAACGAATATGGCGCTATATGGAAGCCATGTCATTCCTGGATAATGTACAAGCATCCCCAAGGTAATTGAAAAAACCTATACAATTTAATTTTATGCATTAAATATAAACTTTTGTAGCACAATCGTTACTGACAGTTATGCTGAAAGTGACAGTACCAGTGTTATTTCCCCCATCATCAAAGGACTCAACTCCACCACCTCGCAAGAACGGTTCTCCACGGCCTGGCGCAAGAGCACGAAGAGTGAGTGCATTGTACTAATGTATTTTAGAATGTAAATTTTATTAAGTAAAAATTTAATTTTACAGGAAACTCAGTTTAACGAATTTTCAGAACTTGCTTCTCAAAGCATTACCAATACATGCTCTGCATTTTCTAGTCAAGCAAAGGAATTGGACTCTACGTTTCTACACTTTCAAACTTTGACCAGCAAAATAAAGGAGTCCGGAATTCCAAAGAACGTTGCTAACAAAATTAAGGCTAAAGTGTTGGCACTGGTCATGGTGGAATAACCAGGTGAAGTAAGCCGTCAATTTGATCAAGTTGTTTTATGATATATTAGAAGGTCATATGTTTAACTTCCGACTCTCAAAGTCAAATCAACAGAGCAGATGGAAAGAACAATGGATTTTTAGAGATCGAAATACATTTAAAAGTATTTCGATCACTTCCAAGTGTGACTGTAAAACTTTTCATCAAATCCGTAACCCATTTAAGTGCGCAAAGTTCCTAGAGTTCAACTATATAATGGATAACACCACTCCCACTTATGTCCGGTTTTTCGATAAAAGCTTCAACTGCAGTTGAAGTTGAGGTAAGTTTACTTTAGACGCATTATTGAATTTTACTACTCATCGCAGTTTAAGTTTTTAATTTTATTCGATGCCTAAGGTAATATAAGCTCTCATTGGTCCTGTGTATCCCCTTTGTATTGGCTTTAGGTTGCACTGATATGCTGAAAAGAACAGTCTGTAATGGCCTTCGTAGCAAGACATTTATTATTCTACTCCTACTTTTCCAAAGCGGGTAAACATTTTACTCTCTTCTGACCGTTGAAAATACATCCCTACCGTTTCAGATAGCGTACATCTTCTATCTCTTTTTATTTACTTCACCTGGTGATTCCACCATGGGCACTGGTATTTTTTGAAATAGAAAACCTAAATAATATGTAAATTTTTCTTGTCATTAACATTTATGCTTTCTTTGGATTAACTACAAAATGCAGAGCTTTGTTTATGGAAGTTTTAAATGCATATGACGAAGATTCACTTTCGTTCAGTTGCATTATATAACACAGTGCTTCCAAAAAGACAAAAAAGTAAAACCACCTGGGCAGAAATACTTATGTATTTTCTTATCCCTTTTCTCCACTAGAACAAAAATCGGGGTATGAAATTATCCGGACACCTTTAAAATCTTGAATAGTTTCATACCTCGATTTTTGTTTTATTAGAGGAAAGATATAAGGAAAAAATTATTTCTTTCTAGGTAGCTTTACTGTTGGTGGTACTGTGCTATATCGCGAAAATGGATGGAAAAGAATTTTCGTTAACTTGTAGAATAAAAGCTTCGATATAAATTCCCGTACACAATTAAATTTTTTGAACACAGCCAATTTTAATACACAAAAAAGTTTAAAAATGTTGAATATTATAAATATGGTAGTACAACACTTTTAAATTTTTACAAATGACTACCTAAGGTACATACACCTGTGCATACAAAAATAGCAGCAAAATTTCATCAGCTAAGTGCAACACTTTTTTAAATTTTTTACAAATGACTACGTAAGGTACATACACCTGTGCATACAAAAATAGCAGCAAAAATTTCCTTAGCTTAGTACAACACTTTTTTAAAATTTTTACAAATGACTACTTAAGGTACACACACCTGTGCACACAAAAATAGCAGCAAAATTTCATTAGCTTAGTGCAACACTTTTTTAAATTTTTTACAAATGACTACTTAAGGTACATACACCTGTGCATACAAAAATAGCAGCAAAAATTTCATTAGCTTAGTGCAACACTTTTTTAAAATTTTTACAAATGACTACTTAAGGTACACACACCTGTGCACACAAAAATAGCAGCAAAATTTCATTAGCTTAGTGCAACACTTTTTTAAATTTTTTACAAATGACTACTTAAGGTACATACACCTGTGCATACAAAAATAGCAGCAAAAATTTCATTAGCTTAGTGCAACACTTTTTTAAAATTTTTACAAATGACTACTTAAGGTACACACACCTGTGCACACAAAAATAGCAGCAAAATTTCATCAGCTTAGTGCAACACTTTTTTAAATTTTTTACAAATGACTACTTAAGGTACATACACCTGTGCATACAAAAATAGCAGCAAAAATTTCATTAGCTTAGTGCAACACTTTTTTAAAATTTTTACAAATGACTACTTCAGGTACACACACCTGTGCATACAAAAATAGCAACAAAATTTCATCAGATTAGTGCAACACTTTTTATAAGCTTTTATTTAGTTTCACTTTTGTTGTCTGTAATGGAATCTTGCAAGTTAAATTTGATACACTTCCCGGTGTCCGATTGAGCTGAAATTTTGCACACATGTATAACTCCGATGACAATGCAATATTACTTTGTTAGAATTCGATAAATTAATCGATAACACAGTTATCGGTAAAGATTTGTATTTACTTTGGCATAACAGCCTAAGTCCCATACAAACCCGCCGGTACCTATCCGTGGATTGTGATAATTGGACGTGGTTAATCACGCGTGGTGAATCTCAACGCTTGTGAAAAGCGGAGACACAACCCTCTGTTGTATTTCTGTGTATAACCAACATAGCTGAAATTTTAAGGCTGTTTAACTCTGTAATCTTTTTTGTAATTTATTTTGCTTTTGGAAAAATTACCTATTTGAAAAAAGCTGGCTGAAAAATATTGGCATAACAGCTTAAGTTAAATCAAGAATGGAAAAACTTGGAAAATTTGAGCAGATGTGGCAATTTCGCGTGTCCGTTGAACGAAATATTGAAAATCTATTGATCATCGCTAGGAAATTAGCGACATTCCATCAACTTAGCAGCACTTTAGCATTACTACTGTTATTAGCCGTGTTTTTTAACACGCGCGTATACGTTTCGTTTGCGCGTGTTAAAAAACGCCTATCTTCGCTTAGATAATGCTTAGGAGACCCATCTAGCGGCTGTGGTAAAACAACTAGCTACAGCAACAGGGTGTAGCGAAAAGCGGAGACGCAACGCTCTGATGGCCATAGGGTATAACATATAGCTGAATCAGTTGCGATGAATTGTGTACACACATAGAACACATAGAATTAGTTAGAAGGTGAAACAAAGACACATATTTCAGTTACATCTGAGTATAATGCGTATTGAAATTTAGTAGGGCAAAATTTATGCGCAGCAATTTCAGAGGTGTATTTATAGTTTGTCTCTTAGCAGTCAATATAAAGTTTAAGCGTAAACGGATATACGCGTGTTAAAAAACACGGCTATTATTTGGCCGCTCAAACACACCCATATTAATTTGCATTAAATTTAAAATATACAACTCAAAAATGACTCCGGTTGTTATGTCCGCAGCATTTATTTGGTGCAAATACAACATAATAATTTACACGGCCAAAGCCATAATAATTTGCACGGGTCATCAATTCTTTCTCTGATTCAAAAGCTGAACTACCAGCGCTACCGCCATCAGCTCAGTGTCATCATTGTCAGTAGCGCCAATAACACCAAACTCGTGCCTCACAAACAAAATTCGTTTCACTCAATAGTGCAAGTGAAATGTACTACGCACTCACTACTAAGTAGCGTCAAAAATTCGATTGGAGTAATTTCGTCAATGAGCTACCATTGAGCTGGCACCGCATTGGCGCTGGCGCCATGCAATTTACATCACTAAAATTGCACGAATGTCCGGCTCATGACTTTGTTAATCCAGATGGTGAAAACGAAGACTCAAAGGAATGCAACCTTGCAAACAACAGCCGTCATTTTCAAAGTGTAAAAATTCTGTGATACAACGAACGCTAACGCCGTTAGGCTGTTATCGGTAATTGTTGCATACTTTTCTGCGCACTTGATTTTGTTTTACAGATTTTTGGCGATGGAATTTTAGCTAAGCGAAAGTAGGAATTTTATTTTAAAACAGATTTAACCCACAGATGAGAGATATGCAATAAGTAGTTGTAAACAGAACGCGGCATAGGCAAAGTTAAGTTATTTAACACTGTTTGACACAATTTTATATGTGCTCTCTGTCAAAAATGCTTCAACTAACTTAGTCACATTTTATTTCGATTATGAATATGCCCCCATATATTCGGATTATGATATAATAAAATTAAAGAAAGAAATAAAATTAAAGTAAAAAAACTTTTTTTTAAAATAAGCTTTTATTATTGGTTAATAAAATTAACTAAAAAGTAAACAATAAATTGACTCTAAAGAAATATAACACTTTATAAGTTCATTGTAAGCTTTAACAATAATTAGGCTTTTTCGTCTGCGACAAAAGAATTCTATATTGTACATAATTATATATTTTTAACATTAAAACTTTACACCTAAATTATTAAACCTTACAGTTTATATCACAGTCCTAATTGTTCTAATAAAAGCGTGTTACATTGTGATAGCAAGAAAAGCAGATCCTAAATGATCATAATTATACCATCAAAATTTAACGCGTTTTTTATTAGAACAATTAGGACTGTGATATAAACTGTAAGGTTTAATAATTTAGGTGTAAAGTTTTAATGTTAAAAATATATAATTATGTACAATATAGAATTCTTTTGTCGCAGACGAAAAAGCTTAATTATCGTTAAAGCTTACAATGAACTTATAAAGTGTTATATTTCTTTAGAGTCAATTTATTGTTTACTTTTTAGTTAATTTTATTAACCAATAATAAAAGCTTATTTTTAAAAAAGTTTTTTTTTCTTTAATTTTATTTTATTATCTAGATAATTTCTAGATACGGCAACAGCTCGATTTCTTTACCCAACAAACATGGAAAAAATATTTCTCCAGCCTTAGAAAAATATATATCTAGTTCCGAAGCTGATATCCAACATCATGCTGTAATTTCTTTTAAACCAGATAGTTATCAAGTTGTTATCTAACTTCATTCTCCAATCATTATCCAACCTTTGAGAAATTCTGTAAAATGTTTAGTTCTCGAGTTGACCTCCATCGTCATTCTCAAATTACTTGATTTTGAGAAATGCACAGTTTTCAAATCTGCAGTTTATATCCTACTATGGATATCGAGTTGAGGTGGGTTGAAAAAATCTTCCCCGAGGTGGTACGACCAAAGCCAAGTTAGGTTAGGTTGAGGTGGCTGTCCGAGGGCACACATAGGCCGGTAGTATTAGGCCCATTGTGATACCACGAAAATACACCGTTACCTTTCCTCTTCGAACCATTTTGAGGACCTGATGGCAGCTACCAAGTCCTCGACGTCATGCTCCACAACCTGGCTCAGATTATCAAGAAATGGATCACCCAGAAAGCGCTGTCCTGCTCCGCTTAATGCTGGGCAGTGCAAATGAGGTGAACCACCATTTCTTCATCCTCTTTACAACTCCTACAGCATCGATGATAAGGCGTTCCTAAACTTTCTGCATGCCTACCTAAGAGGCAATGACCAGTTAGTGCCCCAAACAATTGTGAAATTGTATGCCTTCTTAGGTGGTACACCTGACGGGATCTTTTAGGATCCCATTTAGGCCAGGTTTCTTTTGATACCCCGGTGTTCGTAGCCATCTTTTGTCGGCTTGACGGTGGATGTGCTCTTTTAGCATTAGCTTGCATGTGGACAGGGGCATACCTAAGCGTTCTTGGCCAGGAAGAACCTGCCTGGTTTTACCCTGCCTAGCGAGTTCATCTGCAATGCTGTTTCCCTCGATCTCCCTATACCCAGGGACCCATGTGAGGTGTACACGGTTCTGTTGAGCCGTCTCTTGAAGACATCGGCGACAGTTTAGTGCTAGTTTATAATTGAACGAGTAAAAGTCAAGAGATTTTATGGCAGCTTGGCTGTCGCTGAAAATAAAAATGTCTTTGCCAACGGTGTGTGACCTTATCCTAGCTGCGGCTTCCATTATGGCTGGAACTTCAGCCTGGATACACTGCAGTGGTCGGGTAGTCTGAAGGAGAGCTGGAGGACAAGGTCCTTTGAGTATACTCCACCTCCAACTCTACCGTTTAGCTTGGAGCCGTCCGTGTATATGGAAATGTTGCTGTCAATAGCAAGGCACCTATCCGACTCCGCCCAGTCATCACTGTTTATCTTAAAGTTAGTTTCCGCAACTGTTGTGGTCGCACAGCGATCCGTGCTAGGAGGAAGAATACTGTATTTGTTTAGTATACTTGAGTGTCCTGTGGTCTTGTTGCTCCAACACAACTCCCTTAGACGCAGACATATGTTTATTGTGAGAAATATACACCTGGTTGATAACAGTAAAGAAGCGCTATTAATAAAAAATAATTTATACATATTTTATTTTATTTTCGTAAAAATACTTTAGCATTGTAATCTTACATTCGAGTCCGGTGGGAGAACCACACAAAAATACAAGTTGTAATCTGTAATCTATTTTTTTCAACTCTAAAAAATTTCCTTTTATAATTCTCAATTTGAATCGAAACAACTTTTGAGATTTTAGAAGTATGCCTCGTTATCAACATGAGCTGTTGTGGTACTTAAGCCCAAATGTGTGTTTGGTATATTCGACGCCATTGCCAACGAACGCAAATAACTGATAGGTTAACTAGAGTTTAAGTCTGTCACAGGCATGCTTAACCAACGAACCGATATCATTTCGTTACGATAATTAACGTTAATAAACGAAACAAAGTCATTTCGTTTCGTTTATTAACGTTAAGAACGTCAAATTAACGAAGTGATTTTGCTTCGTTTTCTGCCATATCAAAACGAAATCAAATCGTTTATGTTGATTATTAATTTCAAACTATGCTGGCAAAGCTGATTGATGGCGGAGTCATTAAAGGTGAAGGCATTAGCCAAGCTGATTGAAACTTTTCTCATGAATTTTGACAGTACGAACATTTCTCAGAGTATTTTGACATTACCACCAACGAATTACACAAACAAATTACATGGAGTTCGTGTGTATGTCCGCTCGCTGTTAGCACCTTACTGGCTTCACCATGGCTATAGCATTGCCAGCACAATTCAAACTTTAAGTATCACGTTTTTGTTAACGTTTTTACCGTTAACGAAAGCTTTTCGTTTCGGTTAAAAACGAGATACAATTTATCTTGATAATTTCTTTATCGATAATATTTCGAAGTGTTTCAACGGAAACGGTGGAAATTTTTTGATAAACGATTAGCTTAACGTTAAGGTGCATCCCTGGTCTGTCAGATCGGCCACTTAAGCTCAGCTTAAGACTGAAAAACTGCAGAATAAGTTTAAGCGTAGTTTAACTGACAAACTGCGTTGAACTTGTACTGAAAAACCGGGCGTTAAGGTAACAGTAAAACGCCTTGCTGACTTTTTCGCTTTGAAGCGAGCAAAGCTATTTCGAATTGGGTGATTGTCTGTTTTGAGGAGCGTCCTCTCATGTATAACTGTGATAACAGTAGCTACGACATACACCAAGTTCAATGGATAAATTCATGGTGAATATACCCAACTTGTTCGGTACTTGAATATTCTTGCTGAGTGACGTATTACTATTACCGTATGTGCTTAATGGTCATTTACGGGATTTAAAAACAGGAAAAAAATTTTCGCCCCATCTTGTGGATTTTCTTAAAAACAAAAGTTTCACGTATTTACTTTTGCATCAGTTTTTAAGCAAATTCGGCAAGTTTACCAAAGTATTTTAACCCTTACCTGCTTGGTTTTCCAGCGGAACGTGTAGCTCTTCCTGTCTTCATGGGTCGTGCGCCTCAGCTTTAGTTCCCTGAAGAACTGTTCAGGATCGGGGTCCTTCTCTTCATATACGTGTTGGATGTCCCTTCGTTTGGGGCCGTGCCGTTCTTGTGGCTCTGGTGCCAAATCTGGTTTTGTGCCTGGTTCCTTTGTGGACATCAGCAGGGGGTCGATTCCGGTTGTGCGTATCGTAAAGTGAAAAGTATTAACACCAATTCACCACGATTATTGATTCCCGTTTTGCGTTAAAACTTCAAATTGAAATGAAGTGAAAACAAAGTTAACGCCGATACAAATTTTGTGTTAACATTTGAATTTAAAAAAATTGTCAAACAAACAACATCAAAGAAAAAGAAAACAAAAACAAAAGAAATCTGTCATAATTTATCATTCAGCAAAAAAAACTTCACACATCGTAATTTCAATTGTTATTCAGCTAACAGTTTTCACAGCAGTTATAAGAATCGCATTTTCGAACCCAGTGAAGTGAAAAAATGAAAACATTAAGTGATAACCAAAGTGATAAATTTTTTTTCACTTCACTATAACGCTCAACCGGAATCGACCACGAGGTGTTCCGTTATTGGTGGCCCATAAAAAAATAGTATTTTTTGAATTTTTGCTTTGTTTTCCGGCCACACCGTTGCCTTGAACGGCGTTCGCCACGGGCGTATCGGTTCCGGCGGGTCTGGTGGTGTGGGTTGTCGGTGCTTTCGGCTCATCGTTTGGGCGGTTTTATTCCTGCAATGAGTAAGTAAAACGGTGATTGTATAGGTTTCGCACGGCTTTTGGTCTTGTACGTGCGCGTGCGTTTGGGTTGCTCTGGATGGCCTACTTTCACCATGTTCGTTGAAACATATTCCACTACCAGGTATGGGCCGGAAAATTTCGGTGCCAACTTTTGGGCGAGTTTGTCTACCGCAGACGAGGCGTAGGCTGCCGGTGGTCGTTCAAAAACGATGCTAATGCTTTCCCGATGAACTGTTTCCCATTGTCCGTGAGGAAGGTTTTCGGGCAGCCAAATCGGTAGATGACTCTTTCTTGTATCGCTTTGATTACGCTTGCCGTGGCCGCTTGTCTCACTGGGATCAATTCCACCCACTTGAAGAATTTATCCACCATGACGAGGAAACAAGTATTTCCTTGCTTGGACCGGGGCGGTGGCCCAACGAAGTCAGCGGTTACTATTTCCCACGGCCGTAATAAAATGGATAAGCGTTTTTTTATGCGCAAACGTGAACGTATACGCGTGGAAAAAAAACACGGCTATTGTTGTTGCCTTTTGCATGTTAAATTTCTATCCGTATCTGGATCACGCTTCATTGGAACGCAGCAAGAGAGATAGTTGTGATTTTAGATGCGATTATTCTCTATATGGAGCGTAAGAATTTTTCTTAAAGCGGAAACCCAATCAATTTTGTAACAAAGTAACGCAAAAGAAATTCAAAAACTTTCGTTTTGCTGGTATTAGCTGTATTTTTTTTTTCATCTATAGACGTTTACGCTTAAACCCAATATCGACTGCTAAGCGCCAAACTTTAAATAAACCTCTGAAATTGCTGCGCATAAAATTTGTACAACTAAAATTCAATACGCATTATACTCAGATGCAACTGAAATATGTGTCTATGTTTCAACTATACACTAATTCTATGTATCACCTCTTAAAATAGAGCGTGTCCACTATTCATCGCAACAATTCAGCTATATGTTATACATTATGGCCACCAGAGGTTTGTGTCTCGTATTTAAGTACACCCTGTGCTGTAGCTAGTTTAACACTGCCGCTAGATGGGTCTCCTGAACATTATCTAAGCGAGGATAGGCGTTTTTCTCCACGCGCAAACGAAACGTATACGCGTGTAAAAAAACACGGCTAATAATAAGATTATGAAATTTTCTATTATATTTTATTTATTCATCTATTTTAACAATTTACTTACATTTTCAATGCCAGTTTATGATCGAATGAAAGTGGAACGTAACGATTACGTTCAATCACTCGTCACGTATGTTGCGATCCAAAATTACGATAGAAATAGTACGTTCACGTATGTCATAATCCGAAAATCATGCTTTTACGTGACAAGCTATACGATAACGGATGTTACGGGATGGCCCCTAATTTTTTATTGATGATTGATTAGGTGCTCCCACGATGGACATAGCAAAGATCCTTATTAGCGCCTCGTGCTCGTACGTGCTCCCTCATTGGGTAGTAAAATTTTGAAAATAATCCATTATATATATTTTTCTAATTCCAGACTAAAATGGGTAATAGAGTGTGTGTCTTGACCGGACGCAGCGCTCGGACAAGTATTTAGTTCGACCAAAATGAAATGAAAAGAAAAGTGCAGTATTAATATTTAATATTAATAGATACTTTATTTTCATGTATTTGGTCAAATTCAATAATTAATATATATATATACATATGTACATATGTATTTTTACAGATTACCTCTAATTGCTGGATCTGGCTGGAACACATCTCGCTGCGCTGAAGTTTTAAAACAAGTAAAGGAATGCAAGATTTGATCTTGCCAATTTTACCGGTCGAACTGTTTATTTCTTCCAGCGATGATTTAACATAGCTAGCATAAATTTCGACCGCTAATGTTAACTAATCAAATTACGAGGGCGACACGCGAAGTTTAAAAGTTTTAGCTCTAGGCCTAAACAGTGTGCGTCGTTAGATGTGGATAGGGAGTACCGCTGCATGCGTTTCTATTGGAGGCAGAAATGTGAGTAAATTATTGAGGTTTAAATTATTATTGAAGACTAAATAGCACAAGAACTTCAAAAAAGACCATGGCCGACCAGAAGAAAACGGCTTTTATTATTCTAATACCTGTATGACACTACTTTATTTTCATTTGGATTTTAAGATAGAAGTACTGACGAACCTTTTTCGAAACACAAAAACAATTTGTAACAAGGGAAAACGAACAAAATTTTTATTTAAAGCAAGCTATTCTAGCTGAACGTGAACATATAGCAGAAGACTAAACAAAAAAATGTTGAAGCGCATACGATGATTGAAACTGCCATATTGCATAAATGTCGTGATGAATTATTAGCAAAAAATCAACATGCTGTTCAACTAGAAAGAATTAGAAGAAAGGCAAACGCAAATCGAAGCCGAGCGTAAATCGATGAAAGCTGTAATGATGCAATGGGAGGAGCAAAGTAAACATGTCGATGCTATAGAGAGGGAATGGAAAGATAAGGTACAAACTTTGGAGCGATCGCACCGAAAGGCGTTGACAGCATGGCAAAAGAAATAAAATTCAGCAAAACATACAGCAGCGAATTATAAGCGTTACGCCGAAGATAAAGAAGCACATATGTTGCGAGAATATGATCGGCTTAAAACAGAATATGATGCTTCACTGACAAAGATCTAAACTCGTATGAAGGATACCCTGAAAAAACGGAATCGTGAGATGAGGGAAACTATAGCTGCGATAGAGAAACATCATGAGTTATGTTATGACAAGGAAAATAGAAAATGAAATTAAGATCTTCATTCTGTATTACGAACGATAGTTCAAACGATTGATTCGCCTCCAAACGACTGCGTCTAGCAATGGTATTCTTCGGACTTTACTTTTCTTACTTTATGTCAAACAGGAAGGCGAAAGCAACTGTCAAATGATATGTTACCATCGTTTACAATAGTGCGATTCGTCTCTGAGGCGAAACGAACGTTCCTTTTGTATATAGAATGGGCCCCTAAATAATTGTTTTAGACAGTGGATACGAAGGGCATTTATCGTACATTTATTTTAATGATATTAGTTTATAGTCTTGCTATTATCATAATGTTCAAATAAATTCTTTTTTATAAAAAGTTGAAATTAACGGGTAAATTTTTATGATCTTGAAATTTAATGGTATGTTCATCTTATACATTTGCAAATTTTAATGAGTTATAGACACCTTTCATAATAATTTGTTTACATTGATATGTTATATTAATCTATTGCATCGAGCAAATAAAATAAACAACAATACCTACATAAAAAATAAAATAAATAACATAAATTTCGATAGACACAAACTCTTTGACTTTATCTTCGGATTAGGGTTCCAAAACAAGTATTTTGATACCTCTCCAAAATTTTAGGACGTGTATTAAGGGTGCCTTGCGGCCTTATAGTAATACCTTTGTATGCATATTACAATTAAGTTGGTGTATATTGAATTAGGGAGATATTAAATTAGATAATCAATCATTTTGTAAACTAATTTATCTATTGAGGGGCCGCGGACTTTTGCCATTATTATGCAGCTGTCGGCATAAGAAATGATAGTAACTCCTCCTTTATAGTTCTCCTTGATTTTGAAGTTTCGTTCCTAAACTTTGCCGACCACTCAAAAAGCTTGCACGCAATCTACTGAGCCAACGGAACGAAATAACACTTGGCGATTTTGTGATCGATCAGCGGAGACGGCGGAACATATCCTCTTGATATGTGACGCAATCTCAAGCCAAGAGAACTGTTGGGGTTCATCCTTGGATGAGGTGCTGTGAAAGAGGTGAGGGCAAAATAGACCAATGGTCGCAGTGCAATCAATAAATTATATATCCATGTAATGGAGAAGGAACGAGCCAGTTGTTGTTGTGTAGCAGTGCTTCGCCGTATCCAATAGGTGCGACCAATCACAAATTGTCATCAATGTCCTCTAACGAGAGTCCAACGAAACTTGCTGTTTCAACAGGGGTGACCCATTGTGAACCCGTTGGTTCCACATTACAATTAAATAGATGGTTGGTGTCATGTGGGGACGCATTGTAAGCGGGACATACATTTTGTATGTCGGGGTTGATTCCGGATAGGTAAGAGTTTAACCTGTTACAGTATCCAGATCGAAGTTGAGCTGGATTGACGCGCTTTTTTGTACGGATAGCGCGTTTCTCCTCTGCTAGTTCTGAGTACTTTTCTTCGAGTACCGGATTTGCCGGGCAACTCCTGGCATAGAGGTCCGAAGCCTGTTTGTGGATATCACCCAGGAACTGCTTGTGCTTTTTGGCATAATACGACTGTGTTCTCAGTTGCCGTATTTCCTCATAATGCTTACGGATATGGCCTCTTATGGCCACTGGGCGGTGTAGTCTCATTAATGAGATGTCTGGTTGGATGCCCAGTTTGTGGATATTTAAGAGAAACTGTTTGGTTAGCATTTTATTTCTCTCCCTAATGGGGAGTACTATCGACTCATAGTGTAGATGGTGTTCTGGGGACTTAAGAAGACAGCCCGTAGCGATTCTGAGGGCAGTATTTTGGAAGGCTTGTATTTTCTTCCAGTGAGTAACCTTTATTTAAACTTGGCGACCATATCGGGGACGGATATCATGCCGGCCAATTGATTTGTAAGTGAAAAAGCGTTTTTTATCTTTACTCCAAGTGTTGCCTGCAAGAGATTTGAGGATTTTATTACGGCTATTGGTTTTCGGTACAATTGCGGCTGCATGTAGATCCTGATCGAAAGTCATTCCCAAGATTTTAGGGTATAAGACAGTCGGTAGCGTAGTGCCATCAACGTGGATGTTCACAATGGTCGACATTTGGGACGTCCATGTTGTAAATAAGGTCGCGGAGGATTTAGTCGGCGATAGTGCCAGGTTTCGCGAGGCGAAAAAACTGTAGAGATCAGGGAGATAGCCGTTTATTCTGTTGCAAAGCTCATCGATCTGTGGGCCTGGACCTGTGGCCATTATTTTGCAGTCATCGGCGTAGGAACCGATAGTGACTCCTTCTGGTGGTGATATGAAGAAGTTAATCAAAAGTGGCACCCCTTGTATAATAATTCTCTGGTTTGATGTTACTTTCCTGAATTGCACCGATGCTTGCCAATCAGACTTGGGGGAAAGGGAGACCCTTCTAGGTCTTCCATTAATGTACCGTGGTTGACCTTACCAAAAGCTTTTGAACGAGCCAGTCGTGGTTGACAGGCCAAGCAGCACCAGCACCGTCCTATGATGAGTGTTAATGGAGTTCAGTAGTGATATGCACTTTACGGAAGTCTGGATAACCGAAGAATTTCGTTTAAATGAGTTCTGACTGAAGGGATAATATCGGTAGATACTCGTTGGGTTCCCTGTTTTTGGTAGGGGGTTTATCCTTGCCATTCTCCGTTATTTTGGAATGGCAAGTGCTTTTAACGATAAGTAGAAAAAATGTGAGAGGCTGCAGATGCCCTCATGGTCAAGGTGTTTTGGCATCGGTATAGGTATTCCGTCTGGGACGTTTGGGAATTCTAGTCGATTAAATCGTTCAACTACTAACTAGTATGAATAGCACCACAAAATTCTAGTCAATGAACTAGAATGCTCGCATAATGTTCGTATAACTAACTAAGGTACATACACCTGTGCATACAAAAATAGCAGCAAAAATTTCATCAGCTTAGTGCAACACTTTTTTAAATTTTTACATATGACTAACTAAGGTACATACACCTGTTCATACAAAAATAGCAACGAAAATTTCTTCAGATTAGTACAACACTTTTTTAAATTTTTTACAAATGACTACCTAAGGTACATACACCTGTGCACACAAATATAGCAGCAAAATTTCATCAGCTTAGTGCAACACTTTTTTAAATTTTTACATATGACTAACTAAGGTACATACACCTGTGCATACAAAAATAGCAGTAAAAATTCCATCAGCTTAGTGCAACATTTTTTAAATTTTTACATATGACTAACTAAGGTACATACACCTGTGCATACAAAAATAGCAGCAAAAATTTCATCAGCTTAGTGCAACACTTTTTTAAATTTTTACATATGACTAACTAAGGTACATACACCTGTGCATACAAAAATAGCAGTAAAAATTCCATCAGCTTAGTGCAACACTTTTTAAAATTTTTACATATGACTAACTAAGGTACATACACCTGTGCATACAAAAATAGCAGCACAAATTTCATCAGTTTAGTGCAACACTTTTTTAAATTTTTACATATGACTAACTAAGGTACATACACCTGTGCATACAAAAAAAGCAGCAAAATTTCATCAGCTTAATGCAACACTTTTTAAAATTTTTTACAAATGACTACCTAAGGTACATACACCTGTGCACACAAATATAGCAGCACCAATTTCATCAGCTTAGTGCAACACTTTTAAATTTTTACATATGACTAACTAAGGTTCATACACCTGTGCATACAAAAATAGCAGCAAAAATTTCATTAGCTTAGTGCAACACTTTTTTAAATTTTTACATATGACTAACTAAGGTACATACACCTGTGCATACAAAAATAGCAGCAAAAATTTCATCAGCTTAGTGCAACACTTTTTTAAATTTTTACATATGACTAACTAAGGTACATACACCTGTGCATACAAAAATAGCAGCAAAAATTCCATCAGCTTAGTGCAACACTTTTTTAAATTTTTACATATGACTAACTAAGGTACATACACCTGTGCATACAAAAATAGCAGCAAAAATTTCATCAGCTTAGTGCAACACTTTTTAAAATTTTTTACAATTGACTACCTAAGGTACATACACCTGTGCACACAAATATAGCAGCACCAATTTCATCAGCTTAGTGCAACACTTTTAAATTTTTACATATGACTAACTAAGGTCATACACCTGTGCATACAAAAATAGCAGCACAAATTTCATTAGCTTAGTGCAACACTTTTTTAAATTTTTACATATGACTAACTAAGGTACATACACCTGTTCATACAAAAATAGCAACGAAAATTTCTTCAGATTAGTACAACACTTTTTTAAATTTTTTACAAATGACTACCTAAGGTACATACACCTGTGCACACAAATATAGCAGCAAAATTTCATCAGCTTAGTGCAACACTTTTTTAAATTTTTACATATGACTAACTAAGGTACATACACCTGTGCATACAAAAATAGCAGTAAAAATTCCATCAGCTTAGTGCAACATTTTTTTAAATTTTTACATATGACTAACTAAGGTACATACACCTGTGCATACAAAAATAGCAGCAAAAATTTCATCAGCTTAGTGCAACACTTTTTTAAATTTTTACATATGACTAACTAAGGTACATACACCTGTGCATACAAAAATAGCAGTAAAAATTCCATCAGCTTAGTGCAACACTTTTTAAAATTTTTACATATGACTAACTAAGGTACATACACCTGTGCATACAAAAATAGCAGCACAAATTTCATCAGTTTAGTGCAACACTTTTTTAAATTTTTACATATGACTAACTAAGGTACATACAACTGTGCATACAAAAAAAGCAGCAAAATTTCATCAGCTTAATGCAACACTTTTTAAAATTTTTTACAAATGACTACCTAAGGTACATACACCTGTGCACACAAATATAGCAGCACCAATTTCATCAGCTTAGTGCAACACTTTTAAATTTTTACATATGACTAACTAAGGTTCATACACCTGTGCATACAAAAATAGCAGCAAAAATTCCATTAGCTTAGTGCAACACTTTTTTAAATTTTTACATATGACTAACTAAGGTACATACACCTGTGCATACAAAAATAGCAGCAAAAATTTCATCAGCTTAGTGCAACACTTTTTTAAATTTTTACATATGACTAACTAAGGTACATACACCTGTGCATACAAAAATAGCAGCAAAAATTCCATCAGCTTAGTGCAACACTTTTTTAAATTTTTACATATGACTAACTAAGGTACATACACCTGTGCATACAAAAATAGCAGCAAAAATTTCATCAGCTTAGTGCAACACTTTTTAAAATTTTTTACAATTGACTACCTAAGGTACATACATCTGTGCACACAAATATAGCAGCACCAATTTCATCAGCTTAGTGCAACACTTTTAAATTTTTACATATGACTAACTAAGGTCATACACCTGTGCATACAAAAATAGCAGCACAAATTTCATTAGCTTAGTGCAACACTTTTTTAAATTTTTACATATGACTAACTAAGGTACATATACCTGTGCATACAAAAATAGCAGCAAAAATTGCATCAGCTTAGTGCAACACTTTTTAAAATTTTTACATATGACTAACTAAGGTACATACACCTGTGCATACAAAAATAGCAGCAAAAATTTCATCAGCTTAGTGCAACACTTTTTAAAATTTTTTACAATTGACTACCTAAGGTACATACACCTGTGCACACAAATATAGCAGCACCAATTTCACCAGCTTAGTGCAACACTTTTAAATTTTTACATATGACTACCTAAGGTACATACACCTGTGCACACAAATATAGCAGCAACAATTTCATCAGCTTAGTGCAACACTTTTTTAAATTTTTACATATGACTAACTAAGGTACATAAACCTGTGCATACAAAAATAGCAGCAAAAATTCCATCAGCTTAGTGCAACACTTTTTTAAATTTTTACATATGACTAACTAAGGTACATACACCTGTGCATACAAAAATAGCAGCAAAAATGTCATCAGTTTAGTGCAACACTTTTTTAAATTTTTACATATGACTAACTAAGGTACATACACCTGTGCATACAAAAATAGCAGCAAAATTTCATCAGCTTAGTGCAACACTTTTTAAAATTTTTTACAAATGACTACCTAAGGTACATACACCTGTGCACACAAATATAGCAGCCACAATTTCATCAGCTTAGTGCAACACTTTTTGAAATTTTTACATATGACTAACTAAGGTACATACACCTGTGCATACAAAAATAGCAGCAAAAATTCCATCAGCTTAGTGCAACACTTTTTTAAATTTTTACATATGACTAACTAAGGTACATACACCTGTGCATACAAAAATAGCAGCAAAAATGTCATCAGTTTAGTGCAACACTTTTTTAAATTTTTACATATGACTAACTAAGGTACATACACCTGTGCATACAAAAATAGCAGCAAAAATGTCATCAGTTTAGTGCAACACTTTTTTAAATTTTTACATATGACTAACTAAGGTACATACACCTGTGCATACAAAAATAGCAGCAAAAATTCCATCAGCTTAGTGCAACACTTTTTTAAATTTTTATATATGACTAACTAAGGTACATACACCTGTGCATACAAAAATAGCACCAAAAATGTCATCAGTTTAGTGCAACATTTTTTAAATTTTTACATATGACTAAGGTTCATACACCTGTGCATACAAAAATAGCAGCAAAAATTTCATTAGCTTAGTGCAACACTTTTTTAAATTTTTACATATGACTAACTAAGGTACATATACCTGTGCATACAAAAATAGCAGCAAAAATTTCATCAGCTTAGTGCAACACTTTTTTAAATTTTTACATATGACTAACTAAGGTACATACACCTGTGCATACAAAAATAGCAGCAAAAATTCCATCAGCTTAGTGCAACACTTTTTTAAATTTTTACATATGACTAACTAAGGTACATACACCTGTACATACAAAAATAGCAGCAAAAATGTCATCAGTTTAGTGCAACACTTTTTAAAATTTTTTACAAATGACTACCTAAGGTACATACACCTGTGCACACAAATATAGCAGCACCAATTTCATCAGCTTAGTGCAACACTTTTAAATTTTTACATATGACTAACTAAGGTACATACACCTGTGCATACAAAAATAGCAGCACAAATTTCATCAGCTTAGTGCAACACTTTTTAAAATTTTTTACAAATGACTACCTAAGGTACATACACCTGTGCACACAAATATAGCAGCAAAAATTTCATCAGCTTAGTGCAACACTTTTTTAAATTTTTACATATGACTAACTAAGGTACATACACCTGTGCATACAAAAATAGCAGCACAAATTTCATCAGCTTAGTGCAACACTTTTTTAAATTTTTACATATGATTAACTAAGGTACATACACCTGTGCATACAAATATAGCAGCAAAATTTCATCAGCTTAGTGCAACACTTTTTAAAATTTTTACATATGACTAACTAAGGTACATACACCTGTGCATACAAAAATAGCAGCACAAATTTCATCAGCTTAGTGCAACACTTTTTAAAATTTTTTACAAATGACTACCTAAGGTACATACACCTGTGCACACAAATATAGCAGCAAAAATTTCATCAGCTTAGTGCAACACTTTTTTAAATTTTTACATATGACTAACTAAGGTACATTCACCTGTGCATACAAAAATAGCAGCAAAAATTCCATCAGTTTAGTGCAACACTTTTTTAAATTTTTACATATGACTAACTAAGGTACATACACCTGTGCATACAAAAATAGCAGCAAAAATTCCATCAGCTTAGTGCAACACTTTTTTAAATTTTTACATATGACTAACTAAGGTACATACACCTGTGCATACAAAAATAGCAGCAAAAATTTCATTAGCTTAGTGCAACACTTTTTTAAATTTTTACATATGACTAACTAAGGTACATACACCTGTGCATACAAAAATAGCAGCAAAAATTCCATCAGCTTAGTGCAACACTTTTTTAAATTTTTACATATGACTAACTAAGGTACATACACCTGTGCATACGAAAATAGCAGCAAAATTTCCATCAGTTTAGTGCAACACTTTTTTAAATTTTTACATATGACTAACTAAGGTACATACACCTGTGCATACAAATATAGCAGCAAAATTTCATCAGCTTAGTGCAACACTTTTTTAAATTTTTACATATGACTAACTAAGGTACATACACCTGTGCATACAAAAATAGCAGCAAAAATTCCATCAGCTTAGTGCAACACTTTTTAAATTTTTACATATGACTAACTAAGGTACATACACCTGTGCATACGAAAATAGCAGCAAAAATTCCACCAGCTTAGTACAACACTTTTTTAAATTTTTACATATGACTAAGGTACATACACCTGTGCACACAAATATAGCAGCAAAAATTTCATCAGCTTAGTGCAACACTTTTTTAAATTTTTACATATGACTAAGGTACATACACCTGTGCATACAAAAATAGCAGCAAAAATTCCATCAGTTTAGTGCAACACTTTTTTAAATTTTTACATATGGCTAACTAAGGTACATACACCTGTGCATACAAAAATAGCAGCAAAAATTCCATCAGCTTAGTGCAACACTTTTTTAAATTTTAACATATGACTAACTAAGGTACATACACCTGTGCATACAAAAATAGCAGCAAAAATTTCATTAGCTTAGTGCAACACTTTTTTAAATTTTTACATATGACTAACTAAGGTACATACACCTGTGCATACAAAAATAGCAGCAAAAATTCCATCAGCTTAGTGCAACACTTTTTTAAATTTTTACATATGACTAACTAAGGTACATACACCTGTGCATACGAAAATAGCAGCAAAAATTCCATCAGTTTAGTGCAACACTTTTTTAAAATTTTACATATGACTAACTAAGGTATATACACCTGTGCATACAAATATAGCAGCAAAAATTTCATCAGCTTAGTGCAACACGTTTTTAAATTTTTACATATGACTAACTAAGGTACATACACCTGTGCATACAAAAATAGCAGCAAAAATTCCATCAGCTTAGTGCAACACTTTTTTAAATTTTTACATATGACTAACTAAGGTACATACACCTGTGCATACGAAAATAGCAGCAAAAATTCCATCAGCTTAGTGCAGCACTTTTTTAAATTTTTACATATGACTAAGGTTCATACACCTGTGCATACAAAAATAGCAGCAAAAATTTCATTAGCTTAGTGCAACACTTTTTTAAATTTTTCATATGACTAACTAAGGTACATACACCTGTGCATACAAAAATAGCAGCAAAAATTCCATCAGCTTAGTGCAACACTTTTTTAAATTTTTACATATGACTAACTAAGGTACATACACCTGTACATACAAAAATAGCAGCAAAAATTCCATCAGCTTAGTGCAACACTTTTTTAAATTTTTACATATGACTAACTAAGGTACATACACCTGTGCATACAAAAATAGCAGCACAAATTTCATTAGCTTAGTGCAACACTTTTTTAAATTTTTACATATGACTAACTAAGGTACATACACCTGTGCATACAAAAATAGCAGCAAAAATTCCATCAGCTTAGTGCAACACTTTTTTAAATTTTTACATATGACTAAGGTTCATACACCTGTGCATACAAAAATAGCAGCAAAAATTTCATTAGCTTAGTGCAACACTTTTTTAAATTTTTACATATGACTAACTAAGGTACATACACCTGTGCATACAAAAATAGCAGCAAAAATTCCATCAGTTTAGTGCAACACTTTTTTAAATTTTTACATATGACTAACTAAGGTACATACACCTGTGCATACGAAAATAGCAGCAAAAATTCCATCAGTTTAGTGCAACACTTTTTTAAATTTTTACATATGACGAACTAAGGTACATACACCTGTGCATACAAAAATAGCAGCAAAAATTCCATCAGCTTAGTGCAACACTTTTTTAAATTTTTACATATGACTAACTAAGGTACATACACCTGTGCATACAAAAATAGCAGCAAAAATTCCATCAGCTTAGTGCAACACTTTTTTAAATTTTTACATATGACTCAGTAAGGTACATACACCTGTGCATACAAAAATAGCAGCAAAAATTTCATTAGCTTAGTGCAACACTTTTTTAAATTTTTACATATGACTAACTAAGGTACATACACCTGTGCATACAAAAATAGCAGCAAAAATTCCATCAGCTTAGTGCAACACTTTTTTAAATTTTTACATATGACTAACTAAGGTACATACACCTGTGCATACGAAAATAGCAGCAAAAATTCCATCAGTTTAGTGCAACACTTTTTTAAATTTTTACATATGACTAACTAAGGTACATACACCTGTGCATACAAATATAGCAGCAAAAATTTCATCAGCTTAGTGCAACACTTTTTTAAATTTTTACATATGACTAACTAAGGTACATACACCTGTGCATACAAATATAGCAGCACAAATTTCATCAGCTTAGTGCAACACTTTTTTAAATTTTTACATATGACTAACTAAGGTACATACACCTGTGCATACAAAAATAGCAGCAAAAATTCCATCAGCTTAGTGCAACACTTTTTTAAATTTTTACATATGACTAACTAAGGTACATACACCTGTGCATACAAAAATAGCAGCAAAAATGTCATCAGTTTAGTGCAACACTTTTTAAAATTTTTTACAAATGACTACCTAAGGTACATACACCTGTGCACACAAATATAGCAGCACCAATTTCATCAGCTTAGTGCAACACTTTTAAATTTTTACATATGACTAAGGTTCATACACCTGTGCATAAAAAATAGCAGCAAAAATTTCATTAGCTTAGTGCAACACTTTTTAAAATTTTTACATATGACTAACTAAGGTACATACACCTGTGCATACAAAAATAGCAGCACAAATTTCATCAGCTTAGTGCAACACTTTTTAAAATTTTTTACAAATGACTACCTAAGGTACATACACCTGTGCACACAAATATAGCAGCAAAAATTTCATCAGCTTAGTGCAACACTTTTTTAAATTTTTACATATGACTAACTAAGGTACATACACCTGTGCATACAAAAATAGCAGCAAAAATTCCATCAGTTTAGTGCAACACTTTTTTAAATTTTTACATATGACTAACTAAGGTACATACACCTGTGCATACAAAAATAGCAGCAAAAATTCCATCAGCTTAGTGCAACACTTTTTTAAATTTTTACATATGACTAACTAAGGTACATACACCTGTGCATACAAAAATAGCAGCAAAAATTTCATTAGCTTAGTGCAACACTTTTTTAAATTTTTACATATGACTAACTAAGGTACATACACCTGTGCATACAAAAATAGCAGCAAAAATTCCATCAGCTTAGTGCAACACTTTTTTAAATTTTTACATATGACTAACTAAGGTACATACACCTGTGCATACGAAAATAGCAGCAAAATTTCCATCAGTTTAGTGCAACACTTTTTTAAATTTTTACATATGACTAACTAAGGTACATACACCTGTGCATACAAATATAGCAGCAAAAATTTCATCAGCTTAGTGCAACACTTTTTTAAATTTTTACATATGACTAACTAAGGTACATACACCTGTGCATACAAAAATAGCAGCAAAAATTCCATCAGCTTAGTGCAACACTTTTTTAAATTTTTACATATGACTAACTAAGGTACATACACCTGTGCATACGAAAATAGCAGCAAAAATTCCATCAGCTTAGTGCAACACTTTTTTAAATTTTTACATATGACTAAGGTACATACACCTGTGCACACAAATATAGCAGCAAAAATTTCATCAGCTTAGTGCAACACTTTTTTAAATTTTTACATACGACTAAGGTACATACACCTGTGCATACAAAAATAGCAGCAAAAATTCCATCAGTTTAGTGCAACACTTTTTTAAATTTTTACATATGACTAACTAAGGTACATACACCTGTGCATACAAAAATAGCAGCAAAATTCCATCAGCTTAGTGCAACACTTTTTTAAATTTTTACATATGACTAACTAAGGTACATACACCTGTGCATACAAAAATAGCAGCAAAAATTTCATTAGCTTAGTGCAACACTTTTTTAAATTTTTACATATGACTAACTAAGGTACATACACCTGTGCATACAAAAATAGCAGCAAAAATTCCATCAGCTTAGTGCAACACTTTTTTAAATTTTTACATATGACTAAGGTACATACACCTGTGCATACGAAAATAGCAGCAAAAATTCCATCAGTTTAGTGCAACACTTTTTTAAAATTTTACATATGACTAACTAAGGTACATACACCTGTGCATACAAATATAGCAGCAAAAATTTCATCAGCTTAGTGCAACACGTTTTTAAATTTTTACATATGACTAACTAAGGTACATACACCTGTGCATACAAAAATAGCAGCAAAAATTCCATCAGCTTAGTGCAACACTTTTTTAAATTTTTACATATGACTAACTAAGGTACATACACCTGTGCATACGAAAATAGCAGCAAAAATTCCATCAGCTTAGTGCAACACTTTTTTAAATTTTTACATATGACTAAGGTTCATACACCTGTGCATACAAAAATAGCAGCAAAAATTTCATTAGCTTAGTGCAACACTTTTTTAAATTTTTACATATGACTAACTAAGGTACATACACCTGTGCATACAAAAATAGCAGCAAAAATTCCATCAGCTTAGTGCAACACTTTTTTAAATTTTTACATATGACTAACTAAGGTGCATACACCTGTGCATACAAAAATAGCAGCAAAAATTTCATTAGCTTAGTGCAACACTTTTTTAAATTTTTACATATGACTAACTAAGGTGCATACACCTGTGCATACAAAAATAGCAGCAAAAATTCCATCAGCTTAGTGCAACACTTTTTTAAATTTTTACATATGACTAACTAAGGTACATACACCTGTGCATACGAAAATAGCAGCAAAAATTCCATCAGCTTAGTGCAACACTTTTTTAAATTTTTACATATGACTAAGGTTCATACACCTGTGCATACAAAAATAGCAGCAAAAATTTCATTAGCTTAGTGCAACACTTTTTTAAATTTTTACATATGACTAACTAAGGTACATACACCTGTGCATACAAAAATAGCAGCAAAAATTCCATCAGCTTAGTGCAACACTTTTTTAAATTTTTACATATGACTAACTAAGGTACATACACCTGTGCATACAAAAATAGCAGCAAAAATTCCATCAGCTTAGTGCAACACTTTTTTAAATTTTTACATATGACTAAGGTTCATACACCTGTGCATACAAAAATAGCAGCAAAAATTTCATTAGCTTAGTGCAACACTTTTTTAAATTTTTACATATGACTAACTAAGGTACATACACCTGTGCATACAAAAATAGCAGCACAAATTCCATCAGCTTAGTGCAACACTTTTTTAAATTTTTACATATGACTAACTAAGGTACATACACCTGTGCATACGAAAATAGCAGCAAAAATTCCATCAGTTTAGTGCAACACTTTTTTAAATTTTTACATATGACTAACTAAGGTACATACACCTGTGCATACAAAAATAGCAGCAAAATTTCCATCAGCTTAGTGCAACACTTTTTTAAATTTTTACATATGACTAACTAAGGTACATACACCTGTGCATACAAAAATAACAGCAAAAATGTCATCAGTTTAGTGCAACACTTTTTTAAATTTTTACATATGACTAACTAAGGTACATACACCTGTGCATACAAATATAGCAGCAAAAATTCCATCAGCTTAGTGCAACACTTTTTTAAATTTTTACATATGACTAACTAAGGTATATACACCTGTGCATACAAAAATAGCAGCAAAAATGTTATCAGTTTAGTGCACCACTTTTTTAAATTTTTACATATGACTAACTAAGGTACATACACCTGTGCATACAAAAATAGCAGCAAAAATTCTATCAGCTTAGTGCAACACTTTTTTAAATTTGTACATATGACTAACTAAGGTACATACACCTGTGCATACAAAAATAGCAGCAAAAATGTCATCAGTTTAGTGCAACACTTTTTAAAATTTTTTACAAATGACTACCTAAGGTACATACACCTGTGCACACAAATATAGCAGCACCAATTTCATCAGCTTAGTGCAACACTTTTAAATTTTTACATATGACTAAGGTTCATTCACCTGTGCATACAAAAATAGCAGCAAAAATTTCATTAGCTTAGTGCAACACTTTTTTAAATTTTTACATATGACTAACTAAGGTACATACACCTGTGCATACAAAAATAGCAGCAAAAATTCCATCAGCTAAGTGCAACACTTTTTTAAATTTGTACATATGACTAACTAAGGTACATACACCTGTGCATACAAAAATAGCAGCAAAAATGTCATCAGTTTAGTGCAACACTTTTTAAAATTTTTTACAAATGACTACCTAAGGTACATACACCTGTGCACACAAATATAGCAGCACCAATTTCATCAGCATAGTGCAACACTTTTAAATTTTTACATATGACTAAGGTTCATACACCTGTGCATACAAAAATAGCAGCACCAATTTCATTAGCTTAGTGCAACACTTTTTAAAATTTTTTACAAATGACTACCTAAGGTACATACACCTGTGCACACAAATATAGCAGCAAAATTTTATCAGCTTAGTGCAACATTTTTTTAAATTTTTACATATGACTAACTAAGGTACATACACCTGTGCATACAAAAATAGCAGCAAAATTTCATCAGCTTAGTTTAACACTTTTTTAAATTTTTACATATGACTAACTAAGGTACATACACCTGTGCATACAAAAATAGCAGCAAAAATTTCATCAGCTTAGTGCAACACTTTTTAAAATTTTTTACAAATGACTACCTAAGGTACATACACCTGTGCACACAAATATAGCAGCAAAATTTCATCAGCTTAGTGCAACACTTTTTTAAATTTTTACATATGACTAACTAAGGTACATACACCTGTGCATACAAAAATAGTAGCAAAATTTCATCAGCTTAGTTTAACACTTTTTTAAATGTTTACATATGACTAACTAAGGTACATACACCTGTGCATACAAAAATAGCAGCAAAAATTTCATCAGCTTAGTGCAACACTTTTTAAAATTTTTTACAAATGACTACCTAAGGTACATACACCTGTGCACACAAATATAGCAGCACCAATTTCATCAGCTTAGTGCAACACTTTTAAATTTTTACATATGACTAACTAAGGTACATACACCTGTGCATACAAAAATAGCAGCAAAATTTCATCAGCTTAGTTTAACACTTTTTTAAATTTTTACATATGACTAACTAAGGTACATACACCTGTGCATACAAAAATAGCAGCAAAAATTTCATCAGCTTAGTGCAACACTTTTTAAAATTTTTTACAAATGACTACCTAAGGTACATACACCTGTGCACACAAATATAGCAGCAAAATTTCATCAGCTTAGTGCAACACTTTTTTAAATTTTTACATATGACTAACTAAGGTACATACACCTGTGCATACAAAAATAGCAGCAAAATTTCATCAGCTTAGTTTAACACTTTTTTAAATTTTTACATATGACTAACTAAGGTACATACACCTGTGCATACAAAAATAGCAGCAAAAATTTCATCAGCTTAGTGCAACACTTTTTAAAATTTTTTACAAATGACTACCTAAGGTACATACACCTGTGCACACAAATATAGCAGCAAAATTTCATCAGCTTAGTGCAACACTTTTTTAAATTTTTACATATGACTAACTAAGGTACATACACCTGTGCATACAAAAATAGCAGCAAAATTTCATCAGCTTAGTTTAACACTTTTTTAAATTTTTACATATGACTAACTAAGGTACATACACCTGTGCATACAAAAATAGCAGCAAAAATTTCATCAGCTTAGTGCAACACTTTTTAAAATTTTTTACAAATGACTACCTAAGGTACATACACCTGTGCACACAAATATAGCAGCAAAATTTCATCAGCTTAGTGCAACACTTTTTTAAATTTTTACATATGACTAACTAAGGTACATACACCTGTGCATACAAAAATAGCAGCAAAATTTCATCAGCTTAGTTTAACACTTTTTTAAATTTTTACATATGACTAACTAAGGTACATACACCTGTGCATACAAAAATAGCAGCAAAAATTTCATCAGCTTAGTGCAACACTTTTTAAAATTTTTTACAAATGACTACCTAAGGTACATACACCTGTGCACACAAATATAGCAGCAAAATTTCATCAGCTTAGTGCAACACTTTTTTAAATTTTTACATATGTCTAACTAAGGTACATACACCTGTGCATACAAAAATAGCAGCAAAATTTCATCAGCTTAGTTTAACACTTTTTTAAATTTTTACATATGACTAACTAAGGTACATACACCTGTGCATACAAAAATAGCAGCAAAAATTTCATCAGCTTAGTGCAACACTTTTTAAAATTTTTTACAAATGACTACCTAAGGTACATACACCTGTGCACACAAATATAGCAGCAAAATTTCATCAGCTTAGTTTAACACTTTTTTAAATTTTTACATATGACTAACTAAGGTACATACACCTGTGCATACAAAAATAACAGCAAAAATGTCATCAGTTTAGTGCAACACTTTTTTAAATTTTTACATATGACTAACTAAGGTACATACACCTGTGCATACAAATATAGCAGCAAAAATTCCATCAGCTTAGTGCAACACTTTTTTAAATTTTTACATATGACTAACTAAGGTATATACACCTGTGCATACAAAAATAGCAGCAAAAATGTTATCAGTTTAGTGCACCACTTTTTTAAATTTTTACATATGACTAACTAAGGTACATACACCTGTGCATACAAAAATAGCAGCAAAAATGTCATCAGTTTAGTGCAACACTTTTTAAAATTTTTTACAAATGACTACCTAAGGTACATACACCTGTGCACACAAATATAGCAGCACCAATTTCATCAGCTTAGTGCAACACTTTTAAATTTTTACATATGACTAAGGTTCATACACCTGTGCATACAAAAATAGCAGCAAAAATTTCATTAGCTTAGTGCAACACTTTTTTAAATTTTTACATATGACTAACTAAGGTACATACACCTGTGCATACAAAAATAGCAGCAAAAATTTCATTAGCTTAGTGCAACACTTTTTTAAATTTTTACATATGACTAACTAAGGTACATACACCTGTGCATACAAAAATAGCAGCAAAAATTCCATCAGCTTAGTGCAACACTTTTTTAAATTTTTACATATGACTAACTAAGGTACATACACCTGTGCATACGAAAATAGCAGCAAAAATTCCATCAGTTTAGTGCAACACTTTTTTAAAATTTTACATATGACTAACTAAGGTACATACACCTGTGCATACAAATATAGCAGCAAAAATTTCATCAGATTAGTGCAACACGTTTTTAAATTTTTACATATGACTAACTAAGGTACATACACCTGTGCATACAAAAATAGCAGCAAAAATTCCATCAGCTTAGTGCAACACTTTTTTAAATTTTTACATATGACTAACTAAGGTACATACACCTGTGCATACGAAAATAGCAGCAAAAATTCCATCAGCTTAGTGCAACACTTTTTTAAATTTTTACATATGACTAAGGTTCATACACCTGTGCATACAAAAATAGCAGCAAAAATTTCATTAGCTTAGTGCAACACTTTTTTAAATTTTTCATATGACTAACTAAGGTACATACACCTGTGCATACAAAAATAGCAGCAAAAATTCCATCAGCTTAGTGCAACACTTTTTTAAATTTTTACATATGACTAACTAAGGTACATACACCTGTACATACAAAAATAGCAGCAAAAATTCCATCAGCTTAGTGCAACACTTTTTTAAATTTTTACATATGACTAACTAAGGTACATACACCTGTGCATACAAAAATAGCAGCAAAAATTTCATTAGCTTAGTGCAACACTTTTTTAAATTTTTACATATGACTAACTAAGGTACATACACCTGTGCATACAAAAATAGCAGCAAAAATTCCATCAGCTTAGTGCAACACTTTTTTAAATTTTTACATATGACTAAGGTTCATACACCTGTGCATACAAAAATAGCAGCAAAAATTTCATTAGCTTAGTGCAACACTTTTTTAAATTTTTACATATGACTAACTAAGGTACATACACCTGTGCATACAAAAATAGCAGCAAAAATTCCATCAGCTTAGTGCAACACTTTTTTAAATTTTTACATATGACTAACTAAGGTACATACACCTGTGCATACGAAAATAGCAGCAAAAATTCCATCAGTTTAGTGCAACACTTTTTTAAATTTTTACATATGACGAACTAAGGTACATACACCTGTGCATACAAAAATAGCAGCAAAAATTCCATCAGCTTAGTGCAACACTTTTTTAAATTTTTACATATGACTAACTAAGGTACATACACCTGTGCATACAAAAATAGCAGCAAAAATTCCATCAGCTTAGTGCAACACCTTTTTATATTTTTACATATGACTCAGTAAGGTACATACACCTGTGCATACAAAAATAGCAGCAAAAATTTCATTAGCTTAGTGCAACACTTTTTTAAATTTTTACATATGACTAACTAAGGTACATACACCTGTGCATACAAAAATAGCAGCAAAAATTCCATCAGCTTAGTGCAACACTTTTTTAAATTTTTACATATGACTAACTAAGGTACATACACCTGTGCATACGAAAATAGCAGCAAAAATTCCATCAGTTTAGTGCAACACTTTTTTAAATTTTTACATATGACTAACTAAGGTACATACACCTGTGCATACAAATATAGCAGCAAAAATTTCATCAGCTTAGTGCAACACTTTTTTAAATTTTTACATATGACTAACTAAGGTACATACACCTGTGCATACAAATATAGCAGCAAAAATTTCATCAGCTTAGTGCAACACTTTTTTAAATTTTTACATATGACTAACTAAGGTACATACACCTGTGCATACAAAAATAGCAGCAAAAATTCCATCAGCTTAGTGCAACACTTTTTTAAATTTTTACATATGACTAACTAAGGTACATACACCTGTGCATACAAAAATAGCAGCAAAAATGTCATCAGTTTAGTGCAACACTTTTTAAAATTTTTTACAAATGACTACCTAAGGTACATACACCTGTGCACACAAATATAGCAGCACCAATTTCATCAGCTTAGTGCAACACTTTTAAATTTTTACATATGACTAAGGTTCATACACCTGTGCATAAAAAATAGCAGCAAAAATTTCATTAGCTTAGTGCAACACTTTTTAAAATTTTTACATATGACTAACTAAGGTACATACACCTGTGCATACAAAAATAGCAGCACAAATTTCATCAGCTTAGTGCAACACTTTTTAAAATTTTTTACAAATGACTACCTAAGGTACATACACCTGTGCACACAAATATAGCAGCAAAAATTTCATCAGCTTAGTGCAACACTTTTTTAAATTTTTACATATGACTAACTAAGGTACATACACCTGTGCATACAAAAATAGCAGCAAAAATTCCATCAGTTTAGTGCAACACTTTTTTAAATTTTTACATATGACTAACTAAGGTACATACACCTGTGCATACAAAAATAGCAGCAAAAATTCCATCAGCTTAGTGCAACACTTTTTTAAATTTTTACATATGACTAACTAAGGTACATACACCTGTGCATACAAAAATAGCAGCAAAAATTTCATTAGCTTAGTGCAACACTTTTTTAAATTTTTACATATGACTAACTAAGGTACATACACCTGTGCATACAAAAATAGCAGCAAAAATTCCATCAGCTTAGTGCAACACTTTTTTAAATTTTTACATATGACTAACTAAGGTACATACACCTGTGCATACGAAAATAGCAGCAAAATTTCCATCAGTTTAGTGCAACACTTTTTTAAATTTTTACATATGACTAACTAAGGTACATACACCTGTGCATACAAATATAGCAGCAAAATTTCATCAGCTTAGTGCAACACTTTTTTAAATTTTTACATATGACTAACTAAGGTACATACACCTGTGCATACAAAAATAGCAGCAAAAATTCCATCAGCTTAGTGCAACACTTTTTTAAATTTTTACATATGACTAACTAAGGTACATACACCTGTGCATACGAAAATAGCAGCAAAAATTCCATCAGCTTAGTGCAACACTTTTTTAAATTTTTACATATGACTAAGGTACATACACCTGTGCACACAAATATAGCAGCAAAAATTTCATCAGCTTAGTGCAACACTTTTTTAAATTTTTACATATGACTAAGGTACATACACCTGTGCATACAAAAATAGCAGCAAAAATTCCATCAGTTTAGTGCAACACTTTTTTAAATTTTTACATATGACTAACTAAGGGACATACACCTGTGCATACAAAAATAGCAGCAAAAATTCCATCAGCTTAGTGCAACACTTTTTTAAATTTTTACATATGACTAACTAAGGTACATACACCTGTGCATACAAAAATAGCAGCAAAAATTTCATTAGCTTAGTGCAACACTTTTTTAAATTTTTACATATGACTAACTAAGGTACATACACCTGTGCATACAAAAATAGCAGCAAAAATTCCATCAGCTTAGTGCAACACTTTTTTAAATTTTTACATATGACTAAGGTACATACACCTGTGCATACGAAAATAGCAGCAAAAATTCCATCAGTTTAGTGCAACACTTTTTTAAAATTTTACATATGACTAACTAAGGTACATACACCTGTGCATACAAATATAGCAGCAAAAATTTCATCAGCTTAGTGCAACACGTTTTTAAATTTTTACATATGACTAACTAAGGTACATACACCTGTGCATACAAAAATAGCAGCAAAAATTCCATCAGCTTAGTGCAACACTTTTTTAAATTTTTACATATGACTAACTAAGGTACATACACCTGTGCATACGAAAATAGCAGCAAAAATTCCATCAGCTTAGTGCAACACTTTTTTAAATTTTTACATATGACTAAGGTTCATACACCTGTGCATACAAAAATAGCAGCAAAAATTTCATTAGCTTAGTGCAACACTTTTTTAAATTTTTACATATGACTAACTAAGGTACATACACCTGTGCATACAAAAATAGCAGCACAAATTCCATCAGCTTAGTGCAACACTTTTTTAAATTTTTACATATGACTAACTAAGGTACATACACCTGTGCATACAAAAATAGCAGCAAAAATTTCATTAGCTTAGTGCAACACTTTTTTAAATTTTTACATATGACTAACTAAGGTGCATACACCTGTGCATACAAAAATAGCAGCAAAAATTCCATCAGCTTAGTGCAACACTTTTTTAAATTTTTACATATGACTAACTAAGGTACATACACCTGTGCATACGAAAATAGCAGCAAAAATTCCATCAGCTTAGTGCAACACTTTTTTAAATTTTTACATATGACTAAGGTTCATACACCTGTGCATACAAAAATAGCAGCAAAAATTTCATTAGCTTAGTGCAACACTTTTTTAAATTTTTACATATGACTAACTAAGGTACATACACCTGTGCATACAAAAATAGCAGCAAAAATTCCATCAGCTTAGTGCAACACTTTTTTAAATTTTTACATATGACTAACTAAGGTACATACACCTGTGCATACAAAAATAGCAGCAAAAATTCCATCAGCTTAGTGCAACACTTTTTTAAATTTTTACATATGACTAAGGTTCATACACCTGTGCATACAAAAATAGCAGCAAAAATTTCATTAGCTTAGTGCAACACTTTTTTAAATTTTTACATATGACTAAATAAGGTACATACACCTGTGCATACAAAAATAGCAGCAAAAATTCCATCAGCTTAGTGCAACACTTTTTTAAATTTTTACATATGACTAACTAAGGTACATACACCTGTGCATACGAAAATAGCAGCAAAAATTCCATCAGTTTAGTGCAACACTTTTTTAAATTTTTACATATGACTAACTAAGGTACATACACCTGTGCATACAAAAATAGCAGCAAAATTTCCATCAGCTTAGTGCAACACTTTTTTAAATTTTTACATATGACTAACTAAGGTACATACACCTGTGCATACAAAAATAACAGCAAAAATGTCATCAGTTTAGTGCAACACTTTTTTAAATTTTTACATATGACTAACTAAGGTACATACACCTGTGCATACAAATATAGCAGCAAAAATTCCATCAGCTTAGTGCAACACTTTTTTAAATTTTTACATATGACTAACTAAGGTATATACACCTGTGCATACAAAAATAGCAGCAAAAATGTTATCAGTTTAGTGCACCACTTTTTTAAATTTTTACATATGACTAACTAAGGTACATACACCTGTGCATACAAAAATAGCAGCAAAAATGTCATCAGTTTAGTGCAACACTTTTTAAAATTTTTTACAAATGACTACCTAAGGTACATACACCTGTGCACACAAATATAGCAGCACCAATTTCATCAGCTTAGTGCAACACTTTTAAATTTTTACATATGACTAAGGTTCATACACCTGTGCATACAAAAATAGCAGCAAAAATTTCATTAGCTTAGTGCAACACTTTTTTTAAATTTTTACATATGACTAACTAAGGTACATACACCTGTGCATACAAAAATAGCAGCAAAAATTCTATCAGCTTAGTGCAACACTTTTTTAAATTTGTACATATGACTAACTAAGGTACATACACCTGTGCATACAAAAATAGCAGCAAAAATGTCATCAGTTTAGTGCAACACTTTTTAAAATTTTTTACAAATGACTACCTAAGGTACATACACCTGTGCACACAAATATAGCAGCACCAATTTCATCAGCTTAGTGCAACACTTTTAAATTTTTACATATGACTAAGGTTCATACACCTGTGCATACAAAAATAGCAGCAAAAATTTCATTAGCTTAGTGCAACACTTTTTTAAATTTTTACATATGACTAACTAAGGTACATACACCTGTGCATACAAAAATAGCAGCAAAAATTCCATCAGCTTAGTGCAACACTTTTTTAAATTTGTACATATGACTAACTAAGGTACATACACCTGTGCATACAAAAATAGCAGCAAAAATGTCATCAGTTTAGTGCAACACTTTTTAAAATTTTTTACAAATGACTACCTAAGGTACATACACCTGTGCACACAAATATAGCAGCACCAATTTCATCAGCTTAGTGCAACACTTTTAAATTTTTACATATGACTAAGGTTCATACACCTGTGCATACAAAAATAGCAGCACCAATTTCATTAGCTTAGTGCAACACTTTTTAAAATTTTTTACAAATGACTACCTAAGGTACATACACCTGTGCACACAAATATAGCAGCAAAATTTCATCAGCTTAGTGCAACACTTTTTTAAATTTTTACATATGACTAACTAAGGTACATACACCTGTGCATACAAAAATAGCAGCAAAATTTCATCAGCTTAGTTTAACACTTTTTTAAATTTTTACATATGACTAACTAAGGTACATACACCTGTGCATACAAAAATAGCAGCAAAAATTTCATCAGCTTAGTGCAACACTTTTTAAAATTTTTTACAAATGACTACCTAAGGTACATACACCTGTGCACACAAATATAGCAGCAAAATTTCATCAGCTTAGTGCAACACTTTTTTAAATTTTTACATATGACTAACTAAGGTACATACACCTGTGCATACAAAAATAGCAGCAAAATTTCATCAGCTTAGTTTAACACTTTTTTAAATTTTTACATATGACTAACTAAGGTACATACACCTGTGCATACAAAAATAGCAGCAAAAATTTCATCAGCTTAGTGCAACACTTTTTAAAATTTTTTACAAATGACTACCTAAGGTACATACACCTGTGCACACAAATATAGCAGCACCAATTTCATCAGCTTAGTGCAACACTTTTAAATTTTTACATATGACTAACTAAGGTACATACACCTGTGCATACAAAAATAGCAGCAAAATTTCATCAGCTTAGTTTAACACTTTTTTAAATTTTTACATATGACTAACTAAGGTACATACACCTGTGCATACAAAAATAGCAGCAAAAATTTCATCAGCTTAGTGCAACACTTTTTAAAATTTTTTACAAATGACTACCTAAGGTACATACACCTGTGCACACAAATATAGCAGCAAAATTTCATCAGCTTAGTGCAACACTTTTTTAAATTTTTACATATGACTAACTAAGGTACATACACCTGTGCATACAAAAATAGCAGCAAAATTTCATCAGCTTAGTTTAACACTTTTTTAAATTTTTACATATGACTAACTAAGGTACATACACCTGTGCATACAAAAATAGCAGCACAAATTTCATCAGCTTAGTGCAACACTTTTTAAAATTTTTTACAAATGACTACCTAAGGTACATACACCTGTGCACACAAATATAGCAGCAAAATTTCATCAGCTTAGTGCAACACTTTTTTAAATTTTTACATATGACTAACTAAGGTACATACACCTGTGCATACAAAAATAGCAGCAAAATTTCATCAGCTTAGTTTAACACTTTTTTAAATTTTTACATATGACTAACTAAGGTACATACACCTGTGCATACAAAAATAGCAGCAAAAATTTCATCAGCTTAGTGCAACACTTTTTAAAATTTTTTACAAATGACTACCTAAGGTACATACACCTGTGCACACAAATATAGCAGCAAAATTTCATCAGCTTAGTGCAACACTTTTTTAAATTTTTACATATGACTAACTAAGGTACATACACCTGTGCATACAAAAATAGCAGCAAAATTTCATCAGCTTAGTTTAACACTTTTTTAAATTTTTACATATGACTAACTAAGGTACATACACCTGTGCATACAAAAATAGCAGCAAAAATTTCATCAGCTTAGTGCAACACTTTTTAAAATTTTTTACAAATGACTACCTAAGGTACATACACCTGTGCACACAAATATAGCAGCAAAATTTCATCAGCTTAGTGCAACACTTTTTTAAATTTTTACATATGACTAACTAAGGTACATACACCTGTGCATACAAAAATAGCAGCAAAATTTCATCAGCTTAGTTTAACACTTTTTTAAATTTTTACATATGACTAACTAAGGTACATACACCTGTGCATACAAAAATAGCAGCAAAAATTTCATCAGCTTAGTGCAACACTTTTTAAAATTTTTTACAAATGACTACCTAAGGTACATACACCTGTGCACACAAATATAGCAGCAAAATTTCATCAGCTTAGTTTAACACTTTTTTAAATTTTTACATATGACTAACTAAGGTACATACACCTGTGCATACAAAAATAACAGCAAAAATGTCATCAGTTTAGTGCAACACTTTTTTAAATTTTTACATATGACTAACTAAGGTACATACACCTGTGCATACAAATATAGCAGCAAAAATTCCATCAGCTTAGTGCAACACTTTTTTAAATTTTTACATATGACTAACTAAGGTATATACACCTGTGCATACAAAAATAGCAGCAAAAATGTTATCAGTTTAGTGCACCACTTTTTTAAATTTTTACATATGACTAACTAAGGTACATACACCTGTGCATACAAAAATAGCAGCAAAAATGTCATCAGTTTAGTGCAACACTTTTTAAAATTTTTTACAAATGACTACCTAAGGTACATACACCTGTGCACACAAATATAGCAGCACCAATTTCATCAGCTTAGTGCAACACTTTTAAATTTTTACATATGACTAAGGTTCATACACCTGTGCATACAAAAATAGCAGCAAAAATTTCATTAGCTTAGTGCAACACTTTTTTAAATTTGTACATATGACTAACTAAGGTACATACACCTGTGCATACAAAAATAGCAGCAAAAATGTCATCAGTTTAGTGCAACACTTTTTAAAATTTTTTACAAATGACTACCTAAGGTACATACACCTGTGCACACAAATATAGCAGCACCAATTTCATTAGCTTAGTGCAACACTTTTTTAAATTTGTACATATGACTAACTAAGGTACATACACCTGTGCATACAAAAATAGCAGCAAAAATTCTATCAGCTTAGTGCAACACTTTTTTAAATTTGTACATATGACTAACTAAGGTACATACACCTATGCATACAAAAATAGCAGCAAAAATTTCATCAGCTTAGTGCAACACTTTTTAAAATTTTTTACAAATGACTACCTAAGGTACATACACCTGTGCACACAAATATAGCAGCAAAATTTCATCAGCTTAGTGCAACACTTTTTTAAATTTTTACATATGACTAACTAAGGTACATACACCTGTGCATACAAAAATAGCAGCAAAATTTCATCAGCTTAGTTTAACACTTTTTTAAATTTTTACATATGACTAACTAAGGTACATACACCTGTGCACACAAATATAGCAGCACCAATTTCATCAGCTTAGTGCAACACTTTTAAATTTTTACATATGACTAAGGTTCATACACCTGTGCATACAAAAATAGCAGCAAAATTTCATCAGCTTAGTTTAACACTTTTTTAAATTTTTACATATGACTAACTAAGGTACATACACCTGTGCATACAAAAATAGCAGCAAAATTTCATCAGCTTAGTTTAACACTTTTTTAAATTTTTACATATGACTAACTAAGGTACATACACCTGTGCACACAAATATAGCAGCACCAATTTCATCAGCTTAGTGCAACACTTTTAAATTTTTACATATGACTAAGGTTCATACACCTGTGCATACAAAAATAGCAGCAAAATTTCATCAGCTTAGTTTAACACTTTTTTAAATTTTTACATATGACTAACTAAGGTACATACACCTGTGCATACAAAAATAGCAGCAAAAATTTCATCAGCTTAGTGCAACACTTTTTAAAATTTTTTACAAATGACTACCTAAGGTACATACACCTGTGCACACAAATATAGCAGCAAAATTTCATCAGCTTAGTGCAACACTTTTTTAAATTTTTACATATGACTAACTAAGGTACATACACCTGTGCATACAAAAATAGCAGCAAAATTTCATCAGCTTAGTTTAACACTTTTTTAAATTTTTACATATGACTAACTAAGGTACATACACCTGTGCATACAAAAATAGCAGCAAAAATTTCATCAGCTTAGTGCAACACTTTTTAAAATTTTTTACAAATGACTACCTAAGGTACATACACCTGTGCACACAAATATAGCAGCACCAATTTCATCAGCTTAGTCAACACTTTTAAATTTTTACATATGACTAAGGTTCATACACCTGTGCATACAAAAATAGCAGCAAAAATTTCATTAGCTTAGTGCAACACTTTTTTAAATTTGTACATATGACTAACTAAGGTACATACACCTGTGCATACAAAAATAGCAGCAAAAATTCTATCAGCTTAGTGCAACACTTTTTTAAATTTGTACATATGACTAACTAAGGTACATACACCTGTGCATACAAAAATAGCAGCAAAAATGTCATCAGTTTAGTGCAACACTTTTTAAAATTTTTTACAAATGACTACCTAAGGTACATACACCTGTGCACACAAATATAGCAGCACCAATTTCATCAGCTTAGTGCAACACTTTTAAATTTTTACATATGACTAAGGTTCATACACCTGTGCATACAAAAATAGCAGCAAAAATTTCATTAGCTTAGTGCAACACTTTTTTAAATTTTTACATATGACTAACTAAGGTACATACACCTGTGCATACAAAAATAGCAGCAAAAATTCCATCAGCTTAGTGCAACACTTTTTTAAATTTGTACATATGACTAACTAAGGTACATACACCTGTGCATACAAAAATAGCAGCAAAAATGTCATCAGTTTAGTGCAACACTTTTTAAAATTTTTTACAAATGACTACCTAAGGTACATACACCTGTGCACACAAATATAGCAGCACCAATTTCATCAGCTTAGTGCAACACTTTTAAATTTTTACATATGACTAAGGTTCATACACCTGTGCATACAAAAATAGCAGCACCAATTTCATTAGCTTAGTGCAACACTTTTTAAAATTTTTTACAAATGACTACCTAAGGTACATACACCTGTGCACACAAATATAGCAGCAAAATTTCATCAGCTTAGTGCAACACTTTTTTAAATTTTTACATATGACTAACTAAGGTACATACACCTGTGCATACAAAAATAGCAGCAAAATTTCATCAGCTTAGTTTAACACTTTTTTAAATTTTTACATATGACTAACTAAGGTACATACACCTGTGCATACAAAAATAGCAGCAAAAATTTCATCAGCTTAGTGCAACACTTTTTAAAATTTTTTACAAATGACTACCTAAGGTACATACACCTGTGCACACAAATATAGCAGCAAAATTTCATCAGCTTAGTGCAACACTTTTTTAAATTTTTACATATGACTAACTAAGGTACATACACCTGTGCATACAAAAATAGCAGCAAAATTTCATCAGCTTAGTTTAACACTTTTTTAAATTTTTACATATGACTAACTAAGGTACATACACCTGTGCATACAAAAATAGCAGCAAAAATTTCATCAGCTTAGTGCAACACTTTTTAAAATTTTTTACAAATGACTACCTAAGGTACATACACCTGTGCACACAAATATAGCAGCAAAAATTTCATCAGCTTAGTGCAACACCTTTTTAAATTTTTACATATGACTAACTAAGGTACATACACCTGTGCATACAAAAATAGCAGCAAAATTTCATCAGCTTAGTTTAACACTTTTTTAAATTTTTACATATGACTAACTAAGGTACATACACCTGTGCATACAAAAATAGCAGCACAAATTTCATCAGCTTAGTGCAACACTTTTTAAAATTTTTTACAAATGACTACCTAAGGTACATACACCTGTGCACACAAATATAGCAGCAAAAATTTCATCAGCTTAGTGCAACACTTTTTTAAATTTTTACATATGACTAACTAAGGTACATACACCTGTGCATACAAAAATAGCAGCAAAATTTCATCAGCTTAGTGCAACACTTTTTAAAATTTTTTACAAATGACTACCTAAGGTACATACACCTGTGCACACAAATATAGCAGCAAAAATTTCATCAGCTTAGTGCAACACTTTTAAATTTTTACATATGACTAACTAAGGTTCATACACCTGTGCATACAAAAATAGCAGCAAAAATTTCATTAGCTTAGTGCAACACTTTTAAAATTTTTTACAAATGACTACCTAAGGTACATACACCTGTGCATACAAAAATAGCAGCAAAAATTTCATCAGCTTAGTGCAACACTTTTTTAGATTTTTTACAAATGACTACCTAAGTTACATACACCTGTGGACACAAATATAGCAGCACAAATTTCATCAGCTGAGTGCAACACTTTTTTAAATTTTTACAAATGACGACCTAAGGTACATACACCTGTGCATACAAAAATAGCAGCACAAATTTCATCAGCTTAGTGCAACACTTTTTTAAATTTTTAAAAACGACTACCTAAGGTACATACACCTGTGCACACAAATATAGCAGCAAAAATTCCATCAGTTTAGTGCAACACTTTTTTAAATTTTTACATATGACGAACTAAGGTACATACACCTGTGCATACAAAAATAGCAGCAAAATTTCCATCAGCTTAGTGCAACACTTTTTTAAATTTTTTACAAATGACTACCTAAGGTACATACACCTGTGCACACAAATATAGCAGCACAAATTTCATCAGCTGAGTGCAACACTTTTTTAAATTTTTACAAATGACTACCTAAGGTACATACACCTGTGCATACAAAAATAGCAGCAAAAATTTCATCAGGTTAGTGCAACACTTTTTTAAATTTTTACATATGACTAACTAAGGTACATACACCTGTGCATACAAAAATAGCGGCGAAATTTCATCAGCTTAGTGCAACACTTTTTTAAGTTTTTACATATGACTAACTAAGGTACATACACCTGTGCATACAAAAATAGCAGCAAAATTTCATCAGCTAAGTGCAACACTTTTTTAAATTTTTTACAAATGACTACCTAAGTTACATACACCTGTGCACACAAATATAGCAGCACAACTTTCATCTGCTGAGTGCAACACTTTTTTAAATTTTTACAAATGACTACCTAAGGTAAATACACCTGTGCACACAAATATAGCAGCAAAAATTCCATCAGCTTAGTGCAACACTTTTTTAAATTTTTACAAATGACTACCTAAGGTACATACACCTGTGCATACAAAAATAGCAGCACAAATTTCATCAGCTTAGTGCAGCACTTTTTTAAATTTTTTACAAATGACTACCTAAGTTACATACACCTGTGCACACAAATATAGCAGCACAAATTTCATCAGCTGAGTGCAACACTTTTTTAAATTTTTACAAATGACTACCTAAGGTACATACACCTGTGCACACAAATAAAGCAGCAAAAATTCCATCAGCTTAGTGCAACACTTTTTTAAATTTTTACATATGACTGACTAAGGTACATACACCTGTGCATACAAAAATAGCAGCAAAAATTTCATCAGCTTAGTTTAACACTTTTTTAAATTTTACAAATGACTACCTAAGGTACATACACCTGTGCACACAAATATAGCAGCACAAATTTCATCAGCTGAGTGCAACACTTTTTTAAATTTTTACAAATGACTACCTAAGGTACATACACCTGTGCATACAAAAATAGCAGCAAAAATTTCATCAGCTTAGTGCAACACTTTTTTAAATTTTTACATATGACTAACTAAGGTACATACACCTGTGCATACAAAAATAGCAGCACAAATTTCATCAGCTTAGTGCAACACTTTTTTAAATTTTGACATATGACTAACTAAGGTACATGCACCTGTGCATACAAAAATAGCAGCACAAATTTCATCAGCTTAGTTTAACACTTTTTTAGATTTTTTACAAATGACTACCTAAGGTACATACACCTGTGCACACAAATATAGCAGCAAAATTTCATCAGCTTAGTGCAACACTTTTAAATTTTTACATATGACTAACTAAGGTTCATACACCTGTGCATACAAAAATAGCAGCAAAAATTTCATTAGCTTAGTGCAACGCTTTTAAAATTTTTTACAAATGACTACCTAAGGTACATACACCTGTGCATACAAAAATAGCAGCACAAATTTCATCACCTTAGTGCAACACTTTTTTAAATTTTTTACAAATGGCTACCAAAGTTACATACACCTGTGCACACAAATATAGCAGCACAAATTTCATCAGCTGAGTGCAACACTTTTTTAAATTTTTACAAATTACTACCTAAGGTACATACACCTGTGCATACAAAAATAGCAGCACAAATTTCATCAGCTTAGTGCAACACTTTTTTAAATTTTTTACAAATGACTGCCTAAGGTACATACACCTGTGCACACAAATATAGCAGCAAAAATTTCATCAGCTTAGTGCAACACTTTTTTAAATTTTTTACAAATGACTACCTAAGGTACATACACCTGTGCACACAAATATAGCAGCACAAATTTAATCAGCTTAGTGCAACACTTTTTTAAATTTTTACAAATGACTACCTAAGGTTCATACACCTGTGCATACAAATATAGCAGCAAAAATTTCATCAGCTTAGTGCAACACTTTTTTAAATTTTTACATATGACTAACTAAGGTACATACACCTGTGCATACAAAAATAGCAACGAAAATTTCATCAGCTTAGTGCAACACTTTTTAAATTGTTTACATTAGACTACCTAAGGTACATACACCTGTGAACACAAAAATAGCAGCAAAAATTTCATCAGCTTAGTGCAACACTTTTTTAATTTTTTACAAATGACTACCTAAGGTTCATACACCTGTGCATACAAATATAGCAGCAAAAATTTCATCAGCTTAGTGCAACACTTTTTTAAATTTTTACATATGACTAACTAAGGTACATACACCTGTGCATACAAAAATAGCAACGAAAATTTCATCAGCTTAGTGCAACACTTTTTAAATTGTTTACATATGACTACCTAAGCTACATACACCTGTGCACACAAATATAGCAGCACAAATTTCATCAGCTTATTGCAACACTTTTTAAAATTTTTACATATGACTAACTAAGATACATACACCTGTGCATACAAAAATAGCAACGAAAATTTCATCAGCTTAGTGCAACACTTTTTAAATTGTTTACATTAGACTACCTAATGTACGTACACCTGTGCATACAAAAATAGCAGCAAAAATTTCATCAGCTATGTTATTTTCGTAAATTTTGAAATTTGTATAACGAAAACTATGTAAACTGATTTCATAAACGTTTTCAATAAATTCGCAAAGTTTTTAAACGTAATAACCCCTATTACGGTTGCCAATAGTGAGGAAATTAATGTCGACGCTCATGAATTGGTATCAGCGTTGTCAACGTCGATAAGTATTGACGGGTTTTGACGCTTTTTTGGTATTGACTAAAACAATTTCAAGTTGTGTTGACGTGACGCGACGCAAAATTTGTCAACACAGTTTTAGGTGACGACAAGCGCGGCAATACAGAATTCAGCTATTAAAAATTCAAAAAATAAGCTTTTTTATGCTCTTTATTTATTAATTTTTTATTCAATTTCAGAAAATATGCAAAATAGCTAGCAACACTCAGTTTAATAGAATTGTGGTAATGTTCTATGGCAGCGGTCGACTGCTAAAACACGTCCAAAAAACTCAGGAGAGGTATCAGAAGACACGTATTGACCTCGATCTTAATAATCCGAAGCCGGAAAATAAAAAATTTTACTTGCGTTAGGAAATATTTGCAAAAAAAACAGTTGCAAGCTTTCAAGTGGTTCATTAAAAGGTGTTTTGTGAATATTTAAGGATTTTTTATTTCCGCCTTCGGATTATTAATACCGAGGTCAATAAGGGTATTTTGATACCCCTCCCGAAGTCGATTAAGTTTTCCATTAGTGCACTACGCTCTGAGAGGTGGAGGAGTCGCCAATGGTGTACTAAAGAGAAATGCAATCATCTACAATATTCAAACAAATTCCTTGTGTGTATTTTTCCCGGAATGCTTAATTGTGCACTAATAGATTTCAGCAATTATTTAGATCCACAAATTGTCCACTAACAAAAAATTAACTCAATACAAATTGTAAATAAACAACTGTCAAAAATATAGGGATCGTATTTTTATCGATATCACGTCGATGGCCTTAGTAAATACCAATTATGCATTGACGTGACATTGATGTTGATACGACGTGATGTCGACGACGATACGAAGTGATGGTTAACGTTGACAACCGTAATAGTGGTGAATATTTGCGTATATTTGTTGCTCCTACTTTTCTATTCACAGGTGCACATATACCTGTTCACAAAAACTATATTTTCAGAACGCATTTTTACTGAGCAGAGCTCACAGAGTATATTAATTTTGTTCGCATAACGGTATAAACTAATCGATATAGATATAGACTTCTATATATTAAAATGATCTGGGCCAAAAAATAAATTCATTTAGCCATGTCCGTCGGTCCGTCCCTCCGTCCGTCCGTAAACACGATAACTTGAGTAAATTTTGAGTTATCTTAATGAAATTTGGTATGTAAGTTCCTGGGCACTCATCTCAGATCGCTATTTAAAATGAACGAAATCGGACTATACCCACGCCCACTTTTTCGATACCGAAAATTTCGAAAAATCGAAAAAGTGCAATAATTCATTACCAAAGACGGATAAAGCGATGAAAATTGGTAGGTGGGTTGATGTTATGACGCAGAATAGAAAAATAGTAAAATTTTTGGATAATGGGCGTGGCACCGCCCACTTTTAAAATAAGGTAATTTAAGAGTTTTGCAAGCTGTAATTTGGCAGTCGTTGAAGATATCATGATGAAATTTGGCAGGAACGTTACTCCTATTACTATGTATATATGTATGTTCTAAATAAAAACTAGCAAAATCGAATGACGAAAACGCCCAATTAAAAAAAAAATTTAAAAGTAAAATTTTAACAAAACATTTAATATCTTTACAGTATATGAGTAAATTATGTCAACATTTAACTGCAGTAATGATATGGTGCATCAAAATACAAAAATAAAAGAAAATTTCAAAATGGGCGTTGTTGCGCCCTTTCTCATTTAATTTGTCTAGAATACTTTTAATGCCATAAGTCGAACAAAAATTTACCAATCTTTGCGAAATTTGGTAAGGTTATAGCTTTTATGACGATAACTGTTTTCTGTAAAAATGGGCGAAATCGGTTGAAGCCACGCCCAGTTTTTATATACAGTCGACCTTCTGTCCTTCCGCTCAGGCGTTAACACGTTAACTTGAGCAAAAATCGATACATCTTTACCAAACTTAGTTCACGTTCTCTGAACTCACTTTATCTTGGTATTAAAAATGGGCGAAATCCGACTATGACCACGCCCATTTTTTCGATATCGAAAATTTCGGAAAATGAAAAAAATGCCACAAATCAATACCAAATGTGAAAAGAGGGATGAAACATGGTGATTGGATTGGTTTTTTGACACAAAATATAACTTAAGAAAAAACTTTGTAAAATGGGTGTGAAACCTACCATATTAAGTAGAAGAAAATGGAAAAGTTCTGCAGGGAGAAATCAAAAGCCCTTGGAATCATGGCAGGAATACTGTTCGTGGTATTACATAAATAAATAAATTAGCGGTACCCGAATCGATGATGTTCTGGGTCACCCTGGTCCACATTTTGGTCGATATCTCGAAAACGCATTCACATCTACAACTAAGGGCCACTCCCTTTTAAAACCCTCATTAATATCTTTAATTTAATACCCATATCGTACAAACGCATTATAGAGTCACCCCTGGTCCACTTTTATGGCGATATCTCGAAAAGGCGTCCACATATAGAACTATGGCCCACTCCCTTTTAAAATGCTCTGTAATACGTTTCATTTCATACCCATGTCATACAAACACATTCCAGGGTTACCCTAGGTTCATTTTCCTACATGGTGATTTTCCCTTTTTTGACAAAGGATGAAGGAAAATCGTTCCAACAAACGTCACCCTTGGTCTACATTTTCCCAAACTCATGTGATATGGAATTAAAAACCACTTATAAACCATCTACGAAACCCTACGAATCCAACGCAGCTAAACTCTCAGCTGAGTATGTAATGTTCGGTTACACCCGAACTTAGCCTTCCTTACTTGTTCAATTTAAGTTTGTAGTATGAGTGCCTGAGGTACAAATGTACTTTTACTTTACAAGACTGTTACAATAAATAAATTTAATTTCTCAATTCATGTTAAGCACCATATTTTATTGTATGATGGCCAAACGCTAGAAATTCGGCAGCACTCCAATCGCTTCCACCAAAAGATCCCATATTTTCCTACGTAAACGCCTATACTGTTTTGGCAACGGGTCCTGGCCGCTGCTTAGAAAAGTTATAATAAACAGTTATCGCCCTTGTCTCTGCAGTTTCTTCACTGCTCGTTAATTTGCGCTGTCATTGACCAAGTCTACGGCGAAACTGTTCATAATCCTGAGAGTCCAGAGAAACTAGTAGCTTCAACAGGGTTCAGAAATACAAATAACGCTGTTAGTGGAGTTGGGTCCACTTTACTATTTATTAGATGGATGAATGAAGATTGCATGGCAAGGTGGTATGATTCAAATTTAAACACCGGCTTACCGGTTGCTTAGTTTGGCAGCACAATGCGTCAAAGCATCCCTCAGGGGGTCTCTGTTGTTTAGTCCCTAGCATCGAGCTCCTTTTTGATAAAGAAAACTACTTATCCGGGTACCTGGGCGTAAGGATATCCCTGGCAACTATGGTGCTGATCTCTTAGCCCAAGAAGCGTCCTGCGAGCTTTACGTGGCTGTCAGTACACGTTTGGACTCGGCTGTCCACTTGATCTCAGCTTCTAGACAGCTGGGCTACGAGTCGACTAAGTGAAGGCTGCGCCAGTACCATCTTTTGACTGGTGTCGAGGTCTTCCTGGCCATTTTTGACTTCTAGCAATCGGAGGCGCTATTAAATCATCTCATCTTCATTATTAAATGCCTAAGCGATTTTGGCCACTTCGTAAAAAGCCAGTTATCCATGTTACAAGATAACTGACGCCTATGTATTTTTAGAGTGGAACACTCTCATAAAGAGACACCGCCAGCGAAGCCTTTAGGCTTTTATTCCTAAATGCGAAAAGCTCACACAGTTATGTGTATACTCACCGTAGGCATCTTGGGCTGAACCATAGATCTTCTGGAGAACTTTTAGCTCGAGCACTCCAAAAGCCATTACATCTTCTCTCGATATCGTTTGTTTTCGAGTCATATAGTAGGACAGGTACGATGGGCGGCTTGCAGAGCCTAATTTTTGTTCGTCGAATGAGGAAACTTAAATTCACACATTACAACATACAAGTGGTTGTGAACAACCTCCTTGGTGTGGGAGTCCTTGTCAGCAGGACATGAATATATTGAGATATGTTCAACAGGGGTGCCTGGGCGTAGTAAACTGGAGGAACTCTGAGTTTATATCACCCTCAGTTGCGGGGAACTGCTGGTACTGTCTGAGAGGCTTGAATGCCTTCAAATTATTCTTGACAGACATCTGTCTTAATGTGGAAGACAAACGTAAGCAAATCTAGTTTTCGGCTTACGTCGTGGGCCTCTAGTTAGCCAAATACGCGCTGGGATGACACCACCTCTTGCCAGTTGTCGAGATCTTCCGGGCTCGTTGTTAACTCAAAGCGCTCGGCGGAAATATTAGGGTTTACGATAGTTTATCTGTCCATTGTAATTTGAGTGTTATTAGCTGTATGCAGAATAATGAAGTGGAATCATCCATTCAATTCATGCTCAGCTGACTTCGACTCTCGATATCTACATCGGTAAAATACCATCAACATCGATAAAATTCCGCAAAGCCTTCGGAGATTCTCCTTGTTCACACGTTTGGAACACGGACTAAAAATGTCCCAATGAGTTGTGTTTTAACTGGACAGCTGCTTGTTTGAGTTTATGGAGTGACTTTTACAATATACGGTAATGCTCGGTATTACTGATGAAAATAGAGAGACCACCACCATTGCCCCTTTCCTGGTTCATTCGGTCAGCGTATTTGATGCCATAAAGCGGTTAGCTGTAAACAACTGACTGAGCCCGTCATATAGATTAAATAAAGGTCAGGTTTCATCAAGCATTTGTGCATACAAAAAAATAGCAGCAAAAATTTCATTAGCTTAGTGCAACGCTTTTAAAATTTTTTACAAATGACTACCTAAGGTACATACACCTGTGCATACAAAAATAGCAGCACAAATTTCATCACCTTAGTGCAACACTTTTTTAAATTTTTTACAAATGGCTACCAAAGTTACATACACCTGTGCACACAAATATAGCAGCACAAATTTCATCAGCTGAGTGCAACACTTTTTTAAATTTTTACAAATTACTACCTAAGGTACATACACCTGTGCATACAAAAATAGCAGCACAAATTTCATCAGCTTAGTGCAACACTTTTTTAAATTTTTTACAAATGACTGCCTAAGGTACATACACCTGTGCACACAAATATAGCAGCAAAAATTTCATCAGCTTAGTGCAACACTTTTTTAAATTTTTTACAAATGACTACCTAAGGTACATACACCTGTGCACACAAATATAGCAGCACAAATTTAATCAGCTTAGTGCAACACTTTTTTAAATTTTTACAAATGACTACCTAAGGTTCATACACCTGTGCATACAAATATAGCAGCAAAAATTTCATCAGCTTAGTGCAACACTTTTTTAAATTTTTACATATGACTAACTAAGGTACATACACCTGTGCATACAAAAATAGCAACGAAAATTTCATCAGCTTAGTGCAACACTTTTTAAATTGTTTACATTAGACTACCTAAGGTACATACACCTGTGAACACAAAAATAGCAGCAAAAATTTCATCAGCTTAGTGCAACACTTTTTTAATTTTTTACAAATGACTACCTAAGGTTCATACACCTGTGCATACAAATATAGCAGCAAAAATTTCATCAGCTTAGTGCAACACTTTTTTAAATTTTTACATATGACTAACTAAGGTACATACACCTGTGCATACAAAAATAGCAACGAAAATTTCATCAGCTTAGTGCAACACTTTTTAAATTGTTTACATATGACTACCTAAGGTACATACACCTGTGCACACAAATATAGCAGCACAAATTTCATCAGCTTAGTGCAACACTTTTTAAAATTTTTACATATGACTAACTAAGATACATACACCTGTGCATACAAAAATAGCAACGAAAATTTCATCAGCTTAGTGCAACACTTTTTAAATTGTTTACATTAGACTACCTAATGTACGTACACCTGTGCATACAAAAATAGCAGCAAAAATTTCATCAGCTATGTTATTTTCGTAAATTTTGAAATTTGTATAACGAAAACTATGTAAACTGATTTCATAAACGTTTTCAATAAATTCGCAAAGTTTTTAAACGTAATAACCCCTATTACGGTTGCCAATAGTGAGGAAATTAATGTCGACGCTCATGAATTGGTATCAGCGTTGTCAACGTCGATAAGTATTGACGGGTTTTGACGCTTTTTTGGTATTGACTAAAACAATTTCAAGTTGTGTTGACGTGACGCGACGCAAAATTTGTCAACACAGTTTTAGGTGACGACAAGCGCGGCAATACAGAATTCAGCTATTAAAAATTCAAAAAATAAGCTTTTTTATGCTCTTTATTTATTAATTTTTTATTCAATTTCAGAAAATATGCAAAATAGCTAGCAACACTCAGTTTAATAGAATTGTGGTAATGTTCTATGGCAGCGGTCGACTGCTAAAACACGTCCAAAAAACTCAGGAGAGGTATCAGAAGACACGTATTGACCTCGATCTTAATAATCCGAAGCCGGAAAATAAAAAATTTTACTTGCGTTAGGAAATATTTGCAAAAAAAACAGTTGCAAGCTTTCAAGTGGTTCATTAAAAGGTGTTTTGTGAATATTTAAGGATTTTTTATTTCCGCCTTCGGATTATTAATACCGAGGTCAATAAGGGTATTTTGATACCCCTCCCGAAGTCGATTAAGTTTTCCATTAGTGCACTACGCTCTGAGAGGTGGAGGAGTCGCCAATGGTGTACTAAAGAGAAATGCAATCATCTACAATATTCAAACAAATTCCTTGTGTGTATTTTTCCCGGAATGCTTAATTGTGCACTAATAGATTTCAGCAATTATTTAGATCCACAAATTGTCCACTAACAAAAAATTAACTCAATACAAATTGTAAATAAACAACTGTCAAAAATATAGGGATCGTATTTTTATCGATATCACGTCGATGGCCTTAGTAAATACCAATTATGCATTGACGTGACATTGATGTTGATACGACGTGATGTCGACGACGATACGAAGTGATGGTTAACGTTGACAACCGTAATAGTGGTGAATATTTGCGTATATTTGTTGCTCCTACTTTTCTATTCACAGGTGCACATATACCTGTTCACAAAAACTATATTTTCAGAACGCATTTTTACTGAGCAGAGCTCACAGAGTATATTAATTTTGTTCGCATAACGGTATAAACTAATCGATATAGATATAGACTTCTATATATTAAAATGATCTGGGCCAAAAAATAAATTCATTTAGCCATGTCCGTCGGTCCGTCCCTCCGTCCGTCCGTAAACACGATAACTTGAGTAAATTTTGAGTTATCTTAATGAAATTTGGTATGTAAGTTCCTGGGCACTCATCTCAGATCGCTATTTAAAATGAACGAAATCGGACTATACCCACGCCCACTTTTTCGATACCGAAAATTTCGAAAAATCGAAAAAGTGCAATAATTCATTACCAAAGACGGATAAAGCGATGAAAATTGGTAGGTGGGTTGATGTTATGACGCAGAATAGAAAAATAGTAAAATTTTTGGATAATGGGCGTGGCACCGCCCACTTTTAAAATAAGGTAATTTAAGAGTTTTGCAAGCTGTAATTTGGCAGTCGTTGAAGATATCATGATGAAATTTGGCAGGAACGTTACTCCTATTACTATGTATATATGTATGTTCTAAATAAAAACTAGCAAAATCGAATGACGAAAACGCCCAATTAAAAAAAAAATTTAAAAGTAAAATTTTAACAAAACATTTAATATCTTTACAGTATATGAGTAAATTATGTCAACATTTAACTGCAGTAATGATATGGTGCATCAAAATACAAAAATAAAAGAAAATTTCAAAATGGGCGTTGTTGCGCCCTTTCTCATTTAATTTGTCTAGAATACTTTTAATGCCATAAGTCGAACAAAAATTTACCAATCTTTGCGAAATTTGGTAAGGTCATAGCTTTTATGACGATAACTGTTTTCTGTAAAAATGGGCGAAATCGGTTGAAGCCACGCCCAGTTTTTATATACAGTCGACCTTCTGTCCTTCCGCTCAGGCGTTAACACGTTAACTTGAGCAAAAATCGATACATCTTTACCAAACTTAGTTCACGTTCTCTGAACTCACTTTATCTTGGTATTAAAAATGGGCGAAATCCGACTATGACCACGCCCATTTTTTCGATATCGAAAATTTCGGAAAATGAAAAAAATGCCACAAATCAATACCAAATGTGAAAAGAGGGATGAAACATGGTGATTGGATTGGTTTTTTGACACAAAATATAACTTAAGAAAAAACTTTGTAAAATGGGTGTGAAACCTACCATATTAAGTAGAAGAAAATGGAAAAGTTCTGCAGGGAGAAATCAAAAGCCCTTGGAATCATGGCAGGAATACTGTTCGTGGTATTACATAAATAAATAAATTAGCGGTACCCGAATCGATGATGTTCTGGGTCACCCTGGTCCACATTTTGGTCGATATCTCGAAAACGCATTCACATCTACAACTAAGGGCCACTCCCTTTTAAAACCCTCATTAATATCTTTAATTTAATACCCATATCGTACAAACGCATTATAGAGTCACCCCTGGTCCACTTTTATGGCGATATCTCGAAAAGGCGTCCACATATAGAACTATGGCCCACTCCCTTTTAAAATGCTCTGTAATACGTTTCATTTCATACCCATGTCATACAAACACATTCCAGGGTTACCCTAGGTTCATTTTCCTACATGGTGATTTTCCCTTTTTTGACAAAGGATGAAGGAAAATCGTTCCAACAAACGTCACCCTTGGTCTACATTTTCCCAAACTCATGTGATATGGAATTAAAAACCACTTATAAACCATCTACGAAACCCTACGAATCCAACGCAGCTAAACTCTCAGCTGAGTATGTAATGTTCGGTTACACCCGAACTTAGCCTTCCTTACTTGTTCAATTTAAGTTTGTAGTATGAGTGCCTGAGGTACAAATGTACTTTTACTTTACAAGACTGTTACAATAAATAAATTTAATTTCTCAATTCATGTTAAGCACCATATTTTATTGTATGATGGCCAAACGCTAGAAATTCGGCAGCACTCCAATCGCTTCCACCAAAAGATCCCATATTTTCCTACGTAAACGCCTATACTGTTTTGGCAACGGGTCCTGGCCGCTGCTTAGAAAAGTTATAATAAACAGTTATCGCCCTTGTCTCTGCAGTTTCTTCACTGCTCGTTAATTTGCGCTGTCATTGACCAAGTCTACGGCGAAACTGTTCATAATCCTGAGAGTCCAGAGAAACTAGTAGCTTCAACAGGGTTCAGAAATACAAATAACGCTGTTAGTGGAGTTGGGTCCACTTTACTATTTATTAGATGGATGAATGAAGATTGCATGGCAAGGTGGTATGATTCAAATTTAAACACCGGCTTACCGGTTGCTTAGTTTGGCAGCACAATGCGTCAAAGCATCCCTCAGGGGGTCTCTGTTGTTTAGTCCCTAGCATCGAGCTCCTTTTTGATAAAGAAAACTACTTATCCGGGTACCTGGGCGTAAGGATATCCCTGGCAACTATGGTGCTGATCTCTTAGCCCAAGAAGCGTCCTGCGAGCTTTACGTGGCTGTCAGTACACGTTTGGACTCGGCTGTCCACTTGATCTCAGCTTCTAGACAGCTGGGCTACGAGTCGACTAAGTGAAAGCTGCGCCAGTACCATCTTTTGACTGGTGTCGAGGTCTTCCTGGCCATTTTTGACTTCTAGCAATCGGAGGCGCTATTAAATCATCTCATCTTCATTATTAAATGCCTAAGCGATTTTGGCCACTTCGTAAAAAGCCAGTTATCCATGTTACAAGATAACTGACGCCTATGTATTTTTAGAGTGGAACACTCTCATAAAGAGACACCGCCAGCGAAGCCTTTAGGCTTTTATTCCTAAATGCGAAAAGCTCACACAGTTATGTGTATACTCACCGTAGGCATCTTGGGCTGAACCATAGATCTTCTGGAGAACTTTTAGCTCGAGCACTCCAAAAGCCATTACATCTTCTCTCGATATCGTTTGTTTTCGAGTCATATAGTAGGACAGGTACGATGGGCGGCTTGCAGAGCCTAATTTTTGTTCGTCGAATGAGGAAACTTAAATTCACACATTACAACATACAAGTGGTTGTGAACAACCTCCTTGGTGTGGGAGTCCTTGTCAGCAGGACATGAATATATTGAGATATGTTCAACAGGGGTGCCTGGGCGTAGTAAACTGGAGGAACTCTGAGTTTATATCACCCTCAGTTGCGGGGAACTGCTGGTACTGTCTGAGAGGCTTGAATGCCTTCAAATTATTCTTGACAGACATCTGTCTTAATGTGGAAGACAAACGTAAGCAAATCTAGTTTTCGGCTTACGTCGTGGGCCTCTAGTTAGCCAAATACGCGCTGGGATGACACCACCTCTTGCCAGTTGTCGAGATCTTCCGGGCTCGTTGTTAACTCAAAGCGCTCGGCGGAAATATTAGGGTTTACGATAGTTTATCTGTCCATTGTAATTTGAGTGTTATTAGCTGTATGCAGAATAATGAAGTGGAATCATCCATTCAATTCATGCTCAGCTGACTTCGACTCTCGATATCTACATCGGTAAAATACCATCAACATCGATAAAATTCCGCAAAGCCTTCGGAGATTCTCCTTGTTCACACGTTTGGAACACGGACTAAAAATGTCCCAATGAGTTGTGTTTTAACTGGACAGCTGCTTGTTTGAGTTTATGGAGTGACTTTTACAATATACGGTAATGCTCGGTATTACTGATGAAAATAGAGAGACCACCACCATTGCCCCTTTCCTGGTTCATTCGGTCAGCGTATTTGATGCCATAAAGCGGTTAGCTGTAAACAACTGACTGAGCCCGTCATATAGATTAAATAAAGGTCAGGTTTCATCAAGCATTTGTGGGTGAGTGGTGAAACTACTATTTAATTGAGTACAATATAGATCAGTCTGTATAGGATTAGAGAACACGGTAGTGTATATAAAAACTTACGTATTTGCCTTAACACTCTTTAATCGTAAGTGTGCGTTATAGTTTTACTTATGTATGTCAAAACAATATTTTTAATTAGAAGTATTTAAAGTAAAGATAAAACAATAAATTCAATATTTCGTTTTTGATAGTGCCAAGGCATGGAAACCCGGATTGTTCGTCGCCCACTTGCCAGGAGCATGAATGAACAAAAGGCAAAATGTCAGGAGATCAAGTTTTAAAGTTAGCTATTTTCAGAAAATCTAGAACATTTTATACCTTTCATGAACATGAAATGGTATATTAACTTTGGTCCGATGTTTGTAACGTTGAGAAATATAGAAGATAGACTCACCATCAAGTATACCGAATTGTTCAGGGCGGCGAACTGAGTTGATATAGCCATGTCCGTCTGTCCGTCCGTCCGTCTGTCTGTTTGAACGCAAACTAGTCCCTCAAATTTTGAGATATCTCAATGAAATTTGGCACAAGGATGTATTTTTGTATTATATTAGACATTTGTTGGATCCGGTAGGATCGGACCACTATAACATATATCTCCCATACAACCGATCGTTCAGATAAGACGATTTTGGTCATTCCTACCGCAATTTAAAAAGTATAAACGTGAAACTCGGTGACATATATTTTAATATATCATGGAAGGTTTTCTGAAGTAAAAACACTTTGATCGGAGCTATATATAGTATATATCCCATACAACCGATCGTTCAGATAGAAAGATTTTTGGCAATTTCTCCCTTAATTTCCAATATAAAAACGTTAAACTTGGTGATATTTATTCTAATATATTATAGAAGATTTCATGAAAAAATCATTTCGATTGGAGCTATATATAATGTATATCCCATACAACCGATCGTTCAGATAAGGGGGTTTTTTGCCATTTTTTTTATATTTATCTTAAAATCGTTTAGGTATGTACATCTGTTCACTATATATTTCTTATCTTATAAAAAAAAAAAATATGGAGATTTCGAATGGGATAAGATTATTGTTCAGCCCCATTCATGAAAGCTATGAAGTCTTCGGCACAGCCGAAGAGAGTCCTGTCCTTACTTGTTTCATATTCGCTTTATTAAAGCCAAAAAAGTGTAGTTTCCTTATAGTATTGGCATTCGGGATTTTAATATAGAACATTCACTGATGAAACCAGTGTTCCCTTAACTCAACATTCACAAAACACTCATTTATATTTCTGACAAGAGAACGACGATATAATTTTGAAAAGCTTGCTGCCTATAATTCCCTTTGTTTGCATTTTTTTTTAGAAAGTTGTATCTAAAAATTCTTTAAGGCTGTTTAGTAATTCCACAGCATGAGAGGAAGAAGAGTTTACAACTCTCTGTTGGAACGACTCCAATGGATTTATTTCGCCTCTCCATTTTCCACAAATTTCGCGGTGTTATGTTCATTTCGATCCACCAATTCAAGCGTGAAGTAATTTCTTTCATGTTGTAGCATTAGAAAGTTATGTAGAACTAATGTAGCTAAAACAATTTTGTCAGCATTCTTTGGACAAACCGATATTGTTGTAATATATAGTATTCGCCAGCGACTTGCCAGAATTCTCAAAATGTACTCTAGCCTTGGACAATACAATATTGTACTTCTCGTTATCATCAGTTAAATTTATACCCGGAAAAGTACGCATTAAATTTGTCTTAAGCGGAAATGCGTTATCCCCAACAAAGTAATATGGAAAATCAATAGCTGTTCCTGGCAAATTAGTAGGATGAGGGATTTCTAATGTCTCATTCAATATTTTGTTTCCCAAAGAACTTCGGGCAAAGACTCCACCATCACTCTGGCTCCTCAAAACACCAATGTCTACATATGTAAAGAGGTAGTTTGCATCACATGCTGCCATAAGAACGATGCTATGAGTCTTTTTATAATTGAAATACAAGGCCCCACTCTTAGAAGGGCGTACAATATTGATGTGTTTACCATCAGTAGCTCCTAAGAATTTTTGGGCAATTATGGCAAGTTCTGATCGGTTCGGAGGTGATAAGTATACGATATGTAGCTCATCCCAAATGGCATCGCATGTTTCGTATATAACTTTCTTTACGGTTAACACACCCATCTTAAAAGTCGAAGCTAGAACATTATAATTACAGCCTTGAGCTAAGAACCTAAAAATATATATTAAATTTATCCACATATATATATAAAAGTATTATGTATTGCCTTTTACAAAGACGCAACTAACAAACATACAACAATATTACGGCGCGTTTCTGGACATATTCAGCCCCATTCTAAATATTCCCGCGGAATTTTGTTCTTGCGGATTTTTTTATTCCCGCGGAAAAATTCCTCCAATTCTTTTCTGCTAGGGAGAACAATAATTGGGGAATAGGAATTTCGAATTTTCGAAATCAGCTGTTTTGTCAATTGAAATTTCGTTGCGCATTTCTTATTTTGTTTAAAAAATGGAAAAGTTTAATTATTGTTGCGAATTTGTTTGAAATTAAGAAATAAAATATAAACAATGCACAGTATTGCATTTCATGTGGTGTTCACTGAAATGAGTAATGAATTGGTGCCACAGCAACATCAACTGAGGAGCATAAGAAAAAGAAGACAGCGGGATAACACAAATCCGCCGGAGTTGCCTGCTTCCATTCAGCAAAGCAATTTTCTGGCGGCCAAGTCGAGTTGAATTCGCCTTTCGCCATATGCCGAAATCTATTTAAGCCTTCTTAAAAAAACTTTGCGCAATTTCTGGATGGCTGCATCAAATATACCAAGAGCTCTTCCGTTGCTTATGATATACTTTTCGACTTAAAATAAAGAATATTGTAGAAATAAGTGTTCTTTCTTAAAAGCACCAATTTCCTTTAACTATTTTGATGCATTCCCTTTAATTTAACAAGTGAAAAAACTCCTATGAAATATAAAATATAAGAAGAAATTTCCCAGGTGGTGTGGAAAAAGCAAATTTTCGATTCACTTTCAAGTAATTTCACCATAGTTCTATACCAATTTGGTTTGATTTTACATATTTGTTATATTTTTGTTTAAGGAGCTCCATACCAAAAAATTATAATTACATTAGCAAAGTTTGTAGAAAATTTAAGAAAATGCAATCAAAAAGTATAACGCCTTAGATCAAATTCAAAATTTTAATGAAAAATTTAAGTAAGTTAGACCAGTTTGCTATATTTCTGCTCACTGCTTAACTATTAACGCATTATTGCACTACCCCCAACACTGGATGCATAGATTGAGTTGAAAAAAAATACAAGTTGGTCGAATTTCGACCACAGGCGATACTAGTTAATATAAATATTAAACAATATACGTGCCAGGACAGACCCTTGCGGAAGTCCAACGGGCATACAGTTTTATTTAGTAATAAATTTTGATCGATAGTCTCAAAAGCACGTTTTAAGTGTAGGAATACAGCTATTATATGTTTATTTCTGCTCAGATATTCTTTCTTGTTAGCTAAAGCAAGGTTCAAGGCACTTTCATAAGAATGTTTTTTCCGAAAACCTGATTGCTGCGGTATAATAATTTTATTATCATCTATGTAGGTACTTCACTAGCGCACTTATGCACAAATATATATCGGACATAAAGTTACAGGGATGGAACCGCTGCAGCGCGCTGGTTTGGAATTTGGTAAAAAGTAAGAAACAAACATATGGCTTTAAATGAGGGATACTTAACACGATGCGTCGTAGGCTTAGATGTGTTGACGCTGAATATCGCCTAATAATCCTTTGTCGTCTCGATGTGACGATGATGGTATGCTCAAAATAAAGCTTCGTAGACTCGATGTGTCTTCGAGAGGTAGAAAAAGAATTTATATTTTTCATATACTATGCAACTCTTGAAGCAATTCCAATGTCGCATTCGAAGTTCGAATTACAGCAGGGATGCTTTTAAAAAGAATTTTTACAGGGAATCATAGGTGCATGAACGCAAGTCACGCGCAGAATTTAAGTGACGGGATACAATAATGAGAGAAGCGATTCCCCCTCATCACCGCCTTGCTTTAACTTTGCGCTTTCTAGCTAGTGGCAATAGCTTTGAAGACCTAAAATTTTTGACAGCAAATGCGCCCCAAACGATTGGGAAAATAGTTACAGAGACTTGTGATGCCATAATAAGTCAATTGAAAGATTTTATTAAGGTAATTATTTTTTGATTAAATTATTTGTTTTCGACTAAACAAGAAAAGTTTCATGTGTACATATGTGTGTCTGAAAATTATTGGTTTTTTGAAGTAAAAATAAATATAAATTATTCGTCCGTTTCAAACGATGCAAAGAAATTTTTTAAGTTTTCTACCGAGCTCGAATTAATGGATGATGTATCTTCAACAATTCGTACGTTTTGTGTGACTTGAGGTGACATTCTACTACTGTTTATGGACGAGCCGCTACTTAAAGGAGTCGGAACTATTATTGTATAATTCTGCATGTGTTGGGGCACCGCGTAGTTAAGTTGCGTAGACGTGCGCATTGGGTATTGCGGAATGAAATTTGGTGTTAATATTTGACTTGGGTTAAAAGCATTTTGGATTTGAATCGCGTGTCTAAATTCCAATGCTCCCAAGCAACCTTGAAATAAAACATCTGATATGATTTTTCGCGCAATCGTTTTCTGGGAGGCCTCCATTTCACTATATTGCGAAGCCCATGATTGGGCCAAGGAGTCACCTTCTGTGGGTTCGCGGCTGTTGGCAAGTCTCTCGCATGCAATTCTAATAAGTGTATCTTCTTCAGAAACTTTTCTTTTGCTTGGTCGAACAGTGAATTCCTAAAAAGAAAGATTTATAAGTTTTTCATTACTTTTCAGCTTCCACAAACAGAAAAAGATTGGAAGGTAGAAGCGAAACATTTTGATGCACGCTGGAACTTCCCAAATTGTATAGGCGCAATTGATGGAAAACACATCAATATAACAAAGCCACCTGGATCTGGATCTTTTTATTATAATTATAAAAAAAAATTTTCCATCATTTTAATGGCAGCGGTTAATGCTAATTACGAATTTTTAATAGTGGATGTTGGCACAAATGGAAGAGCGTCTGATGCCGGTCTTTTTAGCGAAACAAAATTTTTTTCATCTCTAAAAAATAAAACATTGAAAATTCCTGACCCTCAGCCGCTTTCAAACTGCGAAGAAAAACTACCATTTGTATTCGTAGCTGACGATGCCATCATGAAGCCATTTAGCCACAACACACTCAAGGAAGAAGAAATAATTTTTAACTACAGGCTTTCTCGGGCAAGAAGAATTGTTGAAAACTGTTTTGGCATTTTAGCATCAAGATTTAGAATTCTCCTACAAACTATTAATTTATTACCAGAAAAAGTCACGAAAATTGTGTTAACCTGTTGCCACTTGCATAACTTTTTACGGAGGCAAAATGAGGAGACGTATTTTGAAGGTGGATTCGATGTTGAAGAAACAGATCCCGGAGCGATAGAATTCGCCGATTGGCATAATGACCATGGACTTACAGCTCTTCAAGCTTCAAGTGCAAAAAATGCATCCAATTTAGCTAAAACTACTCGAGAAAAATGTCGTAATTATTTTAATACAGTGGGAACAGTTCCGTGGCAGAACAATATATTAAATATAAGAAAGTGAATCATTTACGGAATAAAAACAAAATGAATGTTTGTGTTCACAAAAAAAAAAGAAACAATAAAATTTTGACTTTTTTTCTTACCTCAAATGTGTTTGTATTTTCATCCTGCATTGTGGTAACGCCTGTCAAAGGTTCTTCTTGATCTTTCAAAAAGCATAGCAAATCATAGCACCAAAGAGTAGGAACATATTCATCCTCAGCACCAGCACCAGACTTCAAACTATCTCTCTTTTTTTTTGATTCACGCCGGTATTGCGCCCGCAAACTACTTATTTTTTTATAACTGTATCCTTTGTGGCATCAGGATCTACTTCTTTTAATTTTTCGATTAAATTCGCATAATCATTATTCTTTTTAATTCTATTACAATAATCTTTGCTTTTTACTTGCCACAAGGGCAAGGGGTTGTGTAGCGCAATATATAGCTTCTCCAACCCAATTGTCAACCTCACCTTCGAGCTGCGAATCCCGTTTCACTAACAGACGAGGCTCTGGCGACCCCAAGCTCCTCATGGAACTTGGGGGTGGGGAGGGAGGGATGGCCTGAAGGTTCAATGTGGCCATATAAATCGTTCCCGAGATGGTCGGGCCAGCACCTTAATGGTGCTGTGTTACTGGAGCGTATCGGATCTGTATCCGACAAAGGACCATCACATCGATAACACTCCCCAAAGCCTTCGGGGAGTAACCTAATCGCTACAACAACAACAACAACAACATGGCAAAGATTTATACATTTCAATAAATTCAGAAATTTTTTATTGTCCATTTTACTTTTCCGCGCACGTCTGTTTCGTTCAGAAATTACTATGATTATGAGCTATTTCGCCATACACGCACGAACAGTTCGCGCAAATGTTCGTCAAAAATTAAAATATTCTGGTTTTTGGCGAACATTTGCGCGAACTGGCAAACACCACCATACACGACAGAAAAGGTCGCAGAAACATGACATAACGGGAATGTTCGCGGAAATGTTCGTGTCGTGTATTTGGCGCTTAAGTCACCCTGCAAAAATCGCGAGTACTTCATGCATGCATGTATGGAATACTCGCTATGGACCAAGCGAGTGCTACAAAATTAACCACAATTCATACAAAGGAATATGGTCTAATTAACATTGCGATGTCCTAGGACTGGACCATATACTCCAGCTCAGCATTAAATCAGAGTAATCCATGGAGTACTCACAAGACACAAGTGGACCACATGATCCAACGATTATCGCAGGGGCATTAAAACGTCCGCCGTTAAACAGACGATTGGGAGAAGTATTATTTGAGGCGTTGCGATGTGCATTTGTATGTATGCGACTAATAATAGTTTGCGAATTGGCAAGAAATGCTTGCTATTGCGATAATAAGCAAAAATTAAATCAAGATCTACCTCAAAAAAGTGGGAAGTGCCTTCCAACAACTAGCTCCTTGATGTATTGCATGCTACGGGATATACGTACATACCTGGGTATCTTGGGTTGTCGACACCAATTGTTCCAAAGTAGTGGAAGTAATAGGTTCTGCAATACACTGTGCTGATTCGGAAATAGACAGATAATACAAGCTGCCAGATCACTTTAGCGTTTTTCAGCTTTCATGCGGGTGTTAAAATCATTTCTAATATCCACAGTAATCAGTGCACAAAGCTTCCTTTTATTTTGACCTCGCGTTATGGCTTCACCGGCTATATTGACAACTATTTGTATTGCATCTATCGTGGATCTTGATTTTCGAAATCCAAACTGACTGTTTGACAGGCCAACTTGGCTTTCCAGGGTCTCGCTGCAGACGCTCACAGATATTACGCTCGAGAATCTTTCCTATAGAATGCAACATACAACGTGGCCTATATGAGGATGGCTGGTCGGGCACCTTACCAGGTTTCACCAAAAGAACCAGTCTTTGACGTTTCAATGAGCGGGGGAAGACGCCTTCTTTGATACAGGTATTAAAGAGGTACGTGGATACTGATGTTCTTGACTTTATCGGGGATTTAAGGGCTATATTGGACACTCCATCGTCCCGGGGACTTATTATCTGCAACTCTATATGTTGCATTCAGTATTTCCTGCTATGTTATTCGTGGGATTTCCACACCTTCGAGGTCCTGGCTTTGGTTTGACCAGTAATCTTGTATCAGAAAAAGAGTTTCGGCGATTCCTCTCATTAGTATTGGGCATGTAGGTTGCTCTGATTTGTGCCCTTTAATTTTAGCTATCACCGTTCTGAAAGCCATCTCCAACGATCAACGTCGGCACTCTCCATTTGCTCCTTCAAGCAAGCTTTCTTGCTCTTTTCTATAGAATTTTTTAGCGCTATTTTTTGGGCTTTGTAAGTACTGTGTAGTTCGTCATACCGTGGTGATGAGCGTGCCCTCTGTGCATTTGTTGTTGTTGTTGTAGCGATAAGGACACTCCCCGAAGGCCTTGGGGAGTGTTATCGATGTTGATGATCCTTTAGCGAATGCAGATCCGGTACGTTGGGATCTCTGTGCCCTGCGCCGAACTTTGTGGCATTTTCTACGCTCCTCCGCTATTTCGTCTTTCCACGGTCCTTAATGACTTACATATTCGAACCGAGAGGTTCACCGCATGTGTTCTTCGTATTGTGGCATCATTCAACCCCTGTGGGTTAGGGGTAGTAGAATATGCCCACGGTAGGCATGCCAGGCGAGGTGTATTGGTGTATTGTTGGTTTTCTAATTAAATTGGTTTATGTTGATCTTCGGATTTTCATACTCCAAGTCGACAGTGCACCTCTGTAACAAATTGCCGTCATCGTATTAGTGACGAAAAGGGTGGATACACCACCCTAACAAAATTGTCGTCCTCGTATTAGTGACAAAAAGGGATTGTACTGATGGTTTAATTGGTTTGTAGTTGCTCTTCGGATCTTCACACTCCAAACCTATCAGTGGACCCTAAAACCGTAACAAATGTACGTCATCTTATTAGTGACGATAAGACTAACCAATCCTGAGTGGCTTTACTCGAAAGGGAGCAGGGTGGACCCTTGTATCACCCTGTGGGACCCCAAGCATGGTCCTTATAAAAACTGCCACCGCGGGAGCAGGAATAAAAGCCGGGTGATCTGAATTCTTCAGGTCTCACCTTCCTGTCCTGGGATGGCCCCCTTAAGGGAACATCGCGGTGGCTGTGGTTTCATATCCTAATTCTGGGAGGGTAACCCAGAATGCGTAGGATCGCCTGCGTGGAAGTTCGCTTCTTCGTTGGAGTTGACAGTATTCTCTTCGGAGTAATGCGGTCGCTCCAGTCGCCGAATCAGACAATAAAGTATTCTCTTCGGAGTAATACTGTCATCTTTGGTGGGAGGTGCGCAAGAAAGTTTACTCATATACCTCTCATATGGCGTAAGCTGCCCGAGTACGTGCTAATCTGCGCACAAGTAATTAAAAGACGCTTCTGCGGAACGTCAAAGACAAGGTTGGTTACATCCCTAAATTGTGCACGTTGTTTAAAAAGGATGTATAACAGAAAGATTATAAAGGATGTATAACAGGAAGAAAAATATGGTGGATATTTTGATGATATACAATGGCGAGTTTATTAGAATTGTATAAATGTAGCAAATAATGTCGAACGTTGCATATAACTGAACTGCTTTGGCTTGGAAGTTCAGTTGCAACAGGGTCCCTCATCGTGGAATATTATGGATAATTGTAAGGGTGGGTATTTCCCACGCTTCTATTTGAAATTTTGGACCTAAGCATATGATTAGGCATACGCTCATAGTACTTGTGATTACTGAGATGCGTCTTCAGTGAAGTTTGTAAGTACCTATGTTTCATTCATTGGGAAAAGACATTCTGGCTTATAGATGGCATTAGTAGTTATTCACGGAGAACTGGCGTATGCTGAGCAATCGTACTAGTAACTGTAGCTAATGAGATGTATCCTAGGTGTAAATGGCTTAGTAACCATGATTAATGAAAATGGTGTGTCTTGCGAGTGGGTGTGTTAAGTACTTGTGAGTATGACTGTCTGGTGGTCCAAGACATTCAGCCAGATATACTTACAACGAACGGACATTTCGCTTTATAGATTGCGCCTAAGTAGTTTTTCATGGGGAAAAGTCATTTTAGATCTTATGGATGACGTCGTTGTAGTTAGTTCACAGTGAACGTGCGTTTTGGATCATATACCATATAAAGGTCGTATCACATCCCTAAATTGTGATCCAAATTCCTGGTGCTCAGAAAGGGTTGATCACAATGCCCCTAATACATGTATTTAAATTATGGGACTGTAGTATGTATCTGATCTTTACACACAGAACATGTTGCAGGCGAATTACTTGTGAACAGAGAAGAACGTACTATGATCCGGGGTGGAGTTGCCTAAAAACCGGATGCCATTAACCATAAAATGGCTGGAGCTTGATACATTCCTACCTTACCAAGGTAAGGACTTGTAATTGAATCGCCCGATTACAAGCAAATTGGTACAAAACGATTCGTGCACTGAAGTGTTGAGAGAAGACAACATGGAGCCGATAGTTGGGCCATTGATCATGCAGTAGATCCGTGTTTGACACCGTGGAGTTAAGTCTACAAAGACAGGTATTTGCGTTATAATTCACTATTGACTGTGGCATCATTCCAAACAACATGAAATGTTTGCGGTTCAAAACGGTGCTCTTTCCATCTTCTTCTTTGTGGTTGATGGGAAGCTATCCTTAGTGAAGTATTTACCAGCTTTTTCATTCAGCTCTTTGAGTTCGGTTTGTTATTTGGTGCCGATTGAAATATCAGCTTCACGTCCGCCTTTGGTTTTGGCCCGGGCTTCAGTCTCGGTAACGAATTTAATTTGGGTTTTTGTGTTATTCGATTTCGGTGCTGATTTATGTTTCAATTTCCTTTCCAATTTTGGTTGCGGCTTGTATTTTAATTTCGATGCAAGTCTCGATTCCGGTTTCAGTTTTCTCCCATCTTATATTTTGATTTGGTTCGCATTCCGTTTCGGTTTAATTTCTGGATGCGATTCAAAGCCGTTTCCTTTCCGTTTTCCGTTTAGGCTCATTTATGGTTTGAGTTCTGGTTTCGACTCCGATCCCAATTAATGTTTTTTTATCTTTCCTTTCCATTCCTTTAGGTAATTTCCATTGGTTCGATCCTCTCTTTTCCCTTCCTTAATACAATCATTCTCAGGCACCATTTGTTTGGAATCGGTAGTCCATATTCCAATGTTTTCTCTGTTTTACTTACAGAGCCTATCATTTGAATTCCGATACGACTAATTGACTTAAATCAGAAATCATAGAAACTTAATCTCAAGAACTGTTTCCTTGTTATAGCTTTTTCTTGCAGTAAGTATATATGCCTTAGTAAAAACAATTAGGTACTGCACAGAATTTTATTTATGTGCTGCTATAACAAATTTATGGTTTCTTAGGCTGTGTTGTATAAAAGGTGTGTTTTCAGGTTTGTTATGCCTTCGTGTTAGCGTTCATGTTCGCCTTTGCAATAGGCCAAGAGCGCGTGCGCACAGGTGCTTTAAAGCGCTTACAAAAGTGTGCGCTATACTAATTCACCGGCAAATTAATTAAAAAAAGTAAGAAATATTGAATGTTACATAAGCGGTAAATAGATGGTAAATGGCTATGTTGAATGTTCAAAGCCGGTATACGGAGCAAAAGCACCAAAGCGACATATTGCACAAAAAGAACTCAGACGATTCGCGTGCAACATCGCCGGCTGCGTTTTAAACATTTCGATTTAAACCATACAAGGCAAACCGGCAAGCCCCAATCAAGAGAAGAGCAAAAACAAATCTATGGTATTTATGTATTTATGTTTGTACGATACAAGCTTTCAAATTTTTTCATTTATTTCAGCGTGCGAAATCATTACAATACCGCAATATACCAACATGCCGGTTGTTGGCGTTGAATATTTTTTATACTCAGCGTGCTTTGCATACAGTGTATATTAACTTTGATTGGATAACGGTTGGTTATACAGGTATAAAGGAATCGAGATAGTTATAGACTTCCATATATCAATATCATCAGTATCGAAAAAAATTTGGTTGAGCCATGTCCGTCCGTCCGTCCGTTAACACGATAACATGAGTAAAAATTGAGATATCTTCGCGGTACACGAGCTTATCTGGACCCATAATAGATTGGCATTGAAAATGAGCGAAATCGGATGGTAACCATATATATATACTAGCAGAACTGGCAGACGTTGTTCTGCCCTAAATTTGGCTTATCTGCATACATTTTAATAAGCTTTTTCCGTCTAACTCTGCCCTAACCCTCTACACTTTTTCCTAATCTTTTTATTCACTCCTCCCTCCGTCTTTTTCGCTTCATCTCCATCTTCGTCTCATTCTATCTCTTTCTCAGTCTCCTTCTCTCTTTTCACTTCTCTCAAGTTTTTCTCCTTCTTCTTCACCTCTTATTGCCAGTCCCAGAGGGTGGTATGTATTTTGTTCCAGTCCCATTCCGACTCTCAGTCCCAGTCCCACTCCGAGTCTCAGTCTCAGTCCCAGTCCTAGTCCTAGTCCCAGTCCCAGTCCGTCTCTCGTATACTTCGCGGAAAAAAGCATCGTAAATACTAATATAGGCAAATTTATATACGAAATTTCAGGCAAATCGAATAGGACGTATGTAAATAGGTATGTGGGTATATTATTAATTCTTGTCTTTATTTCGGCTTCGCATGCATATTTATCAGTTTTGCCAGGTTGATGCGGCTAAATCGAATATCACAATGAACTTTAGAGCTCTCAGCAAGAGCTTTCATTTGATATCCATAATACACACACATTCTACGTGTATCCGGGTCCACGTTTTGGGCTATATCTCGAGACCCTATCCTCCCAGTTGTATGAAAAGTATCCTGTACTATAGCACCCATCAACATCTTTCATTTGATATCCATATTGTGCAAACACATTCTAGGGGTACCCGGGTCCACGTTTTGCGCTATATCTCGAGATCCTAGCCTCCCAGTTTTATGGAAATTATCCTGTACTATAGCACTCATCAACAGATTTCATTTGATATCCATATTGTATAAACGCATTCTAGGGGTACCCGGGTCCACGTTTTGGGGTATATCTCGGGACACTAGCCTCCCAGTTGTATGAAAATTATCCTGTACTATAGCACTTATCAACAGCTTTCATTTGATATCCATATTGTATAAACACATTCTAGGGGTACCCGGGTCCACGTTTGGGCTATATCTCGAGACCCTAGCCTCCCAGTTGTATGAAAATTATCCTGTACTGTAGCACTCATCAACAGATTTCATTTGACATCCATATTGTATAAACACATTCTAGGGGTATCCTGGTCCACGTTTTGGCCTATATCTCGAGACCCTAGTCACCCTGGGGTATGAAAATTATCCTGTACTATAGCACTCATCAACAGATTTCATTTAATATCCATATTGTATAAACACATTCTAGGGGTACCCGGGTCCACGTTTTGATCTCAAGACCCTAGACACGTAGCGAAAAAAAAGGTAGACGTTGGCCGATTCCCAGACCTATCCAATATGCTCACAAAATTTCATGAGAATCGGTTCAGGCGTTTCGGAGGAGTTCAGCCTCTAAATCCGTGATAGAAGAATTTTATATATTAGATATATAACATTTTGGAAAACACAAAAAACCTGATTATTTAGTAAATAATATACCTAGAATGTTGAAATTTGACATGTGGACTAATATTAAGACTCTTGATACAATTTTTTTTTTAAATGGGCGTGGCACTTCCCACTTGTGATAAAATTAATTTTACAAATATTAATAATCATAAATCAAAAATCGTTAAACCTATCATAACAAAATTCGGGAGAGGTTGCCTTTACTATAAGGAATGCTTTGAAGAAAAATGAACGAAATCGGTTAAGGACCACGCCCACTTTTATATAAAAGATTTTTAAAAGGGTCGTGAACGAAAATAATAAGCTTAGCGAAAAAGAGCTTTGAATAGAATTTTACTTTTAAATGGAATTATAACATTAAATTGGAAAACACAAAATTTTTTTTAAAATGGGTGTGGCACCGCCCCTTTTATGACTAAGCAATTTATTTGGTTCGGAAGCCATAACTCGAAGAAAAATTAACATATCGTAATGAAGTTGTGTACATGTTTGTATTTTCCTTATAGCAGACAATATTTCTAGACGGGATCGGTTAAAGACCACGGCAGCTTAGATATAAAATAAGTTTAAAAGGGTCGTAGAGTAGAATAATAAGCTATAACTTAAAAAAATAGGTTTGAATCAATGATATTTCACTTATCAAGTTTTATTGTAAGAGGAAATGGGAAGATATTTGTTTTTTTTTAAATGGGCGGTACCACGTGTTAGAAAAGTAATTTATCTGAAATGAAATGTACAATTCAAGCTCACGCTGAGTATATAATGTTCGGTTACACCCGAACTTAGACACCTTTACTTGTTTTTATTTGTGGCGCAGACGTCTTTGGAGCCGGTAAGCGAATAATATCCGCGAACCCCCGCTTCATAATTCGCAATATAAACTTGCAACGTGCCACTTGATCCCTATCCTGATCTCCACTAATTTTTCATTTGTACCTTGTTTTGTATATTTGCCTGTATGTGTTTGTGTGCATCCATTGACTTGTACATTTTTGTTTTGTCCAAAAAACACTTGCAGCAAAATTTATTTTGTTACTAACAAGGATTGCATAACATTGCATTTTATTAACGTAGTTAGTTTCAAGCGTTTTTGGATGTTAATGTACGAAATAATTTGATATGCCAACGGAGCATGGGCTGGACTCTGGGAAATCAGTTGATTTTTTTTGAAACTCAACGTAGCAACACGGCCTTGAAAGGCCAACCCCTAGATCTTGCACATATATCAGCTTTAGCATCCCCCAAAGAGCTTAGAGGGGAACCTTCAGAAACCTTAAGGCAAATTAGTAGGATATATGTTTATGAGTTTGGTCATTGAGCAAATTTCTGGTAACTTACTTACTTAAATGGAACTCCATCGTTTAAACAATCTCCAGTCGCTTTTTCGCTGGATTAAATGGAGTCAATTGGTCACACCAAAACATTTTAATCGTTTTCCATCTGGCCCTTCCGGCGGAGTGGGAGCTGCTCTCTTTCCTTGCTTGCTTAGCCGGAGCATAGTCTTTCATTCGCATGATGTGGCCTAGCCAGCGTATTATGTTGATATCTGCGTAGAGCTCGTACAACTCATCATTAAATCTTCTGCGGTACTCGTCCACGCCAAAGCATAGCGGTTCGTAAATATTTCGAAGAACTTCTCTAGATCACTCCAAGAGCCGCTTCATTTGGTAGTGCTAAGGTTCATGCGGCGCGGGTGTTCAGGCCGAGGATATTAATATCGTCAGCAAACGCCAGTAACTTCTGGTAACACTGTGGACACAATCAGTCTATGTGAGGTTTTCACTAAACTTAAAGTTCAAACTGACCTAACCTATCACTCCCTGGAGTTTTTCTTGTTCTTATGCCAAGCAAGCTATGGGGCAAATTTTTCACTCCTGCCGTACCACTGCAGTAACATGGAGGGATACTGTAAAGTAAAGATAGATGCCATTTTAGAAAGTAGAAAAATGATTGAGTGAGGCGTGAGTGCGAGTTTGTTGGCAGGTTGGCTAATAGGAATAATGCACAACATTGGACCAGAAAATTCGAGAGATCATAAAACAATTAAATAAGAAAGATTAAAAACTGTCAATAGCCTTACTACGCCTGCCTTGGAAGGTCCATAATATTAAAAGGAACAAGTAAGGAAGGCTAAGTTCGGGTGTAACCGTAAATTACATACTCAGTTGAGAGCTATGGAGACAAAATCAGGGAAAATCACCAGGTAGGAAAATGAACCTTGGGTAACCCTGGAATGTGTTTGTATAACATGTTTATAAAATGGAAGGTATTAAAGAGTATTTTAAGAGGGAGTGGGCCATAGTTCTATAGGTGGACGCCATTTAGGAATATCGCCATAAAGGTGGACCAGGGCTGACTCTAGAATTTGTTTGTACGATATGGGTATCAAATGAAAGGTTTTAATGAGTATTTTAACAGGGCGTGGGCCTAAGTTGTATAGATGGACGCCTTTTCGAGATATCGCCATAAAGGTAGACCAAGGGTGACTCTAGAATGCGTTTGTACGATATGGGTATCAAATGAAAGGTGTTAATGAGTATTTTAAAAGGGAGTGGGCCTTAGTTCTATGGGTGGACGCCTTTTCAAGATATCGCCATAAAGGTGGACCAGGGGTGACTCTAGAATGCGTTTGTACGATATGGGTATCAAATTAAAGGTATTAATGAGGGTTTTAAAATTTAATGAGGGTTCAAAACTTTTAAATTACCTTCTTTTAAAAGTGGGCGGTGTCACGCCCATTGTCCAAAATTTTACTAATTTTCTATTCTGCGTCATAAGTTCAACTCACCTACCATGTTTAATCGCTTTATCCGTCTCTGGTAATGAATTATCGCACTTTTTCGGTTTTTCGAAATTTTCGATATCGAAAAAGTGGGCGTGGTTATAGTCCGATATTGTTCATTTTAAATAGCGATCTGAGATGAGTGCTCAGGAACCTACATACCAAATTTCATCAAGATACCTCAAAATTTACTCAAGTTATCGTGTTAACGGACGGACGGACGGACATGGCTCAATCAAATTTTTTTTCGATCCTGATGATTTTGATATATGGAATTCTATATCTATCTCGATTCCTTTATACCTGTACAACCAACCGTTATCCAATCAAAGTTAATATACTCTGTGAGCTCTGATCAACTGAGTATAAAAAAATCAAGTCTCACTTTCTAACCGGACTAAGCTTCTCTGTCCTACGCGACTAAAACCAAAGAACAAAAAACACAAGGGAAACTAAACTTCGGAAGGCTGCAATCACTGACACCTGCTCACAGCACAAATTAACCCGTGTGAATGCAGGAGCAGAGGGAGCATATCTCTAAGGCATATCGTAGTGACGCCGAGGAAAAAATTAGTTTCCGGCGACCACACAAAAACAACTGGTACTATAAAGAATGCCGCGTTGCAGCCTAAAGAACAGACGCTGCTGTGAGTTGAAAGGGAAGCGAGACGCCTTTACAGGAAGAAAAAAGCTAAGTAGAGAAAGCAGTGAGTGCGTGGATCTTGAGTTGCTAGCCGCTTTACCGAAAAATTGGGCGTCAGGTTTTAAGTCCGGGGCAAACTCCTTTAAAACGAAAACTGCGACTCTGTAAGTGATGTCCAGGAAGTACCTAGATTATGGAGAGAGCACTTTTCTGCTCATCTAAATGGAGATAGCAATATACCGCCCAGGGATGATGTACCCGATTCCTCAATCGATGATGATAGAATTAATGTTCCCCCACCCGATTATGACAAAGTCAGATTAGCAATAACCAGATTAAAAAACAACAAGGCCGCGGGCGCTGATGGATTGCTTGCGGAGCTATTTAAATACGACGGAATTGGTAAGGTTCCTTTGCGAAATATGGTCGGACGAGTGCATGCCTGACGGCAAGTAATAAAAGCTGCAGAGATTAACCACTCTGGAATAATATTCTATAAGATCGGGTAGTGACTGGCGTTTGCTGGCGTCTACTGACTCCAAACTGGAAAAAGAAGCGGAAAAGATGTGTTTGATGGTGAATGAGGACAAAACGAAGTACCTGCTGTCATTATAGTTAAGATAATAACTATTTTTTAAAATATTATTATTTTATTTGTTGAAAATCAATCTCACAAAAATTACTTATTTTCACACTTAAAAATTCTGAAATAACTAACTTATAAAATTTCATTTTGAAAGAACATCAAAAGTAAAGTAAATTAAAAATAATTTACAAAAATACAGTATATTTAATTTAAGTTGATAACCCTACATTTAGTCCTCCTCCAGTGAAACGAAAAATTAATTTTTTTATTTGAATTTTGTGTTAATTGTGTTAAAAGTTTATGTTGGTATTGATGTAATTACTCAATTTTTGATTATTTGATTTACTTTATATTTTATTTTTAGTTGTCGTTATTGTTTACTTATTGCATTAATATTTTATATATATATTAATATTTGGTTGTGTTATTGCTATGTTGTTTGTGAAATATTGTTATTTATCATGATGTAATTGAAGAATCTAGAATTAGGTTGAGTAATAGTAGATGGCAACTTTGTGTGCACAATTACTCAAAAATTAAAAACTTGTATTATGCAGAATATGTGTTCGATATATAATTGTACTCTGCATAATGTATGTCCAAGTTGTTGATAAGGAATGAAAAGTTGAATATTTTATTCGTTCATGGGTTATATGAATTTATCATTAATTGAGTCATGTTAATAGGTATATTGTTGAGTTTTTAATATGATTTACATTTCAATGTGAAATATTGATATTTAGGAAAACATGTTAAAATTTAATTTAAAAAATCTTTAGAGATTTTTTAAAATTGTAGAAATTTGTTTTTCTGTTTTTTTAGTGTTTTGTGTTATTTTCGAATTGAAAATGAGGTTATTGTTTAAATATTAATTTATTCGTTTTGCGGAGTTTGTATATCTCTTGTTGTAAAATTTCGTGTACGAATGGATGATCGATACATTTTAAAACAAATTGGAGAAGGAGTGTACAAAAGTAAAAATAAATTTGAAAATATTTAATTGAATGAATAAAAATCCAACTCAATAAAAAGGTAATCAAGACAAAATATTTTTTTAAAAAAAAAGTTAAATATTGATAAAACATTAAAGTAAATAAAAAATATGATTAAATAACTTGTTGTGAATTTCAATTAAAATTTTTATAATTGATTGTTGTTGCTGTCAAGGAATCTTCAAAGATGTTGCAATGGTTTTAAGTCTGATTATTGATTGTTGTTGTTGTCGACAAATTTTCAAAAATGTTGCAATGGCGTTAAATTGGTTATTATTATTGCATACGAAAATCGTTTGGCATAAACTGTTCCAATATGATTTGGTGTTGCACTTAAGTTAATTATTATTGCATGTATTTTGACTCAAAAAATACCAACGGAAAAATCGTAAAGTTGTAAAGTTTGATGAAAAAATTTAATTTCGTGAAAGTGATACTAATGATTTTGCTGTTGCATATAATGGTAGTTGTAGTAGCTGAAGTTGCATTAAAATTTGAATGATATGTTCCTCTATGAGTTACTTTTTATATTTTCTGCGTTATTTTATCATAGATAAATATTATAAATTTGCGTGAAATTATTCATCATCTTTTGAAAAACAATTTAAGCACGGATCGCCAATATAGTTAAGATAATAACTATTTTTTACACATTTTAAAAATTCTGAAATAACTAACTTATAAAATTTCATTTTGAAAGAACATCAAAAGTAAAGTAAATTAAAAATAATTTACAAAAATACAGTATATTTAATTTAAGTTGATAACCCTACAGTCATCAAGCAAAAAGTCAGCGCATTTGCGCTTAGGCAACCACGCCACTGTTGGCAGCCATAATATCGAAATAGTAAAAGACTTCGTTTATTTGGGTACCAGCTTAAACACAAACAACATCTGCTTTGAAATCCAGCGAATAATCACTCTTGCCAATATATGCAACTTTGGACTAGGTAGGCGATTGAAAAGTAAAGTCCTCTCTCGGCAACCCCAAAATCATGCTTTATTAGTCAATTATCTTACCCGTCCTTCTAAATGGTGCATGGACCATGAAAACATTAGGTTTGGCGGCTCTGAGAGTGTTCGAAGGATTTAGGACCGCTACGTGTTGACAACAACGATTACCTAAAAAGACTTAATCATGAGATGTACGAGCTTTACGCAGGCGTCAACATAGTCCAGCCAATTAAAAGACAGCGGGTATGTTGGCTAGGCCACGCCATGCGTTGGAAAGACGATGCTCCTGTTAAGAAAGTATTTTTTATCCGAACCCGTCTGTGGAAGCATAGGAAGAGGGCGGCCCCCACTCCACAATAAGGAGCAGGTGCAAAACGATTTAAACTCCCTTGGTTTTACCAATTGGCGCCAGTAGCTGAGGGAAGAACGCGGTGATGTTAACTGACAAGGAGAACGGTGCGAAAATGCCATCAATTTCAATGTTTATATTTCAATGAAATAGATAGACTATTGGTGAAACTCTCATAAACTCTAGAAGCATTGAAAGCCACTGTGTACAAGCTGAAGAGCCGACACGACAATGTTTTGGAGATGAGAATGATGATGCACCTCCACAATTACCGCTCTCGCGGAGGTAGTTGTATGATTACGGAGTGCTTATTGACCATTGCGGTCATTCATTAAACTTAAAGCCATTTTCTGGCAAATTTATTCTTATACCACAGTGTGTGAGGTTGAGCGGTGATTTACGGGGCGTATTCGTCAAAATACAATCCAAATTTTAGTAAAAACAAATATGGTGGCAACATTATTTGCCATTGAAAATGAAATAAAGCCTTTCAGCCCTCAACGTAAACAAGCGGCGACGTACTTATAATTTCCCGCCAAAGAGAGTTTACGTTCACATAGAATATCGTCACCCCCTTACCCTTCATGTGACATTATATACACGAGTATATAAGTTAATTTTATTCATAGTGTATATGTATGTATGTAGATATGTAATTTTTATGTTTCACTGCAAATTGTTGTTAACCGACTTAAGCGGCAGTTACCCACCGACGTGTGCCGTACGTACGGACGTTTGTCGTACGAAACACGTTTGACCCATATATGTAATACTTCGCTACTACTGAACTGTGCAGCCTGTCAAACATTACAGTACAGATATACAACGAGAGAAGGAGACAAAATATCAAGGCTGTCGTTTAATTTTTGTAAAAAAGGGGCTTAAATATATGTATATTTCAACAAGCCGTCTTGCTTCTATCAATATTGCACATTAAGCTATTTCGTTCTCAAATGAAAAGTAAGCTTTTGTTTTCCATTAGTATTATAAAATTTTTACTGTTTTATAAGAACTCCGCAGAATAGCATTACCGATTTGTGCTGAGTGTGCAGATATACGTATGTAAATGAGCCCTTAGCCTCGTTTGTTTTTTGAAACGAAAGAAAGCACGGACGAAAAGGAGTATGCTACAAAAAAATTTACCAGCCCAGTTCCTACTCATATTTTGTTTACTTCATCAAAAATTTACTTCATTAGAAAACTCAAAATAAGTAAAATTTTTAAAACGTTTGTATATTGTTTGTTCAAGCTAATTCACTTTAAATTATTTTTAAAAACGTTTAAAGAAACGCTTGTTGGGATGTATGTATAAGTCATATATGTAATGTAATACTCCTATATTGCTACAAAAGGCTAGGTACATTCCCAAACATCAGAGTGCCGACATATTGCTGTTTAAACGTTTTTGTTTTTGTATTCAATAATCGAATGTACCTAAATTTTAATTTTTTTGTCACACTTATGCTACTACAATCACAAAAAATTTATAGGCTGTCTTGTTTTGATTTCGAATTCAAAACAAATTGCGAGCATTTTCTATTAGCAATATAGGGGTATTACATATATGGTATACGTATATTTTTATACATGTATATTTGAATTTTTTTCATTTCAAAAATATGAATTCTTAGCCTTGTTTTTTTCTTTACTATTTATGTAAATAATGTACTTTGTATGGCCCATGCATAAATAATAAATACATCAAGCCTTGTATTGTATTTGTTGGCCTTTTCATTGTATAATCGATTAAACTCAGATTTTATAACAATTAGTATGTAGAAGTTGGGTAAAGGGGATAGTGACCCGTTCAACCCCTTTAATACTTTTTTTACACACGCTACTACAATTCACTAACACTAACAAAGCCCGCGCATGCGCAGAACATACATTTGCACAGTTTCAGCAAATAATGATTGACGGAAAATTTGAACATTAGGAAGATAGGAAGGTATTGATATAGAAGTGTTATATATATGGTTTGACCGAACCCTCAAGCCCGTAGGAATCAATGTGTGAGTCTGTGTACATGTACATAACATATTTGTGTGTGTATTGTTTACAGCAGGCATGCTTAACCAACGAAACGATATCATTTCGTTACGATAATCAACGTTAATAAACGAAACGAAGTCATTTCGTTTCGTTTATTAACGTTAAGATCGTCAAATTAACGAAATGATTTCGTTTCGTTTTCTGCCATATCAAAACGAAATCAAATCGTTTATGTTGATTATTAATTTCAAACTATGCTGGGAAAGCTGATTGATGGCGGAGTCATTAAAGGTGAAAGCATTAGCCAAGCTGATTGCAACTTTTCTCATGAATTTTGACAGTACGAACATTTCTCAAAGTATTTTTGACATTACCACCAACGAATTACACAAACAAATTACATAGAGTTTGTGTGTGTATGTGCGCTCGTTGTTGCCACCTTACGGCTTCACCATTGCTATAGCATTGCCAGCACAATTCAAACATAAAGTATCACGTTTTTGTTAACGTTTTTAACGTTAACGAAAGCTTTTCGTTTCAGTTAAAAACGAGATACAATTTATTTTGATAATTTCTTTATCGATAATATTTCGAAGTGTTTCAACGGAAACGGTGGAAATTTTTTTATAAACGATTAGCTTAACGTTAAGGTGCATCCCTGGTTTACAGATAAGCACTGTTGCCATTGACCAGTTTGCATGCATGCTTACGGTAACATTAACTTTTTCCAATGTAATTTTTGATGTTGTAAAAGGCTGGAATTAATAGCCGTGTTTTTTTACACGCGTATACGTTTCGTTTGCGCGTGAAAAAAAACGCCTATCCTCGCTTAGATAATGCTTAGGAGACCCATCTAGAGGCAGTGGTTAAATAACTACAGCTACAGCACAGGGTGTACCTAAAAGCGGAGACACAACCCTCTGATGGCCATAGGGTATAACATATAGCTGAATCAGTTGCGATGAATTGTGTACACACATAGAACACATAGAATTAGTTAGAAGGTGAAACAAAGACACATATTTCAGTTACATCTGAGTATAATGCGTATTGAAATTTAGTAGGACAAATTTTATGCGCAGCAATTTCAGAGGTGTATTTAAAGTTTGTCGCTTAGCAGTCCATATAAAGTTTAAGCGTACACGTATATAGAAGTAAAAAAAAAACACAGCTAATAGCCGTGTTTTTTAACACGCGCGTATACGTTTCGTTTGCGCGTGTTAAAAAACGCCTATCTTCGCTTAGATAATGCTTAGGAGACCCATCTAGCGGCTGTGGTTAAACAACTAGCTACAGCAACACCGTGTACCGAAAAGCGGAGACGCAACGCTCTGATGGCCATAGGGTATAACATATAGCTGAATCAGTTGCGATGAATTGTGGACACACATAGAATACATAGAATTAGTGTAGAGGGTGACACAAAGACATATATTTCAGTTACATCTGAGTATAATGCGTATTGAAATTTAGTAGGACAAAATTTATGCGCAGCAATTTCAGAGGTGTATTTATAGTTTGTCCCTTAGCAGTCAATATAAAGTTTAAGCGTAAACGGATATACGCGTGTTAAAAAACACGGCTAATATTAAATAAATATAAATAGATTGCATATTTATAATCTGCACTTTTACATAATTATATCGAATTATTTTCACAATTTTTCAAACTTTAATTAGGTGTTTTTGCATAAAACCAAAAAGGATAAATATAATAAGAGCCGTCACTCGTTATTTTTTGGGCACTTACTCGATGTAAACTGTGAGGTAGTCGCTATTTTTTTTTGGCATAGTTAACATCGAGTAAATGCCTATAAAATAACGATTGACGGCTCTTATTAAATTTACCCTCTTTGATAAAACTGCAAACGGTCAAAAATTAGCCCACAAAAGTTTACTAGGCAACTCTGTCTAGTGAGAGAGCGATCAGCTGACACGTTTTTATGGAAAAAATCAAAATTGTTTTGATTTCTACATTCCGGGCTACGTACGTACGGGCGTTGCACGTCGGTGAGTTTTCGTTTACATTGCACACTCATAAGATAGGTCGTGTCAGATGACAGGTACGTACGTTCGTGGGTAACTGCTGCTTAACTGGCGCTTTAATGCTAAATATTGGAGAGCTGAGCGGTGTTGTATTTGAAAATGCTATGTAAGAGCGAGACAACATTATACATGCATTTGAGCATAGCAAAATGCAAAATAAAAACAAGTTCATTTATAGAATACACCGGCTGTAGTTCTCAATGCAACAAATGTAGGTCAGCCATTTAATGCATTACAAGGTAATGTTTGTTTTTGTTATTTAATTCATGGTTGTTTTTTGTTAGAATACATACAAACACTTATGTACCTATGCACTTATGTATTTATGTATCTGGGCATATAGATGCATAATCAGTCACTTTCCCTAGTCAATTTACATGGGAGTGTGTAGCTACATTAGCGTGTCACACGAAAATACAAATTCTGTTGTTGTTGTTGTTGTTGTTGTTGTTGTATTAACGATAAAGACACTCCCCAAAGGTTTTGGGGAGTGTTATCGATGTTGATGGACCTTTGCCGTATATATATCCGGTACGTGCCGGTAACAAGCACCATTAAGGTACTAGCCCGACCGTCTCGGGAACGATTGATATAACCCCATTAAACCTTCTAAGCCATGAGGAACTGGGGGTCGCCAGAGCCTCGACTGCTAATATGTGTATGATACATTCATATTTGTAAACGGATTCTCCTCCCGTAGCGGAGGTTAACAATTGGGTTGCGGAAGCTTGAATCTCTAATACAAATCATGTTCTTCGAATGAGTCTATTCTTAATTTATTTGGAGGATATTAAAACATCAATACTCCCACTTTCACTCTCACTCCCACACCCACTCTCACTCTCACTCTCACTCCAAACCCCATTCCAATTCCCATTCCCACTCTCACTGCCACATATGTATAATCCCTACAAAAAATGTGTACATACATATTGCATTGGTTGTTGTTGTTGTTGTAGCAATGTTTCGCCCCACCTAATAGCTGCGACCGATCACAAATTGTCATCAATATCCTCTAACGGGAGTCCAAGGAAACTTGCTGTTTCGACAGGGGTGGGCCATAATGAAAGGGGTGTTAGAGGCGTTGGTTACACATTACAATTAAAGAGATGGTTGGTGTCATGTGGGGACACATTGCAAGCGGGGCATACATTTTGTATGCCGCGGTTGATTCTGAATATGTAAGAGTTTAACCTTTTACAGTATCCAGAACGAAGTTGAGCCAGAGTGACTCGCGTTTCCCTGGTGAGTATGCGTTCCTCTTCCTCAAGTTTTGGGTACTGTTCCCCGAGTACTGGATTTACCGGGCAATTCCCGGCATAAAGGTCCGACGCCTGTTTGTGGAGTTCACCAAGGACCTGCTTGTGTTTTTTTGCTTTATGCGGCTGAGTTCTCAGGTGCCGTATTTCCTCATAATGCTTACGGAGATGACTCCTAGGCGGTGCTGGCTTATCAATCAGATGTCTGTTGGGGTGCCCAGGTTTCTGGGTATTCAACAGGAACTGTTTGGTTAGCATCTCATTTCTCTCCTTGATGGGGAGTATTCTCGCCTCATTATGTAGATGGTGTTCTGGGGACATAAGAAGACAGCCCGTGGCGGTTCTGAGCGCAGTATTTTCGCAGGGGTGTAGCTTCTTACAGGGGGTAGTTTTTAGGCTTGGCGACCATATAGGGGACGCGTAGCACGCAAACGGCTGGCCAATGGCTTTGTATGTGGTAATGAGCGTTTCTTTGTCTTTTCCCCAAGTACTGCCAGCAAGGGATTTGAGGATTTTATTACCGCTCTGGATTTTCGGAACAATTGCGGCTGCGTGCTCACCAAAATGTAGATCCTGTTCAAACGTCACACCCAAGATTTTGGGGTGTATGACAGTCGGTAGCATAGTGCCATGGACGTGGATGTTCAAAATGGTCGACATTTGGGACGACCAGATTTTCGGAACAATTGCGGTTGCATGCTCACCAAAATGTAGATCCTGATCAAACGTCACACCCAAGATTTTGGGGTGTATGACAGTCGGTAGCATAGTGCCATGGACGTGGATGTTCAAAATGGTCGACATTTTTGATAGAGTCGCGGATGATTTAGTCGGTGATAATGCCAGGTTTAGCGAGGTGAAAAAAACTGGAGAGATAAGGGAGGTAGCCGTTTATTCTGTTGCAAAGCTCATCGATCTTTGGGCCGGGCCTGTGGCCATTATTGTGCAGTCATCGGCGTAAGAAACGATAGTAACTCCTTCTGGTGGCGAAGGTAGTTTTGATATGTAAAAATTAAACAAAAGTGGGGATAGGACACCACCCTGAGACGCCCCTTGTTTAATTCTTCTTGGCTTTGATATTTCGTTTCTGAATTGCACCGATGCCTGCCGACCACCCAGATAATTTGCGGTCCACATTTTAAGACATGAGGGAAGGGCAGACCCTTCCAAGTCTTGCAGTAACGTGCCATGGTTGACCGTATCAAAAGCTTTTGATAGGTCTAGTGCTACGAGTACTGTTCTATGGTGGGGCTTCTGATTTAAACCGCAATTTATCTGGGTGCTAATGGCATTTAGCGCGGTGGTGGTGCTATGGAGTTTTGATGACAGGCTAGCTGCAAATTTGCTTTGAAGTGGGGGAGCAAGCGTCTTGGCTACTGGCGATAGGATAGATATCGGGCGATATGGCTCTCCTATGTTAGCTGGTTTCCCAGGCTTTAGTATCGGGACCACCTTGACCATTTTCCATTTTTCGGGTATGACAAAGGTGGAGACAGGTTAAAGACATGTGCTAAATTATTGAAACCCTCTTTCCCTAGGCTTTTAAGCATTGCCATGGCTATGCCGTCTGGGCCCACTGCTTTGGATGGTTAACATGACCGATGGCATCCTCAACCTCTTTGGCGGTGATGGTAATTGGTGATGCGCTGAACTTATGTTTACGTGCGGGTCTGTTGGCCCTCCGTCTATTTTTGTCGATCGTAGAACGCATTATGTATTGTCGGCAGAAAGCGCTCGCGCATTTTTTCGGATCCGATAGCACTTTGTCGCCAAAGGAGATGGAAACTTTGTCATTGTGCCTAGACGGATTCGATAGGGACTCTACAGTGGACCAAAGTTTACCTACACCGGCAGAGAGGTTACAACCGCTTAGGTGCTCCTCCCATTTTGCCCGCTTGTGTTCATCCACGAGCAATCTGATGCGTTGGTTTATATCCCTTATTTGGGGGTCGTCGGGATCGAGCTGTCTTACAAGGTCACGTTCTCTCGCTAAACTTGAGGCCTCTACCGGGAAGTGGGCCGAATTTCGGGAATTCTACCGACGGGAATGAAACGAGCCGAGGTGGATTCAATGACCTTGCGGAAAGCACGCTCCCCTTGGCGGGCATCAGTTGGGATAGGGAGGGCAGCAAAGCGGTTGTCTGTAAAGGATTTGTATTCGTCCCACTTTCCTTTTTTAAAGTTAATGAAAGTGCGTTTTTGTGCGACGATGAAGTCGGTGGGACGCTCCAGCAAAATAAGTATAGGCAGGTGGTCGGATGCCAATGTTGCCATCGGCTGCCAGTTGACGCAGTATACGAGTCCCTCGCTCACGATAGATATATCCGGCGGACTGTGACAGCTTCCTACCATACGTGTAGGGGCATATCTGTATATTGTGCAGAACGTCGTTTCTTCTATTTGATCCGCCAACATCTCACCCCTACTGTCCACCTGCAAGTTTGAATTCCTTAGATCATGATGGGCATTGAAATCGCCTAAGATAATGCGATCGTTTCCAGTGAGTACGCCGCTGATATCAGGGCGGTATCCACTGGGGCAACAGGTGACAGGAGGGATGTAGATGTTGATGATTTCTAGATTTGCATCGCCCGACCGGACAGATAATCCTTGACGTTCTAAGGCACTGTCCCTGCGGTCGATGTCGGGATCAAATATATGATATTGCACAGTGTGGTGTATGATAAACGCGAGGCTGCCTCCATTTCCCCTCTCGCGATCTTTTCTGTGGACATTATACCCAGAACAGGTCTGCAATGCAGATCTTTCTGTGAGTTTAGTCTCTTGAATCGCAGCAATGCGGATGTTGTGCCGCTTCACGAAGTCGACTATCTCCGTGATCTTCCCAGTTAATCCATTACAGTTTAACTGCAGAATTCTGAAGTGCATAGGGGGAGACGTCGTCACTCTGGGAGTTAGTGACTGGTGACTACGCCTGGGCGTGGAAGGCCAGAACGCGATTGCTGTTGAGGCCCAGGGACTAGACGTCCTTGGGAAGGCATTGGGTACCCGGTGTATTTGGGTATGCGGCCTGGCAACATGGCGCAATGAAACCCGTCGGGGGTTTGCCGTTGCGGAGATCAGAACATCTAGGAAAGTGGCACCGTCCATGGCAGGAGTTCCATTGGTCGGATGTCGCAAACGTATATATATTGTGTCCTGCAAACGGTGCAAAGGGGGGTAGGGACTAAGAGTCTGTTTCCCTGACCTAGACAATTGCAGCCGGAAACGAGGGGGGGGGGAGAAGACGGGGGCAGGGGCTGATGCTCGGCATTGCTCCCGACTCTACTACGGAGATTGTAGGTATGAGTGGGAGCAGCCGTGTGAGTTGGTGGCGTCATGAGGCGTGAGCAACAGCGGGTACTTGTTGTGGCTTGCTGAGCAGCGGGACTGCTGGAAAGTAGCGGGGGGAGGGGGGCGCTTAGGCGCAGACTACGGGACGTCCTAGGACGTGAACAGCAAGGAGCCACAAAAGATTTATAGAAGTTACGTGGACGTCTGGTTTTGGGGTGTAGCCCAGAACAATCTGTCCGATGCAAGCATCCCTTACACGAGACACACTGACAAGAGTATGACCGTCCTAAAAATATTATTTTCCGGCAGATGCAGCAAAACCATTTCTCAGGACCGGGGTCAGGAGACGGACCCGGATTGGGTTCGATACCTTCCCGGAGCAAGAGAATATGGAGCAGTCCCGCTGCAAGGAGCTGCTGGGAGGATGACAATTTGTGGGAGGGAGGCAACAAGTTAAATGCGGTTACACTGAAATGGCAGTCCTTGGTCGGGAAAAATCCCGAGTCGCTCCGGTACATAGAACCGACGGCCTTGGGAAGCATTGGTGCTTCACATCGTTTTTATTTTCATGGGGTACCACACTGCGCTCAAGTGGCCCAACAAAACCAGGCTAATGCTGTTCAGGTGTCCAGGCATCGTGGGACCTCCGTTAGGCGTAACGTCACGGGAGGAAAGGCGATTTAATCGCTGTTGCTGCACATGCACATTTTTTTGCGCTCACTCTCAGCATGCATCAATCATATCTAACTATAAACGCCATTTTGGTGACAGCAGTCCAACAATCTTTATGTCCGCACATTAGGGGATCTAAATTTATCAAGGAAGATTTTACCCACTGACACTGTGGACAGAAAGGATCGTCTATCCTACGCTTATCTAAATACTCCCTAAAACCGATGTGTCCACTCAATATCTGTGTGTGACTCCACTAACTTTAGAACATTTCTCTCCCATCGCCCTTAAAAGTTAGTTTACTTCTAAATATTTTAAGGCTTTGAAATCATGTGATAACATCCAATGATTAGGACTAACTTATCCATAGACCGCTGTGAGCTGGCCAAGTTGTGTCTTATTGCTAGCCATCTCCAACCCCATATTCGTCAGCTATTTATTTATTATACCTATGGCGTCATTACATAATGCTTGAAGCAGATCCAATTTCATGGCCACTGCTACGGCGACGGTATCATCCGCATCTTGCATGCCTTCGCTTCGTTGGTCGATTTTAAGCACGTCGTCATACATAGCACCGGTGATGGTCGGATGCCACCGGTGAATGTCCCTTATCCGTATCAAACCGAAGTACTCTGTCGCTAAAATAGCTACCAATTCTTCTGCACAGGCAAGCAGGTGCGCCAAAGTTTCGAAGCGCTGTCATTATCTGCATCCAGTTCGCAGTGTTTAAAACATTTTAAATATCTAAAGTAATCATTATGCAGAGCTTCTGTTCACTTTGGCTACAGTTATGCTTTCACGGGCTTTATTAACAACAACTTGAATTGCCTTCTAACGTAGAATTTGATTTTCGAAATTCAAACTGACCATTTGACAGGCTTTCTGTGTACGCTCAAAAATTTTCTTTTCGAATCCAGCAAACAAAATGGCCTGTATGAGGATGACTGGTCAGGTTTCAGCAAAAGGACCAGTCTTTGACGTTTTCATAAGAGGCGGAAAACGTCTTCTTGGGTGTAGGCGTTAAAGAGATCAGTTAATACTGATCCCCTCAGCGGGTTAGGGGGCCAGAATATACCCGCGGTAGGTATGCCTGTCGTAAGAGGCGACTAAAATACCAGATTCAACGGGCTGTGTAGCGCAACCCTTCAGGTTGCCAGGCGCAATATATAGCTTCTCCAAACCCAATTGTCAACCTCACCTATCCGCGGCGAATCCTGTTTCACTAACAGACGAGGCTTTGGCGACCCCAAGCTCCCATGGAACTTGGTGGTGGGGAGGGATGGATGGCCTGAAGATTTAATGTGGCCATATAAATCGCTCCCGAGATGGTCGGGCTAACACCTTAATGGTGCTGTGTTACCGGAGCGTACCGGATCTGTATCCGGCAAAGGACCATCAATCACATCGATAACACTCCCCAAAGTCTACGGGGAGTAACCTTATCGCTACAACAACAAAAACCATACTGATGTTTTAGACTTTGTCCCTGCCTTAAGATAATCAATTCGGATCTTGGGACATACACACATACATATGTATTATCGCTAACCCTATCCAGCTCCTCCTGCTCTGATGTTCGTGGGATTTCCATGCCTTCGAGGTCCTCGCTTTGATAAGTCCAGTAATCTTGTGTCGGAAAAAGAGTTTCACCGTTATGTAGGCCAAGACCTAATATGTTAAGACTTTTACTTGGAAGGGGTGTAGTACCGAGAGATCACATAAATCTACTGTGAAAATTAGATTTAAATGATAAAAGATCGTCTATGAATTATGCACTCACACACAAATCGAATAGAAAAAAGCCTATTATTTCACCCTGGGAAAAGCTCCCCTTATGCCGTTGGACATCCTAGTGTGCATACATAGCTAGCTCCGCATTTTTAAGTTTAGTTGCATTGTATGGCGTTATGCAGCAGACACGTTTGCTTGCAACATACATATGTAATAGGTATTAAAGCAACAACAAAACGCACAGGTCAAATGGCATGCATGCAGTGTATTCATGGACACTTGGACATACATACATACAGACTTATATACATTTATGTAGATATGCTTGCATTATGTATTTATGTATGTACGTTTGGTGGAAGCCCGCGCGTGCTTTTTGCACAGTTCTTTTCTTTTTAGCATTAAACACACACACATGGTTACATAAATCCATATATATGCTTTTGATTTCATGTATATAGGTGCCCCACTTTGCTCGCTTAGTTACTTGTTATATTTTTCATTTGCCATGTTGCTCTTGCCTACTTTTTGTCTTTTTTCTTGCTTTTGTTGTTACCACTATAACTTAGTAGTGTGTGGTACAGTTGATACTAGAGCATAATTTGGTGTTGTTGCTATTGCATGTTCGTATGTTTAATGGGACATGGTCATGCGATAGAGTTTTGACGATGATGCCGAAACTTCATTGGTTTTAGACATTTGAACCACGGATGACATAATTTGAAGGAGTGGCACAATTTGGCTATTTGATTAAAGTCCTTTGCAGTAACACAAACTTGGTTTATTCCCTGCAATAAAACTAAGACATGCCAAAGGAAAACTATCTAAAAACTCTCTCCCATAAAAGCGATTGACAACGAGTTGCGAAGTAATGCACTGGTGACAATTTTTCTGTAGAGTAATGCGTACGCCGTTGGACTGCATCAATCGATCGACAAATAGGTATATTTATATAGGCCCATTCAGGTAGTGGTGTTCGGAAAGTATGTTTATAGGCTCGATGCTGAAATCTGTGCTTACAACATTCGTGGATGAGGAAAGTATGATAAGCAGGGAAGATATCATCTTTGTCCCAAGTTTTCATGTCAAACATATTGCCACATCTCCGTTAAGTAGCCTGCAGAGAAAATGGGAGAAAGTCGAGCAAAGCTACAGTTACGCACTAGTGGTTTGATGAGTTCCACCGAACTGGTTGGAATCGGATGCAGGGCGTGACAGTTGGCAGTCACACTTAAACAGCGCTGTAGTCTGAGATATATGTATTCAAATGAATCAAACAAGGGCTTCGACTATCTAAGAGCCACATATAACTGAACTGCATAGTTCTGAAAGCGTCCCTGTGTTAGTTCGGAACTAGTGTGATTTGCTGCTGGATACATACAGAAGAGACGGGCAACTAGAAAAACGACTATGTCAGAAAAGATAAAAGATCAGTGCTTGTCCTATGACATCAAAATCTTAACTTTAACCACATGTGGATAGATTAGAAGTCTTGGATATACAACCGGAAAACGTATGCTTTTAGGATGTAACATTTTTAACCGAATGAGGTTGATCGCCTTCACCACGATTTGAAATGTCGATAGCGTACTAGACGGCAGCAAGCCAGCAGGCTATCTTCTAATCGGAGAAAACATACCTAAATATATAGTGTTGTGATCGGCAAAGAAATTGGTTCGGCGTCCTGCTCTCTCTATGAAGCTCGAAGACACGCAAATGCCTGTGCAGTTAAGAAAGTGAACACTATAGCGCAAGGAAAGCTATATGACGAGAAGCTGGTTCCGATACAGACACTGGACTTCGGAAGTTTTACTCTAAGATAAAACTTCAGCATAACGACGTAACCATTTCGTTCGAGTTTTGAGTAATTTTCCGGTGCGCTAAAGACCTGAAATTCAAAAGGAGTTTCAGAGCTCAGCCACAGTTTAATACATGTTGAGACACAATATCGAATGTCCAGTATCGATTCGGTACTCATAACAAGTATCGCTCTGCAAGTACCATGTAACCGATCGTATCCAACCAAAAAGACTCGAGACTCAAATTATCGATATAGAATTGACAATGCAACTTTGCGGATCAATAATGCACTTTGAAATGATAATTCAATATATGTATCTTTCTATGTGTATAAAACGTGTGGCAAAACGCCCTGGTTTACAAAGAACGCATTGCCAAGAGCTTCAACTTCGATAGAAGATCTTTCAACTTTTCGTTTCGTTTTACGTTCCACAAACTTTTTTCAGCAAAACCGCACGTAAATGATCAATGTCACTTTGATTGTGCAGTTGTCGGCAGTCTATTTGGTCGATTAGCTCTTTCCTTGCATGTATACCACCACCTCTTACCGCAATTTCGATACGATACCAATAATTATCTTTATAAAGTATCGAGTATCAATTATCGGTATGGTAAAGTATCGTATCGATATTCTTGTTGCTAAACACATGTGACAAATAGTCTCGCAAGGTGTAGCACATATCCAGATATTTCGGAAAATCGTACGGATGAAAAGAAATATTGCGATACAATTGTTAGGGACTTCTTATTGAGTTACAAACTGAATACCTGATACGTAGCTAGAAATTCGATGACAATGCATTTAATTAGGGAAAAAGTTCCGACAGGTGTCGCCCCAGGCAAGATGTTTAGAAATTTCGTACCAAGCGGAAATTTAGCTTTCAAGTTTTAAGAAACATCCCGTTAAGCTACAAAATTGCAACCTCATACATAGTTTTGAGGACCAAGACATTGCAATAAAAGTGGACAAGTTTTCGCTAGCTGGCAGACGGGTCGAAATAATCAAATAAATCATATTTGGTTTCTAATCTTTCGATAGATTTTTATGTAATTTCCAGGAAAGTTATACACTTGAAACTTTAGACTTATTTCAAAGGCCTAAGGGATTGCAATACCAATGACAAAAATTTAATCCGGGGGGTCGAGATATTTTGAAATATCATATGGGAGAGGAGGCACAATTATGCGGTCAGCTTTTAAAGGAGTTGCAGCCGAGCTGCAAATTTGAAACTTCACACTTAAGCTAAGGCCACACTGAGCTGCACTACACTGCGCTGCAAAATATTCTTCGTATGTATTCTTATGGAACAATTCACACCTAGCGGCAGCAGCACTGCGCGGCGCGGCCATGAGCGGCAATGTTGATCAAATAGGCAAAAAAGTGAAGCGCCGCTGCCGCTACATGTCGCACCGCTTAGTGTGTACGCACCTTTAGTTAAAAGCACAAAGACAATGTAACAAAAATAGAAAAAAGGTACGATGGGTTGAAATAATTAGACAATTCCGACGAAACTTGGAATCTTGCGATCGATTTTTAAGAAGCTTTCCGGTATACCCGAAAGGATGCTTCAAATGCCCCAAAGCCGTTCTGAAATAATCCCGAAATAATTTGAAGTTTTTCCGAAATGATATCTAATAAAATAATCCCAAATTGATCCTGAAATTGTTCCGAATCGGCTTACAAATAGTCTCGAAATAATTATTAAGTCCTGAAATGGATTCGATAAATATTTCCGTAAAAAAAATTCACTTTGTTTTCTTCAGAAGAACAAGTGAAGTATTTTGACTGAAGACACATTTTTTACGGAAATATGTATGTATATATGAAATTGTTTTAGGTGGCATAGAAAATTGTTATTTTTATAACATAAATCTATGTTAAACATTTTTTTTGAGCAGCATTTAATTTTTGGGAAAAATTGAGGTCATGAATATGGCCAAAAGTCTTGGGTTTAAGTTACGTGGTAAGAAACATGAAATAAATTTAAGAAAATGTTTATATTTGGTATATTTCTACCATGAAAAGCTTGTCATAAGAATTGTTATTACATATGTTACGAAACAATCGCTGCAGTTTTGTGATTAACTCTTTCAGAATCGATGGTTCAGCCCCAATTAAAAAAATTGCAAATTTGGCGGAGTTTTATAAAGTATACTGAAAAACTGCGACGCAAAAAAAAGGAAATTACGAAAACTTCAGAATCAATTGCGTAGTTAAAAAAAAAATGCTTGCGTGAACACAGAGTTTTCTCTTTGTTTGCCAGCCTTCCTGATAAGACATATAATCAACCCCATACAATCATTTAGAGGTACATACTTGCATACAAACATACATACATACATACATACATATAGTGTATACATCAACGTTTGGTCTTAAAGTGAGCCTAAAGTCGAATATTTTCTATACAATAATATCTTTTGTTGTTTTGGAAAATATTGCGGAAATTGCGTGGCAAAAAACGCTACTAAGTCATGTTATCTAATGTTTAAGTGAAAGCTAGATGGGGATGAAAAGCGATAAGTGAATGCTGACATAAACAATGTGATAAACTCCATTCGCCACTGGAGTTGAAACATATTTATATGTTTTATATGTGTACATACATACATATGAACATATGTATCTATGTATGTACACATGTACATTGCATTCTCACATTTTTTTTACGTCGTAAAGGAATCAGCGCTGCAATACTTTTGATTTTATTGCTTACACAGGGGCGTAGTTATGCTTCGAGGATGCCCTTCATGGGTGAGAAGAAGTAAAAATGCTTCGAATTACGTTTGAATCGCTTTGCAGGAATTATTTGAAACAAGACATTTCAGATAAATTACTTTTCTACATAACCCGCCCGTTTAAAAGAAAACTGTCTCTCCATTTTCTCTTACAATAAAATTTGATAAGTGAAATATCATTGATTCAAAACTATTTTTTGCTAAGTTATAACTTATTATTCTAGTCTACTACCCTTTTAAACTTGCTTTATATCTAAGTTGCCGTGGTCTTTAACCGATCCCGTCCATTTTTACTAGAAATATTTTCTACTATAGGGAAAATCTGTGTACCCAATTTTATTACGATCCGTTAATTTTTCTTCCAGTTATGGCTCCCGAAACATAGAAAATTGCTTAGTCGCAAAAGGGGCGGTGCCACGCCCATTTTTTAAAATTTGAAGTTTTTCCTATTTACTGTCATAAATACACTTGAGGAATTAAATACCATTGATATAAAGCTCTTTTTTGCAAAGGCATGGCTTATTTTATTCGTCCACGACCCTTTTAAATATCTTTTATATAAAAGTGGGCGTGGTCCTTTACCGATTTCGTTAATTTTTCTTCAAAGCATTCCTTGTAGTAAAGGCAACCTCACTGCCGAATTTTGTTACGATGGGTTTAACGATTTTTGGTTTATTATTAGTAATATTTCTAAAATTGATCTTATCACAAGTGGGAGGTGCCACGCCCATTTAAAATTTTTTTTTCAAATTTTTATCAAGAGTCTCAATATCAGTCCACACGTCAAATTTCAACATTGTAGGGGTATTATTTACTAAATATTCAGGTTTTTTGTGTTTTCCAAAATGTTATATATATAAAAAGTGGGCGTGGTGAAGATATCTCAATATTTACTCAAGTTATCGTGTTAACGGACAGACAGATGGACGGACGGACGGACGAATATGGCTCAATTAAATTTTTTTTCGACACTGATGATTTTGATATATCTCGATTCCATTATACCTGTACAACCAACCGTTATCCAATCAAAGTTAATATACTCTGTGTGCAAAGAACGCTGAGTATAAAAACTGTGTTCAACCTGAATTCTGAAGATGTTTGAGGACCTTAGATTTTCTGCTGACAGCTGGACCAGAAAAAATGTATTGCGTTTGAGGAAGCCGCAGGCGGCGTTGATAAGTGCAAGGAAAGTGTTCATGTCCTCTACTTAATTCCATAGTATATGGTTGTTGTTGTTGTTGTTGTAGCGATAATGACACTCCCCGAAGCTTTTGGGGAGTGTTGTCGATGTTGATGCTCCTTTGCCTGAAAACCTTCAAATCTATCCCTGGTGATCTAAAGCTCTGTTTTGCAAATGCTACTTGGGCACGACATCCAGTTGAATTTTGTGATAAAACACCATTAATCAATCTAAGAATCACTAAATGCATCTGAATCCGTTCAGTTATTGCTTTTATAATCAATTTTTTTTCGACAGCGAATTATTATCGTCTAGATTTCGGTTTTTTTTGGGCTCGTTATCAGTAAGTCATACGCTTCTTATTAGTTTCGTATCGGCTTGTCGTGGACTCGTTACAGATTTCTCATCAATTTTATGTTCAAAAATTTTATTGATATTTGCTTTATAACAAACCGATGAGTCGTCGTTATATAATCCCCAACACGCCGACAACAAATTGGTAACAATTCGATAAGAAAGCGATAACTTTTCGATAGCAGATCGATCACTTTTTGATAAGAAATCGTAGCTTTTCGCCGAAAACACGCGGCCGCAATCGTACCTAAAGTTCAGAGCCGTCCCAAAATCTTCAAGTCCCTTGCAGTACGTGGAGCAAAGAAAAAGAAACGCTCATAGCGCTCAATAAAGCAATTTGCCAGACGTTGGTATGCTACGATATTGTCGCCGAGCTTAAAAGAAACACACTGGAGGAAAGTGCAATCCTGTAAAAAAAACACCGCGTTCAGAACTACCAGGGGCTGTCTTCTTATGTCAACGGAACACCATTTTCACCGCGAAGCGAGAATATTCCCCATAAATAAGATAAAAACCCAGAAATCTGGACAACCCAGCAGACATCCGATTGAGGAGTTCCAGCCTCCCAGGAACTTGAAGATTCATCTCCGTAAATACTAATCACATCCGAACAGACATCTGGTTGAGAGTACCCGTCTTCCATGAACTTAGGGAGTTATCTTCGCAAACTTTTTGAAGAAATTTGACGGTTTGATCCTGATAAGCATTAACAGGCACTCAGTCTCATCCATGATAAGTTGCCACATGTTTATGCTAATGTAATGTTTAAAAAACTATTACTTATCCGGAATCCACCCCAACATACGCAATGTAAGTCCTTCATGTAATGAGTATCCACATGACTCTACTCACCTGATACGGCGGCAAGACCAGATATAAGGTGCGCTCGTAATAATGGTGGGGAGAAAAGAATGGAAAAAACACAAACGAATTCGATATAAAAAGATACACAATAATGTTTATTGAAGTGAAAGTAAATGCAATTGTAGTATTAATCCAATTAGTAACAATTCAAGATTTCCGATGGCGGAAGTGTAAAATGAATTTTATAATTTTGATTGACAAAGGACTTACCTTCGGTGGCTTGACTGCTGGCAGTTTCTTAAACGTTCGCAAAAGAAGTGAAAGAGGTAAAAAGACTTTTGTTCGTGGTCACCGCCGAATCCTAGGCTTAACTATTATCCGGCGGGGTAAACGGTTATCGGTATAAACCGATATGAATAAATAGGAAAGAAAAGTAAAGCGATACGAGGGTGCACCGCCATATTTAGGCTTGTGGCCTAAACACCACCAATCAATTGCAATGTGAAGTCAACACCTCTAACACTAATGTTACTTTAGTTTAACCTCGTTGAAACTGCAAGTTTCGTTAAAGTCCCGCTAGACGACATTGATGACAATTTGTGTGTAATCGCACCTGTTGAATGGGGCGAAGCACTGCTACAACAACAACCACAACGCCGAGCACAAGCTGGTGCCACTACAAAAACAAATCGATAACTCTTCGATAACAAATCGACAAATATTTGATAAAATATCTACAATTTTTCGATAATAAATCTAAAACCAATATTATGTGAAATGATATTAAATAGAAAACTTTTTGACAACCAATCGTTAGCTTTTCGAAATCAAATCGCTAAATTTTCGAAACCAAATCGTTAATTTCTCGGTAAAAAATAGACAATACGCCAATAACAAAGAGATAACTTTTCGATTATAAATCGATACATTTTTGATAACCAATTGATAACTTTTCCATAAAAAGCGTTAATGAATTGATATTGTAACGAATTAGGAGAAATTCCGCCTATTTGCAACCTTATACTTACGTTCGTATCGCTAAACTGTTGAATAAAGCACTCCAATATTCTGTATTACAAAATGGTTTTTATTAGACTACTTTGAAAGTACTTCGCAATTAAACTTTACTTCGCAACTGATAGCGCGCTTAAATCAAACTGATTACAGATTATTCAGCTGTCGCTGCTTTTATACTCTGTGCCCAAGTGTCTAGACGTTTCTTCTGTTAGAATTTTCTACTTGGTTAACAGCTATACGCTACCAGCTATAAACTACAGATACATGTTTATAGTCTCTCGTATAGCCATATGCGCGTGTATATGTGAGTAATACTAACACCGATGATTGCATCTGTATGTGAGTTATCTCTTCGTTGCCTTGTATGTATGTGGGCAAATGATGATTAATGTGTTTATGTAGCTTGCTTAATGTTTCCGTTGTTGTGCCTTTATTTAATAACCTCAGAGATGGTAATATTCGTCACAATATTAAATCGATAACTTTTTGACAACCAAGCGATAAATTTTCGAAAACAAACCGATAAATTTCCGAAACCAAATCGTTAAATTCTCGATAACAAATGGATAATACGCCAATAACAAATCGATAACTTTTCGATTATAAATCGATAAATTTTTGATAACCAATTGATAACTTTTCAATAAAAAACGGTAATGAATTGATATTAAATCAAAAATTTTTTGAAATCCAAACGATATCATAGCGATAATTTTTTGATAAAAATCGATAACTTTTTGATAACATATTGAAAAAATGTTTGATAAAAAATCAATAAAGACAAAAAAATCGGTAAGTCATCGATAACCTTTGTTATCAATAACAAATTTGTAACCAATGGAAAAAAATCCAAACCTTTCCTTTTCCTGGCCTTGCCCTGATTTGCCCACATAAACTCTAGCACGTGCATTAATGCCCGATTATGCTAGAGAGTTTTGAATATACTTACGCTTCCCATTAAAAACCAGGTCGAAACATTTTAGATTAAAATAACTATCCCGTTATTTTGAAACATTGCCTTCGTCTAGATAGCGGCACCATCATTCTCTGCCACGACAGTTTCGGTGTTTCATACCACCATCCATGAATGCCGCCAATACGAGTTTTTGAAGGGATCATAAAATTACGCGAGCCAAAAAATTTCAAAAGCCTCCACGATGTCGATAAAAGCGTTCATGTTTCAGCGGTCTCCATTGACCCCCACGATCCCAACAATTTAAAAGAAATAAAGACTGTGGAAAAAGAAGAAGAAAAAACGGTTTCCTGGATGCCTGCCCAATTGCGCCTTAGGTGATAAAAATGTAGTAGAGCTGTTATATAAATGTAACATGGATGTCCTTTGGTGTGTGCAACTGTGAGGGTTCGGCATTGATTTTGCATAAAACGGAGCTGTTCATGAAGCGGAAAAGAATTGTTGCGTTTTTACTTTCCCCTATTATTAATACTCTTTCCATATACAGTTAAATGCAATAAAAAAATAAAGTTTCTGCAATTTCTGTTTCCATTCCTTTCGCTACTTGCGACGTCGACGTCAAAGTCTCTACCCAAGTTTTTGTCAACCACAGCGTCAACGTTGCTCCATTTTCGGATTCCAAAATGCTGATGATATGAAGTTCTGTAGCGAAGCATCGGCAATAAATAAAGTTAAGTAGTTGGGGTTGTTCGAGCGCAGGCGTCACATTTGTTGTGAAATATCTTTTTGCAAGGAGTTTTGATGAATAACTTTTCCTGTATACGCAAGCTGGCTCCAATTTAATCATCCCTTTTCAATGTATAGAAGTTTTTGTAACTTTGAATTTCGAGCAACTCTCAATGGTGTTCTATTTTTGCAGGTCTCCGAAACTAGGTCAACGTAAGTATACGCTCATACAAGTATATCTACATATATTTTGTTGCTGCTGTTTTTATTGAGCCACTGCTTCTGTAAGTGAAACGAAAGTCAAATGTGGGTGGTAAGAGGCGTTTGAAGTATCAGTTACACATATCGATTGAAGTTATTTCGTTCCAGGCATACAAACCCAGAAGAGTGGAAAACACATTTTTATGTAAGCAAGTATGAGGCTAATAGAACTTTTAGTTGACCACACTTAAAAATTTATTGCGTTGGTTAATGTCTTAACTGGAAGTATGGAATTATGAACAATTATTTACCAATTTGTAGCTCTTCTTTTATATAAAATTCAATTGCTTCCAGAGTAAATAGTTGGGATAACCTGCCATAATCAGATAAGAAAGACAGTTCGAATCGGAGTTTGCTAGACGACATTTGCTGAGACAGACAAGTTAGTTGAGACGCTTTTCATGGTAGAAATATGATTGAAAGTCTTTCCAAACCACTGGTGGCGGGCTTTGATGTTAATAGTGCCGTCACTTCAGTCGGAGATCTTTGTTTGGCTAGGTTCGTACGCAACCTCTACACACCGAGGCATATATAAAAAGGCTCAAAGCTGAAGTTCTTTCCGTCCTCTTTGCAAATATTAGAAACCTTCTGGGACCTATGCCACTTGCTGCTTCTAGATCTGACAGCTGTATCACTCCTAATAGCTGGAGTCTTAGCCTGACAAGCGCAGAGCATGAGCACAAAACGTGCTCGATCGTTTCCTCCTCCAACCCGCACTCCCTACATTTGATATCACTGACCAAGCCTAATTTAAAGGCATGTGACCCAGAATGCAGTGTCTAGTCAGAATACGCGTCATGAGTCTACAATCCTCTCTTTGTAATGATGAAGCTACTTTGTTAGACTAAGGTTTTTAGACCCATACATAATCTTCGACACTTTACAACCCCGCGCTTGGACCTACGCCTTTCCCGCTTGGTCGATCATGTGTACCTCTCGCCTTCGGTTAATCTCGCCAAATATGATTGGGATGTCTACGGAGCAAGCTTCAAGGCATGCGCCCCGATTGCTTACACTCTAACTCACTTTTTGATGCTGTGCTATGCGAGTTTAATGACTTAATTGCTGCTTGGCTGTCAATATGAAAGTTAACATGGCTGCAGCTCAAGCTATTCTCTTCCAGAGTTTCTACTGATTTGGTTACGGCTAATACTTCCGCTTAGAAAACGCTACAGTGATCTGGCAGCTTGTAGGATCTGTTTATTTCCGGGTCAACACAGTATAGCGCAGACCCTACTCCTTCTAGTCTCACCTTATAGCAAATATTGGAAGACCGGGTTGCAGAGGGAAACGTCAAAGTACATTCCGTGTTCGTGGTCTGCGCTCGCCAGACTAAGATTCTAGAACAAGTCCACCAAACTTTGGGCAACACTAAAAACAAATTCTTTTAAATGAAATCTTCACGGACCGGCACAGAAAAAACATCTGTACTACTCTTGTTTCAAATCTTGAAAAGAGTTATGTATAATGCCATTAACTCAGTTTACAACAATTTTCACAAGCGAAACCGATGATGATTCATCCTCTAAAACTTGCATGTTTTATATATATATTGTAACAACAATATGCAGATTTTAACATAAAACAAATAAATACTTGACGCGATTTGACTACAGTCCGAACTCCTCTTCCGGTTTGCGTAGTGAACCTTTTTAATTTCTCTTTCCTACCAATTCGCTGGAAGGTACCTTCATACATGTTTAATGCCTACTCCGAACGGCAACAGCAAAGTTGATACACGGTAGGTACACTCCGAGTGTTTGCCAAATCACTGCTGAGGGGCGTCCTCGGCTTGCTTCTTTTTGTCTCACCAAATATGATTGGCTCATCCCTTTTTTCCTGGGACGTGAACCGAGGACCTTCGGTGTGTTTGGCGGGCACGCTACACCAACAAAGCTGTGGCCACCTTTTGCTTCTTTGGTTTGCTACAAAAACTGTCAAACATGTGTGAAAGCATACAGTTTTTGAAGCAAAACAAGTCGAGTGGTCGAATGTATTAGAAACTGTTTGTACACACATATATACATACATACATACATACATACATACATACAAGATGTCAATATTCAGCTTCACTTTTAAGTTAAGCCGATCAATTTTTAAATAATTTGAATGAGGTTTTGATTATATAAAATATCTCGTTCATTTAAAAATCGATGTACACGCTTACTTACCTGCAGTGGAGGCGTGAGTGATTACACTCATCACTGCACCATGCAACACAACTATCTATTGTTACTCTTTCATGGAATGCAAATTTTCTTTACGGGAAGTGGATCAGGGACCGACCTTTTCCAATATCTAATTTATGGGGCGATTTGCTTGAAATACAGTACAGGGGTTCCTCGACAAGCTGAATGTTTGGAAACCTTTCTTTCCAGAAAGCGGACCAGGACGGTGCGATTTGTTTCAAACTTATTATTTAGGCAGTCTTTTGACTCATTTCGATAACTTTTTTTGTTGCCTTCGTTACCATTTAGCAAAATGAACCTAGGGAAACCCTGGAATGTGTTTGTATGACATGTGTATCAAATGGAAGGTATTAAAGAATATTTTAAAATGGAGTGATCCTTAGTTCTATAGGAGATATCTCCACAAAGGTGGGCCAGGGTCTATAATGTGTTTGTACGATATGGGTATCAAATTAAAGGTATTAATGAGGGTTTCAAAAGGGAGTGGACCTTTGTTGTATATGTGAAGGCGTTTTCGAGATATCGACTAAATTGTGGACCAGGGTGACCCAGAACATCATCTGTCGGGTACCGCTAATTTATTTATATATATAATAGCATGAACAGTATTCCTGCCAAGATTCTAAGGGCTTTTGATTTCGCCCTGCCGAACTTTTTCATTTTCTTCTACTTAATATGGTAGGTGTCACACCGATTTTACAAAGTTTTTTCTAAAGTTATATTTTGCGTCAATAAACCACTCCAATTACCATGTTTCATCCCTTTTTTCGTATTTGGTATAGAATTATGGCATTTTTTTTTAATTTTTCGCAATTTTTGATATCGAAAAAGTGGGACTGGTCATAGTCGGATTTCCGCCATTTTTACTACCAAGATAAAGTGAGTTCAGATAAGTACGTGAACTAAGTTTAGTAAAGATATATCGATTTTTGCGCAAGTTATCGTGTTAACGGCCGAGGGGAAGGACAGACTTTGTTTAAAAACTGGGCGTGGCTTCAACCGATTTCGCCCATTTTCACAGAAAACAGTTATAGTCATAGAATTTATGCCCCTACCAAAGTTCACAAGGATTGGTAAATTTTTGTTCGACTTATGGCACTAAAAGTATTCTAGACAAATTAAATGAAAAAGGGCAGAGCCACGCCCATTTCGAAATTTTTTTTATTTTCGTATTTGGTTGCACCATATCATTACTGGAGTTGAATGTTGACTTAATTTACTTATATACTGTAAAGATATTAAATTTTTTGTTAAAATTTGACAAAAAATTTTTTTTTTAAAAAAGTGGGCGTGATTTTGCTAATTTTTATTTAGCACACAAATAGTAATATGAGTAACGTTCCTGCCAAATTTCATCATGATATCTTCAACGACTGCCAAATTACAGCTTGCAAAACTCTTAAATTACCTTCTTCTAAAAGTGGGCGGTGCCACGCCCGTTGTCAAAAATTTTACTAATTTTCTATTCTGCGTCATAAGGTCAACTCACCTACCAAGTTTCATCGCTTTATCCGTCTTTGGTAATGAATTATCGCATTTTTTCAGTTTTTCGAAATTTTCGATATCGAAAAAGTGGGCGTGGTTATAGTCCGATATCGTTCAGTTTTAATGACGATCTGAGATGAGTGGCCAGGAACCTACATACCAGATTTCATCAAGATACCTCAAAATTTACTCAAGTTATCGTGTTAACGGACGGACGGACGGACATGGCTCAATCAACTTCTTTTTTCGATCCTGATGATTTGGATATATGGAAGTCTATATCTATCTCGATTCCTTTATACCTGTACAACCAACCGTTATCGAATCAAAGTTAATATACTCGCTGTGCAAAGCACGCTGAGTATAAAAATGGAAGATAAAGCAGAAGAATGAGGGTACTCCATATTTGGTTAAGAAATTGCTAGTAGGAGTAGGAGTGGGTGTGGGTGTAGGAATGGAAATGGAAGTGGGGGTGGGAGTGGGAGTGGTAATCGGAGTGGTATGGTAGTAGGAGTAGGAGGAGGAATAAGAGGGTGAAGGAGAGGGAGTAGGAGGGGTTACGAGTAAGAGTGGGGGAAGAAGAATGAGAAATTAAAAGAGATAAAGAGGATGAGAAAAGAACAGAAATAAGAAGGGTGGGCATAGAGTGTGCTAGGAAGAAGGTTGGACCACTTCTTAAATGAAGACAAGCTAATCTTCAGGCAAAAAAACGTCTGCCGGGTACGGGCACTGGGTGCACGAAAGTCCCCAAAGTTTTTATTCAACTAGCATGAATTTGAAAAATAATCTTTTCGTTTTTCCTTATCACTCCGTTTCTCATCGTTCTCTACACTCATAGAAAAACGCCGTTATAAAATCCAGCACCACCGGACTCAATTCAAGCTTTTCATGTTCTTACTTTTTTGTTCTTGAAAAACGAACGACCTCTTCTCAAAACAATAACCTTGTTCTTGAACTGACAACCATTTTCTTGAAAAGAGAACGACTGGTCTTAAAATATGAACAAATGTTCTATTAATGAGAACGATGTTCTTAAATTAAGCACAATGTTCTTAAATTAAGTTCAAGAAGAAAGAAACGCACAATTCGTATGCACTACAGTGTTAAATACAACATTTGGCATAAGATATGAAGCGGTTGTAGTGGCCTAGCGGCTATGATGTTGCGTTTGCAATCGTGTGGCGCGAGTTCGATTGCCGTCAAATTCTGAAGTTTTTTAAAACAATTTTTTTATATTCTATTTTTTTAGCTCTTATTTTTCGTTCAGTTCCATTAAGGTAATTCTCAAACTTGTTATGAAATGTTTTACATATATATTCAGATTGCATCATGAAATAAGAAAAATTTCTCGATAAGGGAAATATATGAAAAAATGTATATTATGCGTTTTGTTTTTCAAACCTTTTGGCGTTTAATAATAGTTTTTTTGCTATTAATTCTTATTAATAACAAAAAAATTATTTATTAATAAAAAATAAATAAATAAATGAGTAATAATTAAAAAATTACCTTCCTCCCACCAATGATCAAGCACAAACCGTTCTTGAATTGAGACCGAAAAATGTTAAATCGACCCCAAATCGTTCTCGAAGTGTGAGAACGAAAAATCTTAAATCAAGCCCAAGCAGTGCTTGAAATGAGCACAAAAGTTTCACACATCAATACCAAACTGGTCATAAAATACGAACGGTGTGCTTTGAAAAACTGTTCTTAAAACAAGCCAATCGGTCACGAGTTAAGAAAAAACGTACTTAACAGACTTTTGTCAACGAACGTTCTTAATTTTGAACTTGTTTCGTTCTTTTTAGAACGATTTTTTCTCTGAGTGTATTTTATCTCTTTTCTATGCATGTTCTCTTTTTATTCCCCCTATTTCCGCCAATATACTTCTACCTCTTCTTGTCACTATTCCACACAAGCTCCCAGTCCCATCCCCAAACTCACACCCGCTCTCACTCCCGCTTTTCACTTATTTTAAATTGTCTTATAACAATCATTTCGAGTTACTTCGAAAACATACTTTGGAAATTTCGTTAAGATCAGTTAAGTATCACACTTCATGTATGCAAGCGAGACCTGTGGACATTGACATGGCTGGCAAAATGTTTTCACAAACCGAACTTTGAAATATGAAGCCCATGTTGTTTGTAGCAGTACTTCGTTCAACTTTTTCACCATATTGGCAGATGGATCACCCTCATGATATTCTAACGGCGTACCTAGAAAACTTGGTGCCTTAACAGGGTAAACGCGATTATTTGTCTCTTGCTATGACATTTCACACGTTGATCATACATTAAGTATGTTAGGGATAAGTGTGGACAGGTAGGGGATTATCCTATCACAGTATCCAAATTGAAGTTGGCCCAGATTGTTTGTAAACCTTATCGCCCTTTGTTTTTTGGCGAGCACTGATAACTGGGCAGTACCTAAGTAGCCCACAAAAAATTAACTGACATATTATTATTCTTGTGTTTGATGACGACCCGGTGTCCTCCCTCACTGTGTGTATGGCTTCATAAGGGAAATAGATGTTCGGAGTGGAGTATTCTGGTAAGCCAACAATTTTTTTAGTTTGGGTCATTTATGTTGACAACAAAGTCCCATTGTTTTACGACGAATTATCATACTGTCGTGGATCAAGTTTTGTAAAGGTAGAAGTTTATCTGAGTACTTAGCGTTTGTTGTGCAATGCGTTTTTGGTGGCAGGTTGATCCCAGGGTGGAAATATTGTAGGGATCAGAACGGGATATGACTAGTCTCTTTTGATTAAGTTGCCGCTCTTGCTTGTTACAAATTTCGGAAATGGCAAAGGTTTACAGAGACAGCGTGAATACCTTTATTAGAGAGCTAACATCGGCACGGCGTTACCGTCAGGGCCCATGGAGTTGAATCATTTGATGGTATTGATGACATCTTCAAGCTCTCTGGTAGTAATTTCGTTGTTTTTCTATTTGCAATTGTATTGGCTTGCCGCTTGGCATTTCCTGCCAATGGATGTAAAGGAGCGCATGTAAGACCCCAACTTACAAATTTTGTCAAGGGCAAAATTTTCATATCACAAATTTAATCAAAGGCAAATTATCATAATTGAATCATATCTCTCCGAAAATAGATGAGTATGTTACATGTATATTAAGCTGGGTTGATTTGCATGGACGAAAGTTAACCCATATCGCCCATCGATTTTTCGATAGGTTTTGGGCTCAGGAAAAAAAGTTCCACTAAGCATACCCAAAAAAATAATTTTCGAGCCTGCAAAATTTGAGTTTTTTTTTGATTTTTAAGGTTTTTTCATGACCTACTTAAAAAATTTTTATTTGATTTTAAAATTTTCATGTATACCCTGTCGGATTCAAAATTGTCCGCTAAAAACTTTGGCGATAACAGTTTTTTGAAAAAAAAAAAAAAAATATTGTTTGGGTTTTGAAGAGTGTTTTGGTGAAAAATTTATTTTTTCGCCACTTTTTTTAAGGGTTTCTTCAGAAACGTGCAAAAGTGTTGCCGATGAAAAGGAATTTGTCTCATAGTTCCTATCCCACTTAAAATTATGCGATAAAAACGTTGGCATTAACAGTTTTCGATTTTTTTCATTTTCAAGGCTCAAAATAATTTTTTATGTATATGTTTCCGTTAGACCCACCAATAAGTATACCAAAATGATCAGGGGACGAGCTGAATTGATTTAGTCATGTCCGTATGTCCGTCCGTCCGGTCCGTCTGTCCGTCCGTCTGTCCGTTTGTTTGATTGCAAACTAGTCCCTCAATTTTTGAGATATCTTTATGAAATTTGGTAAGCAGGCATATTTTGATGGTGGATTTGACATTTGTCGGAATCGACCGGATCGGACCACTATAGCAATACCTCCCATACAACCGATCGTTCAATAAGAGGGTTTTTGCCATTTCTGCCCCATTTCTGCCTCCTTTTAACAGCTAGCAACATCAAATTTTACCACAAGCTTACGTATTGGGCATAGATGGCTGTCAGAAAAAAATGTCTAGATCGGACATATTTATAATATATATCCCATACAACCGACTGTTCAGGTAAGAGGATTTTCATCATTTTTGTCGAAATCGATTTTTAGTCCGATTTAGACGATTTTTTCAGACAACCATCTATGCCCAATACGTAAGCTTGTGGTAAAATTTGATGTTGCTAGCTGTTAAAAGGAGGCAGAAATGGGGCAGAAATGGCAAAAACCCTCTTATTGAACAATCGGTTGTATGGGAGGTATTGCTATAGTGGTCCGATCCGGTCGATTCCGACAAATGTCAAATCCCCCATCAAAATATGCCTGCTTACCAATTTTCATCACGATATCTCAAAAATTGAGGGACTAGTTTGCGTTGAAACAAACGGACAGACGGACGGACAGACGGACATGGCTAAATCAACTTAGTTCCTCCCCTGATCATTTTGGTATACTTATTGGTGGGTCTAACGGAAACATATACATAAAAAATTATTTGGAGCCTTGAAAATGAAAAAAATCGATTTCGACCAAAACAAGTCCCAAAAACAAAAAAAAATTTTTAAAAACTGTTAATGCCAACGTTTTTATCGCATAATTCTAAGTGGGACAGGAACTATGAGACAAATTCGTTTTCACTTTTGCACATTTCTGAAGAAACCCTTAAAAAAAAGTGGCAAAAAAATAAATTTTTTTCACATAAACACTCCTCAAAACCCAATAAATATTTTTTTTTTAAGGTTCGATTCGAGCTCAAGGCCAGAACAATAATTTTTTTCTAATGATAATTATTGTTCTTTTTTAAATTTTCTAAATGTGAAAAATTGTATTTTGTTTTTGGAATAGTAAGTAGAAAATTTTCCAGACAACCTGCCATTTTTTTTTCAAAAAACTGTTATCGCCAAAGTTTTTAGCGGACAATTTTCAGTCGGACAGGGTATACATGCAAATTTTAAAATCAAATGAAAATTTTTTAAGTAGGTCATGACAAAAACCTTAAAAATCAAAGAAAAAAAAGTCAAAAAACTCAAATTTTGCAGGCTCGAAAATTATTCTTTTGGGTATGCTTAGTGGAACCTTTTTTTCCTGAGCCCAAATCCTATCGAAACATCGATGGCGCGATATCGGTTAATAAATCGACCCAGTCTAATATGTATGTATTTGTCATCAGGAGATCGACAGTACCTGATTGGATAACTGTTCACTGACAGTCTCTGAGACCGATAACGCGGATTAATACAACACTTTTTTCACTAATGCACCCTTCCCAGTAAGTTATACACCCAGTGTGATCCATACTGACAATTAATTCAGTCTCCTGGATGGCCAAGGTGTTCAGGTCAGACGCGTTGCGCAGCCTCGAGCGTTGTAATCCCTATCCGGGCGGTTCATAGCTAACTGGAATAGTTTGTTGCGTAGCTCGTAGCAGTTGACTTGTTCGTGAGATAAACCAGGGGATTTTGGTATCGTCTCGAGTCATTCCTTATTTAAGGCCCCACTAAGTCTAAGCTCCCAAAGATTGCCCTTTGGACCGCAGCATTTGTATGTAATATATATATAATACATACATACACATACATGCTTATGTAGAGATTTTTTTAGAATTGACAATTGTAGTGTCATCATTCCTGTTATATTTAGTGCTCATCTTATATTTTCCAATTTATTTACAGTTTCACACAGCCAGACATACATAAATATATATTTATAAACACAGATTTGTTTGATGAGAAGAAAATTATATCAACATGCCCCCAACCTTTGTTTTCTTTCTCATCCTATCGATTTTCTTCAAAACAGAGTCTGATAACAAGAGAGCGTAGATTTATATACACATATATAATTCGCTCTGGCCTAAATACTCCAACTCAGACAAGAGCCCACCCTATTTTTTTATTGCGCTTTACTTTATGTTCCACAGACGCAAGAGCTTTTTGCCGCCTATGTGGGGAGGCAGAGATTCTCACTGTGTGCATGCATGCGTGTGTGGACGATTTGTAAACGCCACATTGTACTGAGAACGAGTGTTGAAGTGTAAAACGTAAACAAAATCAATATGAGAACTGGCCATTAGCGTAGGCTTTGTTATTGATGATGCTGCTGCTGCTGTACTCACACAAACATAATTACACACACACATACGCTTAGCTACTTCAAACTTCATTTATGTTGTGCCTTTATTGAGCTTCTAATTAGGCTACTGAGAGCTTCAAATGTTGGAGTGAGTACCTGTGTGTGCTTGTGACATAATTCAAATGGTTCACTGTATGTATGTTTGCGTGTATGTGTGTATGTAGGAATGTTTATATTAATCTTTAAATGCGGGTGTGCGATTTGTTATATGGGAATTGTGAGAGCGAGATAAATGTAGTGCAACAACGATATTGCCTTCTCGGCAAGTTGACCTATATTTTGCTGTTCGACATTTACATATATATAAACATATGTATGTATATATTGTAAGTAACATCATCAAATTGTTTCGAATTTATGCCGCTTCAACGTGAATATAAACTAAAATAAAATTCAGCAACTAGAAAATTAATGTTAACGACGACTGCGACAACAGCAATAATATTCTGCAGTCACGTAGATCAAGTGTGTATGAGGAGGCTTTTATTGCCCATCGGTCCACATATGTAAATACATACATACATATGTATGTACATACACTTACATATTTGATTGCGTAGCACAGTTGCTTGCGATTGTCTGGTTTCTATTTATTTCGACTTTAATTTTTGCATTGACTTTGATCGCTCTTACAGGTTTGTACATACATATGTATGTAGGTACACAGTGTGAGCGAATTGATAATGCTGCATATTGCCCGTCCCTTCCCCTGCTTATACACATACATATATGTACATACATATGCTGCAGAAGAGCTGCACAACGGAATTTTTATTCTCATGTCTAACTTTCATGAAAATAGATAATTTTTGTAGGTACAGGCTCCCGTACTTACATATATTTTGATGGGGGGCTTACTATGACCATCATTCACGCTCTGACTGAGGCCAAGGGCGATATAGAAAAGGGAGCATTTTACGAGCATCTGAAAATGTGTTTGGACCATTGCAAAGTTCACAATTCACAACGAGAACTCACCTAATGCATTTAGGCGCTGATAACGCAACAAATTGACTGAGGTTACACTGAAAGTATTGAGCTAACGTCGCTGCCCAAATCATCAGCGTCAATCACAGCGCCGCAAGGAAAGGGCATCCAAAAATACAAGGAACGCAAAAGACCTTAAAAGATGGAGCTCGGTTCTTACTACCTGTCTCTCAAAACACAAGCGAAGCCAAGAACATTATAGGAGCAGTGTAAGCATATTTGTAGACCCTGCTCATGAGGTACATAAACACGCATTGTAACGGAAGGAAAATACGCTGCATTTGAGATCACATTGAATTCAATTATAACAAGGTAAGTAAGATTTGCAAATAAAAACAAAGAGTGGGCGGAGGTGTGATGAGTAACTTGTATGACAGCAAGTACTTCGTCTTGTCTTTGTTCCCCGAAAGGTCCCACTTTTTTCGCTTTTTTATGAAAGCAAGAGAAGGCACTATATTTTGCTTTTCTGCTGAGGCCAATGATAGCAATATCATTCACATACTCCAGGAAACATTTCATTATCATTTCAAAAAGGGATAGAAGGTAACTTAAAGGCTGATGAGTAGGCAAAGAAGGATGCAGTACTCGATGAATCGGCGGTAGACGTGGCAATTGGTATCAAAATGAGGCAGGAGTTGCATATGATCAATCAAAAAGAAAGAAGTGGACAGAAGCCCGAGCTTCAAAATTTCTAAATTCATGTGCAAATCCTACTACGCTAGACTCACAATGTTGCTCATATTTCTAAAGAGAGAAGGTTAAGGCTCACGATGGGTACACTAACTGGATACTGCCTTTTGGCCTTACATGCTTAAGCTAGGCCTCGTCAGTAACAGCAAATGTAGAAAGTACAAGTTGCAGGAAGAAACGGCTCAGCACGTTCTGTGTTCCTGTCCTGCTCTCGCTAGGTCAATGCCCCGGCTACTAGAAGCAGCGGAATTGCCATACCTCGAAGCAGCTATTAAGCAAGTTCCTAGAAAACATCTAGTATTTGCCAAGAGGCCGGAGTTATTCTATAACATATGTAAGTCATGGGACCTAAATGGGGTTTTGGTCGTCAAACAAAGTGCGGTAGTACTATGGATACATTCAGCCTATTTGAGGTCTTAATTGACCGACGAGTTCAACTAAACAAACACCGGCAATTTAATGTCACCATGAACATTATCGGCATTCAAGAGATGCAATGGACGAAGCATGGAAAAGAGACAAATAAAAGTGGTGAAATTTACTGATGGGAGAGAGACTTCATCACTAAGTGCGCATATGAACGAACGTCTCGCAACTATCCACATAAAATCGAAATTTTTTAGCATCTCATTGAACTGCGCCCATGCAGAAACGGAGTAGAAGAAAGTATGGTGGACGACGTTTTCTATGACAGCCTAGAAAGCACATAGGGACACTCCCGTGCATGATATATATAGAAGTCGTGCTAGGGGAGTTTAATGCAAAAGTAGGCAAAGAAGGTGTTTTCGCCTCGCAGTGGGACAGTTTAGCCTCCACAAGGAAACCTCACCATGGACTGAGACTGATCGAATTCGCTGTTGTTCAAAACATGGTCACAGGCAGTACCAGATTCAGGCATAAAAATATACATGCCGAGGTAATGCCATCAGTGTTTTAGATGTGCGTCACTCCGATTACATGTCCAATGACGCCAGTCAGCCTACGGGCTTAACGTTTAAGCGGTTAAGCGCTAGTTAAGTAAGTAAGAAATATGAATATGTGTTGACTCCTGATTTTTTGTTGATGTTACGGTTATTAAAGGTGTATTTTTGTTTTCGTCAGTTGACCAAGTAAATATGAACAAGAACTTCTACGTTGAACTAACTCAAGAGGCTGTGCTGCGACAAGAGCGGCAGTATAGACGATTGTTGTGTAGCGCAACCTTTTCAAGGGGTTGCCAGCTTTTTCAATCCAACCAATTGTCAACCTCACCTACCCATGGCGAATTCTGTTTCTCTACCAGTCGAGGCACTGACGACTCAAAGCTCCTGATGGAACCAGGAAATTGGGAACCAGGAATGTGGTCATATTAAATCGTTCCCGAAATGGGCGGGCTTGTAAATTAATGGTGCTTGTTATCGCAACGTATTTGTATTTGTATTTAGGGGCCATTACTTACGATAACACTCCCCAAGACCTTCGGGGAGTGTCTATATCGCCACAACAACAACAATGATTTTTGCTCTGCTTACTTTGAGTATGCGCCATGGCGGCACCAACGCGATGAAATTTTGAATTACATTGGAGATTGAATTTCCAAAGCAGGCGGTGATAGTTTTCTAGTTTGAACACAAGTTCTTTCAGCCTTCGTAAGATGTGCAGTTCGGTACACATATACTGAGCTCCGTGTCTATTTAGTTTCACCCAGTTTGGATTTTAACATTAACGATGGAACTCGGTACATGACTACCTTGGAGACGCACAGGTTCAAAGTCCTGTGATGCATCACATTCGCTGAGAGGCAAAGTAAAATACGAATTGTCCCATATTATTTTCCATCAGCGTCCTTTATTGTTTTAATCAACTTGAACTTTTCGATATATGAATATTAGCTTCTTGTGTGCCACGGCGGATACGCAATAAAACTTGAACGCGAAGGAGTTGACGTCGTAAATGGGCAAAATGCACTACATTTCAATTTGTACGAAAGTTGTCTAAGGCTATACTACCGTCCGTAGCGAAAAGGCAGTAACATTCACTTACTGTCTTTTAGGAATTTCGAGACCTATACATTTCTGCGATTATAATTTACTCATTAATTTAACAAATACTTACTTAAAGAAGAAATCATTTAATTTTTTTTTTTTTTCATTTTTACACTTAATGAATTTTTGCCAACAACAGCAGTATAGAAATAAGAGAAGGGAATATTTTCCCACTACCAGTAAAATTCTATATGCTCAGGGTACTTTAAACTTAGTGAACTATGTCTAAGTATGGATGAACGCTACGTGGAGTATGGTGGGAGCTGAGCTGCTGCAAGGATTAATCGTCTAGAGCTACAACAAATGCACATTATAAAGACCCGTACGTTTGTTAGACACATCTTATTTTCTTCGGATTCCGCTATCACAAGAGATATAAAAAAATAATAATAGAACTCAGCGCCGTCTTGAGGACTACAAATTGCGGACAGAATCTCCCGGAAAGTTGTGGGAATGCTACTCACGAAATAGGTAGCTACATTATCAATAAGGTTATATTGGAAGAAATGTTTATCTTCATATCAAAAATTAAAAAAATCGGTTTACCAGAAGAGCTCTTCAAATACGGAGGCCCATAGTTAGTGAAGAGTAGATCAAGATCCAGATTGGAATTTTAGTGTGCTCTTCCCAATCACAAGAAAGGCTGCCCTGCAAAGCAGCTCAACATGAAATAAATCATTTTTCATACTGTGCGAAAGGCAGAAATGCAAAGCAGTCCAAGCAAATGGATGGAATGGGTATCGTTTGCGTCCTGGAGAATCGACGACCTGATTTTGAAGTTACGTTATTCCATATACTTGTCGATGTCAAATTAGCTTTTGATGGTGCAAAAAAGAGCAGACTATGTATGCTGAAATTGAGTTCACTACAAAGTTTATAATTTTTGGAAAGTACTTCTCCCAAGCCTTTCGAAATCAACCCGGGCTTCAAAAAAGGCGCTTCAGGTTGGGACAGTTTTTAACCTGTTACTTGGGAAAATAATTATAACAAAATATCTAAATCACAATGGTGCAATCTATAATAAGAGCGGGCAATGGCTGATACCATCAATCTCAATAAGTGTGACGGATGTTTCGCCAATTCTGACCTATATAAAGAGGGGGGAAAGTAAATCTTACGATAAACAATACGAAACACTTGCTGTCATCGAACTGAAAAAGTCACTTTTGCGCCTTGGAAGAACGTTGGAAGCGGTGGAGGTCTTCGCATATCCGGGACTCGGAATTAATGCAACGGAAAATCACTCCTGCCAAAAAATGCCATTTTGGACTGAAAATTAACGTCTTCTCTTGCCGAACAAAACTCACGCTCTATAAATTTCTCATCATGCTTGTTCCTACGTATGGCGATGGGGTAGCTCTTGAAGTGTTTGAGACAAAACTCTCCGAAAGATTTATGACCCTTTTGGGTTTTGACAACAGTAGGTACCAAAAAAAGTTTAATGATGAGCTCTTTGAGCTAAACGTAGGTATGAGCATATTGCAACGATAAAAGTCCAAAGGTTTCGCTTAGAAAGTATTCCTGTAGGCACTTAAATATGAATATGGGAGAGGAGAATACCACTGAGTTGCGAGAAAGTTGGATGAAGACTTCATTTGTCATGATGCTCGAAGTTTGCGCATTTCAAAATACTTGCACTTACCTTTTGTTTGGTTTTTTAATATATCTCGGTCCGTTATCTGACAACCCCGGAAGAGATCTCCGGCGCGAACCAGATTAGAAAAAATTGTCTAATTCAAAAACTTGTCTAAAGATTTTTGTTACTTTTTTCCGAGCCTTGAACGAAGGAACTTTCGTATGGTAGATGCACATGGTACCATATTTTGAACTGCTGCTTGGATTCGAGACTTACAACGGCCGCACAACCTTATTCCTGCCCAGAAGCCTAATCATATCTCATTCCACTCACCATTGCATAGTTAAAACGTTTACCTATTTACATCTTTGTATCTGGATCAAAGTTATTTTATCTTCCGGCAAAAGATTATTAAATTTTCTTATGTTAAATTGTGTTTGTGCATTGGAATTTTATTGTAATACTCCTGTTGGGGGATGGTTTTGTGATGGTTTTCCGCTACGTTTTTCCTTCATACGCACGTCTGCAAATTTAAATTAAATCAAGTGCTATAACATTTTGTTGAATATTTTCGAAATTTAGATGGCAACCAACAAAGAAATTGCACCTTTTATAAGGCTTAGTTTATTTGATAATGCTCACTTTGTTGGCGCTTAACCACGGCTATGGTCCTCCAACAACGCGCCCCGGGTGAACTTTTCTCTCAAATACTCCCAGAGCGGCCTCATCTGATGTGCACCATATAGCAGAACGGTTACGATAAATGAGAACATGATTTTCGTTTGTCAAGAGAGAGGAGTTTTCTTTTCAATTGCCTACTTAGTCCAAAGAAGCCTTTATTGGGAAAAGTGATTCTTCACGGAATATCAAAGCAGACCTTGTTGTTCGTGTTAATGTTGGTTACCAAATAAACAGTGCCTTTTACTATTTCGACCACCGTGGTGTGATGGGAGCGTGCGCCGCCTCCACACCGAATGCCCTGGGGTCACACCGCTGGCAAAGCAACATCAAAATTTTAGAAATAAGGTTTTTCAATTAGAAGAAAGTTTTTCTAAGCGGGGTCGCCCCTCGGCAGTGTTTGGCAAGCACTCCGAGTGTATTTCTGCCATGAAAAGCTGTCAGTTAAAACTCATCTGTCTCGCAGATGCAGTTCGGAGTCGGCATAAAACAATTAGGTCCCGTCCCGCCAATTTACGGCGGGGGTATTCGGGCCTATGATATCAATGTCGTCGGCATACACCAGAGTGGTAAAGTTCTGCAACTTGTATTATTTTCTCCAGCATCAAATTTAAAAAATATCTCACGATAGGGGGACACCATGTTTGAAACCCCATTTTGTTTTTAACGACTCGGAGAGGTCCTTCCCAATTTTGCTTAACGTTATTTTGTACACTCTTATAAGTTTTGTGGGGAACCAAATTCAGACAAAGCGGCATATAGTGCTGTCGATGCGATTTTAAAGTCAACGAAGTATTGATGTGTGTCCTTTTGTGTTCTTTTTCTCAAGATTTGGCGCATAGTGACAAGCTGGTTGATGGTAGATTTACCAGCTCTGAAGCCGCATTAATAAGGTTCAATCAGCCGAATCACAGTGGGCTTCAATCTTCGCACCATATGCTTGACAGGACCTTATATGCGATATTAAGAAGGCTTCCCCTTGGAAACTTAGGCTTCAACAGACCCTCTCTCTTTGGAAGATAGTCTTACATTTGCGGCTATCAGGGCAAGTAAAGTAAAACTTATGGAAGTCCTTCTTGAAAGACATTATATTGAGAAAGACCTATCGCCTAGGCAATTAGGCGCCAACTAATTATGATGACATTAAGATAATACATGAATTAAAGTTGCTTATTATAAGCCATAGCTTTCATTAGAGCATTGTCGCCATCCTTATAACTCACAATCGCTCATATGATTTTTTGCTGTGCAGTTACATAAAAATATATTTATGCATGTATGAATCCTGAACATACTTATGTACATATGTGCGGTTGCGTTAATGTTAAATTTCTAGCGTATTTCACAGACGCACCCATCCCAAATCGAAACGAAAAAATAGAATCAACAAAAAATTCTTAAATGTATACCTCACTGCTTTGTTTATTGCCTACAGAGGTCATTCTAAACACAACAACAAAACCGCGGAGTAATAAACATACATATGTACACTAGAGTGCTACTCCGCAGGCAGGAGGAAAGTATAAGCATAATCGAACCCTCAGTTTAAACCTCTAAAATTTTATGAATAGCTTAAAAACTTAAATCTACAAAGATTTAGCTTCATTAAAAGAGAACGATGAATAATGTTAAATATTTCCAAGCGCCCTCTATTATATATGCCGTTATCATCGCCCAAGTGGTGTAAGCTGAAAATGAAAAAATGGTATTCTGTGCTTCTGCAAATCTCTGCCTACTATTGGCCCTTCATACAAAAACAAAATAACATAAATATAGTTTAAAAAATACTAAAAAACACGCCGTAGCACAGAGGTTCGTATCTCCGCTATCAAGCACAACTCGTTTTGTATTGAGTTACTTAACCACTGCCGCGAGTCTTCAGTAATTGCAGCTAGATGGGTCTAACTCTATTTGAGAAGAGCTTCATCAGCTTCTTATCGATAACACCTGATACAGACATATTATAGATTCTTTTTTCGACTTATTATTGATAGTGAAATTAGCGGTTCGTTATCGCCAAGTCACTGTCTTCTTAATGGCTCCTTAATGACGATTTACATACATAGATGTGTCATCGATTTACATAGTAGTTTTACCAGTAAAATAGTTTTTATTACAAACCGATGAGCGGCACATAACCAATTGACAACACACCGATAGCAAATCAATAAACTTTCGAAAACAAATTGAAAACCTGCGTACTTAATTAGCGAGAGAGGCTCGTTTTACTTTATACAAATGTTTTTCTTAATAATATTAGAGAAAAATTACAAAATTTTATTGATATTATCTACATATACCAGTAACTTTATTAAAAAAAATTATAACTTATCGATAACCTCAGTAGCCTTTGTTTGTAACAATCGAGAACACACCGGTAAAAACCGATGACTCTTCGATAACAAATTTGTAACCCTTCTCTTCTTTCTTGCTAACAGGGATGACGATTTTCTGAATTTTATGTATCTCGGGATTTAAAAGTTAAATCTCCGGTATTGTCCCGAAATTTAATCTGCATAGACTTCTGTAGGTTTTTGACAAAAATTGCAACATACTGACAATTTTTCCAAACTCAGTAAATACAATAGACGAATTATCAGAAGCAATAAATGATTTTCAAAAAGTTTGATTTTGGCATGACTTAAATTGTTTCTAGCTAAACGGTATTTGCATTTTGCACTTCAAATGCAGGGACTGTTTTGATCCAGGATCGGGTTCACCACGTCGAAACCTTCGAGAAAATTTCTAGTTAAAAATTTTATTTGGTTTATTTTTTCGGCCTTCTAAACTAGTAACAAAATCTTGCCACCGCTTTTTTTACTCTTGAACGGGGGATATTTGCGGACAAGTTTTAAATTAAATTAAAATTCTATTTTCAACAAACCCGGGATTAAAGTCCAATAATCCAAGGATTTTCGAAAGACCGGGATCCCGAGAGCGTCATCCCTACATAACATTAAATGTGGGTGGCACTCCTTATACTTGCTTAGTTAATTGGCGCTTAACCATTTAAACGGTTATGGCTTTTCTTATACACACACCGTTATTGAGGAAAATACCCAGTTATTGAGGGAAATATCCCTCTATATCAGAATTTCAAGAACGCCAAGTTTTTTTTTTTTTTTTAAAGCGACACATGGCCTATCTCAGCATAACGTGAATACATTCTCATCTAAAATAAAATAAAAAAAAATTTTGGTTTTAACATCCCAGATAGGCTGGAATTTTTCTCAAGCATCGATATTTAAGGTAAATCATCATTCTCAATGAGCACTAATGATCTTATAGACAAGTCGTATAATGCGTAAGAGTAACTTTTCATTGAAATTTTCTTTGCTTGAATTTTTCTAAATTTGAAACAAAAATTTTTGATCTTCAATTGTCATTCTCCGAACTTCAGAACTAAATTTAAGAACTTCAAAATATGAGTCACTCTAATGGAAACAAACACGTATTTACTAAGGCAGACCGAAATATGCTTTTTATATCACTAATACGCTGAAAAAAAAAACACCAGCAAAATACAGCAGCATAAGGGCGACGATATTTATTCGACACACATCCACACATACACAGAAACACAAAAATCGTCATCATCAGCAAATGTGAGCAAATGCCTTAAGTAAAGCAAGCATAATTTTAACTAAGAATCAGCCAAAACAAAATACATAAAACCAGATTAGGAAAAGAAGGAGAGTAGGAAGAAAAACACAGCAAGAGTAAAATACGAGAGTCTTTTCTTGTTGATTGATAAGTGACGATGTTGGCAGAGACTTCAGCGATACATTGAACAGCTGACTGTCCACCGGTTGCTTGTTTTATATGCGCGCAAGAGAGTGTGCGCGTGCGAGTGTAAAAGAGTAGGGTTTTGTTAACGGTTTGCATACTAAAATAACAGTGAATTTTGTGTACACCGGCCGGTTCATTGCCTTTGCTCTTATTTGCGTGGCATATCTTTTATGGCCGTGAAAAGAAACGACGCAATATGAGTAAATTGAGCACACAGTTGTTAACAGCTGGTTTTACAAAAAGGTGAGTGTGTGTGTGAGCACTCAGCCCATGGTATTCCACACGGAAATGTTGCTGGGTATTTACATACATATATATGTACAACAGAAAGTGTTTATTTGCGTTGGCTTATTTGATTCGATGAGCATAAATAAAAGGGCCCTACACATAGAATGTTATAAAATTATCAAGTGCTTAAATGTGTTTGCACGCATTGCTACTTGGACGTACCTGAGGAAATAATGACGTAATTTTATCTGCTGCCAGATTGATTAGCTATCATGCAAAAAACCCTCTGGTTAAATATCATAAAATATCTGAGGGCTCAATCATGCTCAAAGGCTTCGCAGACAAGGTCATGCTATGTGTATAGGCGAAGACGACCCGGCCTGTCGACACCAGTATTAGGAAGCATTGAGTTGAGAAAGACAGGTGGGGAAGGTCTTCATATCCCTCGTAATGACTAGGATCCGTTATTACGCAAAGGTGTAAACATCGCCTAGACGATTACGCGCCAGTTGCAGAACTTTGTGTAAATAGACTGACTCATAAGCTTTTTAGTAATAGCGATATATTGGCGCTATATACCTCCGATGAGAACTAGGCCGAGCTTCTCTTCCTATCTGAGAACGGCAGGTTATCAGGTTATGAACGGCATCTGCTGGGCTGATGAGGTTTTGCCGAGAAGCTTTCCATAAAAGAAATACCTTAGGAGTGTTTGCCAAACTATTGCCTCGCTGAGAGACCCAGCTTAGAAAATGATTTCGATGGTTTTTTTCCTGTGACTTGAGCCATGGTTAAATATCACCTAGGAAACATGGCTAGCATAGAATAAGCACAGAAAGGTTATACCAAATCCAACAAACCAGTTGACCTCTTCCTTAAAACCTTAGACGTAAAAATGCTTTCAACATTGCGAGATGACTGCTTTAGCAGCGGTGGAAATCCATACTATCACAGTGATCGATTGTTATTTACCAAACTTCAGCGGTCCCGCGGACCATGAAAGTCATATGTGGAGTCATTTATTTTCTTTAGACGGTTATGGCCTTCCAATCGCTTCTTTGTTGGGTTAACAGTGGCCAATTGGTCACATGCGGAGTATCATATGGATTAATTCTCGGTTCGGATCTTTGGAACATCAGTAACAACGAAACTTTAAATCTTGAAAAGCTTTATTATAATTCGAATAAACAGACGAAATAGCCGCAGTCGTTATAACCCGAAACACAGAATAAGTGCAATAAGTAAAGAAGCTCAATCAGGCCATGGAATGTACAAAACAGTGGCTAGACTGGTGCAGAGCCTATATGCTATAAGAAAAAACTGAGTTGATACTCCTAACAACGACGCACATATCGCTAGAAGTTGGCTTTGAAACCCTTTCTGAAAACATAACCTCAAAGAAGATAGTCAACCAATTAGGTGTATGGTGAGATTTTTGACTACTCTACTGGTCACAAATTCCACATTGTGGGCTAGCACTCTTTAGAAGAAAACCGCTGTAAACTTTTAATATCTGTACTATGGATAGTAGCTTTGCGATTATCCTCCTCTAATCGCACTATGTGAGATCGGCTTACTAACGAAAACGGATATTGGTTTGTATCGGCTTCTTATTGGTTTATTTTCGGCTTGTCATAGAAGGGTTAGACATTTTTTATTTATTTTATATCAAGATACAATAGGACATTTTTCATAACAAACTTTTCCATAACAAGCCGTAACAAGTAACACTCCGATAACAAATCTATTAAATTCTTAAACAGCTTGATCTTCTTTTTACGATATATCGATAACTTTATGAGAAGAAATTGGTAACAATCCGATAATATATCGATAGCATATTGATAATATATCGATAGTTTATCGATGATAAGTCCAAAACTTTACGATAACAAAGACATAATTCATCGATTAAAAATTTAATAAGTTAAATTAAATACAATTTGAATATACTTTTAGTTTAATTTAATTTAACTTAGTTTCCCAGCAGAAACGATTCCAGTGTCACCCCCTCAGACAGTGGTACCTACATAAGTCAAAACTATCGCATGAATTTTAGTCCCGCTTCGATACGGTTGTCGCAGAGCACTCAAAGCCAAGATTTCTCTGCACTACCGCGTGAGGGGGTGAGACTGCAAAAATCATTTATTTGATTTATAAAGACCCCCCTAATGTACATATCCATATATGTATATGCGGATCTGAGTAGCAAAGTCTACACGAAAAAATAGCATACAGCATAAATTCCTAATCATATTTAATGTATTTGCGCAGTAAGAAAGTCTCTATGGATGTACAATACAAAATAAGCCCGGTCATGTGTGAGTAATTGTTCACATTTCCAGATACATCTACACAAACACATACACATTTGAGATTGAATTTTCCACGAAACAGCAAAAGTCGCTACTTCATTGTCGCAAAAGCAAAATTTAAAATTGTCAAATCAAATTTGCATTTATCAAAAATGCGTGAAGGGAAGTTTTTTGTCGCGCGGTAAATGGAACACCGCTATTAACATTGAAACCTTCTGAGGAGACGGACGCAGATCTTTACATATTCGGAGTACTCACGAAATGTGATGTAAATGGTAAGGTACCTAATAAGTTTATGAAGTATCGAGTTTGTATTGATTTTCGAGTGGTAATTTTTAAGGATTTGTGCAGGCCTTTGCTTTTGCGATAAACAATTCTTCAAGGGTCGAGATTTTGCTATCAATTTTTAATAAATTTCCCATTGAGCTTCATACAACCTTACACATAGTGCAGTGGACCGGGAAAATACAGCAAAAACAGCAGGTGGCGCACGGGGCGAGATAATTGTAATTGGAATCTTTCGATCGATTTTTATATAACTTCCTGTCAAGCTATATACATACATATATTATATTGCGAAATTCCACGCATAACTGAGAGCGGAAAATGGGATATAAAAAGGAGATGCCATTATTTTAAACACTTATTTTACATAAATGGATCAAAACGCAGCGGAAAAGGTGTCCCTAAACAAAAAAAATTGTTTACGTGAACATTCATTTTAAGATTTTAACAATAGCTATTTTAAACAGCTTATCAGACCCAAATATATAAAGGTAGATAAATTTTAGATATACTTAAGAACGAAATCGGCGACCGCCAGCGCAGGGATGAAGAACCAGATCCCACAATCGATGTTAAAGGAATTAATGACCTCCCACACGATTACAACGAAGTCATAATAGTAATAACCAGATTAAGCAGCTGTGCAAAATGACGTTGGGCAACACCATCAGCTTAGTCATAATTGGAAAGGACCGCTCCGAGCCGTTCGAAAGTAAATAAGTAAAGGCTTCGTTTATTTGAGAGCCAGCATTAACACAAAGAAGAATACCAGCTCTAAAATCCAGCGAAGAATCACTCTTGCCAACAATTGCTACTTTGGCCTAGATATTCAATTAGAAATAAAGTCCTCTCTCGGCAAATGAAATTAATGCCTACAAGTCACTTATCGTACCCGTCCTGCTATATGGTGCAGAAGCATGGTCCATGAAAACAGCAGATGAAGCGGCTCTGAGAGTGTTCGCCTATGGAAGCAGAGGAAGTGGGCGGCCCCCACTCCGCAAGAAGGACCTTGGGGTGACCAATAAATGAATAAATAAATAAAAGGATGTAAGATAAACTTTAAGTATTCTTCACCTAAGCTGTAATTGAGCTCTACCTTTATAGCTTTGTTTCTGATAACCTTTTCCGCAATAGTTAATCTACGCGTTAGTATAAACTTTTCCACCTCTTTTTTCAAAATACCCTATCTAATGCTTTTTTTTGCTTAATTTAATTTAAGTGATTTTCGATCAAAGCTTTGGGGATTTTCGAAAATTATATACCAATCGTAAGTCAGCTATACTTTTAGTAAACGATGTATTTACATATATAAAGCATATAGCTAAAAAACATGTGTAAGTATGTAAATTTAGTTTAAGTATGTAGTATGTATGATTTTATGTAGATATGTATGTATGTATTTCACATAATTATGCATAGACGAACGAGCATAGCTTTTTTTTTGTATTGAGTGGTATTTTTAAACATAAAACAACGATGGCGTCATCATTTATTGCCCAACCAGTTTTTTCTTTTTGGTTTCTTATTCTCTACGCGTCGCATCATCAACATTTGCTCGGGAATTCTTTGCAAGCGACCCTTAAGGAGGTAAGTAATTCCGCTCTTCAAACATTTGCGGATGTTTGAGTTTGGAGAATTAACTGCTGTTTTTTTTGGACAAAATACTTGAGCATGTCGTACTATATGCTTTCAAACAACTGAGTACTGAGTCTCCATACCTGACTACGTACAGATGATCTAAAGGTTTAATTAATGTATCAAAGTGCAACATTGGTGAACATTTTCGTTTTAAATTACGAGATCATAAATATAACGAAAGGCACTCGAAAAAAGTAGGACACTGACTTGTCCCATTAGATAATTTTTGTCTTACTAAAGATAAAGAAAAAATAGATATTGTCATCGAAACAGCCAGTTAAAATTACTTCACATATTATGTGCTTCCAAAGGGACTTGCCACACCCGTAACAAGGTAAAATGAGCTTGATTTTTTTTGGAAAATATACAAATTAGGTTGAAGTATAAATGGCATCTTACTTACTTACTTAATTGGCGCTTAACCGTCTAAACGGCTATGGCCGTCCAACAAGGCGAACCAGTCGATCCTTCGCTCCGCCAAGCGGCGCCAATTGGTCACACCAAGGGAGTTTAAATCGTTTTCCACCTGGTCCTTCCAACGGAGCGGGGGCCACCCTCTACCTCTGTTTCCATAGGCGGGTTCCGATAGAAACAATTTCTTGGCCGGAGCATCATCTTTCATTCGCATAACATGGCCTAGCCAGCGCAGCCGCTGCGTTTTAATTCGCTGGACTATGTTGATGTCTGCGTATAGCTCGTACAGCTCATCATTAAATCTTCTTCGGTACTCGCCATCGCCAACGCGTAGAGGTCCATAAATCTTTCGAAGAACTTTTCTTTCGAACACTCCCAAAGCCGCTTCATCTGCTGTTGTCATGGTCCATGCTTCTGGCCAATATATCAGGACGGGTACGATAAGTGACTTGTAGAGTATGATTTATGTTCGCCGAGAGAGGACTTTACTTTTCAATTGCCTACCTAGTCCAAAGTTTGCAAGATTAATTCTTCGCTGGATTTCAGTGCTGATGTTGTTGCTAGTGTTGATGCTGGTTCCCAAATAAACGAAGTCTTTTACTATATCGAAATTATGGCTGCCAACACTAGCATGGTTCAAGGCGCATATGCGCTGACTCTTTGCTCGATGACAGCAGGTACTTCGTTTTGTCCTCATTCACCATCATACTCATCTTTACCGCTTCTTTTTCCAGTTTGGAGTAAGCAGAACTAACAGCGCGGGTGTTTAGGCCGATGATATCAATGTCATCAGCATATGCCAGGTGATCTTAGTTTCCCGTTAAAACATATGATACAAAGTTAGGTTGTGTTGAACTGGCCGGTCCGTGAGGACCACACATAGACTGAATAAGTTCGTAGTGCTACCAAGAGTTTATTTAACGACCAAACTCAAATACCCTATAAAAAACCAGGACCTATGTTATAAAATAACTCCGTCCTTTTTGCAAATATATAACAGTAGATTTGTAGGACTTATGCCACTTGCTGCTTCTAGATCTGACAGCTGTAATACTCCTAAGGACTGGAGTCTTACATCCGCTTTTTCATTCCCATCTATTCCCATATGCCCTGGGACCCAATATAGATGTATGTTTCTCCCGTCCTTATTCTTTCCAGGAATTGCTTACACTCTAATACACTTTTAGATTCTGTGCAATGCGAGATTATTGCCTTAATTGCTGCTGGACTGTTAATATAAAAGTTAACACGGTTGCAGTTAAAGCTGTTCTCTTCCAGTGTTTCTACAGCTTTGGTTACGTCTAATACCTCCGCATGGAAAACACTACAGTGAACTGGGAGCTTGTAGGATCTGTTTATTTCCAGATCAGCACAGTATACCGCATACCCTACTCCTTCCACTACTTTGGAATAGTGATGGCCGCTACAGCGATTTTGAAGTATCAGTGAAATAGTGATGGATATTTTTGAATCGCGGCTATTTTTTATAGCTATAGCGATCGCTTCAATTTACTTTTAATAAGCGAATGTGCAATTTGTATACGTGGATATAAAAAAGGAATGTTTAAGTTTGTTTACCGGAGTAGATTGAATGTTATACATTAATTTAGTTTAGTTTACAGAATATATGAACCAAAATTGGCATAAAAAGAAAAAAATATGTACCTTTTATTGTAAACTGATGTAATGTGAAATTCTAATTTTCTGAGATATTATGATACAATATTATTAACTGGCGGAAGACATTATGTTCAGTCTCGTATTACACTCAATGAGATGAAACTAGCGGAAATAGATGTCTATGTATCTTCGTTTTATAAATTTTGCTAATTGAAAATCCTTTGATTTTTAAATGTAAGATGAATCAACCCGAAATAAATCTCTATATATAACACCATAAAAAATGATTTATTACTATTATTTTTATTCTACACCGATGTATTCAGAAATACTCCGTATGAATTTCTTCTGAAATTTGTTTTTGGCTGCATAATGTTTTTATAGTAAAGTGAATTAATTTTTAATGAAAAATGCAGTGCAAAAATATAACAAATTCTTCAAATTATTATAAAAATATTCTTTGACAGAACATTAGCCACCCACTTCAGTGCCCTAGAAATTAGCCGGAGAATTCAACCATAAATATGACAAAAATTGAATTGCATTCTCCCAAAAAACTTAAATTTTGAGTTACATCTGTTTACAATAAGACGAGTGATATATATTTCTATAATTCTTTTATTTTTCCATCAAAAACACAAATTTTATAAAGCTGCTAACTGATACTGCCTAAAAGTATTAACTTAGGAATTACACAGGCAACCAATCTTAGACCAAGTCTAACGACCCAGGTCTATTTCGCGTCATTTGTAATTAAAAACAAAAAAATTCAGTCATTTAATCTCTTTTATACTCTTCATGAAATATTTATATGGACGGGGACTTTTACAATTATCACAGCGCTTTGCATGCGTTAAAATTGCCACATTTCACTTCTGTTTTACTATAATTTGCTGTCATCTTTCACTCGGTTTTGAAACGGATTTTTAATAAATTAAAAATTAAATTTTCGCAGCAAACGAGATCAAAACGTCGTTTATAAAAATATCAATTCAAGATAACGCCGCCTGAAAGAGCAACCTAGATAAAGTAAACACAACTGAGTGAAGAAATATCGCCAATCACTGATATATTTGGATAGCTAGTAGTGATGAACGATATTTCACTATCGGTTATTGCATCGCCGCTATCACTACTGGTATTAGAAATGCATGCTGAAGGAAAATCGCCAATCATTGATTTTGGATATTTGGATATCAATCACTATAGATATTTTTCATTCGCGGCGATGCAATCACTGAGAGAGAAATATCGTTCCATCACTACTTTGGAACCATATGTGTACACATGTATCGCCTCGGTTGCCATTTGAACCATCTTGCGTGAACCATCTACTTCTGTTGAGGCTTTAGGAGCCCCCTCGATGTGCAGATAGGGAATCAGGTAATCTGTTCGTCCTGTAATTGATGACGCTATACTACTATGGCCATATGGTCTGCGCTCAAGCTACCCCGAAGCACTGAGCCTCGTTGCAGTTGTTAACACCCTGGTCTTTGCTAACAGGTGGAATGTGCAGAATGGCATACAGTGTAGCCATCGGAGTTGTTTTTAGGGCTCCCGTTATGCTAAGCATTGATTGTCTGCATGTCTCTAATTTTTTGAGGTAGGCACTTTTTTGTGTGGCTTTCCACCAAACAAGAACTCCATAGTATAGAATAGGGTTTACAATCGCTGTAAATGCCCAATGAGGAAGAGAGGGCGATAAAGCCCGTGCACACCCCAGCACTCTTTTACATGCATAAAGTGCAGAGAAATTACTTAAATTTTTTGTAAAGTTGCCACAAAATGTCTCATCCGTCATTTTGTAGTACGCCAACTACAACCAGTGTTGTAAACATTACAGATGTTTCTGACCAGTTTTTCACATCGCAAAAAAAAAAGCAGGGTTGCCTACCCAACTTATCGAAAGCCTTGTCGGTGCCATTCGGAGTCAATATATGTACATATGTATGACCCGTCCGCCATTTGTAGTAAGCTCGGTCTAAATCTCCGCGGAGGTATATAGCGCTAAGCTAGTATTTTATTACATAACTGTCTTGTATTTAATACCTTCTAAATTCAGCTGTCTCTAAATTCATATTCACTGCAGGGATATTTTTCTAATAAAATAAACAAATAAATAAAATAATAAAAAAAAAATTTAAGTTAAACGGTTTTATTGAAGTAATAATAATACATGAAGTAATAATAATATTAAAAGCTAGAAAATAATTAGGTAGGTCCTAGGTACTAGTCATCACACTCCTCATAAATCTAGGGCGTTGATCAGACAGTTAAATAAAAGCGTTGGGCGCGTAAGATTTCTAAAAATGTGAGGCGTAGCATAACCTGATTAAGGTTCAGTTGATCTTACTTATGACTATCAATAGAAATTTGACGCGTCCAACGCTTTTATTTAACTGTCTGATCAACGCCCTGGATTGATGAGGAGTGTGATGACTAGGACCTAGGACCTACCTAATTATTTTCTAGCTTATAGTATTATTATTACTTCATGTAAATATTGATTTCAATAAAACCGTTTAACTGAAAATTTTTTTTTAAATTATTTTATTTTCAAGTTTTTAGTCTTTATTTAATGTCCATTATTTCTCATTCTATTTAGTTCATTTAGTGACTCATTATTACAAGGACTCTTTCCTGACAATTTGTTACAATCTAAGTCCTCAATACATAATCCTTCCAAAGACTTTACTCGACTCTGCGCCACGTATGCTTGTCCCTCCTCTAACTACAAAATATTTTGATGTCACTTCTACCGGAATGTATGTAATATTTGTTCCAAATATGAGCCAAATCGCACATCATGGGTCGCTTTCTATTCTTGTATGTATTATGTGTTCCTAATATGAGCCAAATCGGACCACAAATACGATTTTTGTGAATATCTCGATCCTTGCGCCACCTAGCAGCGAATTTTTTTCATAGGTCGCTTTCCATTATTGTATGTATTATGTGTTCCAAATATGATCCAAATCGGACCACAAATAGGATTTTTGTGAATATCTCGATCCTGGCGCCACCTAGCGGCGATTTTTTCATAGGTAGCTTTCTATTCTTGTATGTATTATATGCTCCAAATATGAGCCAAATCGGAGGACAAATACGATGTTTGTGAATATCTCGATCCTTGCGCCACCCAGTGGCGATTTTTTTTCATAAGCCGCTTTCCATTCTTGTAGGTATTTTGTGTTCCAAATACGAGCCAAATCGGACCACATATAAGATTTTTGTGAATATCTCGATCCTTGCGCCTCCTAGCGGAGATTTTTTTTCATAGTTCGCTTTCTATTCTTGTATGTATTATGTGTTCCAAATATGGGCCAAATCGGACCACATATACGATTTTTGTGAATATCTCGATCCTTGCGCCACCTAGCGGCGATTTTTTTCATAGGTCGCTTTCTATTATTGTATGTATGATGTGTTCCAAATATGCGCCAAATCGGAGGACAAATACGATGTTTGTGAATATCTCGATCCTTGCGCCACCTAGTGGCGGTTTTTTTCATAAGCCGCTTTCCATTCTTGTTTGTATTATGTGTTCCAAATATGAGGCAAATCGGACCACAAATACGATTTTTGTAAATATCCCGATCCTTGCGCCATCTAGCGGCGATTTTTTTCATAGGTCGCTTTCCATTCTTGTATGTATTATGTGTTCCAAATATGAGCCAAATCGGACAACAAATACGATTTTTGTGAATATCTCGATCCTTGCGCCACCTAGCGCCTATTTTTTTCCACAGGTCGCTTTCTGTTCTCGTATGTATTATGTGTTCCAAATATGAGCCAAATCTGACCACAAATACGATTTTTGTGAATATCTCGATCCTTGCGCCACCTAGCGGCGATTTTTGTCTTATTATTGCATTGGAAATTACGGTCAGCAAAAACACAAACGCAATCAAATTCTACGAGACTACTAAAATTATTTTTCATTAAAAGTAAGTATACGCCCACTAGAACTGCATATTGACATTCCTTATAGCTTAATTTTAAAGTACGTGGAACCGAGATTGAAAAGAGAAGTCTAAATCAATCGAAAGTTACGACATATTGGAATCGGTTTTCAATCTCCATACAATCTCCTAAATCCTATACATATATTTAAAGCTTGCTTATACTATTTTGATAATAGGGTTCTGCAGCCAAATTTATTCACATGTTTGTTAACACTTATGCACATATAAATACACACACATATGCATACATGTATATGTAAGAAACATTTCAATTGTGGGCGAACATTGTTTGGTTGGGCCTAGCATAACTAACGCCACAGCCATACAGTACCTGTAACGGAATTAGTATTTACTTACAGTCTCTAGAAATTGTCACTATATAATGCAAGCTTTATGATTCTGTTCCGATAGTTTGCATAATAAAGGTTTATCGCTATATATAACGACTATGTAATTGCCCTTTTGATGTATAAACATCTTTGCTCACGAGAACCGAAGAAATGCCGAGTCCCGAAGTACTTCGAGGGCTGTATTGCTATAAAAGGGGCTAATCTACCTAAATCACTCCATAATTCTAGGAAAAGTTGGCATTCTATATACGCAAATTTATAATTCAACAATTGCATATATGTACATACATATTGTCACGGATATTACCACCCCTAAGTTATCCCATCACTAAGGCGATGCTAAGGCCATGCCAAGCAGTATTTACGTTAATAATCAAATCAAGTATACACATATATAAGGCAGCCCAGAGAGATGTCACACACAGATGCATTTACTTATACGGCTATGTGCGCGCGAGAGACTGTAAACTACAAACATTCACATCAATAATTCAATCTTTATGTGTTTACATAAACGAATAAATAATTGCATCTACACATATGTACGTATACGAGCAGCGGAGCGGCAATGCACAAACACATGCATATATCTTATCTCAGTGGTCACAAGAGAGGGCAATAATTTGTGCACGTAGTTGTGGTTGGCGATTTTGTAGCCGAAACAACTAGTGACTTCTGGAAATCGAAGAGCCTAGAAGTATGCAGCGTAAACTATAAAAGCAGTGCAGGCGAGTAAGAAGTAATTCAGTTTGATTTGAATTGTCAAGCAGTTACGAGTAAGACGATATCTAGCGAGCAATAGCACTATTATTTTGAAAGTCAGTTTCCTTTAAGCTATCAGTTTGGTTATTAAGCTATTCGTTGCACAGTTTGAGTGTTATTGTGAAGTATTTTAATAAAGGCCATTTTTCCATTTTCAATATTGGAGTTATTTATTCAACAGTTTAGCGATACGATCCTAGCAAAAGGGGCAAATAAGAGGATTTGCAGGAAATTCGTTACAATTGGTGTCAGAAGAGGAATTGTTGAATAAATTCCGAAGATTGGGAATACAACTTGGACATGGCAAAGTTCAGTGAATTGAAGATCCAGCAACTGAAAAAGGAGTTGGAGAACCGTGGATTAAATACAACCGGCAATAAGATCGAACTTCAAGCACGGCTACGAGAGGTAATGGAGTCGCAAGGAATTGATGTGGACGAGTATGCCTTTTATCCTGATGGGGACGAGACAACAACAAAAATTGAAGAGAAAAATGAAACATCGCAGACAGTTACGAGCACAGACTTGAACATGATATTGGCTGCAATAGCTGCTCAAACATCGACAGTATCATCAATGTCGTCACATATATCATCCCAACTAGAAGCACAAGAAACACGTATGTCAGAAATGTCGACACAGATTACATCGAAGATTGAAGCACAAGAAACGCGTATGTCAGAAATGTCGACACAGATTACATCGAAGATTGAAGCACAAGAAACGCGTATGGTAGAAATGTCGACACAGATTACATCAAAGATGGAGACACAACTGAAAGAACAAGAGGCACGCATAACAGTACAACTCGAAGCGCAAGAGGCGCGTATATCATCAAAACTCGAAGCACGTATGGACGAGAAAATAACGCAGTTTGAGGAAAAAATCGAAGCCGAGGTGGATGCTTTGAGAGGTCGTATACAAGAGTTGCAATTAAACCGCCCAGCTGTTTCAGCAAGCAATCCAAAGGTAAAAACACCATCCTTTGACGGTTCTGTTCCTTTCCAGGTTTTTAAACTACAATTTGAGAAGACGTCGGCAGCTAACAACTGGAATGCTGAAGATAAAGTTGCAGCTCTGTTCGTGGCATTGAAAGGGCCAGCAGCCGAAATCCTACAGACGATTCCCGAAGGAGAGCGGAACAACTATGAAGCATTGATGGCCGCTGTCGAGAGACGTTATGGAAGCGAGCATAGAAAACAGATATTCCAAATTGAGTTGCAAAACCGCTACCAAAAAGCAAATGAGACATTGCAGGAGTTTGCTTCAGATATTGAAAGATTGGCTCATCTTGCAAATGCCGACGCACCCGTGGAATACACTGAAAGGGTAAAAATCCAGAGTTTCATAAATGGCATACGGGACGTGGAAACGAAGCGAGCTACATACGCAAACCCAAAGCTGACATTTGCTGAAACGATATCACATGCATTGACTCAGGAAACGGCCTCACTATTGAGTAAACCAGCATACAAAGCTCATCGTGTGGAAGTGGACAGACCAGAATGGGTAGACACAATTTTGGAAGCACTGAAGGGATCACAACAGAAAAATGCCGGAGTTATTAAATGTTTCAAGTGCGGCAACCCAGGTCATATTGCACGACATTGCAGCACCGGTCCCAATAGCTCCAACAATGTGGGTGGCCGTAAACGCAGAGCTGAAGTTGATGAGCAAATCTCCAAGTCCACTCAATCGTTAAACTAAAGCGAGTCAGCCGCAAGCTCCCTCAATTGAATGCCCCTTAATCTCTATCTCACAAATTGGAAGAAGGTCAAACAATCTTACTGTCGGAGGGCATGTGGATGGAAAGGAACGTTTACTGACTGTAGATACGGGTGCATCTCATTCCATCATTCGAGCGGATTTAGTCAACAAGAAGATAACACCATTGCATGGAGCAAGATTGCGTACAGCCACTGGAGAAGACAGCACGGTTCTAGGAGAAGTATCATGTGAAGTCGCAATTGGGAACGTCACGGTAGTACACAATTTTATAGTGGCAGAGATTGTTGATGAAATCATAACTGGAGTGGACTTCTTAATCGACCAGGGCATCAAGATCGACATGCAAAGCAAGACGATGCGATATAAGAACATGGATGTACCACTTAATTTCGGCTACGAGAGAGGCTACAGCAGTAAACGAGTGCTGGTGGAAGAGAGTCAGCGAATACCACCAAAATCCGAAGCAGTCATCTGGGCAAAGGTTGATGGAGATTGTGGGACAAACAAATTGTGGGTTGTCGAAGCAGCAAACAAATCAGCACTGAACATACTTGTAGGAAAAACCCTGGCTATGACAAAACAAGATGGACGTGTTCCGGTAAGAGTACTCAATGAGTTCAATTCACCACTCAAACTGACAAAAGGAGCTATTTTGGGAAGATGCCAAGACGCTGAAGTAGTTATTAACTGTGAACAGCTCCAGGAACACGTTTCAGCTAGTAATACTAATCTTTCAAATGACATCACGGCATGGACGCAGGGGCTAGAGGAAGCATATCAGAGTAAGGCAAAACAACTGCTCCTAAAGTACGCGAACATATTTGACCAGGATGGTTCTAAACCAGGCCGCACCAACGTTGTGAAACATCAAATTGACACTGGAGATGCGAGGCCGATCCGTCAAGCTCCCCGTAGTGTTCCACTGGCGAAGCGGGAAGTTGTGAGTCAAATTATACAAGAAATGAGCGACATCGGCGTCATCGAACCATCAGCTAGTCCCTGGAGCTCACCGGTAGTACTTGTAAAGAAGAAGGATGGAAAAATGAGGTTTTGCGTGGACTACCGGAAGTTGAATGACGTTACGAAAAAGGATAGCTACCCATTGCCAAGAATTGACGACACTCTGGACTCGCTCTCTGGTATGAAATGGTTTTCCACACTGGACTTGAAAAGCGGCTACTGGCAAGTGGAGGTAAAGGAGGAAGACAAAGAGAAAACAGCCTTCAGCGTCGGAGATGGTCTTTGGCAATTTACAGTAATGCCCTTTGGACTATGTAATGCACCAGCTACTTTCGAGAGACTCATGGATCAGGTATTGAAAGGACTACATTGGAAAACATGCTTGGTGTACCTGGACGACATCATCGTATTGGGCAAGAATTTCGATGAACATCTTAAGAACTTGGAGGAAGTTTTCCAAAGAATAGCTGGCGCTGGTCTGAAGTTAAGTCCCAAAAAGTGTGCGCTGTTTAAAAAGGAAGTAAATTATTTGGGTCACAAGGTAACGACAGAGGGCATCTGCACTGCGAACGAAAAGATAGAGGCTGTAAAGGATTGGCCAAGACCACAGAACCTACATGAATTAAGAAGTTTCCTTGGGCTGTGCACATATTACCGCCGATTTGTACAAAATTATTCCAGCGTAGCCCATAGCCTCCATGAGCTTACAAGAAAAAATAAAGCTTTTGAATGGAAGAAGGAGCAAGAAGTGGCTTTCCAAACATTGAAGGAGCGTTTGTGCACTGCCCCAATGTTAGCATATCCGATTCCAGGAGCAACATTTATTCTAGATACAGATGCAAGTGGATATGCTATAGGAGGCGTTTTATCACAACTGGTCGATGGACAGGAGAAGGTAGTTGCATATTACAGCCGTTCGATTGGAAAACCAGAGAGGAACTACTGTGTTACGCGGAGAGAGCTGTTGGCATTGGTAGACTGCATTAAACATTTTCACAAATACCTCTACGGCCAGCGATTCCGTGTCAGGACAGATCACGCAGCGTTGAAATGGCTTCTGCAGTTCCGTAATCCGGAAGGACAATTGGCACGGTGGATCGAGCGACTACAAAGCTACGACTTTTCCATTGAGCATCGAAAAGGTAGTACCCATGGAAATGCTGATGCAATGTCACGAAGACCATGTGGTTTGGAATGCAAGCACTGTTCAAAAGCCGAGGCTAAAGAAGACATTATAGATGTCCGGCTAATGAATATAACATGTACAGATGAATGGGACAAGGAACAGCTAAGAAAGTGCCAGCTAGAAGATGCAGATCTGTCACGTGTTATGCAAGGGCTCGAACGAAATGAAAGACCAAACAGAGAAGAGATGTCAGCAGAGAGTCCCATTGCGAAGTCATATTGGGCACAGTGGAACAGTTTAGAATTGATATCCGGTTGCCTTCATCGAGTATGGGAGAGTGAGGATGGTAAATACAAGAATAAACTGATAGTTGTTCCCAGAAAGAGGATTCCTGACGTGCTCAGCGAGCTGCATAATGGTCCAAGCGGAGGTCATCTTGGAATCACGAAGACGCTCGAGAAGGTTAAACAGAGATTCTATTGGGTTGGTTGCCGTCAGTCGGTCACTGAGTGGATTGCGAACTGCGAGGTTTGCAGCAGAGCGAAAGGGCCCAGAACACGAAGTCATGGCCAGATGAAGCAATATAACTCAGGTGCGCCATTTGAAAGGATCGCCATGGATGTCGCAGGTCCATTTCCTACTAGTAACCGCGGAAACAAATACGTACTGGTGGTTATGGATTATTTCAGTAAATGGCCAGAGGTATACCCAATCCCAAAGCAAGAAGCAGAAACAGTAGCAGAAGTGGTTAAAAACGAATGGGTTGCAAGGTATGGTGTACCAATGGAGTTACATTCAGACCAAGGCAGGAATTTCGAATCAGCTGTGTTCCAGGAAATGTGTAAGTCATTGGGCATTCGAAAAACACGGACAACTGCATTGCATCCTCAATCCGATGGTATGGTAGAACGATTCAATAGAACATTGGAGGAGCACTTAAGGAAAGTAGTAGACAAGTACCATAAAGAATGGGATACCCGCATACCATTATTCTTGATGGCTTACCGATCAGCAGTGCATGAGACAACGGGCCAAACCCCTGCAAAAGTAATTTTTGGCAATGACCTTAGACTGCCAGCTGATTTGAAGTTTGGGATAGATGCCAATGCGGAGAGAAATGTCAGGAAATCCACTAGTGATTTGGAAGAAGAGCTAAGAGAAATACATGATCTAATAAGGCAACGAACAAAGATTATGAGTGACAAGATGAAAGCCAGATACGATAAAGCAATTAATTCAGAAGGTTTTCAGGAAGGAGATTTGGTGCTGTTATACAACCCACAACGTAAAAAAGGTTTGTCCCCGAAATTGCAGTGTAATTGGGAAGGCCCATACAAAGTTGTAAAACGGATCAACGATGTAGTGTACCGCATACAAACCATCGGTAAACCACGAACCAAAATGAAAGTGGTCCATTTGGAAAGGCTGGCAACGTTTAGATCGAGAGATTTGTCTGATCGGGACGATCAGACTTAGGTGGAGGGCAGTGTCACGGATATTACCACCCCTAAGTTATCCCATCACTAAGGCGATGCTAAGGCCATGCCAAGCAGTATTTACGTTAATAATCAAATCAAGTATACACATATATAAGGCAGCCCAGAGAGATGTCACACACAGATGCATTTACTTATACGGCTATGTGCGCGCGAGAGACTGTAAACTACAAACATTCACATCAATAATTCAATCTTTATGTGTTTACATAAACGAATAAATAATTGCATCTACACATATGTACGTATACGAGCAGCGGAGCGGCAATGCACAAACACATGCATATATCTTATCTCAGTGGTCACAAGAGAGGGCAATAATTTGTGCACGTAGTTGTGGTTGGCGATTTTGTAGCCGAAACAACTAGTAACTTCTGGAAATCGAAGAGCCTAGAAGTATGCAGCGTAAACTATAAAAGCAGTGCAGGCGAGTAAGAAGTAATTCAGTTTGATTTGAATTGTCAAGCAGTTACGAGTAAGACGATATCTAGCGAGCAATAGCACTATTATTTTGAAAGTCAGTTTCCTTTAAGCTATCAGTTTGGTTATTAAGCTATTCGTTGCACAGTTTGAGTGTTATTGTGAAGTATTTTAATAAAGGCCATTTTTCCATTTTCAATATTGGAGTTATTTATTCAACAGTTTAGCGATACGATCCTAGCAAAAGGGCAAATAAGAGGATTTGCAGGAAATTCGTTACAATATGTATCTATTTATACATCTGTATTTACTTACATACAAATTCCGTACTTACTCAGCTGGCGTTATAATCCAAAGTGGACGAGAGCTCGTTGAGGGCAAAAGGCGAAGTCCATTAGCAGAGCCTATCAGCCGAAGCGGGCAACAGGACTCAAACACGAGAATTCAAAAGCGGTAATCTCTTGCCACAGCGACACCTGAAACTCAGGATGTAGTGCATTAGGGTGCTGGCCTAAACAATGGAGGAATCCTGAATGTAAGTATGAGAACGTAAGTGAAGTCACTACAGTACAGCGTAATATGGGAACAATGTAAGTGGTGGAGTTGATATGAGCCAAATTACACAGCAACTCAAGAGAAGTATTTCACCTATAAATTAAAGTCTCTGAGCATGCATAACAAATGCAAGTGCACGAAGGGTTGTATACACTGTTGTTTTTTGGAAATAAAGAACCAGAGATATAATGGCAAATATGAGCCAATGCGTAATTTGTTTTACTGATATAAAAAGTGTTTACAAAAACAAAGAACTTGATTAGATATTCAGGCTTAAGTTGAAGTGGCCGAATGCGTTTGTAACACTTCAAACATCGTAGGAGTGCGGGTTCAAACCCCAATCCCCGGAGAAAGGGCTTTGAAGAGATTTACAAGGTATAATCGAAACAGCTGTCGCCTTGCTATCGATTTCGCTATCATAAATATATAGACTAGTTTTCAAAAAGACGACTCATGAATTTGCTATGCATCAAATACCTCTAACACTTCAATAAGAAATCGAGAAAAAACCGATGTCACCAACTAAAGACGAAGACAAGATGATAACAAATCGAACACTTGATGATAATTCAATATCAATAACAAACCGATAGTGAAACAATAACTTGTCGTTATCGGTTGCTATCGAAAAGAAGCCGACGAAACTCATCTCAAAACGCCCGAAACTTAACTTAAAAATATTAGTTTTCTCGACGTACAACTGTATGTTTACATATTGTAACGAACTTACTTGCAAATCCTCTTATTTGCAACCCTCTGCTAAGTTCGAATTACTAAACTGTTGAATAAATAACTCCAAAATGTAATAATGCAAAATGGCCTTTATTAAAGTACTTCACAATAACACTCAAACTGTGCAACGAATAGCTTGCTTAATAACCAAACTGATCGATAGCTCAAATCAAACTCTACTATCGAAATAATACTGCTCTTGCTCGCTAGATAGCGTCTTAGTCGAAACTGCTTGACAACTCAAATCAAACTGAATTCCAGCGCCTCTACAATTGCCGCCTTTTATACTCTTTGCTTTCAACCTTCGCATCTTCTAGGCGCTTACAGGATCTACTAGTCCAGCAGCTCTCAAACTTCTCAGCTGTAACTACAATTGCACAATTTTATAGTTTTTCTCATTGCATACTTATAGGAGTATCTCAGATATATGCATGTGTTTGTGCATTAACTCTCCGCTGCTCGTATACGTACATGGTACATATGTGTATACGCAATTATTGTTTCGTTTATGTAGATACATAATGATTGATCTATGGATGTGAATTCACGTCACTGCTTAGCATCGGCTTAGAGACAGCAGCACCCTTTAGTTTTGCTAATATTCGTAGCACTGCCCTCCACCTAAGTCTGATCGTCCCGATCAGACAAATCTCTCGAACTAAACGCTGCTAGCATCGCCAAATGTACCACCCTTCTATTTCGTGATTTCCCAATTGCATGTATGCGGTAGACGACATCACTGATCGTCTTCACAACTCTGTACGGGCCTTCCCAACTGCACCGATATTTGGATGGAACACCTTTCCACCGGTGAGGGTTGTATAGCAGTACCAGATCTCCCTCCCGGAAACCTTCCAAATTATTTTCCTTGTCGTGCCTGTATTTCATCTTACTACTCATTATCCTGGATCGTTCCCCCGCACTCTGTTGCTTGACCAATGAAGAACTACTTCGCAGAGCTTGATCTTGACGGATTGACTTTGCATCATCAGTATCGTCTTGACGTTTCACAACAGTAGTACTCGCTGGCTTGAAACCACCCTTGCATTCTTTCTGGAAAATTCTTTCAGTCGTTTTAGTGCGTCCATTAGGGTTTGTCAGTGCCAGGTACTTTTGACTTCGCTTTATTTGGCCCATTCGATCCATCAACCTTTGCTCGATCTACTTTCCTGAACTTTCGTGGTCTCTGTCGAATCTCCTCCACCAGCACTCGCTTACTGCTGAACCCTTTTTCCAAACTGAAGTTAAGTGGTATATCCTGGTTCTCATAACGCATCACCCTTCTCTGCATATCGATCTTGATGTCATGGTCAACCAAGAAGTCTACTCCCAATATGACTTCTTCAACGATCTTCGCCACAATGAATTTGTGTAGAACCATGACCTTTCCAATCAAGACTTCACATATCACTTCTCCCTGAACTTGGTTATACTCGCCAGTGACCGTACGCAACCTTGCTCCAGGTAACGGTTTTATTCTCCTGTTGACCAAGTCAGATCGGATCAAGGAATGAGATGCGCCCGTATCTACAGTCAGTATACGTTCTTTACCATCCACATTCCCTCTGACGGTAAGCCTGCTCGATTTTCTACCAATTTGCAACACAGATATCACAGGGAATTCAATAGCTGAATCTAGTTCTCGATCTCTACCTCTTACTCGTTCTTGCTCATCTCCTCCAGCTTTTCGTTTGCGGCCACCCACATTGTTGGAACTATTACGACCAAGATCGCAATGACGTGCAATGTGACCGGACTTCGCGCATTTGATAACTTTTTCACTCCGCTTTTGCGATCCTTTCAGCGCCTCCAAAATTGCGTCTACCCACTCTGGCCTTTCTGCTTCCACACGGCGTGCTTTGAAAACTGGCTTATACAGAAGCGACGCTGTTTCCTGAATCAGAGCTTGTGACACCGTTTCTGCGAATGTTGGCTTTGGGTTTGCGTATGTAGCTTGCTTTGTTTCGGCGTCCCGTATGCCATTTATAAAGCTCTGAATCTTTACCCTTTCAGTGTATTCCACCGGCGCGTCCGCATTCGCTAAATGTGCTAGCCTTTCAATATCCGGCGCAAACTCTTGCAGTGTTTCACCAGGCTTCTGGAAGCGGTTCAGCAACTCCATTTGGTATCTCTGTCTCCTATGCTCAGTTCCGTATCGTCTCTCTAGAGCGCCCATCAATGCTTCATAACAGTTCCGTTCGCCCTCTGGGATGGTTTGTAAAATCTCAGCTGCAGGCCCTTTCAACGCCATGAATAGTGCAGCAACTTTATCTTCAGCATTCCAGTTGGTCACTTTTGCGGTCTTCTCAAACTGTAGCTTAACGACCTGGAAAGGAACAGAACCGTCAAAGGATGGTGTTTTTACCTTTGGATTGCTTGCTGAAACAGCTGGGCGATTTAAGTGCAACTCTTGTATACGACCTCTCAAAGCATCCACCTCGGCTTCGATTTTTTCCTCAAACTGCGTTATTTTCTCTTCCATACGCGCTTCGAGTTTTGATGATATACGCGCCTCTTGTGCTTCGAGTTGTCCTGTTATGCGTGCCTCTTGTTCTTTCAGTTGTGTCTCAATCTCTGATGTAATCTGTGTCAACATTTCTGACATACGCGTTTCTTGTGCCTCAATCTTCGATGTTATTTCTGACGACATTTCTGCAATACGTGTCTTCTGTTCTTCCATCTTGGATGTTATACGGTTCTCCTGCGATTCCATATATGTCTGCTGTTCTGCCAGTTGAGATGACACTGTCGATGTTTGAGCAGATATTGCAGCTAAAATCATGTTCAAGTCTGTGCTGGTAACCGTCTGCGATGTTTCGTTTTTCTCTTCAATTTTTGTTGTCTCCTCGCCATCAAGATGAAAGACATACTCTTCCACATCAATTCCTTCTGCTTCCATTGCCTCTCGTAGCCGTGCCTGAAGTTCGAGTTTAACGCCGCTTGTATTCAATCCATGGCTCTCCAACTCCTTCTTCAGTTGCTGGATCTTGAATTCACTGAACTTTGCCATGTCCAAGTTGTATTCCCAATCTTCGGAATTTATTCAACAATTCCTCTTCTGACACCAATTGTAACGAATTTACTTGCAAATCCTCTTATTTGCAACCCTCTGCTAAGTTCGAATCACTAAACTGTTGAATAAATAACTCCAATATGTAATAATGCAAAATGGCCTTTTTTAAAGTACAATAACACTCAAACTGTGCAACGAATAGCTTGCTTAATAACCAAACTGACTGATAGCTCAAATCAAACTCTACTATCGAAATAATACTGCTCTTGCTCGCTAGATAGCGTCTTAGTCGAAACTGCTTGACAACTCAAATCAAACTGAATTCCAGCGCTTCTACAATTGCCGCCTTTTATACTCTTTGCTTTCAACCTTCGCATCTTCTAGGCGCTTCCAGAACCTATTAGTCCAGCAGCTCTCAAACTTCTCAGCTGTAACTACAATTGCACAATTTTATAGTTTTTCTCATTGCATACTTATAGGAGTATCTCAGATATATGCATGTGTTTGTGCATTAACTCTCCGCTGCTCGTATACGTACATGGTACATATGTGTAGACGCAATTATTGTTTCGTTTATGTAGATACATAATGATTAAATTATTGATGTGAATTCGCGTCACTTCGGCTTAGAGATAGCAGCACCCCTTAGTTTTGCTAATATTCGTAACAATATGTTTATTTAAATCACAAGCACTTGGTAATCACGCCCTTTTTTTGTTGTTTTTTTCTATTAATTTTATTCAGATCAGACAGGATCTTGTTGTACTAATATATATTAGCCGGGTTTTTTACAAGCGTATACGTTTCGTTTGCGCGTGAAAAAAAAACGCCTATCCTCGCTTAGATAATGCTTAGGAGACCCATCTAGCGGCTGTGGTTAAACAACTAACTACAGCCACAGGGTGTACCGAAAAGCGGAGATACAACCCTCTGTTGTATTTCTGTGTATAACATATAGCTGAATCAGTCGTGATAAAGAGTGGACGCGCATAGAATACACAGAATTAGTGCAGAGGGTGAAACATAGACACAAATTTCAGTTACATCTGAGTATAATGCGTATTGAAATTTAGTAGTACTAATTGTATACGCAGCAATTTCAGAGGTGTATTTAAAGTTTGTCGCTTAGCAGTCCATATAAAGTTTAAGCGTAAACGGATATAGATGAGAAAAAAAACACAGCTATTATTAGTGTAGAAATGAGATAAACTGAAATAGGCAAGGAAACAAATACAAGCAGTATAGTCTAGTGGTTAACGCAACTGCAGTTTAACCGTGTGATTCGCGGTTCGAATCTCGGTGAAACCTTTGATAACATTACGAAATTGCCTGATGATGATTACGTGGCGGTTTTGGGAATAGTATCATCGCAATATGCCAGTAAATGTTTCTTTACTTCTTTTCAGTTTCTCTTAGAAAACATAATAATTGAATATTCAATTATTATAAGCTGGTGTTAAGCCCACGAATTCATAAATAATAATTTAATAAATTAAATTAAATGGAAAAAATCATAGCGTAATAATTTTTACCGGCACTGTACTTTTGTGTAACGTATTCATCATATCAACGCAAGTTTTTGTTTTATTGTGGGTGTTTTCTTGTGCGTTAAAAATATACATTGATCTTGCTTTAAATTGGTATATTAGCAGATTTTAAAAATCGTAAAATTTAAGCGTATCGTAGAGTGGGCGCTGAATGCTGTCTGTAGTATTTCAGATATCAAAATAAAATTTTTAATACTTTTCAAATCAAATTTTAAGGTATGTAGATTGCAGATTATATGTTAAGAAAAGAAAAATGTCAGATAATACACTATTTATCAATCAAATTGATAAAGTGTCTCTATTTTTTACAACCAAGGATCTAGGAGCTTTTACCAAAGGTTGGAATTTTAACTGTAAGTCGATGGCGAAACGCTTTGACGATGAAGGCAGACTTTTGCTTACCGACGCATCCCAGTGCAACGTCTCCAAATAAATTCACACTAAAATTCGTTATCGTTAAAGGTGGTTCGAAGGAAAGAAAAGGAAATAAAGGAAAGCAAAGGAAAGGAAAAGAAAGGAAAGAAAAGGAAAGGAAAGGAAAGAAGGAAAAGGAAAGAAAAGTAAAGGAAGGGAAAGGAAAGGAAAGCAAAGGAAATGAAAACATAGGAAAAGAAAGGAAAAGATGGGGAAGGAAAGGAAAAGAAAGGAAAAGAGGGAAAGAAAGGTAAACAAGGGAATGGAAAGGAAAGGACCGAAAAGGAAGGGAAAGGAAACGAAAGGAAAAGAAAATAGAAGAAAAGAAAAGAAACGAAAAGAAGAGAACGGAAAGGAAAGGAAATAAAAAAAAGAGATAATTGACAGGAAGGAAGGAAGGAGCAGGAAAAGAAAGGGAAGAAAAGGAGAGGAAAGGAAAGGAAAGGAAAAGAAAGGAAAGGAAAGGAAAGAAAAGGAAAGGAAAGAAAAGGAAAGGAAGGAAAAGAAAGGAATGAAATGTAAAGGAAAGAAAAGGAACGGAAAGGAAAAGAAAGGAAAAAAAGAAAAGAGGGAAAGGAAAGTAAAGGAAATGGGAGGAACGGAAGGGAAATAAAGGAAAGGAAAGGTCCGGAACGGAACCCATATATGGAACCGAAACCGTATCGAAGCTCAAAACGGGTCCGAACCCAAAACCGGAAACTACATCGGAACCGGACCGGAACCGAACAGGGACTGCGTTAAATAAAGTTTTTTTTTGAACGGTTTGTTATCGATGAGTTGTCGGTTGGTTAGAGGCATACTATCGCTATAAACGAGTTATAAATTTGTTAGCGAAGTGTTATAAATAATTTATTGATAACACAAGTAAGCAATAAGTTACTGGTTGTTTATAGGCCTGTTATCTGTTTGTTATCGAAATATTATCGAAAAACTATCGATTTGTTTTCGGATTTATACGAGTATGTTATTGGCCCGCCAATAATATGTTACGGAAAAGTTATCGAAAAATTATCAATTTGTTATTAAAACGTTATCGATTTGATATCCAAAGTGAAAGATTTTTTATCGGAATGTTAAAATTTTTTATCGACGACGTATCTATTTATTATAAAGAAGAGATACTGATAAAGCTTAACTACAAAATCAATGAAGACGCCTGATGACTCGGCGATAATAATTCGCTCTCGATATTAAGCCGATAATAAAACAATAAATTCTCGGCTCCGGTTGTGATCGATGGAAAACATACGAATCCTTCTCAAAAAGGTCAAAACTACTTCCTTCTGGAAATGTTGCCTCTGTAGTGCTTCAACTTCAACTTGTGGGTGAGCTCTAGTTAACTTAAAGACATTCGGTTTCTAGACGTACACCTGTAGGTTTAAACGGCGAACTTAACGAGTACTTGGTACCCACGCCTTTTTGTTTATCTATCATATAACAAACATTGTGCAAACCTTGGCTCGAACTGTGAAACTCTTCCAAAAATGCTTTGTGTAGGGTCGGAAAATAATTTCAAACACAGTCTAAGTACATCGTACGCTGCAGGTGAGTTTATGATGTACATATGTATAGTAAATATGTATTTTGCCATATCTCAGCGGGGTCTCCTAAGACTCGGTGTTTAGATACCTAGAAATGTATGGATGTATGTCCGTAAGGATTGCCTTTGTTTCGAGCATTCTGACTTCTAATAACAGAAGTCAATTTCATAAAAATATTTCCTTGCATGTGTGTGTGACTCGTTTGAAAATGCGCCTTAGATTTTTTGTTGACACATCGTTCCTTTGCTCGGAAAAACAGGATTTCCCCCCGAACAGCTGTTGATAGAAAAAAAATAAACAAAAAAAAATGTAAATAAGCACTTAACTGCTTGCTGCTACGAAAGAGTTTATGAGCGTAAGTAAAGAGCGCGGGAGTAATAGTTTATCTTTGTGTTGGTGAGCGCTATAACCGGAAATGTTTTGAAACAGTTGGTTTATGGATTGAGAGCTGCTATTGTTTTGTCATGAATGTGTGTATGTGTGTTGTGTTTTGATTGCAACTTGTATTATCACGTTTGATTTGTTTTGGAGTCCACAAAGTTGTTTACATTTTCTATGAAGATCTCGTAGAGCGTCGAAGCGTCGCTGTCAGTGTTACTAACTCTGCTGCTGCAGCTGCTACCGAAGGCTTGTTATATGTATTTTTTGTGCTGCGCCTCTTTTGCGTTTTATTTCGTCAGCACAATTCGCTCTCACGATTTGTTAATTTTGTCTTTTATTTTGTTTTTGGTTTAGAGAATATTGTATTATTTGACTCAGCTCAGCTCTGCGGTAACTACAAAATTTTTGTTTGCACTTTCATATTTTCCTGCTTGCTTACTTTTGTTCACGTTTTCGTCATCGTTGACGTTGTAGGTGTGTATGTATATATGTATAACTGCATGAGTGTGCAGTTGTTTCGTAGCTGCTCCAACATGAGTTCCAATTCGATGCGTATTTATGTAGGTATGTATATGAAAAACCAAAAACAAATGAATTAAACCTACACACACACACATAGCAGTAATATCTCGTGTTGGTTTTAATATGGCGATGAAAAAAAAACCGACAACGTAACAGCACACCGATATCTATAGCCGAAAACCTGCATTTATATTCGATGAATTTAGTCGCTGATAGCTACCTCTCGTGTGCGGAGTGTATGAAAAGTGCTGTTTCTTTCGCCTACAAAAACAAAAATCCTAAAAATAACAAATAAACAATAATAAAAAAAGCGTGCGTAACTTATGAGCACCTTTCCTTGTTTTGCTGCAATCATAAAAAATTCGACCTAAAAAGTACCAAACAAATCTCCAGAACTACTCAAACAAAAGTGGTATAATCAATTAAAATGTGTGACATTCATTAAGATTAAAATCAGACTAATTAGTCGGCAAATAACTTAAGTCGCAGCGTACAAAATCTTGCTCAGTGTTTTCTTGGGTAGACGAAATCCCAGAAACTGCGGTAGAGAACAAAACCAGAATTGTTTTACCGCTGTAATCAATATCTATTAACGTGCAGTGATTAACAACAACAACAAAAACTGCAAACAGGTCAACCAAAAAAACTTTTTCCAGTGTCAAGGCGCCGGTTGTCAAATGAACCTTTAAAGGCGAATATCAATGCAACAAACAAAGCAAAGCTAAACAATAGCAAAAAAATTTGCGAAATAGCAAAGCAAACGCAAAATTACAACAACACCTACAACAAAGCGTAGTAGATAACAAAACAAACAATAAAATGCTATAATTGTGCAAATAATTTTTTTGAACTTGAAACAAATTGTTTTGCTAAATAGCGCACATTTGCAGGTGCCTGAGAGGGCATAAATAAAAAAAATTATAAAAATATTTAAACACATACAAATATATATTCTAATGCATAAACGAATTGCCTTTTTTTTGTTAGAAAATAGTTAAACGTTTGTCTAATCAAAATTTATTGATAAAGAATTGTATTTTGCCAGCACGAGATCAACTCAAATGCTTATATTTTTAATTGAGTGAATTAGCAATTTTTTTGGGTGAAATCTGGTTGAAAAACATTTTTGCATTAAGCTCATATTATTGAGGTAGTAACTAAATTTGAATTGCTCATATTTGAGTGTTGAGTGGAATATAGTTGAAATTAAATGTAACAACATGGGAGTGAAATTTTAAGCATTTCACTGTAGCGCAATCAGAATTGCTCATATTTTAAATTGAGTAACTCGGAATTTCATGTCATATACATTGCGATCATATTTTTGATTAGCTCAGCTTATTGTGACAAATTATTTGAGTGAAACACGCCTTGAATTGAGTAAAATAAAACTTGAGTGGAATTTTGAGCACATTTTGCTCCAATATTGTAGCGCAATCTATTTTTTTCTCATTGCTCGTATTTTTTACCGAGTCAACCAAAATTTTAATTGAGTGAAATAAAATTTAAGGGTTTAATTGTGTTAAAAAAAAATTGTAAAAAAAAAAAAAATAAAAATTAATTAAAATTAAAAAACAAACGACGTTTTAGTGAAAAATTGTGGATTATGCTTAGGAATAAGCTAAAACAAGAAAGACAGCTTAAGACTAATCGAGTTTTTATTGCATATAATGAAGTCAAATATGCGGCAGCCCTTGTACGCGAATCCATACAATCGTCATGCGCACAACAACAACAACCGAACCTTAAACTAAGCTTAATACAAAAGAACAATAAAAATATAGATATGAACGTTTATACAAAGCAGAGGCAAAAGCAACAAAATCAAAAATCTCGAAAACATATTAAAAATACAGTGAGAGAAACTTCACAGAAATTTTATGATAACGTTAAATATATCACATATACTTGAATTTTTTGGACAAGCATTTTAAAAAATCATTAATTGGATGGCTAGGCATTTAATAAAAGTGTTTGGAGTGAGTGAAAAACTAAAAGTTCTTTTTGAAATCAAATAATAAATGAAAGAAAATTTAGAAACTTAAACAACAAAAACAAAAAACAGTCTGATAAGAGGGAGAAGGGAAGGGGCTCACTTGGTTCGAGCTGGAACATTAAAAATACCAGTAAGTAAATAATTTTTCGTAAAATGTGAGTGACAGTAAGAACAATATCACGCTAGCGCTGTAAAAGTATCGATAATCGACGTAATCGCAATTTTCGGGCAACTCCTTCCGCATATAATTCGGCTCGTCATCGCATCGTACTCATAAAAAAGGACAGATAGCATGCCGCACACATTTTTTATATGAAGAACCTAATACGACTCGTACGTAGGGATATAAATTTGGATACGTTATAATATCGAAACTTTTGACGTTTGATACCGATACTGTATACTCGATACTTTTATGACGATAAATTTTGGCATCGAGTAATTCTAATCAAAATTTCGGTAAAGGGTGGTGGTATACATGTAAGGAAAGAGCTAATCAACCAAATATAGTGCTCTGTTTGTTTCCCTCCTCTAAGCCGACAACTGCACAATCAAAGTGACATTGATTATTCCTGTGACGGGTTGATATAGAACACCTTGTCCATTCCATTTGGGATTAGGAGTGGTCTTGCTGCTAAAAGCTTGTGCAACGTAGAACGAAGCGAAATTTTGGGATACCTTCTATCGAAGTTGAAGCTCTTGGCAAAGCGTTCTTTGCACATCCGACCATATTGCAACATTTCTTGTATCCAAATATATATTGAGATCTCATTTCAAGGTTCATTATTGATTCGCACAGTTGCTTGTCAATTCTGTAACGAGTCTTTTTGATTCGATACTATCGGGTACCCGATATTTGTAGAGCGATACTTGATATGAGTAACGAATCGATACGTTACTTTATAATCCATATGCTTATTGTACTCGTTTAATATTTTTTCATATAAATATTTCCTACAGAGTGGTGGTCATTTTCATCATTTTCGTTTTGTTGTTGCTAATGAAATGAAATGTAAGAAAACTATTTCAAAACAACATTTTGAAATTGGCAGTGATTCCATTTATTCCAAGCAATTGCCGCCCTGATATTAGCGCATTACTTACATAGTAATACGCTAGTGCGATCTACATTGGTCCGATACTCCCCCACAACGAACAATAGGAGGTGATCCGCATAGGCGCAGAATTTGCAAATACACTTACTTCTCTACACATTCCCCCGTAGCCCAAGATATAACTCCGTCAAAGGGAGATTTTCGTGCAGCCGAGCTCTACTAACCGCTCGATAACCCTGCGCCATGCCAAAGACATATTTACTGATATTACTTCCAACCACATCTTGAGCGTAATTTCAGGCATTTTATATGCTACATTCTTTGCTAAAACCAAACTGCCTAGGCGACTGATTACCCCCGATAAGCTCCTGAACTCGCTCGACGGCAACTCATTCCAGTACTTTACCTAGAGCTGGACGAAGGCCTTGATAATATATGGGGATCAGACTATTTTGTTGGTCGACTCCAGAAGAAAGACCACCTAGCTACCTTCCACTTACATGGGAAGTATCCCTCCCATATGCATTTGTCGTAGACGGCTTTCAAGTTTTCCGGAATAAACTTACACAAGCCCTTGCACACCTCTCCGTTTAACCCGCTGACCGTTTATACTGTAATGAATTTAGTGAAATTCCACTTATTCCAAACTTTCACCTAACGTTCGAATCGCTAAACTGTTGAATAAATAACTCCAATATTCAGTAATGCAAAATGGTCTTTAGTAGACTATTTTGAGAGAATACTTTACAACTAATTGCGTGTTTGAGTCAAACTGATTACTGACTACTCAGCTGTCGCTGCTTGTATACTCTCTGTTGCCTCGTCCACCCATTCTCCTAAGGTCTAGTAACTTTGCGAACTTTATGCTTGGTTACCAGCCATATATGTACATGTATATTTGTAGTTTATAGCAGGGCTCTTCATTTCATAGCACAATTGTGCCCTCTCAATTCACACGCATATGATTCGCTCTGTCGTCGTTAATTGAGTTAGTCGCAACTTGGCACTTGGCGTAGCAACATCGGTGATAGATATCGGCTGATCGGTATCAGAATATGTATGAATAATTATGCGCGATACATATGCTTGTTGTTAGCTCGTTCCTTGCTAGTAAGCGAATAAATGAAATATCAATTCACCCGCACGATCATCGCGACGATTGCACTTTCAATTTCGAAAAGCTCTGGTTTATAGTCTCTCGCATAGCCATATGCGTGTGTATATGTGTGTACTACTTCGACTAATGGTGAGTATCTCTCTGCTGCCTTGTATGTATATGTGTAAATGATGATTGATTTGTTTACGTAATACAAACGGCTGCTTAATATCGGATTAGGATGCTAGTATCACTTAGCGATGTGAATATCCGTCACAATACCTTACTAGCGCAAATGCATACTCTATATAATGACAAATTTATATATCATATAATATTTGGCGTACCAAATTTTTAGTCCCTGCTGCCGTTTGCCGCTAAGAAAAAAGGAAAACATCGATATCAGCGAATACTTCGTTTAACATCGATACTTTTAAAGCCCTAAATCAAGCTAACAAAAATGCACGCAAACTGTTGGTCAACTGAGGTTTATACTTCGAAGCTTCGAAGCTAAAAATGGTATACATAATTTACTTAATGGGTAAAAACGCGGTTGTAAAGGAAATAAACGTGGGGCAAAACGGCGTGTGTGTCAAAAAATTGTGCGGCTGGTGGAAAGTTTCAAGACCGGGGCAGATTCTTTCAGGATTGATATCGGCGACCCGTTAGCTGACGTACTGAGCGTGCTTAGGTTTGCTGAAGAACCCACTACCACAATCCCTGACTATGGAAAGTATATGCCGCCACCCGACTATGGGGTAGAAATAGTAAAGCGAAGAGTTGTTAAAGAGCATTTATCAATTCGTACATGCCTATGCAATATATGGTCGGACATGTTCCAGATTGTAATGTAAGTGTGCGCTGGCCAATCCACAGGAAATGCAATACAGCAAACCGCACCAGCTATCGCGGGAACCACCTGCTTATAAACGATTGGGCCTAATCAGTGCGGCTTCAGACTTAGTGCATCTATTATCGACAAGATTTTGACGATCCGCCAAATCCTGGATAAGGCTCACAATCATGAAACTGATATGAAAGATTCGTTTGCTTATGGGCTTGAAAGCAGCTTTTGCCAGCGCGTATAGGACTTGCTTGTATGCCGCTATGTTCCCTGTAAAGCATATAAGGCTTAGCCAAATGACGTGGAAGAACACCATCTCTCCCAGTGCTCCCCTATAGTGCGATGTGTTTAACCTGATTCTAGAGCAGATAATCCTAAGTAACAAAAAATCTAAGCAGCAATGATAGGAGCTACTATCCGGCAAAGAAAATATTTTTTTCGACACCTGCATTTGGTAGCAGAAGAAAGGGAAGACCTCCACTGTGTGGGAGAGAAGAGACAAGACTTCCTCGATCTCCGACGGTGCTCTCAATTGGCGTCTATTATCGCGAAACAGGGCTGATTTGTTACGTAACGACCAAAATTGCTTAGGCGGTTCCGATTAATGATGATGCTGATGACTTTGGTGCCTTGTATACATCAGGAAAATAACGCAACTATCCTGCTTAGAATCCAATCAAGCCTTCTCATTCTGGCCACTCAAAAACGTCTAGACTTACTGTAGAATTTAGAGGGTGTTCCTGTAAGCATTGTTTCTGGCCAGTAAAATTGATTTTGTGATTTTGTTGTAAGATCTTTAATTTTAAAGTACGGTGGGAAAAAAAAAAGCGAAGCATTAAACATATTCAGATGATAGGATATATATTTTCAGAACTCGTCCATTAGTGCGTGTAAAATTGTTCGGAAAAAATTTGTTCGCCATATCGTAGATGTTGAAAAAAACTTAGTGAAATATAGGAAAACCGATTTAAATTTCATAAAATATATATTAGAGCGTACCACTAAACAAAATTTTAAAAATTCGAATTCGACTGCGTACTTCGTGGCGATTTCAAAAATTGAAACACATTTTTTTTTCAGCGTCCTGTAAAAACAGCGAAATTAGTTTTTTCTTTATATGTAACTCATCTATATAATCATTGCTTTTAATGATTGATACATTGTTGTAAATATACTCAGTCAGGGCACTCTTCGTTGCAAGGAGTCATAAGAACCGGCACCCTTTATTCTATTTTACCTTATTTCGCTGCTTTTACAGGGTACCGAAACTTATTTTTTATATCTTTTGAACTTCTCATAAGTTAAGTGTTCAAACTCGAGGTGCACATTTTTAATTATTCTGACGTATACAGTATACATATATCCTAAGAGGCAAATAGAGTGTTGGTAGCCCCTTCTCCCGAATGGAAGATTTTCTGGATTTTTTGGGATCTGGAAGTTCAATCCCGAAGTTTAGCCTGTTTAATTTTATTTATGGTTTTCGACAAAATTTTCAACACATATGTACCTACATATGTAGATATAATACAAAAACATAAATCAATCATATGCGGCTTTGGCCTTGTTTTAATTTCGTCCAATCTGATCGGGACGTCTATGGTACAAGCATCGAGCGATGCGCCCTATTCAGCTAGCTCATTCGCTTTTTCATTTCCATCTATACCAATATGCCCATAGGGACTCAATAAGATGAATACTACAAACACAACACATATCAAGAACATTGTTGGATGTTAGATCGACATATGTGGGACACTTCCCCTGTTGACTATCTGCAAATGGATTTGCAGGATGTAACAAAATAGAGACTCGCCTCTATCATTTGTATTGCCTCCTCACCACGCGTTGTGGTGTGGAGTTGTATCCGCGCCCGTCCTCTCCCACTAGCCTTTGCACTCCCCCTGAAGTGCGTTCGCAGAATCGACCATATAACAGGACACCAGTATAAATGCCTGCTTCATTTTCCGCTTGACGGCCATAACTGCGAGTAGTGTAATTGGGCAACAGATATGAGTGTAGCTGTTTCCTTACCATGATTGCAGCTCGCATCCCTTCTTACGATTGAGCGTAGTGAACGCCAAATTCACATGCGCTGAGCCCAGAAACCTTTCCTCCTGGTGATAGCCATAGCTGTAGGGTCACCGCCATATCAAACGAACCCTCCTGAAGAAATTCGCTCGACGCAAGTTTACTGAGTTGGACGTTTATCTGTAAAACTCGCAGCATCATAGGAAAGCTTGTCCTCTGTTTGCCTTTTCAGCTTTTAAGCTTTCGAGGTCAAACCTATAAAATGTGAAAGACTTGGTTTTAGTTGGGATGGTTGTACAAAATATAATAATCTGTTTAATTGTCAGGTAGTTATGTGGTGACCGACAACTGACAGAAATAACTTCCTTCTTATACCATGATTAATAACTTTTTTCACCAGCTTTGAAATAAAAACTAGTTCACGAATTATACACCAGAAAGTGTTCAAAATAAATAAATTTTAAGACTATTGTTGTTGTAATAAGCGTATAGTGAATATTTTAACAACAACAATTATCATATAAAACATAAAAGTTAAACTAAGGCAAACAAAAAACCATATAGATACAAAAACATGCAAAATTCTTGAGAAATCGAGACAAACTGAATTGCGAAATAGCAAACGTCACATTATAAAGATAACAGAAACAAAATATTGAAAACGATATATAACTAAAAAAGCAACAACACCACCTTCGACAGTACTAGGCGAACGGCATATCTCGCTCCCAAAAACCAAAACAAAACTCAACTCAACATAAATTCGTAATGAAGATCGAAGATCCGTTCGCTCAAGCAAAAATAAAATTAATGTCAGCGCAAAAGTTAATAAATCTTTATGAAATTATAAACAAATATAATAAATGTCGCATAACATATTTACAAATATCAATCTTGTCGATGGCGTTTATTTTTAGCTAAATACAAATAATCGAAGCCAATTTTATAAAAAAATTTCAATGCGAGCATTTGTTTTAAAAGAAAAGTGAAGTGAATGAATTAAAAAGCAAAAAAACAAGAACGGAAAAAATTAAATACAATGAATTAATGTCATAATAAATTACACTAAATTAGCGAAGTGCAATATTATATAAACTTTGCTGATAAGCAAACGAATTTAAAAATTTTAAGTATAAGAAAAAAAATTGATGAGATTTAAAACTATTTGAAAAGTGATGAGTATATTTGTAGAAAGCAATGTGCGATACACAACCCGAACTCATTAAGTCATCTGACCTCAAAGGCGTTCTTCCCAAAAACTAATACTTTACCGTTAGCTTATTGAAACACGCACGCGTAAAGTAAAGTTTTTTTTTGAGCTTTACGCATTTCAAATTCTACTTTTCTTTTCTCTTTGATTTGTTTAAATTTAAATACAATTTACATTGTAAAAAATGTCAGCTGGCCGTCGTTTAGCTAAACGTTCAATAATCGGTACAAAAGTTTGTGCTCCCGGTCCAGACGGACTCTGGTATTCGGGTGTTATACAAGACGTTCGTACGCCACCCACTGCCACTGTCACTTTGTCGTCGCTTGCGTCAGCTGCGGCCGGTGACTGCACCAACTCATCCGATACGAACGGTACGAACTTTAATGCCGATACTAAATATATTGTACGTTTCGATTTTAAAACACAAACAATGCAAAGTAATTTGGACACATTAGCATCATTATCACCAATGTCGCCACCGGGGCTTCCGCCGCCTAAATCTTCGGTAATAATAGAGGCACGCCGGGCGGTTTACACACACTTGAGTCCGGCTCAGGCTTTGCGTCGTAATGCAATGATTAAAGAATTTCGTGAATCTGATTTGATAGGCCCAGGATTTCGTTCGATTTTGGGTATACAATTGCAGCCTGGTCAACGCGTATTTCTCACACACAATGGACGTGAGACTTCGGGCGATGTCATCACTCACGACTTGGATAAAGATGAGGTTGCCGTTAAAATCACCACAATTGGAATAGAGGTGAGTATCGAAAATATTTAGTTAAAACATATCTATAGGATTTTATTTATGTCACACCGTTTATTGTATTGACTTATACAAGATTTGATGTTAGGCACATAAGTGATGAGGGGTTTTAAATATTTACACTGGAGTGTTTTCACACTGACTTTTATACGCAAATTTGCTGAAACTTAACCACCGAAATCTTGATAGTTCGTATGAAGATATGTACTTTTTTTAAATTCCTCTTATCTGACAATCGGAAGATGGTTTCACATCCACCGTGCAGATGGTATATGAAAGATATCACTAGATACTACACTCAAAAAAAACTTACCTTAAATGAGGAAAGACATTTCCAAAATTTTCTTTAAATTGAGCAAAACTTCAATGTAATGGTAAGAACTTCCTATTTTTGTAAACAATTTTTATAAATTTGAGAGAAGATGTTCTGCATTTTTTTCAATCAAGAATACTTGATAGAATATTTCTCACAATATTTACATATGTACATTAGACTGGACATATTTAGTATGGAAAAAAATAGAAGTTTATGAAAAGGCGCTACCTCCCCCTCAAATTATTCCTTTGTATGTTTACACTTATTTCCTGTACAAAGGGGAATACTTCTTATAAAATACTCAAAATCATTAAATAAACATCCCTCTTTCGATAATACCTAGGGTCAAAAAACTGTACTAAAAGAACTGTACGATAGATCTCTAGCTCAGTATATGATGTTCGTTTACATCCGAACTTAGACAACCTTTCTTGTTCTTCTTCCATCTTTGTGAAAACTGTGTTATTGTTCTCCATTAATTTAAAAAAGACCCACTCATTTGCATCAGGTTAATTCTTAACAGTATTTATTTCTCTTTTTGATCCAACTTTCTCACTCAACACATATTAGACATCATCCAGTGGTTTTCTAGCTCCTTATCCCGCTCAGTTCTCACTAGAATGATATGGATCATTGTGAGACTGGAGAAACTGAGGTACTGATATTTTTGTACAAATGAGTAATGACAGGCAGATGTCGCCGTTGTGTTTCATTTAAAACTTGAGGATAAAGGCCAAGCAGCTGCATCTATTTTTGAAAAGGTAGGTTTATTAAAGGCAGCATTGCCACACTAAAGACAAGTATTAATAAATTGATGGGTTTGATGGTGAATGAGGACAAACTGAATTACGTGCTGTCATTGAGCAAAGAGTCAGCGCATTTGCGCCGTGGAAACCACGCTACTGTTGGCAGCCATAATTTCGAAATAGTAAAAGGCTTCGTTTATTTGGGAACTAGCATTAACGCAAGCAAGCAACGCTCTGAAATCCAGCGAAGAATCACTCTTACCAATAAATGCTACTTTGGACAAGATACGCAATTGAAAAGTAAAGTCCTCTCTCTGCAAACGAAAATCATGCTCTACAAGCCACTTTCGTACCCGTCCTGCTATATGGTGCAGAAACATGAATCATTACAACATCAGATTAAGCGGCTTTGGGAGTGTTCGAGAGAAAAGTTATTCGAAAAATTTACGAACCTCTACGCGTTGGCGATGGCGAGTACCGAAAAAGATTTAATTATGCTTCGGCCAAGAAAATGTTTTTAACGGAACCCGCCTATGAAAGCAGAGGAAGAGGGCGGCCCCACTCCGTTGGAGGGAGCAGATGGAAAAGGATGGAAAACTCCCTTGTTGTGACCAATTGGTGCCAGTTGGCGGAGCGTAGAAGCGATTGGCGCGCCTTGTTGGATGGATATAACCCTTTATACGGTTAAGCGCCAATTAAGTAGAAGTAGAGGGTGGTAGTACAGTTCATTTAGTTTCAGTTTTTTGACACTTGTCAATAAAATGTTTTCCTTTTTCATTTTCTTGTTATAAATTCACATTACGTAAAACAGCATATTTACAACTTTATATAAGATTTTGTCGGGCATTTTTCCCGAAAATTAAACAAAAAAATTGGGTTGGGCATTTTCAATGGGAATGTGCCAAGCCTTAAGCTGGTGTAATATGTCCAGGAGTTGTGGTATTTATTACTTACATACAAAGGAATAAATTTTGGGGGCGGTACAGTCTTCTTGGGAAAGCAAATTTCTAAGACCACTCTAATGTACATGTACCGGCTAGTTTAGTGAATAAGAGTACTTGACTGTAAATTTGCGGATCTCGAATAGAAATCCACGGCCGCGACAGTTACATTTTTTAATTTTTAATAAAAATTTCTCCATTTTTAAGAAAAATATTCTTGAAACCAAGAAACAAACATCTTAATTTTTTGAGAAAATTACTTATCTAGACAGTGGCGAAGTGAGGTTTTCTTGCGCCCGGGGCCAACTATTTTGTTATTATCCTTGTTTAACAAATTTCCATAATCTAAGAAAAATCCAAATCTAAAATTAAGGTCATTTAGTCGTGTAAATCTTGTACGTATTTCTTGTTGGAGACGATCGAGAACACTTTTCATAAAGCGAGAAATTTCACATTCTGCGGAAAGACCAACATCTCTAGCCGATTATCCGAGCATTTTGCGGTGGCTTCTTACACGTTTTGCTATATTAATATCCTATTTTTCACAAAGAGACTTCGCTTTTTCTATTGCTTCTTCACAGAGAATGTCTCGATATAGTTCAGTCGCTAATGATTTAAGATCATGATACGCTTTTCGAAAATCCATCGCCGGATCTTGTAATCTGAACTGCACGCGATCAATACTCTTAAGATTTCATAGCAGAAATGAACTAATGTTATGAAACATAAATTTTTATATGCTTTCAATTATTCCACAACCTGCCGCAAGTGTTTTAGTATAGAAAAATTTTCCCAGAAATTAATATTTTCCAAAAAATCAGTTATAATAAAAATACAAATTATACAGGAAGTTCTGCTTTGCGGACCATTTGGCGGCCCCCTGTGAGCAGCGCAGGGCAGGACGCAGGACGATGATGAGATGAAAACACTTCACCACTTTTTAATCAGGTGGGATTAGATTAAAGTATTTTGGGATCTATTGACTTTATGGTAAAAGTCCCTCTATTGGAGATTCGCCTTCTCTTAAGCAGAATAGCATTAGATGCGGAAAGCTAAAAGGCTTTACACCAAGTTCAGTAATAATGCATGGAGGGAAGAAAAAATATTCACTGTGTTAGTTCGCAACTGTACGGAGGCTCAATTTGCGCTATATTTTACATACTGCTTTCGTTTCCTACTTTTTACTTCAAGCTTTTTTTCTTTGGCATGCATAAGTACATAAACAGGTACTTATCTATATACATTTGTATATCTATGTATATATAATGTGAAAACACTTTTCCTTGCCATTTTCCGTTTTCCACTTTCATTTATCTGTATCTGTGTCCGTTTGTATGACTGTGACAAGTTCGAGGTATGTACTCATTCTGGATTAACTGTGTCAAGGTTATTTAGTTACCACATTCTGTAGGGTGGCGCATGCGAAAAAGCGCTCGAGAGGGAGCTAAATGCATGTAAAAGCCTCAACCCTCAAGCAAGTTTTATACAGAAATGCGACTGAGATGCAAAAAACATGAAAGAGAGAGTCGTGCACTATGTAGTTCAAGTTGGAATACAACATTTTCTTTTGCTGTGTCAGCATTTACTTTTCGAGAAAGTTGGATTATGTATTTGGTTTTTATAATTTTTGTTGTCTTTTTTACACTTTCTGCTTAGCTTTTTAGTTATACATACCGTAATGTAGAAGAATGTTTAACTTAAAACATAAAATATGGCTTAAACCGAAGTTGTTATGAGAAATACTTGAGTCCTCGGCTAGGTTAGGTTGAACTGTTACCAGAAGTTTGCCCAACGACCAAACTGAAAAACACCGTCAGAAACCGGGACCTATATTATGGTAATAACTCCTTCATCTTAGGAAATACTAAAAGATTTCCAGGACCTATGCCACTTCCTGCTATGCCTAGATCCAAAAAAGTGTGCCACTACTAATGGAAGGAGTCGGCAGGGCATTAAAGGAGTTGGCAGGGCATTAACAATAAACGTGCTCAATCGTTTCCTCCACCAACCTGCTCTTCCGACATCTGTATCATATGTCCAGTCAGAATGCCCATCATGAGCCTACACTGCCCTCTTTTCATGGTAAGACATTCAATTACGCAGACATCAACATAGTCCAGCGAATTAAAACGCCGCTGCTGCTGGCTAGACCATGTTATGCGAATGAAAGATGATGCTCCGGCCAAGAAAGTGTTTCTATCGGAACCCGCCTATGGAAGCAGAGGTAGAGGGCGGCCCCCACACCGTTGGAAGGACCAGGTGGAAAACGATTTAAATTCCCTTGGTGTGACCAATTGGCGCCGGTTGGCGGAGCGAAGGAGCGACTGGCGTGCCTTGTTGGACGGCCATAGCCGTTTAGACGGTTAAGCGCCAATTAAGTAAGTAAGTAAGTTTAGGTTGACTTGACAGGCTGCACGGCCGGCCGGCCAGCGTGAATATTGTAATTAAAATTTAAGTAACTTCCCGATAAGCTACAAGCTTGAAACTTGGAATATAGTTCAGAACCCGATGACAATCCAATAATAATAAAAAAATCGCCGCTAGGTGGTGCAAGGACCGAGATATTCACAAAAATCGCATTTGTGGTTCGATTTCGCTCATATTTGGAACACATAATACATACAAGAATAGAAAGCGGCCTATAAAAAAATCGCCGCTAGGTGGCGCATGGATCGAGATATTCACAAAAATCGTATTTGTGGTCCGGTTTGGCTCATATTTGCAACACATAATACATACATGAATAGAAAGCGACCTATGAAAAAAAATCGCCGCTAGGTGGCGCAAGGATCGAGATATTAAAAAAAATCGTATTTGTGGTCCGATTTCGCTCATATTTGGAACACATAATACATACAGGAATAGAAAGCGACCTATAAAAAATCGCCGCTAGGTGGCGCATGGATCGAGATATTCACAAAAATCGTATTTGTGGTCCGATTTGGCTCATATTTGCAACACATAATACATATGTGAATAGAAAGCGACCTATGAAAAAAATCGCCGCTAGGTGGCGCAAGGATCGAGATATTTACAAAAATCGTATTTGTGGTCCGATTTCGCTCATATTTGGAACACATAATACATACAGGAATAGAAGACGACCTATAAAAAAATCGCCGCTAGGTAGCGCATGGATCGAGATATTCACAAAAATCTTATATGTGGTCCGATTTGGCTCATATTTGGAACACATAATACATACATGAATAGGAAGCGACCTACGAAAAAAAATCGCCGCTAGGTGGCGCAAGGATCGAGATGTTCACAAAAATCGTATTTGTGGTCCGATTTGGCTCATATTTGGAACACATAATACATACAAGAATAGAAAGCGACCTATGAAAACAAATCGCCGCTAGGTGGCGCAAGGATCGAGATGTTCACAAAATTCGTATTTGTGGTCCGATTTGGCTCATATTTGCAATACATAATACATACATGAATGGAAAGCGACCCATGAAAAAAATCGGCGCTAGGTGGCGCAAGGATCGATATATTCACAAAAATCGTATTTGTGGTCCGATATTGCTCATATTTGGAACACATAATACATACAAGAATAGAAAGCGACCTATAAAAAAATCGCCGCTAGGTGGCGCAAGGATCGAGATATTCACAAAAATCATATTTGTGGTCCGATTTGGCTCATATTTGGAAATCATGTTTGACATACAGAAATAGAAACCGCTTTAGTAAAAAAAATTCACGCTAGGTGTCGCAAAAATTGAGATATTCAAAAAACTCGTACTTGTCTGTCCGATTTGGCTCTTTGAACAAATATTATATACAGTCCGGTAGAAGTGACATCAAAATACTTTGGAGCACATAAGTTAAAAGTTTGCTGGTGAAATTTCAGTATAATAAAATAAATAAATAAAAATGTTTAAGTTAAACGGTTGTATTCAAAGCAATAATTACATTAAGTAATAATAATACTAAAAGAGAGATAATAAAATAATTAAAAAAAAATGTTAAGTAGTAATAATACTAAAAGATGAAAATAATTAGGTAGGTCCTAGTTACTAGTCATCACACTCCTCATCAATCTAGGGCGTTGATCAGACAATTAAATAAAAGCATTGGGCGCGTGAAATTTCTGAAAATGTGAGGCGTAGCATAACCTGATTAAGGTTCAGTTGGTCTTAGTTATGACTAACAATAGAAATGTGACGCGTCCAACGCTTTTATTTAATTGTCTGATCAACGCCATAGATTGATAAGGTCGCTTTCTATTCATGTATCTATGTATTATGTGTTCCAAATATGGGCAAAATCGGACCACAAATATGATTTTTGTGAATATCTCGATCCTTCCGCCACCTAGCGGCGATTTTTTTTGATAGGTCGCTTTCAATTCTTGTATGTATTAAGTGTTCCAAATATGAGCCAAATCGGGCCACAATACGATTTTTGCGAATACCTCGATCCATGCGCCACCTAGCGGTGATTTTCTTTCACAGGTCGATTTCTATTCTTGTATGTATTAAGTGTTCCAAATATGAGCCAAATCGATCCACAAATACGATTTTTGCGAATATCTCGATCCATGCGCCACCTAGCGGCGATTTTTTTCTTATTATTGCATTGTCATCGGGTTCTGAACTATATTCCAAGTTTCATGCTTGTAGCTTATCGGGAAGTTACTTAAATTTCAATTACAAGATTCGTTCACAACGGCCGTGCAGCCGTGCATGCGGCCATGCGGCCTGTCAAATCAAGCTAAATAAAACCGTTTAAAAAGTTACACTTTGTTTCACAGTAACTTATAGTTTCCAAAGTGTATGCCTTTGTCTGATGCCCGGGAACCCATCCTTACAAAACCACGTTTTTGTCTCCCAAAACATTTAGGACTCCAATGCATTGATTCACTAGCTTGGAAGTAGTTGAGTAAGACTGCAGGGCACACAAGGCTGCCTGACTGCTTGACATAATGAGGATACACCTAGAGAAAAAATTCATACGTAGATATAATCTTCCGAAAACTTGTATTGCATGGATTTCCGCCTGAAAAATAATGAAGTAGCATCCCATTGGTATCGATTTCTTGAAGTTCAGCCCATAGATATCAGCTGCCATCCGTGAACCAGTAGTTGGATTCCCTGTTTCCCAAAGAGTTCCGCCACAATGGATACCTCAAAATTTATGCGGTTGGAATATGCGATTTTCTATGAATTTTCTCATTTGGCAAATACGGGACATCTACAGAGCAAGCTTCAAGGGATGCGCCCTTTTTAGCTTGTTCGTCCGCTTTTTCATTCCCATCTATTCCCATATGCCCTGGGACCCAATATAGATGTATGCTTCTCCCTGTCCCGATTCTCTCCAGAGACTGCTTACACTCTAACACGCATTTAGATGCTGTGCTATGCGAGATTATTGCCTTAATTGCTGCTTGACTGTCAATATAAAAGTTAACACGGTTGCAGCTTAAGCTATTCTCTTCCAGGGTTTCTACTGCTTTGGTTACGGCTAATATTTCCGCTTGGAAAACGCTACAGTAATCCGGCAGCCTGTAGGATCTGCTTATTTTCGGATCAGCGCAGTATACCGCAGACCCTACTCCTTCCACTACTTTGGAACCATCGGTGTACACATGTATCGCCTCGTCCGCCATTTGCGCACCTTTGCGCCAACGGTCCACCTCTATTGTGGCCTTAAGATCTCCCTCGAAGCGCAGATAGGGAATCATGTAGTCTGTTCGTCTTGTGATTGATGACGCTATACTACTATGGCCATATGGTCGCCGCTCAAGCTGCCCCGAAGCACCGAGCCTGGTTGCGGTCGTTAACGCTTTGTTCTTTGCTACGAGGTCTACAGGTGGGATGTGCAAAATGGCATACAAGTCAGCCGTCGGGGTTCTTTTCAAGGCTCCCGTAATGCTAAGCATCTATAGTCTGCATACCCCCTCTAATTTTTTGAGGTATGTTGTTTTTTGTGTGGCTTTCCACCAAACAAGAACTCCATAGTATAGAATAGGGCTTACAATCGCTGTAAAAACCCAATGAGAAAGAGAGGGCGATAGGTCCCACGTACACCCCAGCATTCTTTTACATGCATAGAGTGCCGTTGAGGCCTTCTTGACCCTCTCCTCCACGTTGAGCTTCCATGACAGCTTACTGTCTAGGATGATTCCTAAATATTTTGTGCAAGGTTTCTCCTGTAAGGTCACCCCTCCCAACTTAGGCCTGGTCCAATTTGGGACCTTGTACCTCTTTGTAAACAAGACCATATCCGTCTTCTCCGCATTGACTTTCAACCCGACATTAGATGCCCAGGTATGAATATCGGGAAGCGCTCGATCCATCAAAGAACTAATCGTTGGAAGGCACTTTCCACTTATGACAATTACAACGTCATCTGCGTAAGCCGTAAGTTTTACGGGTCCCTCATCGAATTGCCTGAGCAGTTGGTTGATGACCAGCGTCCACAGCAGAGGTGATAGCACCCCTCCCTGCGGCGTGCCCCTGTCCACTGATTTCGTGGCCTCGTACAATCCCCATTGTGATGTAATCTTTCTGCAATTTAACATGCAGCCGCTCCATCTGATTAAGGCAGGGTGTACTTTAATGTAATTAAGACCATCCATAATCGCCCATTTTGCAACATTATTGAAAGCCCCGGCAATGTCCAAGAAGACTCCTAGAGCATATTCCTTATATTCCAGGGATTTCTCTATGCTTATTACCACCCTATGCAATGCGGTGTCATAAGTGTCCTTGTTAGGAATTCATTCGACTCCTCCAGTTCCTATACATTAGCAACTTCTTTGGGTTGTCCCAGTTTTGTTTCTACATGTTTCTGCAATTTAGTCCAGTTCGTTGACCTAGGGTTTCTAAAGGTTCCTCCCTTCTGTACCCTCTTTAGGGGGATGTTGAAGCTGATATACGCATGGTCGGAGAAGGATGGTCTATCAAGAACCATCCAATCATACCTTGATATATCGCGCTCGGAGCTCAATGTAATATCTGAATATTACAGAACATTGCTGGATGTTGGACCAATGTATGTAGGGACATTTCCCCTGTTGGCTATCTGCAAATTGGTTTGCAGGATGTAACAAAACAGAGATTCGCCTCTCTCGTTCATATCTGCTCTTCACAACGCATTGTGGTGCGCATTTGTATCTGCGCCTATGACCAACCGCCCTTTGCGCCCTTCCTCCTGTACTAGCCTCTTGCACTCCATCGGTGGGACCTCCGCAGCATGGGCCATGTAGCAGGACGCCAGGATAAATGCCTGCTTATTCTTTTGCTCAACGGCCACCGCTACGAGATCCTCAGTGGTGTAATTAGGCAGCTTATATGAATGCAGCTGTTTCCTTACCATTACTACAGCTCGCACCCGTCCTTCCGTTTGCGCGTAGTAAACGCCAAACCCGCGCGCACTAAGTCCAGAAACATTTCCTCCCGATGAGAGCCACGGCTCCTGGATCAGCGCCACGTCAAACGAACCCTCCTCAACGGTTAGGAGGAGTTCGCTCGACGCCACTTTACTGTGTTGGAGGTTTATCTGTAGGACTCGCAGCACCATTGGTCTGTTTGTCCCCATCCAGCACCTTCGTCTTGACGTCGTCGTCCTCCCCTTGCCCTTTTGGTTTAGAGTATTCGAGGCCCCCTTCAGCCTCTCGTGACTGTTGTGCAGGGTGTTCCTCTGTGCGAGTCACAGCACCATTTAGCGGTTGGTCCTCTTCTAGCACGTTCGTGGTGACGTCGGAGACCTCCACCTATATTTTTTCCCTTAGGCTTTTGAGGTCCTTTTCGACTTCGCCCACCTCTAGCGTGTTAGGGTTTTTATCCTCGGGACTTCTTTTCCTGACTCGCATGTAAATTTTGCCAGTGCCAAAGGACATTTTACCAAGCTGCGTGTACAAAATATCCTCCGCCTGCTTGTTTATTTGGAAGATGTAGAACTGACCATCCTCGGTAGGCCGAGATACAGTAAGTACCTTCCAATCCTGTGTCGGTATGTTCGGATTCTGATTCTGCAGAAGTCGCAGTGTATCCTCCGACTTCATCACGCATAGTATCCATACCTTAACTTTTGGTACCGTGGGGATTTGCGCTTTATCCACCACCTCAAACCGCGCGTTCGTGCCTTGCCTTTAGAGGTTTGGAACCACTTCCTCCAGCCACCTCCGAGAAAACCGGAGTCTTAGCGTTAACTCCCTTTAGCGCCTCCGAGAAAGCCGGAGTCTTAGCGTTATCTCCATTTGGCTTATCTCCTACTTCCTTAATTGAACTTCCCTCTGACTCGCAGCTTTCGAGGTAGTTGCTACCTCGCTATTGGAGCCCATCTTGTCTATGCGACTGCCCTGCCTCGCGGCTCTAGGACTGGGTCCTTTCTGCCTCTTGAAAGCAGGTTTGTCGCCTTCCGCCGAACGTTGCCTCTTCATTCTGCCATTCGACGCTTCTTCCTCCTCGTACCGGTTGCAGAACCGAGGGTTTCTCGCAGCAAACCTTTTGAACTGCCTTCGACCTACTTCTACCGTTTCATGGGCCATTCCAAGCGCTCGATCTCCACTTCTGGTGGGTCGACCACTGCTCCCAAGCATTGTACAATTCTTAGTGCTGCACGGTACTGCGAGAGAGCTCTTTTACTTCCTCTGCTCCGTACCCTTCTCCACTCTTCTACTCCGTTTTAATTTGTGTGCTTCTCCAACACGGAGTTCATTGAATCAGCACTACTCTCGCTCACCGAGTCCGACGCATCGCTTAATTCGTATTTGTCGTCCTTGGATTGCGACTCAGTCCGCCTTTTTACATCGTCCTTATTACAGTCAGGTAATGAGTCGTTCATCTTGGTCGCACGACCACCTGCCCGACAAGGCGGGCTCAGCGGTCCAGTATTATATATATTTAAGAGCAAAATAATAATAAAAAAAAACCTTTAAAAAGATTTTTAATTGAATAAATGGCCCTTGTACGTAATCCAAAGTTACCAAAAAAAAAAAAAAACACAAAAACATATAAATGTGTGGAGCAGCCGGTTGGTCAAATAGAAAACAACTACAATAAATTTCAGACCTTGAAGCTCAATTGTACAGTGCCAGAAGTTTTCAAAAAAATAAAAATTTAACTAAAAAAATTCATTTACACAAAGATTTTTGTTTTTATTTTTGCTTATAAAAATTCACTACTCTTTTTATTGTTTGCCTGTTTCGCTATTTGCTGTGTATTTTACCGCGGGTTCTGAGTAGGCGCGGGTGATTGTTAAACTATTTTTAGTTCCCATATTTATTTATGTATATTTGTTGGTTTTACAACAATACTGTTTTTGTGACTTTTTTAATCTGTTTTTGTTTGTATACAAGCACAACCGTTGTTTGAATGCCGACCCTGTCGGAAAAAGCAGAGTCCCAAAAGAAAATTCAGCGTGAAAACGAAACGAATTTTACGATGAAGTTATAAAAACAAAGTCATTTTCGATGAGTTCAAACGAAATTCATAGCTGTGTAAGAGATTTGCTTATAGGAATTTGAATATTTGTTTGGGTGAAAAAATTTATATGGTTTATACAAATACAAACAGCAATTCTGGCATTTATTAACGGGCTGAAGCTGCACGACTTCACGGTATCCGAAACATGTTCATATCCAGCCCTAAATTCAAACATAAAAGTCCACGCAACCAAATCGAACACGTTACTATAGTAAAGGACGGCATGCCTACAATGTTTACGTACTCACGATTCGGGATCCCAACATCACGTCGAATCACTACAGCGTCGCAGCCAAAATCTATCCTCGCTCACCTGCTCTTTGAGGGCACAAGTCAACCGGGTGGAGTGAATGAGCATTAGCATTTGGAGCACTAGATCACTTAATGCCGTCGTCAAGGAAAACAATTGGAATTGGAGCGCTGCACCGACAAAAAACGCGTTGTAAACTAAAAAAATGTGTGAATACTACACCTGAGTTGACCAGAGCGCGAGACTGTCTTCAAAAAAAAAAAAAAAAAAAAAAACAATAAAGGGGGATAGATGGGAGAAAAGGTTTTGAATTTCATTTACAAGGTTTAATAGCCTTGTTCGTCCTCATATTACGGCAGCCGCCGTGGTGTGGTGGTAGCGTGCTCCGTCCACCACACCGGAGGTCGTGGGTTCAACTACCGATTAAAGGCAACATCGGAAATTTAGAAAAAAGTTTTTCAATTAGAATTTCCGGAGTGTATCGGATCAATATCCGGCAAAGGACCACCGACGTCAGCTAGGGGGTGTCTACATCGTCAAAAAATTCGTCACAAGAAAGGTATTCAGGTTTATGCTGAAATTAGTTTCCTTTCAGGGTTTTGATGGTAGTAATATTTTTGTTCTTTATTTGAATAAATCTATATGAAGTATTAAAGTGCAAACAAAGACGAAAATAAAATAAAATAAAATCAATAAAAAAACAGTAAAATAAAATAAAATCAAATAAAATAAAATAAAAGAAAAATTAAAAAGAAAAATAATAAAATAAAATAAAATAAGATAGATAAAATTAGATAAAACAAAATAAAATAAATTTAATTAAAATAAAGTAAAATAAAATAAAATAAACTAAAATAAAATAAATGCTTAGCACTATAAAAAAAAAAAAAATAAATTAAATTATACTAAATCGATTTCTTATCGATGAGTTATCCGATTGCTATCGAAAAGCTTGGATTTATCATCGTTTCCCATCGAAAAGCTATCGATTTCTGTTCGGAGTGTTGCCAGTTTGTTATCGATTTGTTCAAGACGACTCGCCGTCTTGCTATGAAACGCACACCTATAAAACTTTAATATAAAGTCGATGACAAATGTGTAACCCTTCTATGACAAGCCGATAAGAAACTAATAAAAAGATGATGTCTCGGCAATAACAAACCGATAAATCGATATAATAATTATTCGTTATCGATAATATGCCGATTATAAGATTATATAACCATATTGGTTATTTATAAAAAGAGCCGACGAATCTTTTCTCAAAAAGCCCGGAACTATTTGTTGCTGGTAAAGTTACCTCTGTTGTAGGTTTCCTTCAAACACTGGGAGAGTCTTAGCTGACTTAAAAGAGACCTTTATATTTACACATGGAATTTCACGAGCACTTGGTACTCACGCCTTTTTTTCAAATTTATATTTGTGAAAGCATACAACTTTCAAATGCGCGCTTTCCAATGTTTTATAAGTAGAATACAGAAGTGGAAGACAAAACAACAATGAAATAGAAAATCAACATTAAAAGAGAAGAGGGAAAAGCACTGCCTGTGGACAAGTAACCCTCAGTTGAGGCGAGAATAGAATAGAATCTATGCTATCTAAATATAATTTGGGTGAAAGAATGCTCTTATATTTTGGTTAGATGATGATGTTATTGATAGATGAACAGTTATTTAGGAGAGCATAGATATGCCTATGTGCATTTGTAATTATGCAAATATTTATAGGTAAATATTTGACAAGTAAGCTCTCGTTGTGTGAGGGATTAAAAAAGAAAGCCGAATTCTTTTATCTTTTCTGTTTCGGATGTACAAAGCGAAAGTGTAAATAGGCCTATACTTTTTGTAACAAAATTTGTATTTATTTTAAGGTAGTATTTGTTATATTAAGCCAGGCATTGTAAATGTTATAACTTTTATTATAACAACCGCTTTTAAACAGTAATTTTCAAGTTTTACTTTCGCTCAAAACATAACAGTTACTTTAAGTTTATGTAAAAAAAAACCTTGAAAATAGTAGCCCCTAAGCTCGCGAAGATTAACCGAAATGAAAATCGGTCTAAAGGCATACCTCAAACGATCCCAAAATATTCCCGACAACAACGAAATTATCCACAAGTGATCCCAAAATTGGCCCGAAAAACAGTTCCGAAAAGGTTCTAAAATCATCTCAAAATCGTTCTGCTAGAACCGTCCCAACTTGGATAAAAATCTTCTTCTCAAAATATTGTCCAAGTCCAAATAAATTTCTAATTCAAAGATATTTTTGTATGAACAATTTATTTTATCTGAGTAAAATAAAAAATTCGAAAAATAACTGTTATTTATCGGCCTTTAGCCGTTTAAGCCATTCTGATTAAGTTAGAATTTATTTAGACGAAAAGCTTCAGAAAGCTTTGCATGTCAAATTTGTTTTAACCAACACAGAGTGATTAGCCCCAGTTGAGTAGATAAAAGCGAATAATTTGTAGCATAAATAGCAAAAATTTATCGTGAATACACGAAAGCCAACGCAACAGTTGCCTTTTGCTTGCACTTGAGTTCCTGACAGTCGATGCTTCAACAAGCATGAGAAAAAAGAATTTCTATAATTTAAAGATTCGATAGTTATGGTCTAGGCCCTCGTTTCCTTTCTACATGCTTTATGATCTTTCATTTTTTTATAGGGACTACAATTTTATGTCGACTTCTCGCGTCACCCTGCATATTGTAAAATGACATGGAATTAATAAGTTTTTTTTTTCAATAGGATGTTGTTTTTGTTTTTAGTTGGTATTTATTTTGGTGATTCGTGATTTTCTTACTGTGAACTCGTTTTTTTGTGTTTGTCATGGTCAACTAAAAATAATAGATTCTAAATGTCTGTTTTTGTTCGAAATATGTAAATACCACAAAGCTTTGTAAACGTTCTTGCATGTGTGCGTTTCTATATAAAATCGTTCAGACAATAATGCCCAGTTCTTTGCGTTCATGGATGAGCCCCTTAAAATATCAATTCAATTCAGTTTTAATACAATTTGATTTCAGATATCAAATGCCAAGGCGAAAAAAGTAGCTGACAATCAAAAACTGTGCAGTAAAGCGAAAAAGCTCGATGGAATAAAATCAAATCTCACTGTTGAATGATGATTGGACATTTTAATAATTATTAATTATATTGAGTGGTCTGATTAATTAACAGTAGGTATACGTTTTTAAGAGAAGGGGCCGACGCCCGGCTGTTTCAGTTGCGTCATGTCCTTGTAAACGCAAAGGCCGACATCACCGCCATACCGGAAGCACAATGGACGGGCTAGGCAGAAGAGCGACAGGGCCTTGTGACATCTACTACCACTGTAGTGAACAAAGGTGAAATTCGGAGCCATGGTGTTGGGTTTGTGGTGGGAAAGAAACTTTGCCGCTAAGTAGCTTCGTTCACGGCTATGAACGAGCGTCTTGCCGCCATACGCATTAAGGCGAAGTTTTTCAATATCTCATTAATATGCGCTTTAGCACCAATTGACGACGCGGAAAAAAGGATAAGCTCTCCTTCTATGAGAAACTAGAAAACCTAGCGTCCACCATGTAGCATCTCCCAACAGGTTGAAGCTGATACTTCGCTGGGGCTCTAAATAGGGGTTTTTACAGTGCAAGGATCCAGTATAAAAAGATACACCAAGCTACTTGGTTGTCTCTTGATCGAAGAGCACGAAACTAAATCGATGACGTCGTGAGCGACGGCAGACATAGTTCCAATGTCCTGTATGTACGCACTCTACGCGGACCAAATATCGAATCAGACTACTAAATTGTGACAGGTGCGATACGTATACGCCTATCAAAGACACAGACAGCAGATGATTGCTTTACTTGGCTCTCACACCTGCTCACTGACAGCAATCTTCGACCTAATGAAGTGACCGGGTAGTGGAAGCATATTTATTTCTCATTACGAACCCCACAGCTAAGGTTTCCAGCGAGACTGCAAAAACAACTGGTACGATGACGAATGTTAAGCTGTATCGGAAAAAAGAACGCTGCCACTAGGGTGACGCGAAGAAAGAAGAGAGACACCCATTTAAAAGAAAAACACATGAGGAAGAACCGCGTAAGTGCGAGGACCTTCAGAAACTGGCTGATAGGTAAAATGACGGAAAATTCTACCAAAACATGCGGCGAATGACGAAAGGTTTCAAGACCGGGCAGATTTCTGCAGGAACGATAATGGCGATCTGGTAAGTGACGTACAGAGTGTACTTTAGTTTTGGAAGGAAAACTTCTCATTGTTAGCTAGTGAGAGAGAAGACGAAACCGATATCCCAATCACCAATGACGGAGAACACGGTCCGTTATGACGGACTAACGGTCGAGCTGTTCAAACACACAGAGTAGGCTAGGCGCAAACACTAGGCTATGTCTTATCCACGAGAAAGGCGACCCCGCACACCGCGCCAACTACCGTGGAATCAACCTGCTTAGTATCACGTATTACGTTTTATCAAAATACAGTGCAGCTTCAGACCAGGTAAATGTACCATCGACCAGATCTTCATAATGTGCCAGCTCCAGGATGAGAAGATTCACTATAAGAAAATCGACACTCACAATCAGACAAAGCGACTCCCTTTTGTGCGAATTCTTTAACGTAATGCTGGAGAAGATAATTAGATAGCAGGAGAACTAAGCCGTGATGGCACAATCATGATGTTGATATTATAAAAATAAAATAAATGTAATAAATGATAACCTACGAAGAGATTTTAGGCCGAGCTTCTCTTCCAATTTGCGTCGTGCTCCTTTTAAGGTTTCCTACAAATTGGCGGGACGGGACCTACTTGTTTTATGCTGATTCCGAACGGCATCTGAAAGCAGATGAGTTTTCACTGGAAGCTTTTAATGGCAGAAATACACTCGGAGTGCTTGCCAAACACGTCCGACCCCGCGCACGCGCTTAGAAAAATGTTCTTCTATTTGAAAAAACATGTTTCTAAAATTTTGATGTTGCTTTCCCGGGGAGTGAACCCGGGGTCTTCGGTGTGATAGGCTGAGCATGCTATTATCACACTACGGCGGCCACCCTAATAAACGCACCACAAGTTTTCCCTCCTCTGCATTAGAGCAAAATGCAAAAAAGGTGGGTCTTGCCGTAAATGAGGACAAGACGAACTACTTGCTGTCTTCCAAGAAACACTCGACGGATTCGCGCTTTGGCAGCTATGTATATCTGGAAACCAGCATAAGCAGCGAAAACAATGTCAGATTGGAAATCAAACGGAGAATAACTCTTGCCAACAAGTGCTACTTTGAACTGAGTAGGCAATTAAAAAGTAAAGTACTCTCTTGAGAAATGAAAATCACGATTTACAAGTCGCTCATCGTACCTGTGCTGATGTATGGCTCGGATTCATGGACGGCGTCGATAGAAGATGAGATGGCTGATGGAGTTTTGTAGAGAAACGTTTTCCGGTAGATTTATGGTCCTGCCCGTGATGCCGACAGCGAGTATCGAAGGAGGTATAATGAAATTGTCCTTAATTGTTGGTGAAACAAGCGGTCAATCAATAAATCTTGTTTTAATGGCTAGATATATCGATCGTTTACCAAAAACTTTTCGTGATAGACTATTGTCACTGTTTGAGCTTAAAAAAGTTGTTACAAATGCACATACATCTCAAAGTAATTTGACGGAGTTGTCCACTGATGAAGACATTCTTGTAATGAAAACTAAATAAATTAATGAGATTTATTTGTTTTATATTAAGTGCACTTACCACTGTTTTATGTTCAAGTTGTGCGATATCCTTCGATAGGTAATGATAGTTTAAAATTTTTCTCACACAACACAAACCAAATTGATGAGTTTTAGGAATATCAAGGCTATTATGTTCTTCGCAGTGTGCTATATTTTCTATTTTTGTATCTGGAAGTTGATAGCATTTCTGCTATACAACCGTCAAATTCAATATCAGTTACAGAACTAAAAGTTTCTATATATTTCCGACCTGCGCTAAAGAGTTCAATCAGAAAAATTAAGTTTGTTGATATTATTCCATCAATATGAGTAATTTTAGGTGCAATGATTATATCAAAATATTGGATATTTAAAAAATGTCAGTGTACATAATTTAGAATACTACCTAAATATCTTAACCCAAGAAATATTTTTATTGGAAGTAAGGCAGGAATATTTTTGGGATTCGATATCTTAACAAATGCTCAACGTAGGTCTGATATAAACGCGTTGTGCGAAACTATTCCCGTTGGAGAGCAGAACCCCAGAAACTTTAATAATAACATTGTTAATAATAACTAATTTCTCGTACCTCATCAAATGGAAATTCGACCATCATTAAGACCTTTCAATAGTAAATCTGAGGACTGTGGCTAGAATCAAATGTACATTTTTCTCTAACACAAATTATATGGAAATAATGTACATTTCAAAACCCGCACTTACCGAATCTAGGCCATAGATGGGAAAATTGAAGGGTGAGGGTGCACTGGTAAACGGAAGAGTAGAGAATTAAATTTAAAAAAAGTGGCTCACCAAGCTATTGGAAATAATGTTTTTTTTACTTTTTGTCTGATTTTATAATAAAATTGATACAACCGAACCCTGGAGAAATTTAGTTTAAAAATACGATTTTTATGCAAATAAAACAAAACTAGTTTGGCTTGCGGAACGGGTTTGCTCTAAGGTTTTTCGTTAAAACAATTATTTATATACGGCTTTTTGTTAGAATGAAAGTGTGTGTGGCTTTATAATTCACCACAACCTGAAATCAAAGATTTTACAAAGAATTCGACACATTCCTGAATTGCCGAATTGTTTGTAAGCCAATTAAAACTACAAAAATTTGGTCCATTTCTTTGGGATTTGGTCCTTTTTTTCGATGAATTTTGGTCCCAAATGAAAACATGGTGTGGCAACCGAGGTTGCGAGTCTTATTAACTTTTGCTTTGGGAGAGAGAGAGGGACGTGAGATTTCCATTATGTTTTGCTTTCCGTTGTTTGCTATTTCATTTCCACAGAAAAAAGGGTAGCAGCGTGTAATTAAAGAAACATGATTTTCTTGCAACCGCACTTTGGCCACAACTGACAAACACTGCAGTGCTTAAAAAAAAACAGAAATGTAAAAAAAAAAATACTTAAAAAGTTGGTATTGCAGCACGCACGATGCTGCTGTGCCGTGTCTTGCATTTCGACCGCCAACGGTTATTTGTGGCATCGACATTGCGTTTGCATGAAAGCTTTTGACGGTCGTTGGCTTATTGTTGGCTTTTAGCATAGTTGCCACTTTCGTTTACTTACACCATGCTTCTTTCACACATGTTTATATCGGTCTCTCTAATGGATGAGAGAACCTTGCGGACATCATGTCATAGCTTTGAGGACTAGCGGAAAATTGGTTCCCGCGTTTGGATTTCGATTCGATTCTTTCCAAAGAAGCGACAAAAGAATATTCCTCTCGGAAACACTTTTGTTTGTTGTAAATGCCATCGATGAGAGCCAGTGGAGGCACATGTGTCCTAATTAGTCTTAAACAGACTACTTCCGTTTCCATGTGCACTTAGGTATGAGCAAATAGGTCCGACCGCAGCCAAATTTTGTCAAAAAAGATTAACTTAAGTCGTCCTGATTGCAGCCCTGGACATCGGAAAAGAAAGTGATAAATCGATTCCTCGTTTAATAGCGAAGCTCGTTCCTTTCCTTTCGAAACGTGGTAATAAAAACCTTGAATCCTCATGATTATACCGACGAGCACAAAGCAGATTCATTGTTTTACTATATTATTTCTCCCCTCGTTGGTCGTACGGTATGTCTTTTTTATATTTATTTAAAAACTTTCTCTGCCTATGAACGACAGCGAGGGTCAATACTTTTTCACGATAGCTGATTTTATCAAATTATACTCGAATAACTTTATGCAAAGCTGATTGTCAAGACAAACCATTTTATTGGTATGTGCTCTCTTTTTAGCATGCAGGTCCCGCAGGATGGCATTGCAAGTCGCTACGACTAAGTGGCGGTATGACTTAATGGACTAGAGCCTGACACCAGTCTCCTGTTTCATTTATGAGCCTTAATGTCCCTTCCACTGTCTAAGCCCTCCTCCATTTTCTCCGGCAAAGGACAGTATACACAACTACTATAATAAAAGGCCATATCGGATGTTGGGTCCATTTTCACAATCTTCAATCAATATTTTGCCATACCATCTAACATGTTGCATGTCAATAGTCAGCTCATTCTCGCATGTTGGAATCCCTCAGTCTAAAAGTCCCTTTGCATACCCAACCCTCCAAAAAGACACAGAGAAGCACTAAGTGAAATATAACGTTTAATCCACTTTGAGGTGCTTTGCCTTCTGAAGCTTATATTGTCAGGCATGCTAGCCTTTGAGCCCCCCGATTGATTCCTTGATTGCTCTCTTTGTCAAGTGGATTCCACCTGACATAAAACACTGCTATAGCTCTCTTTTATCTGCCCTCAACATTCCAGCTCAGTTGTATGTCGATAATTTGGCGTCAGTAGAGAGGTATATAATTGTGCCTTCAGTTTCGGCAATTGGAAGGAGTGAATTTTTTAGTGCAGAGCTATGTTTGTGTGGGATTCACCGCACTGTCCGTGTTGGAAGGAGTCTAGTCGTAATAAATCAGTATGATTAACTCGGCAGCGTAAGCTACCGCCCTCGTTCATTTCACTCTGAAGGTTTGCTGGATTTTCTTGACCTTCAGTATCTATAAGAGAGGCGAAAAATACTCCTCCCAATACTGCATCGTTGTTGGCATTTCCTAAAGGATTGCGTTAAGTGTGGGGGTTTGAATGTTATGAGATATGACTGGTGCGATCTCTGCTCGTACATAATGTACATTAAACAAGAGGTCGCAGCTTGTGAAATAATGATTGGCGCTCGTTTCATAAATATTATTATTCTTTTTCTAATTGTGATTTTTGGCGACCTCTTAATTAATTATTTATTTTGTTTAAAGCTGGCTTCAGGTCAAATTGAGTAAAACACAATATGTTTAAGTTTTACTACCAATATATTTCGGCTACTCTTCCGGTAACCGTCTTCAGGGCGTAACTATTGACAAAATCAAAACAAAATAAAATAAAACATTGACAATTGCACATATTAAAAATTATAAAATTGAACAAGATATAAATAATAAATAATTTTAATTTTATAATTTTTAATATGTGCAATTGTCAATGTTTTATTTTATTTTGTTTTGATTTTGTCAATAGTTACGCCCTGAAGACGGTTACCGGAAGAGTAGCCGAAATATATTGGTAGTAAAACTTAAACATATTGTGTTTTACTCAATTTGACCTGAAGCCAGCTTTAAAACAAATAAGTAATTATTCTTTTTCGTTTAGTAGTATCTATTGTTAATCTGTTACGGCTTGTATTAACAGTAGTTTTTCCAAGAACACCGTTCGTATTTTATGAAGTTTGGTATTGATGGATGTGTTTACCTTCTGGGCTCATTTCAAGCACTACTTGTGCTTGATTTAAGATTTTTCGTTCTCATGCGTCGAGAATGATTTGTGGTTGATTTAACAGTTTTCGTTTTTCGTGGAGTGGGATGGTAATTTTATCAATTTATACCATTTATTTTCATTAATAATAATTTTTTTTTGTCATTAATAGAAAATATCAGTAACAAATAAAATTATCATTAAAACCCAAAAGTTTAAGAAAAGACACATATTATACATTTTTCCATATATTTCTCTTATTGAGAAATTCTTCTTATTTGATGATGTAATCTGCATATATAATTGTGGTGAGATTTCAAAACAAGCTTGAGAATTACCAGTACATATGTGAATGGAAAATCGAATTTAACGAAAAATAAGGGCTATAAGAAAATAGAAGATAAAAAATGGTTTTAAAAAATTTCAGATAACTCGCGCCACGCGATCGCAACCGCAACATCATAACCGCTGGGCCACTAGGACTGCTTGATAGCTTTTGCCAAATGTTGTATTTAACATTGTAGTGCATACGAATTGTGCGTTTCTTTCTTCTTGAACTTCATTTGAGAACATTGTTCTGAATTCAAGAACATCGTTCTCATTAATAGAACATTTGTTCATATTTTAAGACCAGTCGTTCTCATTTCAAGAAAATGGTGTCAGTTCAAGAACAAGTGTGTATACCATTGCATTTGATTCGGTTATTGCTATAAAATTTTTGCTCCTTTCAGCAAAAATGTTTGTTGCGGATATGGCTAGTTAGATCCTTGTCAGATTTCGTACAAATATTAACTTTGAGAGTGAGGAAGAGAAATTAATTTGAAAACTGTAGGTCATATTGGATAAGTACTCAACTCTTAAGTAAAGTTCTTGAGTTCAAGCCCTATAGCCGAAAAAAAATAACACAATCCAACTGAGTTTTTTTCAGCTCCGGGCCTCCTATATTTGCCAAAACAATCAATTTTTTTGACACAAGTTTGCTCTTTCTTGAACTAGTTTAATTCAGTTATAAAATTCTAATTATTAATTTTTATTTTTTCATACAAGTTGGTTTGTTTTACGACATGTCATGTACGTATTAGGTCTGGGGTTTTCAGTAGTTGGTCAAGCTAAGCTTAAACTTAGTTTGTCTAATCTCCAGTCGAATGCAAACTCCAGTTAAACTACGGAGCAGCTCTCAGTCACAGTATAAGCCCGCCTTGGGTGGTAGGTTTTATGGTCGGCAATATTGGTTTCTACTACTATAATTTGTAGATACGACAACAGCTGGATTTTGGTTACCCAGAAATCATGGAAAAAATACTTATCCGACCTTAGAGAAATATATATAATTCTGGAGTTGATATCACTGTTATCAATCAAGCTGAAGTTTTATTTTGTACTGCGGGGGGCTCTCTATTGTCCAGCCTCTTTATTAATGACATATTTGGACAGCCTATCAACAACTCAGCAAAAACAAAATCCGTGCGCCATACGGATGCGCCGCTTGTGTCGTTTGGGTGGGCTTTGGAGGGTATTAATCCGTTGGGTTTTTTATTTATATTCGAAGCCATTGCGATATGTTAACTAGAGTTTAACCCTGCCAGATCTACTGCTTAAGCTCAGCTTAAACTTTAGTTAAAGTAGACTAGAAAACGGGGCCTTAGTTGCATTGTTGATTTTGCTCTGTTGTTCATACTTAATTAAATTGCCATTGTGAACAATAAAATAACAGCAACAACCAAGGAGCTGATGCGTTTGCACCACCGTGGCAAAAGCCCTGCAGTCAAACTAAATAGTTGTATACTAGAAGAATACGAATTTGCCAAAAATCTCAACTAGTATGAGTTCTGTCTTTCTTCTATATTAGCAACTGGTATTTTTAACACGGCGATATCCTACGAAATATCAATTGCCAGCCTCTGCATCAGCATCATACCAGATGACATACTAGTCAGCATACCCATCAGACTCAAACCAATTAACATACTAGACAGCCTTTGCGCCAGCATTATACCAGATGACATACTAGTTATTATATACAGCAATATCATACCAATTGACATACTAGTCAGTGTATTCAACATCGACATACCAGTTGGCATACTACTCAGTCTATGCATCATTGTAATAACAGTTGACATACTAGTCGATATTTGCATCAGCATCCTACTATTTAATATACTAGTCTCAGTTGGGTTGAAAAATTACTTGAAAATTGATAAATTAGCTCAAATTTATGTTATTCATTATATTTCATATATATAAAAGGTATGTATATATATACATATGTATATAACTTTAAAATTTATCACTTCAATACATTATACTTTGGAATAAATTTTAATAAAAATGCGTACATATATATGAAAACTAAAAAGTAACGGAATAACACATTAATGTAACGCAATCTCAAGACGCAGGGCTAAGTTTATGGGTTCGCCATGGCCAGAACATTCCCACATTAACTCCCTCAAGCCAAGAGAACTGCTAGGGTTCATAATGGAAGTCGGATGGGATGAGGTGCCGACCAATGGTCGCAGTGCAATCCTCAATAAATTATCTATCTATCTAACGGAGAAGGAACGAACCAGTAGGGGTTGACTGTGTCAAAATAGGCCAAGCTGCTCTAGCGCCGTTCTGTTATGAGTGTTAATTGAGTTCAGAGGGGTGGTTGTGATATGCACTTTACGGAAGTCATGCTGATGGCTGGATAACCGAACAATTTCGTTTAATTGAGAGAATAATAACGGCTTTAAACGTTTTCGTTACTGACTAAAGGGATAATATCTGTAGATACTGGCTGGGTTTCCGGTCTTTCTCTGTTATTCTGGAAAAGCATAGGCTTTTAACGACAAGTAGAAAAAATGTCCTAGGCTACTGATGCCCTCATGGCCAAGGTGTTTTGGCATCGGTATAGGTCTTCCGTCTGGGACTATTGATATGGAAGGCTTGGCCTTTTCAATAATTTCTTTAACCTCTGTTGAGGTAACGGTGAGGGTTGACTCGTCATGCTTGTGTTTATGTGCCCGTTGATTTGGACGATATCTAGCATTGTCAACTGAAGTATGCATTGCATATTGGCTACAGAAAGCACTCGCGCATTTCCTCGAGCCGACAGACGAAATTCTAGTCAAATGAATTATTTAAATACTAACTAGTAATTATAACACCACAAAGTTATAGTCAATGAACCATTCTAAAGCTGACCAGTATGAATAAACCCACAAAATTCTAGTCAATGAACTAGAATGTTTGCTGACTACTTTGGATTTTGACTGCAGGGAGTGTAGCAAAAGATGCATAGATTTACATATGAATACCATACCATATATTTTTTGGTGTGCAGAATAATGAACAACACCACGGAAAAAAAAAACACTAAAATGTAACAACAGTTATTGCGGCTACTGTTACTACATACGTTTACAATTGCTACCAGCAATTTCTTTGGTAGCCAGTGCGACGGCATTTATGTTTATATAATATAATAATATAAGTCAATTGAATGTGGCACAAAGCACCGTTAAACGGCTCAAATTTCAAATTTGACGAAAACACAATTATTTTGATATGTGGAAAAAGAAATTCTGTGCACATAAGACGAACAGGTGCGGTAGCCGCTACAACAAACCATAAACACTCATAAAATAATATGCATTTTATATATAAATAAAAAAAATGTAAGGCGCGATAATCTCCGAAGAGATCTAAGGCCGAGCTTTTCCCTACAAATCGGCCGGACGGGACCTACATGTTTTATGCCGACTCCGAACGGCATCCGCAAGGCAGATGAGTTTTCACTGAGAGCTTTTCATGGCAGAAATACACCCGGAGCGCTTGCCAAACACTGCTGAGGGGCGACCCCGCTTAGAAAAATTGTCTTCTAATTGAAAAACCTTATTTCTAAAATTTTGATGTTGCTTTGCCCGGGGTGTGAACCCAGGGCATACGGTGTGGTAGGCGGAGCACGCTACCATCACACCACGATGGCCGCCGTGCATTTTATATAAGATATCGATTAACTAAGAACATCTCCTCTTCGGCATGTCCGAAGGTTATTAGCGCACCTTCTTTGAAAAAAGCAAAGAAAAAATCGTAACAAGAAAGAATAAAACTAAAGCCTGAGTTGCTGTTGTTGTAGCAGTGCTTCACCCCATCCAATGGTTGCGAGCACTAGCAAATTATCATAAACATTCAACAGGGTTGGACCAGTGATATAAGGGTGTTAGCATACAAGCGGTCGACCAAGTGTTGCCGGAAAGAGACTTGAGGATTTTGTTACGGCTCTGGACTTTAGACACAACTGCGGCTGCATTATCGCCAAAATGTAGATCGAACGTCACACCTAGTCATTTTTGGATGTAAGACGGTAGCATAATGTCAATATAGTCGAAATTCGCTTTGTGTATGTAATGGGTCTTGTCTCGTTATGTTCTATAATAGATGAGCCTGTATAGGACCCAGACAGGCTACAGTATCTAATAAAACGTATGACTGCATTATTCGTCTGTATATTTTTCATGAGTTATTCAGTATTTTGGTTGAGTTCTGTGTGCTAAATTTTATTTTTTTCAGATAAGATGCTCGGTAGGAAGTTCGATACCGACGCCACATCGATATTTTCATCATTACTTCAGATGTTTTCTAGAAAACTATAGATGATGAGTGTTTACCAAATTTTGTATTGGCGGTATGCCGGTCTGGCTTAATAAAAGTGTCCTTGAAATCGTATCTAAGAAGTATAGTTTAAACACCGACTATAATGTACTTAAAATACTTTTTCATTTGCCGCCACTCCGTGACCTTCATTGCGGCTGTGAATGATCAGAATGAGAGAAATCAAAATACTTCCTTTACATTAGTTTCGTTTGATAGTTTTCCGTCAATTTCCATACAAAATTTAAGACTCTTGCAATCCATTTTTGACTAATATCCCGGAGAGATAGAGTCCTAAAACTTGGAGCAAACATCTCAACCCGGTGACAATTTAACGTGAAGGAAAAAACTTTGCTACGTGGTCCAGGGATCTAACAACGTCCAACTTGGAAATTTTGCTTTCGAGTTTTAAAGAAATTCCCAATAACTAAGAGATCTGAAACTTTGAACGAAAATTTTGAACTTTATAAGGTAGTAATATTTAGGATGAAATAGTTTTCTAGGTCGGACAGGGATCGATATATTAAGAGGTATTAAAAAGTCCATTTAGAACACTGGAATCTTGCGATCGATTTTTATGTAACTACGCATTGAGCTACAATCATGGAACCTTACGCACAGTTCAGGTCACTTTGACAATGCAAAAAAAAAAAATGACAAAATAAAAAGAAGATAAAAAATATTAGGTACTTCCTTTACATATATTGACCAAGACAAACCAAAAATTTCTCTTTAAACAAAGTCATAATCTTCTTAAACTTTGATTTTCAAATTTTAGCGTAACACTGTAAAAATGTTTATGGGGAACAAAAATATGAAGGTGGAGTGCAAAAAATAGGCTTTACTCAAGTGCGGCACCGTTTTATAAAAATTTGATTTTTGTAAAAAGTTACAACATATTTTCTTAACACTGAATACATGTAAATTACGCAAGTCAAAAAGTTTTTTAAAATTACTTAAAAAAAACTGTCATACTAAATTGCTTTTGCCTGCAGCGCTGCTAGTTTTGCGGCTGCTTGAGTGATTTGTAGACACACGTGCAATTGTATTTACCTCGAAGCAACTTACATATGTCAAATTTTGAAGAATATTTTTCTTGATTTTTCAAACTCACTTAATATTAAATTTGTTCATCAATTTTAAAATCCAAAAAATTTAAAATCGGAGAATAACTGAAATGACGGAAAAATATTTATTTATTTGGCATTTTATTTTGTGCTTATTCGTGATTGTTTGGGTATTTTGTTGCAAATTTAGTTTGAACAGGTCATGCAACGCCCTGTGTCATGTGTTCTGCGTAATGCAAACAAGTGTGTTTAAAACCTAGCTGGGCAGTAATTCTGCACCTATTTTTTTGGGCTTAAAAGCAGCTGTACAATATATTTCGCCTAAATTAATTGCCTAGAAAGTTACACAGTCAAATTTTTTGTATTTATTTTTTAATAAATTTTTCTCCATTTTTAAGAAAAATTAAAAAAAAAAATTACTTGTCTAGATTTAGGGAAGGATTTCCAAGACAATCAATGTCATCTTCTCTTATTTTATAGATATGTTTCACGTTTTTAGGGAATTTTGTTTTGAGTGCATAAAATTAACAGTTAAAATGTAGCCAGGCCCTTTGCAAAGCCGGGCCGCATTTAGTAATCGGAATGAGTGAGCTTATTCAGTCTTTCTCCGCATATTTCTTAAAATAAAGTGGTGGTCACTCCTTTCTGTGCTGTCAAACATGATGTCGATGTGGAATAATTTCGGGGCTGGAGTTTCTTTATCCTATTTTCTTACGACACTGTTCATAATTCCGAGCCATACGCCAGGGCAGGTTTGACAAGAGACTTATATAAATCTAAAATTTTGCATCGCAAACGTAGTTCAATTTGGAAAGGAGATCAACCACTGTAAAGTGAAGAATTTTCAAAAATAAATAGTGTGGTATGCAAAGACAAAAATTTGTTTCGAAATTCCATTAGCATATGTATCTCGAACAATGTAAACAGATATGTACATACGACACACACGAACATTTATTTGATTTCTTATCTCAACTAAGTAATCCACTTGTGGTTATCTGTTGCCAGCGAAATAGACGACTACAAGAACGTTCGCACTTGATTCACTTTGCAAATGCGGCTGCAGATGGGCGGCATAAAGAAGCGAACTTATTCAAGTAAAAAGAACAAAAGCAAAATAATCTATAAAAGCGATAATTGCGGCATTATGCCAAAATAATAACATAAGGAAAAAAAAAATTTAAAAAATCAAATCTACAAATTTATGATTGAAAGAGGTCGATTGGCAGTATACTAAATTATGATCGTTATGCAATTTTTATGTATGTATATAATATACAAAAGTTTTTTCTAATTATATAGCAAAACTTATAAATGTATTTTAACCGTTTTATGCATATTGAAGTTAATATTGTCTATCAGAGATATTAAAAAAATCCATTTTGATCAGGTGGAATTTTCCTATCGAATTTTCAGTAACTCTCATTGAGCTAGAGACTTGACACCTTACACTTAGTTGAGTGAAACCAGGTGGCGCACTGATCGATGATTACATAACTCATACAATATAAAACATCTTGGTATCGGTTGCCCCCGTGGGCTAGAGACTTGAAAAAGTAGTCCAGAGTCATGAATAACCTCATATGACAAAAAGAAGTTTCGCTAGATGTCGCACCTATCTAGTATTTTTGGGGAACACATACAGATAGAATGGAATATTGAAGTAAATTTATCAAATCAAGTTTTAAGAAACTTCTCTGACCTCCCTGACCTCCAAACTTGCAACCTGACACATAGCTCAGACGACCGCAACAATGCAATGAAAGGGGAAAATAACTCTACACTCAGAGAAAAAATCGTTCTAAAAAGAACGAAACAAGTTCAAAATTAAGAACATTCGTTAACAAAAGTCTGTTAAGTACGTTTTTTCTTAAACCGTGACCGATGGGCTTGTTTTAAGAACAGTTTTATAAGCAGACCGTTCGTATTTTATGACCACTTTGGTATTGATGTGTGAAACTTCTGTGCTCATTTCAAGCATTACTTGTGCTTGATTTAAAATTTTTTGTTCTCACGCTTCGAGAGCGATCTGTGGTGGATTTGACAGTTTTCGGTATCAATTCAAGAACGGTTTGTGCTTGATCATTGGTGGGAATGGGAAGATATCATTTATTTATTTTTTTTGTTAATAAATAATTTTTTCATTAATAAAAAATATTAATAACAAAAAAATTATTATTAAAATTCCAAAAGATTTGAAAAAACGCATAATATGCATTTTTTCATATATTTCTCTTATTGAGAAATTCTTCTTATTTGATTATGCAATCTGAATATATATTTAAAACATTGCATAACACGATTGAGAATTACCTGTGCATATGTGAATGGAACTCAACGAAAAATAAAAGGTGAAAAATAGAATATAAAAAAAGTTTTAAAAAACTTCAAAGTTTGACGGTGATGGAACTCGCGCCACACGATCGCAATCGCAACATCATAGCCGCTGGGCCACTACAACTGCTTGATCGCTTCTGCCAAATGTTGTATTTAACATTGTAGTACACACGAATTATACCGTTTCTTTTTTTTTCTTGAACTTAATTTAAGAACATTGTTCTCATTAATAGAACATTTGTTCATATTTTGAGACCAGCCTTTTTCTCTTTTCAAGAAAATGGTTGTCAGTTCAAGAACAAGGTTGTTGTTTTGAGAACAGGTCGTTCGTTTTTCAAGAACAAAAAAGTAAGAACATGAAAAGCTTGAATTGAGTCCGGTGGTGCTGGATTTTAGAACGGCGTTTTTCTCTGAGTGTACCAGATGGCGCACTGGTCGAGATAATTAGAAAATCGATAAAATTTTTGGAATCTTTCAGGCGCAAAAGCGAGTGCAATACTTGTAGATTCCACTAGGAGTTAGGTCAAACAATCGTCTAGTACACTACTATGTATCTATGAGCGGTCTAGTCCTACCAGTTAGCCTAAGAGATTTACTGCCAGGCTTTATTTTAGAATTTTATTTGGAAACTTGTAAGTTCTTATACATTTTGAGCTATTTTACTAGCTCATTTCTATTAGTTTGCCTACTAATTTTGTGACTAGATCGGTTATTTGTGGATCTCGTTAAGCAACCTCTAACAAGAAGGACCCTCCAATATTTTGTGCGAAGCTTCTCAACACAGTCATATACATATACTTAAGCTCTAGGCGATGTACTGCAGAACGCATAAAACTTCGAAGCTGTCGCGCAGACGCGGCGTCAATCCTGTGAAGACTGAAATTGTTATATTTATCAGGCATTACAAAATAGTATATTTCAGGCCGTAGCTGTCAAATGGAGTAAGACTCAAACATTCACTTGAAGCTAAACACCGCGCCGTAAACTTGTACAGTAAACCGAGCGAACCAAACATGTTGAGGACAGAAACGGGGGGACTGAAAGGGTTGTGTAGTGCAGCCCCTTCAAGGGTTTCCCAGCGCAATCTATAGCTTATCCAAGCCAGTTGTCAACAGGTAGGTAAACTACCTACAGCAAATCCTGTTTATTTAGTAGGCTAGGCGCTGGCGATCCAATTTCCACACGAAAGGTGGAGTTCCCTTTATAGTAGGGCTATGGTGGTCGGAACTGGAAAGAAACAGCGTAGTACAGTGGTAAGCTGCAATGCTTATGTTAGGAACACTACCTTCGACACCCACAAAGGCTTTTTCGTGTTTAACCTCCTCTCAATGGACTAAATCCAAGCAAGTTGTAACGCGATTAGACTGAGTGTTGTCCTGATATTGGATTTAGCCATGCCAGTATCCTGGGGAGGATTCGCGAAACTAGCGTCAATTAGATTATGCCGCAGATACCCTCTCTCTAGAGAATAAGTTCTTCATTCTCAGCCATAAAAGAGGCCGCTAGTTTACTGCTATCGAAGAAGTGCATATTTGTTTGTTGTAAAATTGAAAACCAGTACTGGCGGATTATGGTACCAAAGTACAGAATTCAAAATGAGGAAACCAAAGCAAAATTAGGAGGTTTTTTTTTTGGAAGTATGTTATTAATATCTTGGCACAAGATATTTTACCTGTTACTGACAAAAACACCGATTTAGCGGAGGCACTTGTTCAGGTTAAGTCGCGCAACTGAAATATTTTTATTTACTTACGATCAGCATCATAAAAGTCAACACTTGGCCGGCTTATCCGCTGACCTGCCATCAACATGCTAAGCTAAAATCTTTCCTCATAAAACTCGAAAGCCATCGTCACAAATAATTACAATAACTGCAGTTGTTGTTTTTGTTGTGTAAGCGACCACATTCGAATTTAAAGTTGTTTTTTGTTTTTCTAGTTTTTTTAAGGCTTTGGTGACTATCAAGTATTTGCTTAAACAACAACAAAGCACAATCAAGCTTAACTTAATTTTTGAAATAAACATCAAAAAGAGAAGAAAAATTTTAACTCAAAAAACACTAATACAAAGGCATAATATGCCAATAACAACCAAAAAAGAAAATTGCCTTTCAAACGGTTTTAAGATTTGGTTTTTAATGGCTTTTTTTAATTTAATTTTTTTTTTTTGTAAAGTTTTTTCTTTTACTTTTTTCTTTCGTTTTGTTTTTGGTTTTGTGCATTAGCTACGCTTTGACTGTTTATTTGTATGCAATTACGAATGCCTGAGTAAAATACTTGGCCACCACATTACCAGAGTGAAACTTTAAAATCACTCGGCACCAAATAATTACACCAACAATGTTAACAATAACAACAATAGCTGGTATGTGGGTCAAATCGAAATATTTAAAACTTACAAAAAAAAGTTGTGTAAAATGAGAAAAAACAAGTAAGGACGGGACTGTCTTCGGCTGTGCCGAAGACTTCATACCTTTCATGAATGGGGCTGAACAATAATCTTATCCTATTCGTAATCTCCGAATAATCGGATGTATAAGATAAGAAATATATAGTGAACAGATCTACATACCTAAACGATTTCTAAGATAAATATAAAATAAAAAATAGGTAGGTACTTTGTGTGAGGATGCAAAGTTTCAGGTTTTTTGTGGTCTGCGTGTAAAAACTATGACTACGAATCACGTATTTCAACAATATATGACGTAAACGTAACTATTTGATGAAGTATGATGAATTTTGAAGCTTCTATCCGTAAAAAAGGGGCAAAAATGACAGTTTATATGAAGTATATAATATATATACCACCGATCTCTATGATTTTTTCAGACAAAAATATATGCTATATACGTAAGCATTTGGTGAAATTTGAAGCTTCTAGCTGTTAAAATGGGACAGAAATTGCGCAAAGTTTCTTATCTGAACAATCGGTTGTATGAGATATATACTATGTATACACCGATCTCAATGATTTTTTCAGACATCAATATATACTATACACGTAAGCAATCGGTGAAATTTGAAGCTTATAGCTGTTAAAATGGGGTAGAAATTGCGAAAAGTTTCTTATCTGAACAATCGGTTGTATGAGATATATACTATATATACGACCGATCTCCATGATTTTTGCAGACAACAATATATGCTATATACGTAAGCAATCGGTGAAATTTGAAGCTTATAGCTGTTAAAATGGGGTAGAAATTGCGAAAAGTTTCTTATCTGAACAATCGGTTGTATGAGATATATACTATATATACAACCGATCTCTATGATTTTTTCAGACAACAATATATGCTATATACGTAAGCAATCGGTGAAATTTGAAGCTTATAGCTGTTAAAATGGGGTAGAAATTGCGAAAAGTTTCTTATCTGAACAATCCGTTGTATGAGATATATACTATATATACAACCGATCTCTATGATTTTTTCAGACAACAATATATGCTATATACGTAAGCAATCGGTGAAATTTGAAGCTTATATCTGTTAAAATGGGGTAGAAATTGCGAAAAGTTTCTTATCTGAACAATCGGTTGTATGAGATATATACTATATATACAACCGATCTCTATGATTTTTTCAGACAACAATATATGCTATATACGTAAGTATTTGGTGAAATTTGAAGCTTCTAGCTGTTAATATGGGGCTAAAATTTGCGAAAATATATATATGTATACTATATATATATATATGAGATATATACTATATATACCACCGATCTTTATGATTTTTTCAGACAACAATATATGCTATATACGTAAGCATTCGTTGAAATTTGAATCCTCTAGCTCTTAAAATAGGGCAGTAATTACGAAAAGTTCCTTATCTGAACAATCGGTTGTGGGGGATATATATTATATATACGACCGATCTCATAAATTTTTTCAGGCAACAATATGTGCAATATACGAAAGTATATGGTGAAGTTTGAAGCTTCAATCTGTTAAATTGGGTAAGATATTACAAAAATCCTCTTTTTCTGAAAAATCGGTTGTATGGAGGATATATGCTATAGTGGTTCGATCCGGTCGGTTCCGACAAATGTCTAATCGGACACCCAAATACACCCGCTCACCAAATTTTATCAAGATATTTCAAAAATTGAGGGACTAGTTTGCATACAAACAGACAGACGGACAGACGGACATGGCTAAATCAACTCAGCTCTTCAACCTGATTATTTCGGTATACTATCTATTTTCCTTTAAGGACTTACAATTTTCGGTTTCGTGACGAAATTAATATACCATTTCATTTTCATGAAAGGTATAAAAATATGAATACAACAAAAGATATGTATAAGGAAATCGAAGTAACAACAAAATGGTAAGGAAAATGTTTGCTTCGTAAAGGCGACAAATACGTTACCGTTAGTTTAACTTACTTTGGTTGACCCATCTTCAGTTTTTGTTTGTTTACCCCTAAAAAGAAAACACGTAAATGGTTTAAAACAGTAGTACGAGTGTAGAAGAAGAATGCTTGGACATTCAATTCACGCATGAGAAGTTGACTGCTCGCAGCACAAGCTAAAACTGATTGGCTGCTTGCTTAACTGAATTCCTGTCGCTGCGCTCACACAACTTGTAGATGAACACCGAATAGTTTTCCAAACCTCTCGAGTGCATCACTGGTCTAAAAGAACTTTAAGGGTTTTTTCCGCAGAATTCGAGTCTGATCTTAAAGTTGTTGTATCAAGCCTATTCCTCCTATAAACTAAGCTTAAAGTCAGCAAGTTGAATCAGTATGTCGTCGTCTCAGAGCAACTTTGAAGAGGAAGATATGTAAAAACAAGCAAGGAAGGCTAAGTTCGGGTGTATCCGAATATTACATACTCAGCTGAGAGCTTTGGAGACAAAATAAGGGAAAATCACCATTTAGCAAAATGAACCTAGGGTAACCCTGGAATGTGTTTGTATGACATGTGTATCAAATGAAAGGTGTTAATGATTATTTAAAGCGTAGTGGGCCTTAGTTCTATAGGTGGACGCCTTTTCGAGATATCGCAATAAGGGTGGACCAGGGGTGACTCTAGAATGTGTTTGTACGATATGGGTATCAAATTAAAAGTATTAATGAGGGTTTTAAAAGGGAGTAGCCCTTAGTTGTATATGTGCAGGCGTTTTCGCGATATCGACCAAAATGTGGACCAGGGTGACCCAGAAAATCTTCTGTTGGGTACCGCTAATTTATTTATATATGTCATACAACGAACAGTATTCCTGACAATATTCTAAGGGCTTTTGATTTCGCCCTGCAGAACTTTTTCATTTTCAACTACTTAATATGGTAGGTGTCACACCCATTTTGCAAAGTTTTTTCTAAAGTTATATTTTGCGTCAATAAACCAAACCAATTACCATGTTTCATCTCTTTTTTCATATTTGGTACAGAATTATGGCATTTTTTTCATTTTTCGTAATTTTCGATATCGGAAAAGTGGGCGTGGTCATAGTCGGATTTCGGCCATATTTTATACCAAGATAAAGTGACTTCAGATAAGTACGTGAACTAAGTTTAGTTAAGATATATCGTTTTTTGCGCAAGTTATCGTGTTAACGGCCGAGCGGAAGGACAGACGGTCGACTGTGTATAAAAACTGGGCGTGGCTTCAGCCGATTTCGCCCATTTTCACAGAAAACAGTTATCGTCACAGAATCTATGTCCATACCAAATTTCACAAGGATTGGTAAGTTTTTGTTCGACTTATGGCATTAAAAGTATTCTAGACGAATTAAATGAAAAAGGGCGGAGTTACGCCCATTTTGAAATTTTCTTTTATCTTTGTATTTTTTTGCACCATATCATTACTGGAGTCGAATGTTGACATAATTTACGTTTATACTGTAAAGATATAAAATTTTTTCTAATTTTCTATTTTGCGTCATAAGGTCGACGCACCTACCAAGATTCATCGCTCTACCCGTCTTTGGTAATGAATTATCGCACTTTATCGGTTTTACGAAATTTTCCATATCGAAAAAGTGGTTGCAGTCCGATTTCGCTCATTTTAAATAGCGATCTGAGATGAGCGCCCAGCAACCTACATACCAAATTTCATCAAGATACCTCAAAATTTACTCAAGTTACCGTGTTTACAGGCGGACGGACATGGCTAAATGAATTTATTTTTTCACCCAGATCAGTTTGATATATAGAAGTCTATATCTATCTCGATTAGTTTTTGCCGTTACGGATTACCGTTATGCGAACAAAGTTAACATACTCTGTGAGCTCTGCTCAGCTGAGTATAAAAATGCAAAGATGTCTGATATTTTAACCAAGACCGAGTTCTTAAGAGATAATATTAGTGTTATGTCAAGTAAAGATACCGAAAATGCGATTATCTTAGAATGGCCTTTTTCTTTGGATATCCTAGTGTTGCTCTGAGAGGTTAGGGCCGTGTGTAGAAGTTCACATAAGTGGGAAAAAGTCCACCATAAGGTGCGGCTGTAAACTGGCGTCTATCTTAGATAAACAGGCTAGCTAAGCAAATGTGTGCCACAAAACCTCCTTTCCACTGAGCGGGTTATGCGCTTAAACGTTAATCCAACTGCGATGAAAATTCCAACAAGGCCTCGGATAATGGAATAACCCCTTTTTGAGGACGACCATTGCAAACGTTTAAACGCTTATGATATAAGGGCATGTACCAAGATTGTCCGTTCCTTTAATGGAATTGGTTAATACCTTCGTGAAAGCAAAAGCTGACATCAGCGCTATTCCAAAAATGCGATGGACAAAGCATTGACAAAATACAACTATAAGTTGTGACATTTACTGTAGTCGCCATGCAAATAAGCGCAGGTTCGATATTGGATTTATGATGGGAAATAGACTTCGTGGCCAAGTATTGTCGTTCACGAATGTGGAGTACAGTCTCGGCGCTATCCGAATAAAAGCAATATATTTTAATACCTGATTTATATACGCCCAGAGTAATAGGGAGATAAGGTGAAAAACGCATTCTACCAGAGGCTGTATCGAACGCACGAGCGGTGCCTCAGCTATGATACCAAAGTCGTGATTGGCGACTTTAACGCTAGAGTGGACAAAGAAGGTGTTTTTAACTTCATAGTCGGAAAGTTCACAATGAAATCTCTCCTAATGGACTGAGCCTGGTCGACTTCGCCGGTGCTCGAAACATGGTCTTAGCCTGCACCAGTGTCAAACATAAAAATATTCATAACGCTACATGGCTATCCCCCGAATAAAGTACACGCAGTCAGATCGACCACGTTGTGGTAGACAGACGGCACTCGATTAATTTCTTGTCCGCCTCTGCATGGCTAAAATCAGAAGGAAAGCTAAAAGGGCTTCAATCGCAATAGAAAGGTTGGTTACTGGCGACCATGAAAAAAAAAAAACTGGTAGGTAGTTGCAACCGAAAGAAACAGCGATGCCTAAAGGCCTACCTTAAAAGCGAACACATCAAGGAAAGTGCGTGAATACTACCGCGAGCTAAAAAAGGATAGACACTTTCCAGGAAGAAAAACGCGTAGGCAGAAAGGCGTGAGTGCAAGAAGCTTGAGCTGCAGAAATAACGCTCGTAAATGTTACAAAAAATGCGATGGCAGAAGGAAGAGCAAACTCTTTTAAGAACGAAAACGGCGACCTGGTAACTGACTGGTATCTTTGATTTTTGATGGAACGCTTCCCTGCCCGACACGAGCCTGCAATTATTAAAAATGGAATTATACTCGCCTAACCGACAATGACGAAGTGAGAATAGCAATAACCAGATTAAACAATAACAAGTCCGCGGGCGCTGGCGGATTGCCCGCGTAGCTATTCAAATACGGTAGCGGGAGCTGTACAATCCTTACGCAGATATCAGCATAGTCCAGCGAATTAAAACGCAGTGGCTGGGCCATGTTGTGCGAATTGGTGCTCCGACTAAGAAAGTATTTTTTATTGGAACTCGCCCATGGAAGTAGAGCAAGAGGGCGACCCCCAATTTGCTGGAAAGACCAGGTGGAAAAACAATTTAAATTTCCTTGGTGTGACCAATTGGCGGCACTTAACCCAACGAAGACTGGTGTGCCTCGTTGTACGGCCATAACCGTTTAAACGGTTAAGCGCCAATTAAGTATGTAGTAACTTCAATTGAAAATTCTGAGCTTCAACGGCAACGTTCTGAAACCTGAATCAATGTAGTTCGAAATGAGTTTCTAAGTATAGACTTTTGTTATGGCCACATAAGTAATTATTCACTTTTCTTTTTTTTGTTAATTTGCGTATTTGTTTTTCATTTATTGTTGTATTTTGGTTAAGTATTTATTATGGCGTTTGTTGTTATTATTTTATATGCTCTTATATATATACGAATTGTGTGTATTTTGGGAAACGTATAAAGTGAAAGATACCACAAATAAGTGAAAGTGTTTTTCGTCACTAAAAAAACTTTACATACAAATGTAAATACAAAATATAAATAAAGATATACGCACCTAAGCACCTACTTGAAGATATGAGAGCTTGCAAAGCGATAGGAAACCATAAAAAATTGCTTAAAGACAATGCGGGTGTTTTGTTTTGTTTTGAAATGCAAATTCATGGTCATGTCATGGTTGCGGAAGACTTGGATAGAAGGCCACTTGAAGCGTCAAATCCATAAATAAGTATTTGGGTATTTTTATACCCAGCGTGTACTTGTACACTAGGGCATTATAACTTTGGTTGAATAGCGGTAGACCGTAATGACATAAAGAAATTGAGATAGATATGTACATACATATGTACTTCCTTATATCAAAATTATCAGCATCGACAAATATTTTTATTTAGTCTTGCGCGACTGCCTGTTCGTTATCAGGATAACTTGAGTGAAAATTGAGATATCTTTACGAAACTTCGCATACTGGCTAACCTTAATCCAGAGTAAATTCATGTTAAAAATGGGCGAAATCGAACCAGGCTCACTCACTTTTTTGATATTGAAAATTTCAAAAAGTTGAAAAAATGCGATAATTAATTACCAAAGGCTGGTAAAGTGGTAAAACTTGATACGTGGGTTGACTTTATGATAAGAAATGGGCGTGGCATCACCTACATTTGGGAGAAGAAATGTTTTAAGTTATGCAAGCGTAAAGGGCCCATTACTGATACTTAGCATAGACTTGACTTGACTTAAGACCTGTCACTTACAGTTCTGTTAAAGTAACATTGCATGTTACTGATTACTCAAAACTTATCAACACTTAACTTGACTTAGAAGTCTGTTGAATTTTGATTTTCTATGTAAGTTCTAAGTGACGTTTACATTTTGAGATGCCATTTGTTTGTTTCCATTTCATTTTGACATTTTGTCATACAAATTGACATTTATTGATTATGATGCCAGATTGTATGCGCTAAGTATAGTACAATCGTGGCTATGTTGCCAAGTTAACGCCAAGTCAAGTCAAGTCTATGCTGACAGTAGTGGGCCCTTAAATCAGACGTCGTTAGTATCACTTTGCAGAATTATGGCTCTTAGTATATTGCCCGATGCGCCAAATTATGTACTGCAACTGAATTCACAGTTGGGGGATACGTTTTGTCTTGCAAGGTGCATGGATTGCAGGGATTGTACATATCCTACGACAAAATTTACATGACTACGAGAGCATCTCATTGCGAAGTTATATCATGTATCATTATTGGACAAAGCATTGCTCAAACTTTTCGTGAGCGAAATGAGAGGATTGAGAGGAATACCGTTGAAGCAGGGGTGATTTTTATTTCCTTCAATTCGTTACACGAAATTATACATAGGTTTGTTGTTGTGACTTTACAATCCGTGCACCATTTGAGTAATAAGGATAAAGTTGCAAAAAAATATTAAGAAAACTCGAACAGAATTCAGGTAAGTGCACATGTATTTGGGAGGAGTACAAGTGTTGTTCAGCTAAGGCATCCGAAGCACAACCATCATTTTATGCTAAACTGCAGTTCATTGTGAATGATAACTAAGTGTGATATCTTATCTGTCAAATGCCTGACAAGATGGCTACTTTTTAGCGTTTTGACAGGGTGTTCAATATGGCGGCGCCTATCTTCAGCGGGTGATAGAAAGAGATACAGAATGAGACAGCGATAGTCAAATACAAATCAGGTGATCCAATCACTTTGGAATTTTGACGTCTATGCAGAAGATATCACACTTAGTTATCATTCACAATGCTGCAGTTGTTCAACTGCACAGCGCCTAAAAATAAACAAAAGCCGAATAACAAAAAACAAAGAGAATAAACAAAAGAGTGGCTTAATATAAAGATGGTAAATAGACGAGTTTCTTAATTCGATACTAACAACAACAATAAACACCAACTAAAGTCTTTGTATAGAAAGAGAAACCCAAAACGAAATTGAAGTATATTAGATGTATGCGTATTAACCTGGGTCGATTTGTCTGGACGAAAGTTAACCTATATCGCGCCATCGATAGGATTTGGGCTCAGGGAAAAAAGTTCCACTACGCATGTCCAAAAAAAAAATCGATTTTTCGACCAAAACTATTCTAAATCTCCATAAAAGAAAATTTTTTGTTCAAAAAACTGTATTTACCAATTTTGCATTTGCCAATTGACACGAAAAAAAAAATACATAAAAAATGATTTGGAGCCTTGAAAATGAAAAAATCGAAAAATCGTTGAAATTTTGCAGGCTCAAACATTATTTTTTTGGATATGCGTAGTGGAACTTTTTTTCCTGAGCCCAAATCCTATCGAAAAATCTATGGCGCGATATAGGTTAATAAATCGACACAGTCTAATGCGTATATATTTACACACACACATATAAAATGTAGGCTAGAAATAGATAAATAAATACATTTAAAGGGTGATGCTTCTAGTGAGCTGTTTTCAAGATCAAAAACATCTTTTCAATGACAAGAGTACCTTTGTTAGTCTAAGCTTGTAGGACTGCACATGATCTTCGACACTTAGCAGCCCCGCGCTGGTTCCCCGCTTTTCCTGCTTAGTCGATTATGTGCAACTCTCTCCTTCTTTTAATAAGCGCGGGACTGTAAAGTGTCGACGATTATGTGTAGGTATTACAACCTCAGACTAACAAAGTTGTTTCTATCATTAAAAAGAGAGGAGTGTAGATTCATGACGGGTATTCTGACTGGACACTGCCTTCTGTCGTTACATGCATTTAAATTAGGCACCGACATAGCAGATATAGGAAGTGCGGGTTGGGGGAGGAAACGATCCAGCACGTTTTGTGCTCGTACCCTGCCCTGCGCTTGCCAGGCTAAGACCCCAGCTATTAGGAGTGATACAGCTGTCAGATCTAGAAGCAGCAAGTGGCATAGGTTCTATAAAGTTTCCGAGGACGGAGTTAATTTATAACAAATGTAGGTCCCGATTTTTGATAGCGGTTTTCAGTTTAGTCGTTGAATAAACTTCTGGTAACACTACAGACTCATTCAGTCTATGCGAGGTTGTGAGGTCCTCATGCCCCAACCAGTTCAACCTAACCTAACCAATGTGTGTTTGTATTTTATGAGCGATGTCTATAAAATTTCAAAGTACTGTCACGCGGCCAGTGGAAGCAACATGGGCTATGCATAATTTTAAAAAGTTCTTCGTTCAGATCATTTATATTTGGGTAGGTAAGGTCAGAGGTCCATAGTAAGTGGAAAGTTTATAAACATAAGAAAGCCAATAAACGGGCCGGACACCATCTGGTAGGTTTGCTCTTGATTAATAAAAGCACTATTCGAAATACCCTCAATGTATGTCTTGCTATTATGTACTAACATTATTTACATAAACATGTATATGTATGTACGCTATGTGGTTGGTATGCCTATTAATTTGGGAAGCAAAGCACATTGATAGGCCCAAAATGACAGTGTGAGAACGTCTGTGTGCAGCAAAAGCAGACGCACATAAACTGTTTAATTTGATTAAATTTCATGTGACCTAATTCCGTCTAACTGTTACATAGAAGCAAAGGCAAAGTCTACTTCATTGTTGAATGAACGGTCACATTCACCCTACCATTACAGCGCGACTATGCGCCCGCCCCAAAAGCTTAGCACACATAAACTTCATTTGCCATTGAATTTGTTTTTATTTGCTTTTTATGTTGTTTGGTGGAAAGGGGCTTTCAGCTCTACGCAAAACTTTTTATATTTCAACTGCTATCACATTTAAGCTTTATTTGGGGTTTATGGGTGTGCACGGGTATTTGGGCGGAAAGTATGCTGTCAATGTGCACAGACAGCAAAAGACACATTTTTTTCGAATACAATTATTCCCCCGTTTTGGGTAGAAGAACTTGGAAAGCGTCAAACGAAAGTAGCAATATTATGATGGGATCAAACGCAATAGTGAATAAAGCACAAAATCCCTTTCGCAGGCGATGTAGTATAGTTGGAGTGATAAAAGGGCTTTAGGTTCATCAAAAGCAAGCTTCCACTCATACAAAAAGTATGAGTGGCTCAAATGCATAAACAAAAAATATGAATCTAACGAATGGTATCATTTCAGCTATCATGGATTTATAAACATATACCTATACTCAAGCACAACCCAAGAAGGTTTTGCAGTTTTGCATTATCAGCATTTTAGTTCCGACATTGAATCTATAAATATATGCATCATAGTTAGGCATAATGCATAAAATTTTTAGTGCAAAAAGGATTCTATTGGCATTAAATTTTGAACTTTATTGAAAATATAAGTGAAGTGCACGGCACACTGGTCTCAAATCGAAAATATAATCCATGAACTCAGTTTTGGTATTCACAAATTTTCAAAGAATTGTACATGAAAACCATAATTATTTAATATGTGTGGAAACCTTTGCCTCTTGTGAAGCCATCAAAGTGAGCTGTTTTGTCACTGAAACTTTTTGTTGTGCCAATATTCTTTTTTAATGTAAAATATTGAGTGGATCAAAATAAAAAGTGATTCTTAAAATAATAATTTTAAAACTGGATAACGTAGAAGGTGGTGTTGTTCTATATATATTTTTTTATTAATTTATAGAGAAAAAACTATAGGTAAATAGTTATTACACTGTGTAAAGTACTGGCTGCCAGGGCCATCTTTCTATATAAAAACTAAAATAGTGCGAATTTCATTTCCAAGAAGGGTTGAAAAAAAACTATTATAAAAATAGAATTAAAATTATAATAATAATAATATTAAAATTTTCTTTGTTGATGTTGCTTCAGCCGGGACTTGAACGTAGCGCGTTCCTGGTGAAAGACGGATCACCCTACCACCACACCACTGCGGCTTGCTGTCTGCATCTTTCATTACGCAATACAACGTGCAACGGCGTTGACTCCAAAATTAGTTTTGATGTCACCCCAAAAAGTGTAATACTGTAAAATTACACTTAACTCTTTGATATTGCACTATTTTGGTGATAAATTTGAAAGTTCACCAAATTAGTTCTGATATTATTCCGAAAAGTGTTCACCTTTTTTGTGTGTAGAATATATTTGTAATACGTCTTATATGCTTGTGAGTCTTGTTGTGGCTGCCTTTGACTGTTTTACGAACAGGTATTTTAAGGGAGAATCATACATACATAGCTCATGATAAAGTGAAAAAAAGTTTCGATTTATCCCATAATCAAGGAGCCTCCTTGTGTTCCTGAATAATTTTGATTGACGCTTACAATGTTTTTCGGGTCGTCCATTTAATTGACGATAAAAGTTCCTAAAAAAATAATGAAAAAAAAAATTAAATCGTCTGAAAATTCCAATAATCCCCTTCTATAAATAATCAAAACTAAAAAAAATATATTTTTACCAGAAGCTTATCGAGGGTTTGCAACAAGTCATCCCGGAAAACCTTAGAGTAGTATAATTGTGAACTCTAATCAAGCCGTAAACTGCTCTTTCTGTATTTTAGAATGAAGGAAGGTACTACTAGCCTCTCTAATGTTTTCAGAGTACACTTGATTTTTTTAAAATAGTAAGTGAAGTAACTTCCCTATATATTTAACATACCGTGCTGTACCTACACACGTTATAAAACAAAGTCGCTAAATACTTGTTTAATGTAGAAAATATATAAAATTGTCATATTTATTTGCCAAAATGTAGCGAAAAATCATACAATTTTTGTTTACATAGTTATAAATCAAAAACGAGTCACTCGCTTGAAGTATTTGTTATTTGCAATCTTTGAAACATATATTTTCGCATAAAAATAGTTAATTCCTTGCTAATAAAACTACAATAGTTGAAACATGGTAACGCACAAAGGCGACTTACGGTTGCTATTAATCCTCATGACTCTCGTGGCACAGGGCGCTTCCAGTTTTTTCGGCTGTTTCTAAGAGCTACAATTCCCGATGTGCTAACAGTAGCAATCCCGACCACCAGTCACTACCACGCCTCCTGACATCCACACCATATGCCAGCACAGAAGCTATAGGACTGCAACTTGGAACTCATATGTACCTTCGTCGACGTAACTTTCCTTGAAGCTCTAGGTGTAGCTCCGAAGACTTTCTAACTGATGTCTTTGTCGCGCTATGCTGTCGAGCTACATCAGAGAAACACCGTGAAACGTTAGGGAGTGACTAAGGCCAAGGATGCCGCCCTCGAAATCATAGGCAGTCTTAGTGGATGTCATTGCGTAATCGGTGAAAATCGTGCAATCCTCGGTGCATCTACATAATTAAAATTATACAAAGACCCTGTATAAAATTTTTAAAATGTAGACCAAAGTTTGCAGACGTTTGTGTTCACAACATTGATTTCAATATTCTTCGTTAATCAAAACGATATTTTAGAATGAAAGTCGACCGATTTTAAGTTGAAAGATGTTAACGGCACCTTTTTTGGATATTTTGCTTTTTATAACAACTTGAGGACAATTTGAAAATATGTTCGACTTGGGACATTTTATTTAAATTCATTGTTCATTATTAATTTTTTGAAAAAAAAAAAAATAACATTTTTCTTTTAGTGTTTTGTTTTAATAACTTGGTGCAAAGTCCGCGTTAAGCTGACATCGAAAACGCCTGTTTTTTAAATAACTTTTGAACAATTAGAATGGGTTAAATTTCGCAATTAGTTTCTTATAAATGGCAGTGATGCGCATCCGTTGATACCACTTTCGGCCATAACGAACAAATTTTCGACATGAACAATAAATGGCCTAAACAGTCTTAAATGAGTAGAAAATATAGTAATGGAACGGACGCCGCCGCCGCCGAGCCGATATTTTTGACATTCGGCGGCGGCGTGCGAAAAACGACCAAAATCGGCGGCGGCGGCGTTTATCTCTACTACATACATACATATTGTAACGAATTTACTGCAATTCCCCTTATTTGCAACCTTCTGCTAACGTTCGAATGACTAAACTGTTGAATAAACAACTCCACTATCCAATAATGCAAAATGACCTTTATTAATGTACTTTAGAATAACACTACTATTGCTCGCCAGATAGCGTCTTAAATAAAACTGATTGTCGTGCCTATACTGTTGCTGCCTTTTATACTCTGTGATTTCTCGTTCGCATCTTCTAGGCGCTTCCATTTCTAGAATTTACTAGTTGGTTATCAGCTATGAAATTACTACGTTTATAGCTTCTCATATGCGCGTGTATATGTGAGCACAATTATAATCATTGTAAATTTTACCAAGTAGCGCAACTAACAGCTGATCGGTGAAAATTCGCACATTCACACGCACAGTTCTCGACTCAGTTTCAAAAAAAAAAAACTTTAGATTATTTAGCTCAAATTTTAAAGTGAGATAATTCTTACGAATTTATGTATATAGAATATATAAGGCGTTTTTGTTGTTATTAAAACAATATTTTTATTTATATTAAAGCTTTTATCATTTTTTTTTTAACTTTGAAAAAACTCCGAAAACCATTCCTTCATTATATGTCATTCGACTGCCTAGTCCACTGCCTTCCACTCTATTCGCAACATAACCTCAAAATAAGCTGCCAAACTATATAGTAAACAATGATTATAATTGCATACTTTTGGGAGCATCTCAGATAAGATATCTGCATGTGTTTGTGCGTCTCTTTGTTGTTGTTGTTGTTGTAGCAATGCTCGCCCCACCTAATAGCCGCGACCGATCACAAATTGTCATCAATATCCTCTAACGGGAGTCCAAGGAAACTTGCCGTTTCAACAGGGGTGGACCATAAGGAAAGGGGTGTTAGAGGCGTTGGTTCCACATTACAATTGAAGAGATGGTTGGTGTCATGTGGGGACACATTGCAAGCGGGGCATACATTTTGTATGTCAGGGTTGATTCTGGATAGGTAAGAGTTTAACCTGTTACAGTATCCAGAACGAAGTTGAGCAAGAGTGACACGCGTTTCCCTGGGGAGTATGCGTTCATCTTCCGCAAGTTTTGGATAATTTTCGTTAAGTACTGGATTCACCGGGCAATTCCCGGCATAAAGGTCCGACGCCTGTTTATGGAGTTCACCAAGGACCTGCTTGTGTTTTTTCACTTTATACGGCTGGGTTCTCAGGTGCCGTATTTCCTCAAAATGCTTACGGAGATGACTCCTTAAGCCCCTAGGCGGTGCTGGTTCATCAATCAGATGTCTGTTGGGATGCCCAGGTTTCTGGGTATTCAACAGGAACTGTTTGGTCAGCATCTCATTTCTCTCCCTGATGGGGAGTATTCTCGCCTCATTATGCAGATGGTGTTCTGGGGACATAAGAAGACAGCCCGTGGCGATTCTGAGAGCAGTATTTTGGCAGGCCTGTAGTTTCTTCCAGTGGGTGATTTTTAGGCTTGGCGACCATATGGGTGACGCGTAGCACGTAATCGGCTAGCTAATTGCTTTGTATGTAGTCATGAGCGTTTCTTTATCTTTTCCCCAAGTACTGCCAGCGAGGGATTTGAGGATTTTGTTACGGCTCTCAATTCTCGGAACAATTGCGGCTGCGTGCTCACCAAAATGTAGATCCTGATCAAACGTCACACCCAAGATTTTGGGGTGTCGGACAGTCGGTAGCGTAGTGCCATCGACGTGGATGTTCAAAATGGTCCACATTTGGGGCGTCCATGTTGTAAATAAGGTCGCGGAAGATTTAGTCGGTGATAATGCCAGGTTTAGCGAGGCGAAAAAACTGGAGAGATCAGGGAGGTAGCCGTTTATTTTATTGCATAGCGCATCGATCTTTGGGCCTGGGCCTGTGGCCATTATTGTGCAGTCATCGGCGTAGGAAACGATTGTGACTCCTTCCGGTGGTGAAGGTAGCTTAGATATGTAGAAATTAAACAAAAGCGGGGATAGGACACCACCCTGTGGCACCCCTTGTTTAATTCTCCTTTGTTTTGATGTTTCGTTTCTGAATTGCACCGATGCCTGCCGACCACCCAGATAATTTGCGGTCCACCTTTTAAGACATGGGGGAAGGGTGGACCCTTCCAGGTCTTGCAGTAACGAGCCATGGTTGACCGTATCAAAAGCTTTTGATAGGTCTAACGCTACGAGTACTGTTCTATGGTGGGATATTGATTCAAACCGCAATTTATCTGGGTGCTAATGACATTTAGCGCGGAGGTAGTGCTATGGAGATATATGTGCGTCTCTTCTCCGCTGCGTGTACGTACATTGATTTATTGCATACAAGTCACTGCTTCGCATCGTCTTACAGATGGTAGTTTCCCTTAGTGTTACTAATATTCGTCACAATATGTTAAAAGATGTGCATTTACACTTTATTTCATTTTGATTTCGGTTTTCGATACATACGTTTGGATGATCTTTATTCTGAAATTGCCTTGAATACGAAAGGGTAAATTTTCAACTTGCATATCGTTGCAAACTGGCAAATTGTGTGAGAAGCCTCTCGCTAATTATTCAACAAAAATATCTTTTAAAATAATTAAGTTTAATAATTTTTTGAAAAATTTAATAGAATTTTATTATCTTCTATATTAGCGATCCTGCTCCGAATCATCAAATTATTGAATACTGTTTAATATAAATTTCAAACATATTTTAAAAATTTAATTCAGCGCGTTTTCATACAACTAGAACAACCGCTAAAGTTTAAATGAAGAAAAAAGTGCTAGTACTAAAAACAAAATTTAATTTTTTGAAAGTTACAATTATTTGATTAATACAATCGATTGCAAACAAAAACCCAAATTAACAAGATAAAATACTACTCAGAACAAACAACCACAATTTCAATTCAGAATTAATTCCTTTTATTCAAATTAACAAAATTCAATCACAATATCAATTTATGGTTTTAACTCCAGCAAATATAGAAATTAACAAATTTTTATTTAATTTTTCATAAAATAATTTAAAGTTCAATTTAATTTTGTTGAATAAAAATATTTTAATTTTTTGATAATAACAAAAAACAATCTAATAATAATAAATTATAAAATATAACAAAAAATATTTAACAAATAAATAGCCCTACACCGTCTACCATATTGACCGTAAAGTCCAGAGGTCGCTCGCTGCTACGAGGACCTTAATTTACAAGTACAATTTTTACCAATAAATCTATATGTATAGCCTTTGTGGTCGACACCTCCATACCCCGCACAAAAACACTGCCCCCACGAGTGCTCGGCTTCGGGAAATTTCACTGTAAATATCTACTGATAAAGTAGCACCCTCCTAGGCGATATCGAAGCAGACTTTGGCATTGTTGTTATTTGTTGCATGACCCCAACAGTATTTCTTTCTTACCCAAAAAAATAATTTTCGAGCCTGCGAAATTTCGTTTTTTTGACTTTTTTTCGACCTTGAATTTTAAGGGTTTTTTCATGACCTACTAAAAAAATTTCCATTTGATTGTAAAATTTTCATCTATAACACATGTGAAAATTTTTTTAGTAGGTCATGAAAAAACCCTTAAAAATCAAAGTCGACAAAAGTAAAAAAAAAATGAAATTTCGCAGGCTCGAGAATTTTTTTTTTGGGTACGCGTAGTGGAACTTTTTTTTCCTGAGCCCAAATCCTATCGATAAACCGATGGCGCCATATCGGTTAACTTTCGTCCATACAAATCGACCCACCCTAATCTATATACTAACGTTGTCGCAAATGTTTACCACAAATATCTCTAGGGTATACATTCTATATCCATCTATAATATACATACATACATACATATATAAATATATATGGTACAGGCCCTGAGGTGTATATACTGATACTTAAGTAGCCTAGCCGTTTATCTATATATTGTAAGTTGAATTCTAATGAGTTGATCCAGGGTCATTTACATAAATGGGTCAAACGCAAATTGAAAGTAGGTCAAACTGGAACGAATATTAAAAGAATCTGAACAAAATTTTATTACATAGTCGTGGTTTACTGTTACTTGTATAAATTTAATAGCCTTACAGAAGCAAAACGTGATACAACTAAATACATACATATGCACATATATGTACATATATATGTGAATATGTGCCTACATATAAATAAATATACTTTTATTGTAAAAATTTAACTTAAGGAAGTTAGTTTATGAAAGTTGGAAAACTTTTAATTTGTAGTTGCCGTTACCTCAATACAGAAATAAACATGGCTTACCGTGTAAAAAATTATACTTTTTTACTGACCAAAAATTTACATCATATACATATATCTATGCATAATCTAAAACGTTATACAAAATAGCTTTAACCTATTTCTTTAGCCGCTTAGTTTAGCTGATTGAGGCATTAGAACGATGTTTCAGGGTACGCAATACCTGTTGGAAATTCTCTTGGACTACTTGAGAGACCACCTACGGTCAAATACTTACGATAGTCTTTTACATACGGTAGCATGTATATTACATACGAGAGTCTTTTTCGGTTGGACATGCCAGAGAGTATATTCCAATTACCTTCGCGGACGACGCGGCAGCTGTCATAACAGAGTAAGGCTGTGAGCTCGCACGGCTTGAACTAGACCAGGTCATGCGCAGTCTAATCAGATGGGTGAACGAACACCGCCTTCAACTGGCACCAGAAAAAACAGAGATTGCCATCCTTACGAAAAGGCGTATCCGCACATCACACTTAGGGAACAGCAAATAGAAACATGCACTTCAACGAAATATCTGGGGTGGATCTAGAGAGCTCACCTTCTTCTAACACATCCAAGGCTAATTTGAGTAACTTGATGGCAAACAAAGGCGGTCAAAAGCTGCTCAGGAAGCTCTTATATGCTGCAGAAATCTGAGCGGACGCAATGAAACACCAGAAAAGCAAAATTGTCCTCTCCTCGGTCCAGCGCAGAGGAGCGCTGCAAATAGTTTCAACTAACCGTATGGCTCGTCTTCAGCTGTCCTGGTCGTTGCGAGAGCCATACGATAGCGATATATCTGCTCGCTGAGGAAAAAAGCAATATATGACACCGGCTCGAGCGACTAAGGCTGCTGTTATCAGAGAGGCACGAGAAGAATCGACTTGACGCTGGCAATAATAGTGTAGCAACAGCACCGTGGACGCCGACTTTTACCTGACTCAATTTTCAACCGGACACTGTCACTTCCGCAAATATTTCCACAAAATGGAATGCAAGTGTAGGGTTCTTATTATTTTTATTTAACTTTGTATTTAATTTACTTTGAACTTTGTAATTTTAAAAATGCCTTATCAATATTTTAATTTTCAATATTGATTTTTCAATTTTCAAAGTTTTTCATGATGGTAAAAAATTTAGAAAGAATTTGACGCATACATTTAGGCGTTTTAAAAAATATAATTTAAAGTTTTGTTATAAAATAAAAAAAAAAAATCAATATTGAAAATTAAAATTTGATAAATCATTTTTAAAATTACAAAGTTCAAAGTAACTTAAATACAAAGTTAAATAAAAATAATAAGAACCCTACAGCAAGTACTTCGCCGAACATCAAAGGAGGGCAGAAGAGATATTTGGAGACCTATCGCCGGGCAGTGTCATCAATAACATGACCTGCCAAAGCGACGATATATGGTGCACGGTCAGCACATATGTGAGGCATAAAATCCTTTGCAAACGAGAACAGTGACTCCTACCGCAGTAATGTTAAACGCATTCCGGGGTACGGGGAATTGCGGAAGAAGGGAGCTCTACACCCGTAGAGTTTTGCAGTGAGGCTTAAATATCCAGTTAGCGCATGAAGTACGAAACTGAAAAAAGCTGATTGAAATACAGAGGCCACGTTGGACGCTCGGCATCTAAAATATTTATTTATTTTACAGCTAGTAATAATCAAAATTACATTAATGTTTCTTAAGCTTAAAAATAAGACTGAAGGTGGATTGTTTTAATAGATCAAAAGGTCTATTTTACTATCTAAACATAGACAAACAAAGCTAAATCTAGCTACACATAAAATAGTTAAACTTGCAACACTAGTAAGTAAAGCGCGCATGCCACCCCACTGGTCTGCAGAGCTTTAAATATAAACGTCTAATATTTACTTGTATGTATTTATAATCTTCTCCTTTATAGTAAGAACTGGGAATACGCATCCCTAATAAGACATAATGTCATTCTTTTCCTTAGCGTCAGGGTTCGAAGTCTGCGAATTCCCAGCGTACACCATTACTCATTTGGGGCTCGTGTGGTATGTCTACACGACCGCGTTTGCTCAGTTATACTGTAATTTTTTTACTTTTATTTTAATTTTTTGGCGGCAATTGCTTGGTTTGTTATCGGCAATGCGCCGACCACTCCTTTTCTCATTACCTTAGCTTTTTTTACTCGACTACGTATAAATACTATTTGTAGGTAGTGTAGACACATAGATGTGAGTATGGATGTGTGTATATAAATTTGTTCTTATACAACTAAAATATACATACATATAATTATGTGTTCTTGTGAACGGAATTCCCAATTTTGCTTTTGTAGGTCGTAGAAGCGCGCAAAAAAATATTGTGTTTGCCTTGAAATGCTTTTGATGTTTACTTTCATTCACAAAAATATTTAAAAGCAAGTAAACAAAAATAGAAAATATCGTTAGCTTAATGTGAAAATGTGCTAAGTCACTTTTTACGAATTTTACAGGAGACGAAAAAAACTGAATAATTTTTGAAATAACCTTTTTTTTTTCAAAACTGTGAATGAGGATACCTTAGTTGCAATACTTTCGAGTGTAGAAGCTTTGAGAAAGATAAATAAAAATCATGTATGCTAATCCATTTCTAAGCGGGGTCGCCCCTCGGCAGTGTTTGGCAAGCGCTCCGGGTGTATTTCTGCCATGAAAAGCTCTCAGTGAAAACTCATCTGCCTCGCAGATGCCGTTCAGAGTCGGCGTAAAACAAGTAGGTCCCGTCCCGCCAATTTGTAGGAAAAATTAAAAAGAAGGAGCACGACGTAAATTGGAAAAGAAGCTCGGCCTAAAATATCTTCGGAGGTTATCGCGCCTTACATTTATTTATTTATTTCATTTCTAACGGTTCTGATCTAGACTCTTTTGCCGGATGGTGCGCAGACAATAACTTTTTTTTAAATTCAAACAAATGCTGTGTTGTGTCTTATTCCATAAAGACAACTGCCACATACTTTATCTACAAACTAAATGCTAAATCTCTTAATTGTTGTCAAGAGAGTAAAGACTTGGGTGTAATTTTTGACTCCAAACCCTCTTTTTCTGGTCACAGTGATTTCGTTGTTTCAAAATTTGTTGCAATTGTTGGGTTCAGTAGACGTAACACCAGTGACTTGAAGGACCCTATGACGTTGAAGGCACTTTATATATCCTTGGTCAGAAGTGGTATTGAATATTGCTCAATAATATGGAATCCTTTCTACGAATCTTACTCCTATAAAATTGAGAAAGTTCCAAAAAAAATTTACAAAATTGCTTTACGTATGCTTCACTGGCCAGACGGCCTCCCATCATATACCAGCAAAATTGCTTGGTCTTCAGGCTTTGCATGACAAAAGAACTTTAATCTTACTCGTGCTTGACTTTAGCACGAATTGTTCTGATTTATCTACTTTGTTCATTCCATATATTCCACTGCGTGATCTTCGGCATAATGGATTATTTATCGAAATAACTCATAAAACGAATTATGCTATGAATGAACCTATAACTAGGACTATAACTCTAGCAAATCGATTCAGTAGTGTTATTAATTTTAATAACAGCTTATATAAGTATAAGCTTGAATTTTTTTCTATTTTTAACTAGTCTGTAAGAAAGCATGTAGTTATCGACATGTAAGAATTGATTATGGTCAGCGCAAAGCATTTATCATACACCAAAGGCATGTCTCAATTGGGTAAATCCAATTTCAAGGGGTTGTGTTCGCAACCCTCTCAAGGGGTTTCCATCACAATATATAGCTTCTCCAACCCAATTGTCAACTCACCTAACCGTGGCGAATCCTGTTTCTTTGACTGCCGAGGCTCTGGCGACCCCAATTTCCTCATGGAACTAGGGGGTGGGGAGGGCGGGATGGCCTAGAAGGTTTAATGTGATCATATAAATCGTTCCCGAGACGGTCGAGCTAGTAGTACTTTAATAGTGCTTTGTTACCGGAACGTACCGGAACTATATCCGGCAAAGGGCCATCAACATCGGTAACACTCCTCAAAGCCTTCGGGGAATGAATTTATCGTTAATACAACAACAACAACAAAGCATGTACTTTTAGACTGAATGAATTAAATAAATAAATAAAATGCGCGCAGAAAGAAATGACTAGTAATTCAGATTGATATTATTGACAGGTTGACTTAGCACATTTTTTTTTAACAGCTGACGACTTAGCACATTTACACATCATTGCCCATAGCACGTACAAATGAAAAATTTAAATATTTTTTTTGTGATCGATGTATTTTGAATTCAGTTTTAAAACTGCATTAAAATACAATTTTTCAAAAAAAGTGACTTAGCACATTTTAACGGTATATGTTTCTAATATCTATCATTTACATTGCTACTTATTTGAATAAATTAGCCATATTCTTAGTTAAAATTCTAATGGACTTACATTAAGGTGTGGAATTTTTAGTTAAACTTTTTTTTAGTCCTGCCAGAAATTTTTAATTTTCACGCAAAGGCGTCAACAACAACCTGACGCACTAGAAAACAGTATTTTTCTCTTCTTACCTGCTGGTCTTAAATTGTTGTACTTTTGTACCAACATCATACAATCGGAGTACGACTCTCTATTTACTGTCGACTTTCGATTTGTGCTGCACCTACGCAGTAAAAGCTGGATTTATTATTTTTTCCCTTAAAAGATGACCTATCGTTTTTTTTTTAGAAGCATGCATACCCGGTCATTCAACTCAGAACAATTTCATGATCATATCGCTATTATTTAGGTATCATTTGGGAACAACTTCAGTACTATTCGAAACGACTATTTCGAAACCATTTCGGGAAAGTTACAGGATCACTTCAGAATCGTTTCGAGATTATTTCGCAACCAATTGGGAACTATTTCAGGATAGTTTTGGAATTGTCTTATGATTCTGTAACTGTCCTTATATTGTTCTGAATTAGTCTGGAAATAGTTTTGAAACGATTCCAAAATAAGTCCCGAAATGTATCCTAAAGAATGCTTCAACTGTCTCAAAATAGTCCTGAATCAGTTTCGAAATAATTTTGGAATTTTCCCGAAATGATCATTGAAATGATTCTGAAATTGTTCCGAGTCCGGTATGTCTACTTTTTATGAAAAAAAAAACGATAAGTCCAAGTTTTATTTTATAAATCGGTGTGTCCATATTTAATGAGAAATAAGTCCAGCTTTTACTGCCGTTTTTTACCGCACTGTTACGGATATGTTTATAAGTTTCGATTTTACTCGCTCTTAAAATAAATACAGTTTTTATTTCTGTACTTTCTACATGTTCGCCAAAACGCTTTTGCGCTTGTCAGGTCTTACGCTTGTAAGCTTTTACGCTTTTGCGTTTTTGCGTTGTTACGCTACTGCTATAGTATGTTCTTACGCTAATACGTTAGTTCATTCTTATGTCAGTCATTCTTAAGTCAATCCGATTTCTAGCCTGTTAACGTGTTATTAGCATAAAACAGTTCTATAGATGAAAGGGATTTGGTTGGGTGAATTTGTGTTTGCAAATGTATTGTATATGACGTTAAGTGTTTTTTGTAAATGTATGTGTTTTTGTGTTGTATATTAATATCCCCTTTTTGTTTTCTTTCAGGTATGTTCAGCCACTCTAAAAACACAATTTTTATGAAACGTAAGTTGATTTGTGCTGATATTTTATGGTGGCAGTGCCCATCATTATATGGGACCTATCGTCCAAACTTTCTTATTGTGTATTTTCCAGCTTTTGCTTGTTTATACTAAGCTGAGCAAAGCTCACAGAGTATATTAATTGTGTTCGCATATGGTACCCCGTAACGGCATAAACTTAGCCAGATTGATATAGACAAAATTGATTGATATATATCAAAATGATCTGGGCGAAAAAAGAAATTCATTTAGCCACGTCCGTCCGTCCATCTGTCCGTAAACACGATAAATTGAGTAAATTTTGATGTATCTTAATGAAATTTGTAAGTTTCTGGGCACTTATCTCAGATCGCTATTTAAAATGAACGAAATCGGACTATAACCACGCCCACTTTTTCGATATCGAAAAAACGAAAAAGTGCGATAATTCATTACCAAAGACGGATAGAGCGATGAAACTTGGTAGGTGGGTTGACCTTATGACGCAGAATAGAAAATTAGTAAATATAGGAGGTAATTTAAAAGTTTTGCAAGCTGTAATTTGGCAGCGGAGTATGTAATGTTCGGTTACAGCCGAACTTGGCCTTCCTTACTTGTTATTAGGTCGGTTCAGATTTGTCCGAAAACTTTAGTACAAAATAGGGAATCTCCCCCTCGATTTTTGAGTGGCTTCCCATGGAGCAAGAGTCTTAAAATTTGGAACATACTTCAGATCACGATGAAAATACAACATGCGAGCAAAAACTTTTGCTAGGTGGTGCAGGGATCGTGAAAAGAATAGATTAAATAAATGAAGTTTGGAAATTTTGCAGTTTTAAGCAACTTACTAATAATGACTTAGAGATATGAAACTTTGAGCCTCACTCTCAGTTTTGAGGATCAAGACAACCCCCCAGCGGGTTAAAGGCCTGGAATGTATCCGCGGCAGATATGCCTCTCGTAGGAGGCGACCAAAATAAACAAACGATTTAAGGGATTGCTTAGAGCAACTCTTTCAAGAAGATGACAGCGCAGCTTATAGCTCCTCCAACCTACTTGTTTACCTATCCTAACAGAAAAGGCTGTGGCCGTCTCATGCACCTCATAATTCTGGGGGTGGTTGGCGGGATGTTCAATGTGGCTACATTGAATTGTTCCCTAGATGGTCGGGTTTGTTCCTCAATGGTGCTTGTTGTCGGGACGTACAGGGCTTATATCCGGCAAAGCACCATAAACATCGATAACACCCTTCAAAACCTTCCGGGGTGTATTTAGCGCTACAACAAGAGCAACAACAACAGCAGGCCAAAGACAATGCAATAAAAGGGAACAACAACTCTTTTAAGTGGCGCTTTTCGAGTATTCGACAGATTTTTGGTTCGCATTGGCCAGCGCAGGGCACGAGCATAAAACATTCTCGTTCCTTTCCTCGATCAATCCGCACTTTCTACTGCTATCACTTACTAAGCCCAATTTAAAAGTTTGTGACGCCATCCGCTTTTTCATTCCCGTATATTGCCATATGCCTTGGGATTTAATACAGATGTATGCTTCTCCCTGTCCCGATTCTTACCAGGGGTTGCTTAAACTCTAAAACGCTTTTAGATGTTGTGCTTTGTGAGATTATTGCTTTAAGTGTTGATTGGCTGTCAATTTAACAAGCTAGTTTTCTTGAGTGTTTGTTCTGCTTTAATCATAGCTACTACTTGCGCCTGAAAAAAATCACAGTGATCTGGAAACTTGTGGAATTTGTTTATTTCCGGATCAGCATAATACACCGCAGATCGTACTCCTTTCATTAATTTGGAATTGTTGGTGTGTACTTGTATCGCCTCGTCTGCTATTTGAGCACCCTTGCGCCAACCTTCCACGTATATCGTGGCTCTAAGGTACCTATCGAAGCGCAGATACGGAAATGTGTAGTTATTAATAGGCCGGTACGGAATCAGGTACATTAACTAACACCCATATACCTTTGGTCCGACCTGTTGAAACTGCAAGTTTCTTTGGACTCCCGTTAAAAGGTGTTGATGACGATGTGAGTGATCGCACCAATTGGACGGGGTGAAGCGATGCTATAACAAAACCAATGTCACACATTACGTGTTTAGGAAACCAAAGATGAAATAAGTACACTAAAACACTAAACAGATTTGTGCTAGCCTATCATTTTGCTAGACTGCCAGACTATTTGCCCGAATTGGCGAATGACGTTAATAAAATTTGTAATAGTAAGTAAAGTTTGTTACAAAGTAACTGTTATAAAGTAACGATCAGCACGTAAACAAACGATCGACTGATATCAAAAATAAATAAAAGAAACAAAAAACTGCTAAGACTGGAAGGGTTATGCAAATAGCTCTTATGTAATTGGCACAAGGCCTGTGCTGTATGTGGCACGATTGTTGATTGTTGCAACATTTATGAGTGCAACCTTTTACTAGCAATTTACGGTTAGTTTAAATTGCTTTTTGGCTTTGCTATGCGCAGAAATTGAAATTGAAAATAAAGTTGTAGTGGCAAATATTTAAATCTGTTTTCTTAACTCCGATATTTATAGTTGCACTGAAAGAAAAAACGTAAAATAAAAAAAAAATAGTGCTTAATTCCCTGTGATTGGCGGCAATCAGCGCAACACCTTGCTTGCGGAGCATTTCGTTGGCGGACTTGTTGACTTGCCGCCGACGTCATTGTCACGTCTTTGGCATCTTAGCGCGACTCTTGTTGTTTTTAGTTTAAATGACAATTATTGATGATCGGTAAATATCTGTGTTTACATTGAAGGTTGTTTTGTTGGTAGAGTAACTTTGTTGCTGCTATACATACATACATAAATTACACTTACATATTCACACACAAGTAAGTAAATGAATGTGCGGCTTGTTGCTAGGCAAAACATATTTTTATCATATTTGTTTATACATTCAATAGCAATGCAATACATATGTACATACTAGCGTTGCCAAATGTCCCGTATTGGCCGGGACATCCCGTATTTTTCACAAATTTCAAAGTGTCAAATATCAAAATTAATAAATTATAATTAAAATTAATAAATATAGATCTATATAAGAAACATGACCATATTTGCGGCTTCGATTGTATTCAGCTCATTAGCATTTTGCATACAACTCTGTAAAGAAGAAAAATTCATGTGGTTATGAATATTGTCAATGTTTAACATTTCGCACAACTAAATATTCATTTTGCATGTGGAAATGCTGTGTTTTAAAATAACATTTGAAAAATGAATCCATAGAATATTGAATTCGCATTAAACACAGTGAACGTATTAATTGTTAGCCTGTTTCATAAAAATATTTGTTATAAATAAATGAGATTAAAAAGTTTAATTCTATCTAAAAATTATTTCGCCGAAAAGCAACCCATACACATACTATATATATAGGTATTTCTTATTTTTCAAATGTCCCGGCTAAATTTTTAAAAATCCCGGGAATTTGGGTCAAATTTGAGATTTGTCCCGGGAACCCGAAATAAGAATCTGGCAACCCTAATACATACATACATCTGTATAACCCACATTCACCTATCGATGCTGCTGCTGCTCGGCACCTGTGGTTACGTATACGCCACCGCCATCATAAGTGGTTTCAACAACAACAACTCTTGTGCATATATCTTTCACGAAACATGTCAGCAATGCGTTTTCACAATTTGTAATTGAGCCACATATTTTCAGTTTATTACGTAGGTGGTGTTGTTAAATATATGTTGTTGTGTGATGTACAAACATAAATAAATATTTTCATTAGCCATGGATGTCGGTTTGTATTAGTCACACATTTTTGTCAGCAGTCAAAGAAAAAACGCTTTAACATTAAATAATTAAAATATGAGTAAAAGATACTCATTGACCGGCACATAGTACATGCATACACAATACTAGTTTTACACAAATTTATCCAAAAAATAACAACAAATGCGATGCACAAAACGGATAATAACAAGTAAGGAAGTCTAAGTTCGGGTGAAACCGAACATTACACACCCAGCTGTACACTTGAAATGCTGTTGTTGTTTGTTTTGTGTGACTAATAGTGTTACAAGACTGCGCAATACTACATATACATAGGGTTCTATTCTGAACTAATTTTTCTTCGAGTTATGACTCCCGAAACATAGAAAATTGCTTAGTCATAAAAGGGGCGGTGCCACGCCCTTTTTTTGAATTTGAAGTTTTCCTATTTATTGTTATAAATCCACTTGGGAAATGAAATACCATTGATATAAAGCTCTTTTTTGCAAAGATATAGCTTATTTTATTCGTCTACGACCCTTTTAAAAATCTTTTATATAAAAGTGGGCGTGGTCCTCAATCGATTTCGTTAATTTTTCTTCAAATCATTCCTTATAGTAAAGGCAACCTCTCTGCTGAATTTTGTTACGATTAATAATATTTATGATTAATAATATTGGTAAATTTGATTTCATCAAAAGTGGGCGGTGCCACGCCCATTTAAAATTTTTTATTTTTATTTTTATCAAGAGTCTCAATATCAGTCCACACCTTAAATTTCAACATTCTAGGTGTATTATTTACTAAATAATCAGGTTTTTTGTGTTTTCCAAAATGTTATATATATAAAAAGTGGACGTGGTTATCATCCGATTAAGCTCGTGTACCTAATTTGGTGAAGATATCTCAATGTTTACTCAAGTCATCGTGTTAACGGACAGACGGACATGGCTCAATCAAATTTTTTCGATACTGATGTTTTTGATATATGGAAGTCTATATCTATCTCGATTCTTTATACCTGTACAACCAACCGTTATCCAATCAAAGTTATAATACCCTGTGTACGAGTACAGCTGGGTATAAAAAATAAATCATCAACGCGTCTCGCCTTGTCGCATGTTTTAAAAAGGTGGGCAATGCAATTTGTTTTGTTTTTGACTGCAGTTTGAACTTGAGATGGAATAAAAATATCTGGGTCACATTAGATATATAAACTCAATACATTTAAATATACATTTATATGTATTTACATATGTGCGTGCGCATTTGTCCTCGAAACTCTAAATTGGAATAAGGTGAAAAAAATGCGAGTAAAAGGAAATAGAAACAACATTTTTTTTCTACATATAAAAAAAACAAACATTTATACTCAACTGTGAGTGTCTTTGAACAGCGCGGGCACAATATAATGCTTTGCAACGGTGAAATATGAAATATCTATTAGTTTTTATACTCAGTTGAGCATAGCTCACAGAGTATATTAACCTTGATTCGATAACGGTTGGTTGTACAGGTATAAAGGAATCGAGATAGATATAGACTTCCATATATCAAAATCATCAGTATCGAAAAAAAAATTTGATTGAGCCATGTCCGTCCGTCCGTCCGTCCGTCTGTCCGTTAACACGATAACTTGAGTAAATTTTGAGGTACCTTGATGAAATTTGGTATGTAGGTTCCTGGGCACTCATCTCAGATCGCTATTTAAAATGAACGAAATCGGACTATAACCACGCCCACTTTTTCGATATCGAAAATTTCGAAAAATCGAAAAGTGCGATAATTTTTTTTTTTTAAGTCAAATTTTAACAAAAACTTGAATATCTTTACAGTATATAAGTAAATTATGTCAACATTCAACTCCAGTAATGATATGATACAACAAAATAAAAATATAAAAGAAAATTTCAAAATGGGCGTGGCTCCGCCCTTTTTCATTTAATTTGTCTAGAATACTTTTAATGCCATAAGTCGAACAAACATTTACCAACCCTCTTGAAATTTGGTAGGGGCTTAGACTCTGGGACAATAACTTATTTATGTGAAAAAAGGCGAAATTGGTGGAGCCACGCCCAGTTTTTATACACAGTCGACCGTCTGGCCTTAGGCTCGGCCACTAACACGATAACTTGAGCAAAAATCGATATATCTTTACTAAACTTAGTTCACGTACTTATCTGAACTCGCTTTATCTTGGTATAAAAAATGGCCGAAATCCGACTATGACCACGCCCAATTTTTCGATATCGAAAATTACGAAAAATGAAAAAAATGCCATAATTCTATACCAAATATGAAAAAAGGGATGAAACATGGTAATTGGATTGGTTTATTGACGCAAAATATAACTTTAGAAAAAACTTTGCAAAAAGGGTGTGACACCTACCATATTAAGTAGAAGAAAATGAAAAAGTTCTGCAGGGCGAAATCAAAAGCCCTTGGAATTTTGGCAGGAATACTGTTCGTGGTATTACATATATAAATATATTAGCTGTACCCGACAGATGATGTTCTGGGTCACCCTGGTCCACATTTTGGTCGATATCTCGAAAACGCCTTCACATACATATATACTTAAGGGCCACTCCCTTTTAAAACCCTCATTAGTACCTTTAATTTGATACCCATATCGTAAAATCACTTTATAGAGTCACCCCTGGTCCACCTTTATGGCGTTATCTCGAAAAGGCGTACACCTATAGAACTAAGGCCCACTCCCTTTTGAAATACTCATTAACGGTTTTCATTTGATACCCATATCGTACAAACACATTCTAGTGTCACCCCTGGTCCACCTTTATGGCGATATCTAGAAAAGACGTCCACCTATAGAACTAAGGACCACTCCCTGTTAAAATACTCATTAACACCTTTCATTTGACACCCATATCGTACAAACGCATTCTGGAGTCACCCCTGGTTCACCTTTATGGCGATATCTCGAAAAGGCGTCAACCGTTAAAACTAAGGCCCACACCCTTTTAAATAATCATTAACCCATTTCATTTTATACCCATATCGTACAAACGCATTCTAGAGTCGTCCCTGGTCCACCTTTATGGCGATATCTCGAAAAGGCGTCTACCTATAGAACTAAGGATCCCTCCCTTTTAAAATACTCATTAACACCTTTCATTTGATACCCATATCGTACAAACACATTCTAGAGTCACGACTGGTCCACCTTTGTGGCGATATCCCGAAATAGCGTCCACCTATAGAATTATGGCGGTTAAACCCGAACTTAGCCTTCCTTACGTGTTATAAATCGTTTTACACCTTCAGGGTCCGATGTAAATTTCCATATGATTCGCTTCCAGATCTATACTTTTGCAATTTGATGTCATTATTTCGTGTTCAATTGTACCCTAGCTCCAAATTAAATCAAATTTTTTTCCAATGAAATTAAGCTTTTTCATATCACATGTAAATTTTTTTTACATCAAATGGGACTTTCTTTTAAATCAAATGAAACTTTGTTAAATACAACTTTTTTAAAATTAAGTGATTTTTTTTTTTAAATCGAATGAGCCTTTTAAAGAGAAAAGAATTTTTCGAATTGAATGAATTTTTTTCAAAATAAATAATTTTTTTAAATCAAGTGAAATTTTTTTCAAATTAAATACAATTTTTTTTTAAATTAAATAAAATTTTTTTCAAATTAAATGAATTTCTTTTTAATTAAATGAATTTTTTTTCAAATCATATGAAACTTATTAGAAATAAAATAAAACTTTTTTTAAATTGTATGAAACTTTTTTCAAATCAAATGAGACTTTTTTTAATTCAAATCAAACCTTTTATAGAGAAAAGGAACTTTTTTCAAATTTAATGAAATTTTTTGAAAATAAATAAAATTTTGTTCAAATTAAAAGAATTTTTTTAAAATCATATGAAATTTTTTTCAAGTTGAATGAAACTTTTTTGTGTTGATATTATTTTTTTTTAAATTGAATGACACTTTTTCAAATCAAAGATAAATGAAATTTTTTACAAATAAAATGACACTTTTTTGAAATTGAATGAAACTTTTTTTCAAATCAAATGAAACCTTTTAAAGAGAAAATAAACTTTTTTCAAATTGAATGAAATTTTTCAAATTAAATAAAATTTTTTCAAATGAAATGAAATTTTTTTCAAATCATATGAAATTTTTTACAAATAAAATGAAACCTTTTTCAAATTGAATAAAATTTTTTTCAAGTCATATGAAACTTTTTAAAAATAAGATGAAACTTTTTTCAAATTTAATGAAATTTTTTGAAAATAAATAAAATTTTGTTCAAATTAAAAGAAATTTTTTTAAAATCATATGACATTTTTTAAAAATAAAATTAAACTTTTTTCAAGTTGAATGAATCTCTTTTGTGTTGATATTATTTTTTTTAAATTGAATGACACTTTTTCAAATCAAAGATACATGAAATTTTTTACAAATAAAATGACACTTTTTTGAAATTGAAAGAACCTTTTTTTCAAACCAAACGAAACCTTTTAAAGAAAAAATAAACTTTTTTCAAATTGAATGAAATTTTTCAAATTAAATAAAATTTTTTCAAATTAAATGAAATTTTTTTCAAATCGTATGAAACTTTTTACAAATAAAATGAAACTTTTTTAAATTGAGTGAAACTTTTTTCAAATCAAATGAGACTTTTTTTATATGAGTTAACCGGGGATTTCCCGTATCGCTTTAATTGTATGAAAACATTTATTTCAAGCAATTTTTAATTTTATAATTTATTTAATAATTTGGGAAAAATTTAAACAACGTGACATCAGGACGGACAAGGCGACAGCTGTTTCGATTATACCTTGTAAATCTCTTCAAAGCCTTTTCTCCCGGGAGTGGGAGTCGAACCCGCACTCCTACGATAGTTGGTTGGTTGGTTGGTACGATGGTTATAAACGCATTCAGCTACGTCACACCTTAGTTGTTGTAAAGTTTTTCCCAATTGCGTTCTTTTCGCATATATTATCTGCCACACATCACAAAATTTGTATGTAGTTATGTGTTGAAGTTATGCCTGTTTGTAAGGCGGTTTTCAGAGAAACTTGGTATTTGTTGTTGTTTTTGTTCTATTTATAGAACTACAACGAATTAACCAAATGTTGCCTTCTTATATGAGTTAACCGGGGATTGCCCGTATCGCTTTAAATGTATGCGGTGTCTGGCAAGCGCTCCGATTGTATTTCTGCCATGAAAAGCTCTCAGTGAAAACTCATCTGCCTTGCAGATCCCGTTCGGAGTCGGCATAAAACATGTAGGTCCCGTCCGGCCAATTTGTAGGGAAAAATCAAGAGGAGCACGACGCAAATTGGAAGAGAAGCTCGGCCTTAGATCTCTTCGGAGGTTATCGCGCCTTACATTTATTTTTTTTTTTTATTTATTTAAAGCAATTTTTAATTTTATAATTTATTTAATAATTTAATACTTTTTTTAATTCAAATTAAACCCTTTAAAGAGAAAATAAGCTTTTTTAAAATTTAATGAAATTTTTTTAAATCATATGAAATTTTTTAAAAATAAGATGAAAGTTTTTTCAAGTTGAATGAAACTTTTTTCAAATTAAATAAAATTTTTTTAAATTGAATGACACTTTTTTCAAATCAAATATGCATATGAATTTTTTTACAAATAAAATGAAAGTTTTATGAAATTGAATGAAACTTTTCTTCAAATTAAATGACATTTTTAAATCAAATACAATTTTTTAAAGGGAAAAGAAACTTTTTTCAAATTGAATGAAATTTTTTTTAATTAAATAAATTGTTTTTTTCAAATTAAAAGAAATTCTTTTCAAATTGAATAAAATTTTTTTCAAATCAAATGAATTTTTTTCAAATCGAATAAAGCTTTTTTAAATCAAACGAAACTTTTTTCAAATCAAATAAAACTTTTTTTTAAATCAATTGAACTTTTTTTGAAATTAAGTGAAATAATTTTCAAATCATATCAAACTTTTTAAAAAATAAAATTAAACCTTTTTCAAGTTGCATGAAACTTTTTTTAAATTAAGTGATATTTTTTTCAAATCAAATTAAACTTTTTGCAAATATGTAAAATGAAAATTTTCCCAAATCAAATTACACTGTTTTTAAATCAAATGAAACCTTTTGAAATGAAATGAAACTTTTTAATTTGAATGAAATTTTTTCAAATCAAATGAGATTTTTTTAAATGATTTTTTTTAAAACGGTTTTATTTAGCTTGACTTGACTGGCTGGCCGGCACGAATTTTGTAATTGAAAGTTAAGTAACTTCCTGATAAGCTACAAGCTTTAAACTTGGAATATAGTTCAGAACCCTATGACAATGCAATAATAAGAAAAAAAAGCCCCGATAGGTGGCGCATGGATCGAGATATTTCAAACATCGTATTTGTGGTCCGATTTGTTTCATATTTGGAACACATAATACATAGATGAATAGAAAGCGACCTATGATATCCGATTTGGCTCATGTTTGGATCAAATATTACATACAGTCCGGTAGAAGTGACATCAAAATATTTTGGAGTTGGAGGAGGGACAAGCATATGTGGCGCGGAAGTCGAGTAAATTCTTTGGAAGGATTATGTATTGAAGACTTAGATTGTAACAAATTGTCAGGAAAGAGTCCTTGTAATAATGAGTCTCTAAATGAACTAAATAGAATGAGAAATAATAGGCTATTAAATAAAGACTAAAAACTTGAAAATAAAATAATTAAAAAAAAATGTTTAAGTTAAACGGTTTTATTGAAAACAATACTTACATGAAGTAATAATAATACTAAAAGCTTGAAAATAATTAGGTAAGTCCTAGGTACTAGTTATCACACTCCTCATCAATCTAGGGTCTTGATCAGACAATTAAATAAAAGCGTTGGGCGTGTCAAATTTCTATTGATAGTCATAAATAAGACCAACTGAACCTTAATCAGGTTATGCTACGCCTCACATTTTTAGAAATTTCACGCGGCCAACGCTTTTATTTAATTGTCTGATCAACGCCCTAGATTGATGAGGAGTGTGATGACTAGTGCCTAGGACCTACCTAATTATTTTCTAGCTTTTAGTATTGTTATTACTTCATGTAAGTATTGATTTGCACACAGAGTATATTAACTTTGATTGGATAACGGTTGGTTGTACAGGTATAAAGGCATCAAAATACATATAGATTTCCATATATCAAAATCATCATTATCGAAAAAAAAATTTGATTGAGCCTTGTCTGTCCGTCCGTCCGTTAACACGATAACTTAAGTAAATATTGAGATATCTTCACCAAATTGGGTACACGAGCTTATCTGAACCCAGAATAGGTTGGTATTGAAAATGAGAGAAATCGGATGATAACCGCGGCCACTTTTTACATATAGAATATTTTGGAAAACACAAAAACCCTGGTTATTTAGTAATAATACACCTAGAATGTTGAAATTTTACATGTGGACTGATATTGAGACTCTTGATAAAAATTACAAAATTAAAAAAAATGGGCGTGGCGCCGCCCGTTTTTTGACTAAGCAATTTTCTATGTTTCGGGAGCCATAACTCTAAGAAAAATTAACGGATCGTAATAAAATTGGGTACACAAATTTTCCTTATAGTAGAAAATATTTATAGTAAAAATGGACGGGATCGTTTAAAGACCACGGCAGCTTAGATCGTAGACTATAATAATAAGTTATAACTTAGCAAGAAATAGTTTTGAATCAATGTTATTCCACTTATCAAGTTTTATTGTAAGAGGAAATGAGGAGAAATTTTTTTTTAAACGGGCGGTGCCATGTGTTATGTAGAAAAGTAATTTATCTGAAGTGAAATGTACAATTAAGCTCACGCTGAGTATATAATGTTCGGTTACACCCGAACTTAGACACCTTTACTTGTTTTTCAAATCAAATAAAACTTAAAAAAAAATGTTTTTTTCAAATCAAATGAAACTTTTGTAAATCAAATAAAACCTTTTAAAACAAAAGAAATTTTTTCAGATAAAACTTTTTTCTAATCAAATGAAAATTTTTGAAACTTTTTAAATTTTACTTTTTAAAATTAAATGAAACCTTTTAAAACAAAAGAAATTTCTTTCAAATTAAATGAAACTTTTTAAAAAGAAATGATTTTTTTTTTCAAATCGAATACAACTTTTTTGAAATCAGTGAAACTTTTTTCAGTTCAAACTAGACTTTTTTTTAATTTGAAAACAGTTTCATTTGACTTTAAAAAATTTCATTTCATCTTGAAATACTATATTCAGTACCATTTTCTACTTTATTTTCCAAAACTCGAATTAGAAAAAAATTTTCTGACTAGCTTTTCAACAGTTCCATGGTTTGTGAAAATTATAAACAAAGTTCTGCAAAGTTGAAAAGTTTTAAAATCTGAAAAAAACAGTATTAAAAATAATTAAAAACTTGTTCTTTAATAGTTCTGGAGTGCTTGATTTAGAGAAAAAATATTCTGCAAAAACAAACCAAATACTGCAATTTGTTCAAAGTTCGAATGAATTAAACAATAAAAAAAAAAACATTCTGTCTAGCAGAAAAAAGTATTCACACTTATACCCAGCTGTGTACTTACATATTTGTATATATTAAAGAAACATGTAAATATATCATGAAAATTAAATGATATGAAAGTTGAAATATAATACTGTATCGAAAATTAGATGTTTCGACATGTTTAGCATTATCTAGTAAATAAATGCACAGCAATGGCAAAGCAAGTAACCACACATACATTCAGCAGCAAAGAGCGAAGAAGATAGAGAAACAGTCACACAAACCTGTAATCATTAGCTAAGAGCGAAGATGAAATTACACACTCATATACATGCACATAGCTAAATCACTAATTATTAGACATAGAAACGAGAAATATATATATAAGCAATTATTCGGGAGGGCCGTTTGTGAAAAGTCTAGATCCGAGCAGAAATAGGCGAACGAGGCAACTTAGAGTATAAAAGCAGCGCAAGCTGAGGAATAGGGAATCAGTTTGATTTTAAACGTTGTAAGTGGAGTACGCGAGTAATTTAATTGTGAAGTACTACTACCATAGTAGCGTTGTAAATAAAAATCATTTTGTTATACTAAAAACATGAGTTATTTATTCGACAGCTCAGCGATTCGAATGAGCATAGAACGATAGGTATTAAAGGTTTTGTGAAGAGCTTAACTAAAAGGAGCAGACCAAAACATACATATCTATAATGGTAATGTAGATACGTAAATAAATGCCAATATTGTGATTAGAATTGCTTCTGATATTGAGCTACCTTGCCATAAGAACGCTGCTGATATTTGTTTATTTGATAATCAAAAGTGAGAGGAATCGTAATGCATCGAACAAAAAAAAATAACGTGCAAAAATCTAATTCTCCCGCTAAAGATCCCCTCACACCCACAACAACTGCGCCTATAAGAGTTGAGAGGAAACAAGAACAACAGGCTGAACAACCTGCAGTGCGGAGAAATCCACCTCGGAAACTTACTTCCCCACCCAAGATGCCTAACTTGCCATCACTTGCTGCATTGGAAAGAATAGAGAGAAAACTTGAGCAGCAGACTGATGGGCTGACTGCGGTGGTTACGAAATTGGGGAAATTAGAAGAGAGGATAATGCATAGAATCAGTGAACTCTCTGCCGAAATTGCAAACATAAAATCAACAATTGCAGCAGTAGAGAAAAGGGTTGTGCTGACGTTCTCACTTTACGCAGCGAACTAGCAAACACCAAGGCGCAGCTCTGCGCCTTTGAAAGCAGTGCGGTTGACGAGTGTCTCTCAGATATTTTTACGAAGATTTGCAGAGTTGCTGAGCATAATCCTCCACCCACTTGAGATGTTTTTCGGCTGCGAAGCGTGAGGGGCAATGGACAAAGAAACAACAGTACTTGCCCTATTTTTGTTAAATTGTTCACAGCTAATGAAAGCAACCAACTACTAAAATCAGTAGCTCTGTTCTGCAAGTCGAAGAAGAGATCGCTAGCGCTCTCTGATTTTGAGTTACCGGGATACGGCTCTATTTATTTACACGAGAGTCTGCCTAAAGGCCAGCGTGAGGTGATGGCGGATGCATCAGAGCTTAGGCGAAAGAAGTTGTTAGTGTCAGCCTTCTCTATTCGTGGTAAAATATGTGTGAGACTCAAGAGTGGAGACGAAGCGAAGCACATCAGTAGCAGAGCAGAACTGAAGGCACTTATTGGCACCAAAGCACGAAAATAATCGTTTTGCTATGTATTAGTTCTAACTTGCCTTTGTTTACAATTTAAGTTGGAAACAGGTTTTTTCTCCCATATTATTTTCCATCTCCCGTATATTCTTTGTTTGCTTACTTTCTTGGGTACATGAGCTCAGCTTATTTTCCTAACTCTTTTCAAATCTCAAAAGTTTTCTTTCTACACTATGTTCTTCTTCTTCTTTCTTTTGTTTAATTGCAATCATATTTTATTTTTATTTTGTCCTTTTGTTTTTGTATTGCATTTATTTTGTGGTTTTTTCTTCATAAAGTCGGTGTGATGGATTTAAACCCCAGAAGGTCGTTGGCCTCCAGCATTAGTAATAACTATAATAATAACCATAAGACTTTAATTGATATTTTATGTCAGCAGTCTAATGGCCTGAATGTGGTACATTTTAATACGCGAAGTCTCAATAGTGAAAAGTTGGATTACGATAGGGATATTTTTGGAGGGGCAGGTGTTGATGTCATTTGTGTCTCAGAAACATGGTTTAATCCTGCAGTATCTGATATTCATTATGGCATCCCAAATTTCAATCTGATTAGGCATGATCGAACTCACAAAAAAGGTGGAGAAGTTGCAATTTATTTTAGGTCTACACTTGCTATCAGAACTTTAGCAGTATCAAATGACTGTGAAACTGAATTTCTTATTGCTGAAATTACAGATAATGTTACTAAAATACTAGTGTCATGTGTGTACAATCCTCATAGATGTTGTAGACTACGTATTTGATTGAATATGAGCGTTATGTTATTTGTGGTGATTTTAATGTCAATCTTCTTTTAAATGATTCCTATACAAAAAAATTACTGGATCATATGTCTACTGCTGGACTTACTGTGGTTAACACATTCGTCCCTACAAGATGTGCCAACAACTCGAGTCCTAGCCTCTTGGATCTAGTTATTTCATCTAGTCCTGACCATGTTATAAAGTTTGACCAAATGTTTTTTTATATGGGATCATGACTTAGTATTCTGCTCACTAGATGTGTCGTTTAACTGTCCACCTAATATTAGTACTTTTATATATCGTGACTTGAAGTCTGTAAACGTTAGTGATCTGTATGCTAGTGTCTCTAATGTCAACTGGACTGGATGTTGGTTCTTTGAGAGTGTTGATGAAAAACTTGAATTTTTGAATAACACCTTGGCTCAATTATTTAATGAACGCGTGCCTATTCGTTGTGTTAAGTCCATTAACACGTCTTGCCCTTGGTATAACAATAAAGTAAAGTCAGCTATTAAAATTCGGAATACATTATATGCCAGATAGAGAAGGACGGGTACTGCATGCGCTTGGTCGCAATATAAAAGCGACTGTGATTATTAGAAATGCGAAGCGACGTTACTGTGATGCCAAACTAAGCCCGTCTCTATCCACAAGAGAACTTTGGAATCCTGAAAAAGCTTAATGTGCATGGGAAGGTTGAGGCTGAGGGTAAAATAGCTCCAGATGTACTAAATGATTACTTTACTAGTGCTAGTAGAAGTATGCATAGGCCCCCCCTCTAACACTTGTGAATCATTTTAGTTCAAATGAGAAATTTCAATTCGAGGGAGTATCTGAGTGTGATGTTTTAAAATCACTCACCATGATTAAATGAAACGCCGTAGGTAATGGTGGGTTATCCCTGAAATTTGTTAAATTAGTGTGCCCTTTGTTCTGGACCTCTAACACATATTATAAATCACTGTTTTATCAATGCGCATTTTCCAACGGAATGGAAAAAAGGCTGTTATTATACAGTTCAAAAAAAGAATAATGCCACTAATCCTTGTGATTATAGACCAATAAGTATTCTACCAGCCTTTTCAAAAGTGTGTGAGTTCCTAATGGCAATGCAAATTTCTACGTTTATTAAGCGAAATAATTTGTTATCCTCATTACAATCAGGGTTTAAACCTAAGCACAGCTGTTCTACAGCTATGGTAAACATAATGGACGACATTAGGTTACAGTTCGATGATGGTCATCTTACGCTCCTTTGTCTCCTGGACTTTTCTAATGCGTTTGATCTGGTAAATCATGACCTCCTTTGCAAAAAGCTTAAATACTTTTTTGGATTTTCGGATAGCTCCCTTAAACTAATGACAAGCTACCTTACTGGAAGAACACAAAAGGTTGCCTGCAATGCTGAGCCTTCTATGTCTAGTATTGTTACCTCTGGTGTGCCCCAAGGATCTGTTCTTGGTCCCCTTTTGTTTAACATTTTTTGATCAACGATGTATTTTCTGTATGTCAGTATGTCAAAGCTCATGCTTACTCAGATGATATTCAACTGTATTTGTCCAGTCGCGTGGGTCTTGTTGAGGATTTGTGTTTTAAAATTAACAGTGATCTCTTGGCAAATTTCTCAATGGGCATCCGATAATTGTCGTTGTCTAAATGCCGCTAAGTCGTATGTATTGCCTATCAGTAATAGAGTAGTTCATGTGGAAGATATTCCAGAATTGTATATTTGTAATAGCGTCTTAATGTTTACTTAGAAGTTACGGAATTTGAGATTTGCAGTGAACTCCTCGCTAACTTGCTCAGACCATATAAATAAAATCGTTACTAATGTGTGTTGTTCTACGAAGATTAAGAATGTTAGCCTCATTTACGCCTCTAAATACCAGAAAAAAGTTAGCTGTTCAACTAATTTTGCCTCACTGTACGTACTCGGAGCTCGTATACAGCAAACTTGATTCTATTTCCTCTCACAAAATTGATGTTGCATTCAACAATGTAACACGATATGTTTATGGTATTAAAATATATGACCACATATCGGCTTGGAAGCCTAAATTTCTAGGATGCACCATTTCTGATTACCTGGCAGCAAGAAATTGTATATTCATTTACAAGCTTATCTTAATATAAAAAAATCACGTGTCACTATGTTTGTTCCCGATGGACTCATAAACTACTGAACCGATTTTGAATTTGTTTTGCACTCCGTGTATAGTTCGATCTAACTTGAAATATAGGATAGGTTATGTCTCAGTTTATAGTCGCAATATTATTTTATTGCAAATTTTTTTCTTTGTTTATACGTAATAATAAAATGTTACGTAAACGCACCGGAACTCACATTTTCAGGTGGTGCGGATATACTTCCGTGTAATTGGTTGGTGTTTAATTAAACAACGTGCTTATCAATAAAAAATATTATATATATTTATATTTATATTTATTTATTTTTATTTATTTATTTATTTATTACGACTCTAAGAGCCTAGTTCAAAACATAAAAATACGATTGCATTAATTAACATGTGTACTTAATCTAAATTTTTAAATTAAAGAAAAAATTTTAATTATGACACATGTATCACTAATGCATTTAAATCTCAACGACTATATCATTTAATCGGCCTAGATTTGGTGTAGTCATACAACCGGCTGTTAAATAAGTTTCTATCACAATTTTTTATATATTCAGGTAGTTCGTTGAAGTATTTCAACCCTTTGTAAAAAAGACTATTTTGTTCCGATTCTGTTTTATAATTTGGCAATTTAAAATTATTTCTCTGCCTTGTATTTATATCATGGACCTCGTAATTAAATGTAATACCTGTTCTGAGATACTCTGGAAAAATTCCGTGCTTTATATTATAAATAAATTTCATTGTGTTAAAGAATATTTGTTGTTTAACGCTTATCCAATTTAAACTTAGAAGCATGTCTTTTATCAAAACGTTATGATACTCCTACGTTTGCTTAAAATAAAGCGCATTGCTTTATTTTGCATTTTTTGCAACTTATCAATTTGCGAATCTTTCATAATAAAAAATATTGTTGAGCAATAAATAAATTAAGGCTCAACTATCGATCTATAAACCTTTACTTTGTAATAATTACTTAAGTTTTTACAAGTTCTTTGAATAAACCATAATTTTTTTGCTATTTTACTTACTGAATAGTCAACATGGGCATCAAATTTTAATTTGCAATCGATCTGAACACCCAAATATTTAATCGTATTTACTTTTTCTAATGCAATATTATTTATAGTAATAGTTTCAAAATTAGCAATGTTTTTTCTTGAAATAAGCATGTATTTAGTTTTTTCTATATTAATTTTAAGTATGTTTGTACACAGCCAGATATAAAGTGCGGTTAAGTCACTTTGTAACTTGATTCTTATATCATTTTCATTTTTGCCATTTATAGAAATTAGAGCATCATCAGCGAAAAGTTTTATGGAGCTGAATTTCAAAACAGAATTTATATCATTAATATAAATGTTGAATAAAATTGGTGCAAGAACGTATGATATCAAGTATAGCACATCACCAGGCCCGCAGAGAAGGTTTGGGGGGGATTAGCTCCGGGCCCGGGGTTTCTGAGGGGGCCCGCTAATTAGAGGTACTATGACATTTTTTTTAAATTCAGGAGAGTCTTTAGTTGTTCCATGTGCAACTTTTAAGCCGAATTTCAAAAGCAACGAAAATCTGCATTTCGTTTTAATATTATAGTGAAGTGTGAAAAATAAAAATCTATATATATAAAAAGAAAGGCTAACATGTGTGTTAGTTGGTCGCCGGTGTTTGAAGAGATGCGTCGGTCGATTTTGTTCAAACTTTCACACAAGTTGCGTAAACCTCACGCGGTGGTTACTACATAGGTTTGGTTGCGATCGACGTACAGGGTCTCGAGATATAGGCCGAAACGTGGACACGAGTACCCCTAGAATATGTTTATAGAATATGGATAACAAATGAAAGCTGTTGATGAGTGCTTTAGTAGAGGGTAATATATTATCCAGAGACGGACTGGGACTGGCGCTAGGACTAGGACTGGGACTGAGACTCGGAGTGGGACTGGGACTGGGACTGGATTATAATACATACCACCCTCTGGGACAGGCAATAAGGGATGCAGAAGAATGAGAAGAAATTGAGAGAAGAGAAAAGAGAGAAAGAGAAGGAGATTGAGAAAGAGATAGAATGAGATGAAGATGGAGATAGATGAAGCGAAAAAGACGGAGGGAGGTATGAATAAAAGAAAGGGAAAAAGTGAAGAGGGGAGGAGGGCAGAGCCAGACGGAAAAAGCTTATTAAAATGTATGCAGATAGGCCAAATTTAGGGCAGATCAACGTCTGCCCGTCTTCTAGTAGAATATAAAACTCCCGAATATCTTTATGAGAAACTGAAATTCGCAAGGTCTAAAAGGCATCATAACCTGATCGTTCCGAAATATACCTATTTCTGCTCATCAAGAGTTTTCTTCATTAATGCTGTGAGGCTGTGGAATTCTATTCCAGAACATGTCAAAGCTCCTATGAGTAGGTGTAATCACGAAAGGATAATTCACAATTATTTTAGTGGAGTGAGTATGATTGCAATCTAACTGGTTAATGTTCCTAAGTGTCTGTTCCATCCTATACTGTTTCTAAATCCTATATATGCTATATATTTATACTTTTAAACTTGAAATTAAAACTAAATTTTATCTGAAACATACATAAATTTTGATCTTAAAAGACTGAAGTCTTACATATACAACCTCATACTCAAAATAAAAAAAAATATATAAAAATATACCGTGTACCAGACCTGTAAAGAAAAAGTACCAGTACAAGTACAAGTATCAGTACCTCAGTACTTCGAAAAATTAGTATAAGCATAAGTATCGAGGTACTTGTACTTGAACTGCTGAAGTAAAAGTAAAGTACTTGTAAGTACTTTCGAAGTACTTTGATAAGAATTGAACGGGTTTGAAGAAGGCAATCAATCACGGACTTTGCGCTTGAAAGCTAGTACTAACGAAATGATGAGCAACAACAATACTAAAATAAAAAACCAAACACAGGAGAATGAAATGGCTTTCAATCCATTTGTAGGAAGGAAGCTAGCTCGCTCTCCAGAAGGGCGTGGCCCATCGGCTGGGGGCCTTAACATTTCGTCGCAAGTGGTAACGAAACCCAAAGGAGCGGAGGCCGAAAGCAAGCAAGGAGCGTTGTCGCCGGGTGCTACACCGAAGCTTTGCAAAAAGAACTCCGACAGCAAGGCTCAAACGGGCACACCATTATTAAGTCAGCTAATTAAGCAGGCGTCAGCTGCGTTAAATCAGCAAAACCCCCCTGGAGAAAAAAAGATGACCCAGCTAGGCAAGGCGATTGAGGACTTGATGCAGTTCTTCATAGGGCGTAATAATATACACGCGGAAATCAAGCGCTTGGCCTCCGTAATAAAAGTGGTGTACATCGAGTCGGCCCTAGAGGTAAAGAATTTAGAACATAAATTGCGTGCAAGCGAATGCGCCAAGGATAGAAGTCCATCACCCCCAGGAAAGCGACCGAGGAATAATTCGTACTCGACCAAGGAGAACAACGTGGTAAAACCCACTACTACTCTAAAAGATGTCTTACCAGGGCACGTGGGTGGTCACAAACGACGGCAAGAAACGCAAGAGAAGACGGAGCGGAAAGAGGAAACTGCAGCCCAAAAGACGGGAGAGTGGCAGTTAGCCAAAAAGAAGAGCAAGAAAAAATCACTTAAGGCTAGGCCGGATGCAATCATCATTTCCAAGGCGGGGGATGCGACGTACGCCGACATATTGCGTAAAGTGAGAAGATGCGACGAATTAAAATCCCTGGGTGATGACGTCAAAACGATTAGAAGAACGGCGAAAGGAGAGCTGTTACTAGAGCTGAAAAAATCGCAAGATGGGAAAACAAGCGCGTACCAAGCAGAAATTGAAGCCGTACTAAAGGACTCGGCTGAAGTTATAACAAAGTCCCAAATGGTCACGCTACAGTTCAGAGATCTCGATGAGATTACTACGCCCGAGGAGATTTGCAACGCCCTCCACCAGCAATGCAACATCAAACTTCCAGATGTGGCTGCCATAAAAAGCATACGCACAGGGTACAGTGGCACGAAGTCGGCACTTATAAGCCTTACAGCGGATGATGCCAAGGCGGTTCTTAATACGCAAAGAATCCGGGTAGGATGGGTTTCCTGCCGAATTAGAGAGCTCAAGCAAGAAAAACGCTGTTATAGGTGCTGGGGCTACGGGCATATAGCTCAGAAATGTAAGGAGATTGTTGATAGGTCTAGTCTATGCAGGAAATGCGGCCAGGAAGGTCATAAGGCTGCAAGTTGCGAAAATGCACCGAAATGCGCGCTATGTGGGGGACAACATTCAGCAGGCAGTTTTAAATGCCCACAACGAGAGGGCAGCAAAATGACTGTCTCATGAGGGTATTGCAGCTCAATTTAAACCATTGCGAGGCAGCCCAAGAGCTATTATCCCAAACAGTCTATGAAGGAGGATATGACATAGTGGTACTCTCTGAACAATACAAAAATCGCCAGGAGCAGGGTTGGCTCTCAGATTCAGCAGGGAAAGCCTCAATTTGGGCACCAGGGAAATTTTTCCCACAGGAAATTATGACGCCAACGGTAGCAGGATTCACGTGGGCAAAAATCAACGGTATATACGTCTTCAGTTGCTATGCCCCTCCGAGCATGACCATCGCCGAGTTCGAAGACATGATATACGGGATCACCATTGAAGCACGAGGTAAACACCCGCTTTTAGTGTGTGGAGACTTCAATGCATGGTCATCTGTGTGGGGAAGTAGACGAACCAACGAAAGAGGGAGAATTCTTCTCGAAAGTCTTACTTCTTTGAGGCTAGAACTCCTAAATGAACCAGGGATATATACCTTCGATACAGGTACCAGACGATCCATTATAGATCTCACCTTCGCTAGCAGCGAAATAGCAAGACGAGCAAAATGGTCCATAAGCAACGTCTACACACACAGCGACCATAAAGCTATTAGCGTAGAGCTGCTCGAAACTCCACGAACGGTAGCAGCAAGACATCGACAAAGTAGGAAATGGAAACAGCACCTTTTCGACCCACAAATATTTGACATTATCTGGAAGGACGCCATAGTACGAGAATCGCATGCGGAAGACCAGTCGGTTCAAATCACTAAGTTGCTATGTATGGCATGTGATGCTGCCATGCCCAGAAGTCGCGGAAAAGCACAGCGCACTCCGGTATATTGGTGGAATGACGAAATTGCGGAAGAGCGTAGAAAATGCCACAAAGCACGAAGAATAGCGCAGAGGGCACGCTCATCACCACGATATGCAGAGCTACACAGCACCTATGTCGCACAAAGAAAGGCACTTAAAAATGCCATAAAAAAGAGCAAGAAGTTATGCTTTAGGGAACTGCTGGATAATGTCGACCTAGATCCTTGGGGATCAGCCTACAGAACTGTGATGGCCAAAGTTAAAGGACCGATATCACAGCAACCTACGTGCCCGATACTGATGAATATTATTGTTGAAACACTTTTCCCGGCACAAGATCGCTGGACTTATCCAAGCGAGGATCTAGAAAGTAGGGAAATTCCGCAAATTACAGAGCAAGAGGTGCTGGACGCTGCAAAAAGAGTTGCTGATAACAAATCCCCAGGACCCGACGAAGTACCAAACATAGCCCTTAAAGCCGCGATTACAACTAGGGCTACATTATTTACTGATCTTTTTAATGCCTGTATGCAAGAAGGCGTGTTCCCTCGCCCGTGGAAACGACAAAGACTTGTCCTATTGCTGAAACGTGGTAAACAGCCGGACCAACCATCCTCATATAGGCCACTTTGTATGCTGGATTCCCTAGGGAAGATTTTCGAGCGTATAATTAGTGAGCGCCTACAGCTGACTCTAGAAAGACCAGGTGGCTTATCGAATAGTCAATATGGATTTCGCAAATCAAGATCCACCGTAGATGCAATACAAACAGTCATCAATATAGCTAGAGAAGCTATCTCTGGAGGCCAAAATAAAAGGAAGTTCTGTGCACTGATTATGTTGGACATCAAGAATGCTTTTAACACTGCGAACTGGATGCAGATAATGGCAGCGCTGCAAAGCTTCGGCACTCCAGCTTACTTACGCAGAATTATAGGTAGCTATCTTAAAGACAGAGTACTTCTTTTTGACACGGATCAAGGAGCTAAAGAGTACAAAATCACAGGAGGCGTCCCACAGGGATCTGTTCTCGGTCCAACGCTTTAGAATGTAATGTATGACGGGGTGCTAAAGATTGATCTACCAGAAAACACGCAAATTGTGGGATATGCTGATGATATTGCAGTGGTAGTAGTGGCCAAGAAACTGGACCTGCTTCAAGCATTATGTAATGACGCCGTAGCAAGAATAAAGGAATGGCTGACCAATACAGGACTGGAGTTGGCTAGCCAAAAGACGGAAGTGTTATTAGTAAGCTCCAAACGGTCGGCGAACGAGTTAGTCTTAACTGTCGGGGATCATCAAATCACCTCAAAGGATTCCTTAAAATACTTAGGAGTGCACATTGACTCTAAGTTAACTTTCAAAGAGCACTTCAGAGCGGTGGGGGAGAAAATTACCAAAGTTAATGGATCACTTATGCGAATAATGCCTAACATTGGTGGTCCGAGCGAAGCTATACGTCAGCTATTGTCCACAGTAACCAGCTCAATAATACTATACGCAGCACCAGTGTGGTATGGATCTAAACAGACCCATCAAAAATATATATTAGCAGCGTACCGACTTGCTTCTTTAAGAATAGCAAGTGCTTATCGGACGGTGTCCGACGACGCGATCCTGGTTCTAACCCGGAAAATCCCAGTGGACTTACTGGCAAGCGAAATGGCCGATCTGTATAACACTAATATCGAGCGACCATCTGAAGAAGACAAGAAAAGAGCAAGGACACAAACAATAGCTAAGTGGCAAGAACGGTGGGAGGCCTCGAGTAAAGGGCGTTGGACTTTCACACTAGTTTGGAACGTAGCTCAATGGAATGAGCGGAAGCACGGCGAACTGAACTACCATCTCACGCAGATAATGAGTGGACATGGCGGTTTCAAAGAGTATTTATGGAAGCGTAGGATAGAGGAAGATCCTCATTGCCCAATGTGTACCACAGAGTTAGAAAACGCAGAACACGTCATGTTATACTGCCCCCGTTTCCACGAAGAAAGACTCACCTTGCATGGAGTCTTTGTGGAGGAACCTACCACGAGAAATTTAGTTTCACATATGTGCAGCAGGAAAGAATGCTGGACTGCAGTGAGCAAAATGGCATTTATAGTAATGACACGCCTGATGGATGCTGATAGGGAGCGCAGAGAAATGCGCATGCGAAGCAGTGGCGATTAAATGGACACTCAGAGCAAATAGCGGGAACCTGGACGCAGGGACAACAGTAGGCTCTTAAAAAATGAGAAATATGGAACGCCACCCTGAAGTAATGCGAAAGTGGTGCCGGGGTGGGCGACGGTTCCAGAACGGGGCTGTTTTTTAGTCTACGGACACACGGTTGCTGCGACGGCAGCAATTATTGTGCATTAGGCATTTTTCAGCCTCCCCGCAAAAAAAAAAAAAAAAAGTACTAATGAAGGCAAACACAAAACTACTTTAATATTGTTAGCTGTTGTACAATTTATACTTATTTGATATGTTGTTTTACTTCTTGTTGCTTTCTAATATAAATTTTACTTATATTTTGATTTTCCATTTATGAATCAAACTGACATATTTTATCAGAAAAAGTACTTTCGTGTACTTGCAAGTATTTTTAAGTGTATCTACTTGTACTTTCGGATTCGAAGAACAACTACAGTAGTACTAATACTTTGTACTTAGATTTGAATTTGTACTTATTTGGTACTAGTACAAGTATGTACTCAGTACTTTACAGGTCTGCCGTGTATAACATTTTTGGAAGCTTTAATTTTTGGTCAAGTTCTTGCGTTCACGCACCGACGAAAAAAAAACATCGGATTTCGTTAAGATTGGCAGATTTTTTTTTTATGTATGGCAATATTACTTTAAAAAAGGGTGGGCCCATGCCTATTTTCAAAAATATTTAAATTGTCATACTTTGGTATACCATACCACAACTTGGGTGGAATATTAGTATAATTTAGTTATATACCGCAGACATATTGGATTTGTTGTCATCATTAGTCTATGAGGAAATTTCTTTTTAAAGTGGGCGTGGTCGCCAAACCGATTTTTGCTAACTTTTATACATTTTTTATAACTAAAATAGCAAAGATAACCTCCTTGCAAAATTTTAAAATGATATCTTCAAAAGATTTTGATTGACGGCATGCACAATTTTTTTAATTTTCTTCTTCTAAATATGGGCGGTGGAATGCCCATTTTCCAAAATTTTAGTTTCTATTCCTCGTCATAAAGTCAATTCACCTATTAATTTTCACTTTATCGGTCTTTGGTAATGTAATATCGAATTTTTTCCATTTTTCGATATCGAAAGTGTGGGCGTCGTTATAATTTGCTCATTTTCAATAATCCTAACTTTTCAAGCTGTTGAATTTTCACGTGTTAATAAGAAATTACTTGTTTTATAAGGAGGGAAATTATAGCCGTGAAGATTGATAGTCAATAGATCAATAACCTTACACAGCAATTCATCAAGAAGTGTCCTGGAGAGACTTCGCCCAGGCCTGACCATGCATTAAAATTGGGATCTCGAACATAAAACAAAGGAGAGAAGGTAACTCAAAGGCCGATGAGTTGACCAAGGAGGGTGCAGCACTCGATGAAACGCCGGTTGACGTCCCAATCCGTTTGGGAGATATGAAAAGGAGACAAGAAATGCATATGTTGCATCAAGCAACAAAGGCGTGAACAGAAGCGCGACGTTACACTCACAATGTCGCTCATATCTCTAAAGAGAGGAAACTTAAGGTCCACGTTGGGCATTGTAGTAGCTGGACACACATGCTTATAAGTTAGCTGCAGGAAGAAACGTTTGAGCACGTTTTGTGTTCGTATCCTACGCTCGCGTGGTTAAGGCTCCAGCTACTAGGGACGGCAGAATTGCCAAACTTCGGAGCAGCAATTAAGCTAGGTCTAAGAATACTTGTAGTATTTTCCAAGATGATGGAGTTATTGGAGGTTTTCGTTTGGTCGTCAAACAAATTCTGGTAATACTATGGACACATTAAGTTTATGTGCGGTCTTTGTTAACCGGCCTGTTCAACCTAACCTAACCCAATCTATAAGGGCCGATGTTTTTAAGAACCAAATCTTGAGCACTATAGAATTCTACACATATGGCCGAAGAAGGCATTTTGATCAACAAACTAAAAGTAACCTAGGCGAGTTGGATAAAAAATAAAAGTTAGAAAAATGTATCTAAGCTTGCCATCTTTCAGAATAACACCATGGTTACGTTGTTACAAAATTGCTGTTTTAATTCACATTTATTATTATTCATAGCACTATAAACAAATTGCAAAGCTGGCTTTGTAACCTTATTAAATTCAAAATGAAGCCATCGCTAGGTCATAAACAGATTGAAGATGACTATAAAAATAATTTAGCATAGAACTTTAATCTAGCATTAGTGCAATATCAAACACACTACATACATAAATATATACACTAGGCTGGGTCGATTTATTAACCGATATCCCGCCATCGATTTTTCGATAGGATTTGTGCTCAGAAAAAAAGTTCCACTACGCATACCCAAAAAAATAATTTTAGAGCCTGCGAAATTTTTTTTTTTTTGGTTTTTGATTTTTAAGGTTTTTTTCATGACCTATTAAAAAGATTTTCATGTATACCCTGTTCGCTAAAAACGTTGGCGACAACGGTTTTTTTATATTTTTTTTTTCAAAAACCTGTTATCGACAACGTTTTTAGCGGACGTTTTTGAATCGGACAGGGTATACATATGAAAATAGTTTTTAGTAGGTCATGAAAAAACCTCAAAAAAAAAGAACAAAAAAATTAAAAAATGGCTCGAAAATTATTTTTTTGGGTATACGTAGTGGAACTTTTTTTTCCTGAGCCTGAGTCCATACAAATCGACCCAGGTTAATATACACACATACATAGCTGAAAGAAAAATAAAAGTTATTATACACCATGAAAACTACTTAAATTAACAATAATCCTCGGTAAAGAACTTTGAACGATGCAAAACAATAATAAAGTAGAAAAATAATAACAAAACAAGTAAGGAAGGCTAAGTTCGGGTGTAACCGAACATTACATACTCAGTTGAGAGCTGTGGAGACAAAGTAAGGGAAAATCACCATGTTGTAAAAAGAACCTAGGGTAACCCTGGAATGTGTTTGTATGACATGTGTCTCAAATGGAAGGTATTAAAGAGTAATTTAGAAGGGAGTGGGCCATAGTTCTATAGGTGGACGCCGTTTAGGGATATCGTTATAAAAGTGGACCAGGCCTGACTCTAGAATTTGTTTGTACGACATGGGTATCAAATGAAATGTGTTAATGAAAATTTTAAAAGGGAGTGGGCCTAAGTTCTATAGGTGGACGCCTTTTCGAGATATCGCCATAAAGGTGGACCAGGGGTGACTCTATAATTTGTTTGTACTATATGGGTATCAAACGAAAGGTGTTAATAAGTGTTTTAAAAGGTAGTGGGCCTTCGTTCTATAGGTGGACGCCTTTTCGGAATATCGTTATAAAAGTGGACCAGGGGTGACTCTAGAATGCGTTTGTATAATATGGGTATCAAATGAAAGGTGTTAATGAGTATTTTAAAAGGGCGTGGGCCTTAGTTCTATAGGTGGACGCCTTTTCGAGATATCGCCATAAAGGTGGACCAGGGGTGACTCTAGAATTTGTTTGTACGATATAGTATCAAATGAAAGGTGTTAATGAGTATTTTAAGAGGGCGTGGGCCTTAGTTCTATATGTGGACGCTTTTTCGAGATATCGCCATAAAGGTGGACCAGGGGTGACTCTAGAATTTGTTTGTACGATATGAGTATCAAATGAAAGGTGTTAATGAGTATTTTAAGAGGGCGTGGGCCTTAGTTCTATATGTGGACACCTTTTCGAGATATCGCCATAAAGGTGGACCAGGGGTGACTCTAGAATTTGTTTGTACTATATGGGTATCAAACGAAAGGTGTTAATAAGTGTTTTAAAAGAGAGTGGGCCTTAGTTATATAGGTGGACGCCTTTTCGGAATATCGTTATAAAAGTGGACCAGGGGTGACTCTAGAATTTGTTTGTACGATATGGGTATTAAATGAAAGGTGTTAATGAGTATTTTAAAAGGGCGTGCGCCTTAGTTCTATAGGTGGACGCCTTTTCGAAATATCGCCATAAAGGTGGACCAGGGGTGACTCTAGAATTTGTTTGTACGATATGGGTATCAAATGAAAGGTGTTAATGAGTATTTTAAAAAGGAGTGGGCCTTAGTTCTATATGTGGACGCCTTTTCGAGATATCGCCATAAACGTGGACCAGGGGTGACTCTAGAATTTGTTTGTACTATATGGGTATCAAATGAAAGGTGTTAATGAGTATTTTAAAAAGGCGTGGGCCTTAGTTCTATAGGTGGCCTTTTCGAGATATCGCCATAAACGTGGACCAGGGGTGGCTCTAGAATTTGTTTGTACGATATGGGTATCAAATGAAAGGTGTTAATGAGTATTTTAAAAGGGCGTGGGCCTTAGTTCTTAAGGTGGACGCCTTTTCGAAATATCGCCATAAAGGTGGACCAGGGGCGACTCTAGAATTTGTTTGTACGATATGGGTATCAAATGAAAGGTGTTAATGAGTATTTTAAAAAGGAGTGTGCCTTAGTTCTATATGTGGACGCCTTTTCGAGATATCGCCATAAACGTGGACCAGGGGTGACTCTAGAATGTGTTTGTACGATATGGGTATCAAATTAAAGGTATTAATGAGGGGTTTAAAAGGGAGTGGCCCTTAGTTGTATATGTGAAGGCGTTTTCGAGATATCGACCAAAATGTGGACCAGGGTGATCCAGAACATCATCTGTCGGGTACCGCTAATTTATTTATATATGTAATACCACGAACAGTATTCCTTCCAAGATTCCAAGGGCTTTTGATTTCGCCCTGCAAAACTTTTTCATTTTCTTCTACTTAGTATGGTAGGTGTCACACCCATTTTACCAAGTTTTTTTCTAAAGTTATATTTTGCGTCAATAGGCCAATACAATTACCATGTTTAATCCCTTTTTTCGTATTTGGTATATAATTATGGCATTTTTTTCATTTTTCGTAATTTTCGATATCGAAAAAGTGGGCGTGGTCATAGTCGAATTTCGGCCATTTTTTACACCAATACAAAGTGAGTTCAGATAAGTACGTCAACTGAGTTTAGTAAAGATATATCGATTTTTGCTCAAGTTATCGTGTTAACGGCCGAGCGGAAGGAAAGACGGTCGACTGTGTATAAAAACTGGGCGTGGCTTCAACCGGTTTCGCCCTTTTTCACAGAAAACAGTTATCGTCCTAGAATCTAAGCCTCTACCAAATTTCACAAGGATTGGTAAATTTTTGTTCGACTTATGGCATTAAAAGAATCCTAAACAAATTAAATGAAAAAGGGCGGAGCCACGCCCATTTTGAAATTTTCTTTTATTTTTGTATATTGTTGCACCATATCATTACTGGAGTTGAATGTTGACATAATTTACTTATATACTGTAAAGATATTAACTTTTCTTTTAAAATTTTAATTAAAACAAACAAATTTTTTAAAAGTGGGCGTGGTCGTTCTCCAATTTTGCTAATTTTTATTAAACAGGCATATAGTAATAAGTGTAACGTTCCTGCCAAATTTCATCATGATATCTTCAACGACTGCCAAATTACAGCTTGCAAAACTTCTAAATTACCTTCTTTTAAAAGTGGGCCGTGCCACGCCCATTGTCCAAAATTTTACTAGTTTTCTATTCTGCGTCATAAGTTCAACGCACCTACCAAGTTTCATCGCTTTATCCGTATTTGGTAAGGAATTATCGCACTTTTTCGATTTTTCGAAATTTTCGATATCGAAAAAGTGGGCGTGGTTATAGTCCGATATCGTTCATTTTAAATAGCGATCTGAGATGAGTGCCCAGGAACCTACAAACCAAATTTTATCAAGATGCCTCAAAATTTACTCAAGTTATCGTGTTAACGGACAGATGGACGGACGGACGGACGGACATGGCTCAATCAAATTTTTTTTCGATGCTGATGATTTTGATATATGGAAGTCTATATCTATCTCGATTCCTTTATACCTGTACAACCAACCGTTATTCAATCAAAGTTAATATACTCTGTGAGCTCTGCTCAACTGAGTATAAAAATTGTGATTGGTAAATATGAATTGCGAAAAAATCATATCGATTATTACAAAATGTAATAGAAGCAGAGCAATTATTGCACAAAATGATGAGAACAGCATCATTCGGCATCGACAATGTAGGCAGAAAGAAGCAATTTCAACAATAATGAAGTTTGATCGCAAAGCACAAAGTGCATAAACTGAGGATAAGGTAAAACGAAAAAAGATTACATGCAAAATTAAGGAAAATTTAAAAACCAATTACAACGAAATGATGTAAAATAATGCATAAAACGTAAACTCTTCCATAATATTGAAGTTATGTATGTATGTATGTATATATGTATCAGCTTTATATATTAGCCATATGATGTGCGAAACTGTACTCAAAAGTTTATACATATAATTTTTTTTATAGTATTTTTGTATATAATTGTGTATGTATGTGTATCTTTACATTATATATTTATATAATATACAACACTAAATATATTAAATATATATTTTTTTAACTACACGTAAATGTATATATGTATTAAATAATACAACTTTTTGTTGATAATATACAAAATAAAGTGAGAACTGCGCCAACCGTACGGCTGACATTTGTCATCCAACTTGCCAACAAAAACTCAATGATGACCCAATAACCTAATTTCCAACAAAATGCTATAAGCAACAGCTGCTCGTATGAATTGGGGGTATTGCCGTCTTGTTAATGTAGGTGCCGACATTCAAATGCATTTTTACACCAACATATGTAAATATGTATACGCTAAACATGTATGTGTGCAACACCCCAATGTGGGGCTATCGCCTGCCGGCAGTTTGACTGCGACAAATACAGTATCATTGCCGCAATTCTATTGTGCTGCCAGTGTCGTCATTGCCGCCACCAACACGAGATACGAATATGGGTGTGACCGTGTTATAGATGCATACTTGGTTGTATGTACGTTTCTACATCAAGCTATCCCAGCAATAAATTTCATTATTTTTCAGCTATTTAAACACTACCCTACTAGCGGAGATCTGTCTCATTAAAAGACTTTACTAGTTCTATTTCTGTCCTTTCGAAATGCTCTAAAATGACACACATAATATTGTCATGTCCTACGAAATGGCAGTTGTCTCCTTTGCAGACCTTTTGAGCGCGTTCTTAGCTGGTTCAGTCGTAGGTTGTTCGAATAGTCTCTACATAGCTCAGACTTAAGAGCTGTTGGTAAAAGTGTGCAATGCTCCTTTTGATTGACGATCCATCCAATTTAAATTATCTGGCTCCTTATTCTCTATTTCCCTTTATATTTATCTTTCCATTTTTATTTTCATTTCATATATTTTTATTTTTCTTTCGCTATCCTTCATCCTCTTCCTCTCCCTCTTCCCCTCAATCACGCCTTCCCTTCCCCACTACATTTTATACCCATAGTGCAATGCACACCATGAGAAATATTTCTTAAGTACAAGATTTACAATCATTGGTACGAAGCAATTGCCTATCAATAAGAGCATTAGCAGCAAAGATCAGCTAGAAAAATATGTTGTGTACTAAAACATTTTCAAGGGGATGCCAGCGCAATTGATAGCTTCTCCAACCCAATTGTTAATCTCACCTACCGGTGGTGAATCCTGTTTCTTAAGCAGCCGAGACTCTGGCGACCCAATATGGTGGGGAGTGGGATGGCCTAGAAGGTTCAATGTGCTCATATTAAATCGTTCCCCAGATGGTCGGGCTTATACCAAGGAGAAAAGTCTTAATCGCTACAGCAATTGTAAAAACAAAAAATATAAATTCTTATAAAATCCAATTTCATCTTTTTATTTCAATCCTAAAACTGCATTCAAGATGCGAGCCAATCGATATGGAAACCAGAACTTTGGTTAAGAGTTATCATCCTTTGTACCCGGCCATGGATCAGGGCCTGTTAGCAGCCTAAGACCGATTTTTTGAGAGCATTTGTGCCAAACTTATGGCTGGGAGGACACTACATGAGTGTTTAAAAATCGAATCACAACGGTGGTAGACTGGCTGATACTTTGACGACTACGATCTTTGAATAAGATTGATCGTTGGGCTGGTGGTCACGTTATTCTTCTAACTCATAAAGTGCTGAAATGGCTGGTGAGGCTAGTATCGTGGCTGTCCATGTCCCGTTAAAACCCTGGCAGGCCTTATGGTACGTTCTGGGCTCGCCATCACTAAGTTGATGGCGTAGGTGCAGTTAGGGGTTCTCCCGGTTTGATGCCCGGTCTGGTCTTGTACGCATATTTCATAAAGGCTTGCGTTAACCCTTTCATGGCCTGCCTACTTGCATAAATAACCATGGGACCGTTAACTGGCGATTACACCTGCCCTGAGTAGGGACTTGTTTAGAATGTACATTTTTGCAAACAACATCAACAAAAAATTCCAGAAGGACGATAACAACGGCGACAACGACAACAATAACATCGGGCATTCCAACCCATGGCGCCACCGTAAAAAACTACGGACGAGGTGGCAAAAGCGGATGCGACTACCTGTAGCTAACATGGGTCGAAATTTACGCTGCTGGCGGGTTACAGCAAAAGGAGACTGAGCGTAGGGACGAGAGCAGGGGTGGAAAGCAGCTTCATAGATCCACCGCGTGAGGGTCCCCGGAATGAGGGCTTTCTTGCAGCGACGGAGAGGCGTCGAAATCCACGGGAGACTCTTAAAAAGAAGACTCGCTGCTATCAGCGGCTGGCTGCGAAGATACTGGAGCGCTACGTCATACAGAATGCATCTAAGTTATTTGAGAAAAATTTTCGTGCGCTGGAGCTGGACTGGATCGTTTTACCAGCGTTATGGCTTGATGCCTGCAGCGAAATGATTGATGCTGAGGGACAGAAAGAGGCAAAGGTCTCGCGTGGGACAAGATACCCTGACAAGTTGGGAAGAAGCAACACGCATTTAGAGGTGTGCCAAGTCCGTCAGTCTGGGTTCTTGGAAGGTGGTAGACCATTTCAAGGGAACAATGGCTGTGGGTGACATACGCGGTTTATATAAAGGCCACGATGTATTAATTTTTGATGCTGCTTTGCCTGGGACTTAAATCCAGGAACTTCGGTGTGGTAGGCAGAGATGGCTACCACCACACCACTGTTAACCATGTTAAATTCCATACAATTTAATAACTTTTCATGACAAAATACTTATACTATCCAACCCAGTTATCAATAAATTTAAACTCAAGACCATGGGTGTCCAAAAATTGAAAAATGGTTGCCCTTTCGCTCACGCAATGAGAGCACAATTGTACTATGGAGTGCAGTCCCCTGCACAAGACCAAACACTAGTATTTTCACTAAGTTCTAGTTGAGAAACCAGTACGCTTTTATTGGCAAGTACGGAATGAGTTATTTATCCACAAATGTAGGTTGCATCATTCACCAATCAGGCAGATAGTCAAGTAGTCACTACGTCAATCTAAATGCCAGATACCATGTATTGGCGCTAAGCAGTCGCATCGCACACCAGTGTTGTCGATTGCAGCAATACCATTTGTATGTACGAGTAGGCGATGCACCGGCCGGCCGGCAATTGTAGCAACTTTTGGAACTGTCTGACGACTTAATGGCTTGCCATTGCGTTAAATATGTGGTTCAGTATTTGTTCGGAGTGTGTGCCAACCTTGCAATAGATTTTTCGCATTATTTTATATTGTTGTTGTTGTTTATTTGGCGATATTTATTTTTGCACAGCATAGTTTATAGATTTTCGTTTCCACTTGACTGCCAGAAAATCACATTCAAGTCGTTAAGCTAATTTTAAGTGCAAGTCAACATTGATTAATGCGGTTTTGTAAACTTAGTAAGTAAGCAATCTGAATGTAGGTTAGGTTAGGTTGAACTGGCCGGTCCATGAGGACCTCACATAGACTGAATAAGTCAGTAGTGTTACCAGAAGTTTGTTTTAACGACCAAACTGAAAAACCCTATCAAAAACCAGGACCTGTGTTATAAAAGAACTCCGTCCTCTTGGCAAACACTAGAAGGTTCCTAGGAGTTAAGCCACTTGCTGCTTCTAGATCTGACAGCTGTATCACTCCTAATAGCTAGAGTCTTAGCCTGGCAAGCGCAAGGCAAGAGCACAGAACGTGCCCGATCGTTTCCTCCTCCAGCCCGCACTTCCTACATCTGCTATCACTGACCAAGCCTAATTTAAAGGCATGTGACGCCAGAAGGCAGTGTCCAGTCAGAATACCCGTCATGAGTCTAAAATCCTCTCTTTTTAATGATAGAAGCAACTTTGTTAGTCTAAGGTTGTAAGACCTGCACATGATCTTCGACACTTTACAGCCCCGCGCTTGAACCCACGCTTTTCCTGCTTGGTCGACCATTTGCACCTCTCGCCTTCGCTTAATTTCGCCCAGTCTAATTGGGACGTCTACGGAGCAAGCTTCAAGGGATGCGCCCTTTTTAGCTAGTTCATCCGCTTTTTCATTCCCATCTAATCCCATATGCCCTGGGACAATATAGATGTATGCTTCTCCCTGTTCCGATTCTCTCCAGGGACTGCTTACACTCTAACACGCATTTAGATGCTGTGGTATGCGAGATTATTGCCTTAATTGCTGCTTTACTGTCAATATAAAAGTTAACACGATTGCAGCTTGGGCTATTTTCTTCCAGGGTTTCTACTTTGGTTACGGCTACTATTTCCGCTTGGAAAACGCTACAGTAATCCGGCAGCTTGTAGGATCTGTTTATTTCCGGATCAGCACAGTATACCGCAGACCCTACTCCTTCCACTACTTTGGAACTATCTGTGTACACATGTATCGCCCCGCCCGCCGTTTGAGCACCCTTGCGCCAACCGTCCACCTCTATTGTGGCCTTAAGATCGCCCTCGAAGCCGATCTTCCCAGCCTTTGGTAGGAAAGCTACAAGAACAGTTCTCCAAGAGTGCGGTACATTATACAGTCTTATGCACTCATCGAATATTATTTGAAGCCATTCCACGACCGCCCTACTTGAAACTTGTAGCATGGCTGGGAATATACCATCTGGGCCCGGCGATTTAAACTTAGAAAACGTCTTCACTGCCCACTCGATCTTGATATCGGTCACCAAGCCCGGCACTACTAGCTCCGTGATCGAAGTGTGAGTGCTGTCTGCTGGCTCTTCTAAACCATCTCCCGATGGGAAATGTGTATAGAGAAGCACCTCAAGGGATTCCTCACTATTACGTGACCATTCCCCGTTCTCTTTCTTTATTAGTCCCTTAACTATATTTCCCCTTGCTAGGACTTTTCTCAACCCTGCTGTTTCGCTGGAGCACTCTATGTCCGTACAGAAACTTTTCCATGAGATTCTCTTCGCCCTGGAAATTTCACGCTTGTATATCCTCAGTAGATGCCTGTACTCGTCCCGAAACGCTTCACTTTCCGCAGTCTTTGCTAGCTTAAACATTTCTTTTACCTGTCTTCTTAGAAGACTCAGCTCATTGCTCCACTATGGCGGCTTTGCTTTTCCTCTGAATCTTCTTAGAGGGCAAGCTTTGTTATACGCAGTCATAAGCGTCCTTGTTAGGAATTCATTAGACTCCTCCAGTTCTTCCACATTGGCAACCTGTTTGGGTTGTCCCAGTTTCGTTTCTACTTGTTTCTGGAATTTAGTCCAGTTTGTAGTCCTTGGGTTTTTAAAGGTTCCTCCCTTCTTTACTCTCTTTAGGGGGATGCTGAAGCCGAGGTCCTCAGTAGTGTAATTAGGCAGCATATATGAATTCAGCTGTTTCCATTACTACAGCTCGCACCCGTCCTTCCGTTTGCGCATAGTGAACGCAAAATCCGGGCGCACTAAGTCCAGAAACCTTTCCTCCCGATGATAGCCACGGCTCCTGGATCAGCGCCACGTCAAACGAACCCTCCTCAAGTGTTAGGAGGAGTTCGATCGACGCCACTTTACTGTGTTGGAGGTTTATCGGTAGGACTCGCAGCACCGTTGGGCTGTTTGTCCCCCTCCAACACCTTCATCGGGACGTCGTCGTCCTCCCCTTGCCCTTTTGGTTTAGAGTGTTCGAAGCCCCCTTCAGCGCATATAAATTTTGCCTGTACCAAAGGACACTATCCTCCGCCTGCTTGTTTATTTGGAAGATGTAGAACTGACCTTCCTCTGTAAGCCGAGATACAGTAGGTACCTTCCAATCCTGTATCGGTATGTTCGGATTCTGATTCTGCAGAAGTCGCAGTGTATCCTCCGACTTCTTCACGCATGGTATCCATACCTTAACTTTTGGTACCGTGGGGATTTCCGCTTTATCCACCACCTCAAACCGCGCGTTCGTGCCTTGCCTTTGGAGGTTTGGAACCACTTCCTCCAACCACCGCAAGCTGGCGATGTTGTCGCACGCTATCATCTTCACACCATTTCGCGTTATCTCCCTTTGGCTTATCTCCTATTTCCGTAGTTGGAACTTCCCTCTGACTCGCAGCTTTCGAGGTAGTTGCTACCTCGCTATTGGGGCCCATCTGTCTTACAGCTTTGGGCCTACTTGTCTTGCCTATGCGACAACCCTGCCTCGCGGGTCCCAATGGGGTTTATGCAAGGCTAAAAAATATGAAACAGAGACAAACGCGAAATAATCGTTCTAGTATTATTTGCTATGAAATATTTGGACAAAGCCTAAGCTTGGAGGGGTACCCTTACAAGAAAAATTTAGCGCAAAATATCTAGGAGTCATTCTAGATAGTAAGTTGTTGTGGAAACTCTATGTGGAAGAGAGAGCGAAGAAAACCTCCACGGATGCGGATGCACGGTGGGCCGATCACCCAAACTCCCTCATTGGTATGTATGGCTATTGCCAATTCCATACATCACTATGGGGTCCTCGTTTGGTGGATAGCCACCAAAACACTAGAGGGGGGTATGCAGATTATCAATTATTAGCATAACGGGAGCCCTAAAAACTATTCCGATAGCAGCACTGTAAATGTGCAGTCTTTATTGACCGGCAAGTTCAACCTAACCTTATAGTAGTACAAGCGTCTCACAGGAAGTATATTTTGTTTTTTTAAAAGGTGCATAGATACCACATTGCAATTTAGACTGTATAGCACCGTAGTACGAAAACTTTTTGAACATAATTTTTTTAAACGATAAAATTAACGAACTGCTGATAGCAGATATTGCTTCAGAGCAGTGATACGCGATGAGCAACTCAAGTTTTGATCCAGTACTTAAAACTTGTTACTGCTTTGACATTGAAACACATTTCGTGACTATGATTATATAGTTTGTGGCGCATACATCTTTCGGAGTGAAAGAAAATATCGCCGTACCTTGCAAATACTTAAATTTATAAATTTTTTCTTATTACTCACAATGAGCTGATGATTAGCGAACCACTCTCTTAGCAAGTACCAAATCATCGGCAAAAGCTGTACCTTTCCCACGAAACTCAAATCTATATATATAACAAGTAAGGAAGGCTAAGTTTGGGTGTAACCGAACATTACATACTCAGATGAGAGCTTTGGAGACAAAATAAGGCAAAATCACCATGTAGGAAAATGAACATAGGGTAACCCTGGAGTGTGTTTGTATGACATGTGTATCAAATGGAAGGTATTAAAGAGTATTTTAAGAGGGCCATGGTTCTATAGGTGGACCATTTAGGGATATCGCAATAAGGGTGGACCAGGGGTGACTCTAGAATTTGTTTGTACGATATGGGTATCAAATTAAAAGTATTAATGATGGTTTTAAAAGGGAGTAGCCTTTAGTTGTATATGTGAAGGCGTTTTCGAGATATCGACCAAAATGTGGACCAGTGTAACCCAGCACATCTTCTGTCGGGTACCGCTAATTTATTTATATATGTAATACCACGAACAGTATTCCTTGCCAAGATTTCAAGGGCTTTTGATTTCGTCCTGCAGAACATTTTCATTTTCTTCTACTTAATATGGTAGGTGTCACACCCATTTTACAAAGTTTTTTCTAAAGTTATATTTTGCGTCTATAAACCAATCCAATTACCATGTTTCATCTCTTTTTTCATATTTGGTACAGAATTATGGCATTTTTTAATTTTTCGTAATTTTCGATATCGAAAAAGTGGGCGTGGTTGTAGTCCGATTTCGTTCATTTTAAATAGCGATCTGAGATGAGCGCGAAGGAACCTACATTCCAAATTTCATTAAGATACCTCAAAATTTACTTACGGACGGACGGACGGACATGGCTAAACGAATTTCTTTTTTCACCCAGATCATTTTGATATATAGAAGTCTATATCTATCTCGATTAGTTTATGCCGTTACGGATTACCCTTATGCGGACAAAGTTAATATACTCTGTGAGCTCTGATCAGCTGAGTATAAAAATGAATGTCCGTTTGTGTGAGGCTTATAAAATCAAAAACTATGCGGTCGATTTTGTTCAAACTTTCACATAAGCTGCGTATACCTCACGCGGTGGTTTGCACATAGGTTTGGTTGCGATCTTCGCACAGGGTCTCGAGATATAGGCCAAAACGTGGACCCGGGTACCCCTAGAATGTGTTTATAGAATTTGGATAGCAAATGAAAGCTGTTGATGAATGCTTTAGTAGAGGGTAATTTTCATACCCCTGGGTGACTAGGGTCTCGACATATAGGCCAAAACGTGGGCCCGTGAACGCCTAGATAGTGTTTTTACATTATGGTTATCAAATTGAAGCTGTTGAGGTGTGCTTTAGTACAGAGTAAGTTTTAACCGCTGGGTGACTAGGTTCCCGAGATATAGGCCAAAACAAGGACCCGGATACCCCTAGGATGTGTGTGTATTATGGATATCAAATGAAAGCTGCTGCTGAGAGGTTTAAAGTAATTTTCATTGTGATATTCGATTTAGTCGCATCAACCTGGCCAAACTGATAAATATGCATGCGAAGCCGAAATAAAGACATGACTTACCCACATACCTATTTACATATGTTCAATTCGATTTGCCTGAAATTTGGTATACAAATTTGCCTATATTAGTATTTACGATGCTTTTTTCCGGGAAGTAGCCCATAGACGGACTGGGACTGAAACTGAGACTCGGAGTGGGACTGGGACTGAGACTCGGAATGGGATTGGAAGAAAATACATACCACCCTCTGGGACTGGCAATAAGAGATGAACAAGAAAAACTTGAGAGAAGAGATAAAGAGAAGGAGAAGGAGACTGAGAAAGAGAAAGAGATAGAATGAGACGAAGATGCAGATCGATGAAGCGAAAAATACGGAGGGAGGAGTGAATACAAATATTAGGAATAAGTGTAGAGGGGGGAGGGCAGAGTTAAACGGAAAAAGCTTATTAAAATATATGCAGATAGACCAAATTTGGGGCAGAACAACGTCTGCCGGGTCTGCTAGTCAAAAATAAAATTAGTCCTAGCACTATACTTTGAGGAACACCCAACTCCGTTAGTTCAGTTGCGCTAAGATTATTATTTATTTTCACTCGTGGGCTTCTTTAAGTTAAATATGATTTAAATCAATCCAGAATGTTACATCCAAATCCAGGTAAGCTTAGTTTGTTTTAAATAATTTTATGTTCGACCATATAAAAGCCTTTTCTTATATCCACAAAAAGGCTAGCACAACATTTTTTTGTTTCATACATTCATCTATATATGAAAAAACAGAATCCAAGAAGAACGTCTTCAGTAGAAGCTTCTGACCGAAACCCAAATTGCAGACTTTGTCTGTCTGGGAACCAGAATTAACAGCGTGCACAATGTCAGCTTAGAAACGAAACGGATAGTAGCTCTTGCCAACAGGTGCTACTTTGGACTGCGTGGGCAATTAAAATTGAAAGTCCTCTCGAGACGAACAAAAATCATGCTGTACAAGTCGCTCGTCATACCTATTCTGATGAATTGATCTTAATCATGAACTGTGTCGAAAGAAGGTGAGATGGCCCACGGAGTGTTTGGGAGAAAAGTTCTCCGGAAGATTTATAGTCCTGTCCGTGTTGCTGACGGCAGATATGAAGATAGTGCAACGAAGAAATTACCAAAACCTTTGCTTACTAAGAGATGTTATGCAAAAGGACGAAGACGCTCCGGGCAAGAAAGTATTTTAGTTGCAGAGGGAGACATCCATTGAGTTGGGATAGGCATGATGAAGATTTGACCTCACTCAATTGCTGTTAGTTATCGCGAAACAGGAATAGCTCAGGGATAGTTGGTGTGACTTGTTACGAAACGGTCAGAATCGCTTAGGCGGTTAAGCGGAAAAAGATGATGACGATGATGTATGATTGGGAACTATGTATACATGAATATGTGTATGTAGGTATGTATTTATGAATGATATTAAGATAATAAATGTGCGTTACGTCATTATAGTGAGATGCGTGTCCCACCACGAGACCTTGGTCACCGGAACAATTCTTAAACACACGCAGCGCACATACATGTGCACTAGAGTATACCTACATACATATGTACATATTTTTCGTCGATGAACACACCCTCATTCAATCATAAAACGTTGATTACGTCAGAAATTATTTCGTTCAAGTATCTCGCTGAATTGGATGGGAGTAGCGTTTGAGTGATGACTTAAGCGCATTGTTACAAAGACAAAAGAAACAAAAAAAATTAAATAAATTAATTCAATGATTTATTTCTCAACTGGAAAATAGTATCATCACTTCCATGTTGAATTGAAAAGCTCGGCCCGTTGTTTGGCAAGAACTCAACTCTCGGCGCAAGATTAAAATCCCAACAAATTTGGATATCTTATTAAATTACTGGCATTGGTAAAAAACAGGAAGTAATAAATTTAATCATAAATAAATTTAAAAAAAATGATACAAGAAATTTGTATAATATTACCTTAAATAAATGTCTAAAAAACTGCATACAAATATTTCTCTTAAGCAAAGCGTTAGTCTGATGAGTCTTAATTTTGAAATTGATTAATCGTGTAAAATTCATTACGACGACTTCGTTGAGAAAGTCTCACCATTTGTATCAGTGGCGGATTCCCGGAATCTGGGGGAGAGCGGAAGCCTCTGCTCCACAATCGTCCATTGGCTTTGCGAGATGGTAGTCAAGCGAATACTCCTCTATAGGATGTTGGTCAGGTGGAAATCACTGGCTACGGTTAATATTGTAACGAAGTTTGGAAATTCCTATTTATTTTGCATCTTCTGCTCTCGTTCGAATCGCTGAACTGTCGAATAAATAACTCAAATATTCAGTATAGCAATATCTCCTTTATTTACAACTCTACTTTAGTACTAGTACTTCAATTTACAATACATGCGTACTTCGCTAAAAGCATGTTAAAATCAAACTGATTAACTCTTCCTCAGCTTGCGCTTCTTTTATACCCCCTGTTGCCTCGTTCGCCTTCTTCTCCTAGGGTCTAAACGATTCATGAACGGCTTTCTGGAACAGCTGCTTATTTATTTATCTTTTATGTATCTGGTATTTACATTTGTCTTCTAATTATATGCGTGTTTATGTGTGAGTAATAACTTCTGCTCTTATGTGATGACTACATTTGTGTATGTAATCTCTTCGCTGTTTGCATGCATGTGTGGCTGCTTACTTACGTTTTGTTGTGCATTCATTTACTGGCAGCACAGTGACGCATCGAAATTGCTAACATTCGTCACAATATTAGCCGTGTTTTTTTTACACGCGTAAAAAACGCTTATCGTCGCTTAGGTAATGGTTAGGAGACCCTTCTAGCGGCAGCGGTTAAATAACTAGTCACAGTATAGGGTGTACTGAAAAGCGGAGACACAAACCTCTGGCGTATGGCTGTGTATAACATATAGCTGAATCGGTTGCGATATATAGCGGATACACACCATTTTTTGAGGTCAAACATAGAATTAGTGTTGAGGTGAAACATAGACACATATTTCAGTTACATCTGAGTATAATGCGTATTGAAATTTAGTAGTACTAATTTTATGCGCAGCAATTTCAGAGGTGTATTTAAAGTTTGGCGGCCACCGTGGTGTGATGGTAGCGTGCTCCGCCTACCACACCGAATGCCCTGGGTTCACACCCCGGGCAAATCAACATCAAAATTTTAGAAATAAAGGTTTTTAATTGAAGAAAATTTTACGAAGCGGGGTCGCCCCTAGGCAGTTTTTGGCGAGCACTCCGAATGTATTTCTGCCATGAAAAGCTCTCAGTGAAAACTCATCTGCCTCGCAGATGCCATTCGGAGTCGCCATAAAACAAGTAGGTCCCGTCCCGCCAATTTCTGGGAAAAATTAAAAAGGAGCACGACGCAAATTGGAAGATAAACTCGACCTAAAATCTCATCGGAGGTTATTCGCGCCTTACATTTTTTTTTTATTTAAAGTTTGGCGCTTAGCAGTCCATATAAAGTTTAAGCGTAAATATATATAGATGTAAAAAAACACAGCTTTATTAAAAATGTTGTGTATAGCGCTGGTTGGAATGAGTTGCACTCTTCGAAAAAATCCACCTAGGCTTTGAATATAATGCTGAACATTAATCAGATGCATATTTACGGGCAAGGCAGCTATCCCGGCAGTTTATCAGGCTTCATTATATGGGCTTTGGTCTCTCCGACTCCGACCCACTGGCTCCTGCCCGTACTTTAACACCTTCATTCTGTAGAGAGAGGAATGTGGCGAAGTGGGTCGAATTAGGAAGGAAAGGTTAGTGAGCGGTTTTCTGTCAGGAGATCGATTAAAGGTGCAAGTTCAAACTGACCAATCACTGCTATGCAGATTTCTTAGCCGAAACGGATGTGGATGGCTTTAGAGAAATCAGAGTTCCTTTGTCCACCTGCATCTGGCACCAAATAATTCAGATTGGATTAAACGCAGGCGATCTGTGCATATAGTTGTGTTGAGTTAAGCACATTCATGATTAGGGTTCTGATGGGTCACTTTCAATGTAGATGAGCTACTATATATTTACAAAGTAATCAAACAGATGATGAAAACCCCGTCTCTTCCTATGCCAGGGTAGAGGCATATTTTATTTGCATTTTTATTTGCATTCGTGAAGTTTGTTCGCTTATCACTGAAACACAAAATAAACCTCGAATGTTTACAATTAAAGGTTGATGACAGCACGTTTCAAAGTTCTGTTGAATTAGAAATTTTACTTCTAAACAAAGTCGTTGAAGATCGCCTATTTTGTTTACGGTTAATTTGTATTTAAACATTTATAATTTCACAAAAACAGCCCAAAGGCTTCGCTGCTTGGGTCATGTTATGAGAAGGAGCGGCTTAGAAAGTATTACCGACGGTACCCGTATTTGAAAGCAGATGAAGGTTGCCAGCTATGGTTCGGAGAGAGGTGAGAAGTCGACCGCCTTAAGGATGTTCGGTCTCCCTTCACCTGAGTAGTGAAAATAAATGAATTACTTCAAGATCCCGAAGCAGGGGATGCCAAGTGGTAGTCTATGCTTACGATCTGGTAGCCAGTGTTAAGGGGAAATTCCCCCGAATGTTAGCCTCAATAAAAACTGTGCTAGCTCCATTTCCGAGGAGGCACAATAATCATGTATCTAGGCTACCATCCGTTGGTGGAGTATAGCTACTATCGGATATAACAAAATACCTTGCATTATAATTGACAGCAAGCTGGAATGGAAGCTTAATTTAGAGGACAGAGCTAGGAAGTCTCATTCACCTTTTACTGCTGCTCTGGAGCCATTGACAAACGCTCCCGAATCTCTCCTAAGGTTTCACAGCGGATGTACGATACGGCAGTTAATGTAAGTAATATGGAAGTCAAGCCAAGGGTTGGCCAAAATTATTACTTGCCAGTTTCTGCCTCGAATATTAATCTCACTACTTATATATCCTTTAGGGAGGTATTGGGTGGGTCGCTTATATTAAGAATAGCATTGGTGAATTTCTTTATGGATGGATCCCAGCAAGATGGAAAGGTCGGTGAGATGTTTCCTCCAAAAAATCGGAGATAGCTGCAAGTTAAGTGTTTAGTCGAGTTTTCCAAATGGAAGACTCTGCTTTTGAGGATGTGGTGGTCGGGTTGTCATTCGTGGGTGGCACAAAAACCGGAAAAATATCTAGGAGTTACGGATACACTGGACAGAATCCTCACGTGGATTTCTCATGTAGATGCGACCTTAAACAAAGCAAGGAGAGCTTTCTTCACCTACACTCGCCTCCATGGAAAAAATAAGGGTATATCTCTGAAAATAGTACACAGAATATTTAATATTGTTGTGATGCCAATACTAAGTAGCTTCTTTGGTTTGTAGGCCGATGACCCCGTACAGAAAATTAAATACTAATATCTTTTAGAAAGATGAACAGTGACCATTTCCATAGATCCTTCCAGACCACTGGCTATCTGCATGAAAATTTCATTTCAATTCATCGAGCCGTTCTGACGTGATCGAGTAACATCTGGATAAAGATCCAAACATTCATATTTATAATATAATATTGTCACGGATATTAGCATCACTAAGTTATCCCATCACTAAGGCGATGCTAAGGCCACGATAAGCAGTATTTACGTGAATAATCAAATCATGTATACACATATATAAAGCAGCCGAAATAAGTCACACACAGATGCATTTACTTATAAGCCTATGTATGGGCGAGAGACTGTAAACTACAAACATTCACAGTGTCACGGATATTAGCATCACTAAGTTATCCCATCACTAAGGCGATGCTAAGGCCACGATAAGCAGTATTTACGTCAATAATCAAATCATGTATACACATATATAAAGCAACCGAAATAAGTCACACACAGATGCATTTACTTATACGCCTATGTATGCGCGAGAGACTGTAAACTACAAACATTCACATCAATAATTCAATCATTATGTATCTACATAAACGAATAAATAATTGCGTCTACACCTATGTACGTAAACGAACAGCGGAGCGGCAATGCACAAACACATGCATATATCTTATCTGAGTTGTCACAAGAGAGAGCAATAATTTGTGCACGTAGTTGTGGCTGGCGATTTTGTAGCCGAAACAAACTAGTAAGTTCTGGAAATCGAAGAGCCTAGAAGTATGCAGCGTAAACTATAAAAGCGGCCATTTTTCTGTTGTGATCCCTTCAATGCTTCCAAAATTGCGTCTACCCAGTCTGGCTTTTCCACTTCCACTCGATGATATTGTACGCTGGCTTACTCAAAAGTGAGGCTGTTTCCTGAGTCAGTGCATGCGATACCGTTTCAGCAAACGTTAGTTTTGGATTCGCATATGTAGCCCGTTTCGTTTCCACATCTCGTATGCCATTTATGAAGCTCTGGATTTTTAATTCACTGAACTTTGCCATATCCTTGTTGTCTTCTGGAATTTATTCAACAATTCCTCTTCTGACACCAATTGTAACGAATTTGCTGCAAATCCTCTTATTTGCAATCCTCTGCTAAGTTCGAATCACTAAACTGTTGAATAAATAACTCCAATATTGAATGATGGAAAAATGGCCTTTATTAAAGTACTTCACAATAACACTTATACTTTGCCACTCGCTGGCTTAATAACCAAACTGATTAATAACTTAAATGAAACTCTACTATTGGCCGCCAGATCGCGTGCTTAAGCAAACTGATTGATAGCTCAACTCAAACTGAATTACTTCTTACTCGCCTGCCCCGCTTTTATAGTTTACGCTGCATACTTCTAGGCTCTTCGATTTCCAGAACTTACTAGTTTGTTTCGGCTACAAAATCGCCAGCCACAACTACGTGCACAAATTATTGCTCTCTCTTGTGACAACTCAGATAAGATATATGCATGTGTCTGTGCATTGCCGCTCCGCTGCTCGTATACGTACATATGTGTAGACGCAATTATTTATTCGTTTATGTAGATTCATAATGATTGAATTATTGATGTGAATGTTTGTAGTTTACAGTCTCTCGCGCATACATAGGCGTATAAGTAAATGCATCTGTGTGTGACTTATTTCGGTTGCTTTATATATGTGTATACATGATTTGATTATTGACGTAAATACTGCTTATCGTGGCCTTAGCATCGCCTTAGTGATGGGATAACTTAGTGATGCTAATATCCGTGACAATATATTATTATTAATATATATTAACGAGCCTTTTGCAATTAGTAAAAATTTGCTAGGAAATGCCCACGTGTATGTTGGAATGACTGTTAACCTTTTATTATACTCAGCTGAGCAGAGCTCACAGAGTATATTAATTTTGTTCGCATAACGGTAACCCGTAACGGCATAAACTAATCGAGATAGATATAGACTTCTATATATCAAAATGATCTGGGCGAAAAAAGAAATTCATTTAGCCATGTCCGTCCGTCCGTTAACACGTTAACTTGAGTAAATTTTGAGGTATCTTAATGAAATTTGGTATGTAAGTTTCTGGGCACTCACCTCAGATCGCTATTTAAAATTAACGAAATCCGACTATAACCACGCTTCGATATCGAAAATTTCAAAAAACCGAAAAAGTGTGATAATGCATTACCAAAGACGGATAGAGCGATGAAACTTCGAGGTGGGTTGACCTTAAGACACAGAATAGAAAATTAGTAAAATTTTTTACAATGGGCGTGGCATCACTCACTTTTAAAAGAAGGTAATTTAAAAGTTTGACAAGTTGTAATTTGGCAGTCGTTGAAGATATCATGATAAAATTTGGCAGGAGCGTTACTACTATTAATATATGAGTGCCAAATAAAATCGGATGATGAACACGCCCACTCTTTAAGAAAAAATTTTTAAGTAAAATTTTTACAAAAAATTTAATATCTTTACAGTATATAAGTAAATTTCAACTCCAGTAATTATATGGCGCAACAAAATAAAAAACAAAAAAAATTTCAAAATGGGCGTGACTCCGCCCTTTTTCATTTAATTTGTCTAGAATACTTGTAAGGCCATAAGTCGAACAAAAATTTACCAATCCATGTGAAATTCGGTAAGGGCATAGCTTCTATGACGATAACTGTTTCTGTGAAAATGGGCGAAATCGGTTAAAGCCACACCCAGTTTTTATTCACAGTCGACCGTCTATCCTTCTGCTCGGCCGTTAACACGATAACTTGCGCAAAAAACGATATATCTTTACTAAACTTAGTTTACGTACTTACCTGAACTCACTTTATTTTGGTATTAAAAATTGGCGAAATTCAACTATGACCACGCCCACTTTTTCGATATCGAAAATTTCGAAAAATGAAAAAAATGCCATAATTCTATGCCAAATACGAAAAAAGGGATCAAACATGGTGACTGGATTGGTTTTTTGACGCAAACTATAACTTTAGAAAAAACTTTGTAAAACGGGTGTGACACCTACCATAAAATACTCTTTAATACCTTTCATTTGATACCCATGTCATACAAACACATTCCAGGGTTACCTTAGGTTCATTTTCCTACATGGTGATTTTCCCTTATTTGACAAAGATGAAGGAAAATCGTTCCAAAAAACGTCACCCTTGGTCTACAATTTAGTCGATATTTCCCAAAGGTATATGATATTTTTTTTTTTATATGATATAGAATTAAAAAGCACTTATAAACCATCTACGAAGCCCTGCGAAACCAACGCAGCTAAGCTCTCAGCTGAGTATGTAATGTTCGGTTACACCTGAACTTAGCCTTCCTTAATTGTTTTTTTGTTTAATTTGTCTTATTATATAACTTCAGTCACATTCTAAAGTAACTCAAACAATGGTCAACCTACGCAATCGCTCTTACTAAATCGCCATGATATCAAAAAGCGATAAGTGCGATTTCATATTCAGGTAATCGGAGGGTCACGTACTGTCCCAATAAATTTCCATGATTACGCATGTACAAATTTACATACATACATACACACGTAAATGTATGTATGAATATACATAATTGTTGTTTTTACTAATCATAATTTTTTAAATTCAAATGGAAACTTGAAAGGTAAATGATTGTGAGTGTGCGATTTTGTAATATTTTGGTAACATTCCGACATTTATATTTAGATTTGCTTACATTAACAGATTTACACGCAGGTGTATGAATGTATGTATGTATGTACCAGTTTGCTATGCGGAAGAGAACAGCTTGGCAAGTTTTAGGTTTTTTTCTTTACAACAAAATTCTGTAATATTCACACAATCGCGCCTAAAACAAAACCAAATTACAAAAATAACTCAACAAAAACAAGATTTTATTATATGAATTTCGATTCGAAGGTTATGCTTAAATTTTAATGATAATCTGGCTAATGATTTGAAACGTTTATTTCTGTGACAGTAATATTAATTTGGTTTCGTTCTACTATTGCTCGTAATGGTTAATACAAAAAAATGTGTTTGTCGTTCATTATTTTTGGATTTGTATATTTTTCATAAGTTTTCATTATAGGTATGTTTGTGTGTATGTGGGAGATATGGTATGGGGATATACATATGTATGTAGCATGTAAATGCAGGCGTAGTGTGTAGGATTGGTATGCTGTATGAAGTAATACAGAATGTAAGCGTAAGTGTAGGTCCTATACTGTAGTATGCATGTGCGTGGTAGAGTTGATATAAGCGAAATCAGACAGCAAATCAAGGCAAGGCAAGGAAGGAAAAGAAACGAAAGGAAAGGACTATCGACAAGGTATACATTGTAAAATAATATCAATTTGGCATCAGTCATTGTATTTCTTCTTTATTATCTATTCTTATATACACATTAATAAGGTCAGTCGCTATTCTACTTTGTAATTTACTCTGTTCAACAGGTTATGGGCCTATTTGCCTAGAGATAAATAGAAAATGGCGGCTAATACAATAAACTTTCCTTTCGAAAAGCTTCGTGGGGTAAAAGAGGAAAAAGAACGAAGTGTCGATGAGCGAGCATCGGAAATTACGCTTATGGTTGAGCCATGTAATTTCGCTCATATCGCAAGTGCCACAAGCGCAAAAGTTGATTTGCTACGAAAATTAGTACAGCTGAAGTTGGAACATTTCCCTTCAATGCAGGAGTATGTCAACGAAATGGTAATGACGTCAATAAAGGTGAAGGGTGCCGGTTTGAACATCGATGATGGGGTTATTGCGTCATTAGTGCTTCCGGTTCGCCACACGAGTATCAAGCGCTAGTTATGGCAGTGGAAAATTCCAAAAGCGAATTAACAGTCGACAATATAAAAGGTTTGTTGTTGCAAGATACAAAGTTCGACAGCAAGAGCGAGTACGCTGGTAACGCACTATACACAAAAAATTCCAAACCAAAGCAGAACAACAAAAAGTTCATTAACGCTCCGATTCTAGTGTGGTAACAACACTTCACCACGGTAACGAAATCATGTGGAAACTTTTACAGCCTTTTGGTATTCTACCCGCGAAAGTAGCGGGATAATTTTTTACCCACAAAAGTAGGTGGTTACATCGAAATAACCACACAACAGCTGTTGTTTAGAAAAAGGCAAAACTGAAAAATAAAGAATTGTAAGCGCAAATATGTACATATTTGTTTACATTATGTACTTTCACAGAATAAATTACAATATACCTATGTAGAAACTTATCATGCATAATATGCATATACACATCGTCCCGTTTATTCGTTAACCTCGTATCTACAAGTGAGACATTTTCGGTAAAGCGAACACGGTAGCCACATCACGTTTTCATTTGGGACCAAAATTCATCGAAAAAAGGACCAAATTTTTGTTTTATTTTATTAGTACAAAATATAAAATTTTAGGATGTTTCCATATAAAATTTTACTAAACATAGTGAAGACTTTCCTTTAATTCAAGCTGAAGAAACAAATATATGTGCAGGCAACCAAAAATGGTACTATATTTTGACATAGGATAAGTCTATTTCTTTCACCAACCAAACGTTGTGAACCTAGTTTTGTTCACAAAGCTCTTGGATCTAGCATTACGTTGTTGATTGCAATGAAATAAAATGCATAGTGCAGTTAGGTTTTAGTAAGAAATAGTTCAAAATTTGCGTTCTGATGTTGCCGAACTATGTATGTGAAAAACTCAGTAAATCATAAACGAAACTAGGCAATTTTGTTAGTGCTATTTTTATAGATGATTACATTTTCCCTTAACGTTTAGACTTCATATCAGAGCCTAGATTCAGTAAGTGTCAGTTTTGATCCCAGGTCTCAGGGGTTCTGCTAGCACCTACGGGAATAATTTGATACAAAACATTTATTCCGAAATCAAATCTCTTTTGCATTTTCTTCCTTCTGTCTTCGAGTTAAAATATTTCTTGTGCCAAGATACTTAGTTTTCAATTACCTTGTGTGGCTTAACGCCACAATAGTCCTGGAATTCCTTGAACTCAATGAGTTGGGTGAGAAAGATTTAAATATCAAAGTACCAAACGAGAAATAATGCATAGAATTTCTTTGTATAAGTTTTGAAAGTGTTAGGCTCGCGGCAGAGTGCTTGCTATAAGCCTAGCATAGCTTATACAAGCAATTTTTATTTTCATATATTTTACATAGTGTTATATAATGGAAATGTTAAATGGAAAAAGTGGCAACCGTGAAAGCGAAGAAAACTACCTTTCAAATTTCTCCACATACACTGGTGAGTTTTTCGTTGATGACAGCGTAACCACTTGGGCCAGAATCACGGATAAAAGAACTGGTAACGATATTCGGTTACATATTGTTCTGGATATTATTTTACCGGTAACGCTCAGAATCGGGGCGTAAGAGACATTTTCGTTGTTACGGCTGAGGTCAAGAGGGGCATTTGAGGAGAAATTGTACAAAAAACTCTGAAAAAGCGGCAGAAGGTATTGAACAGAAAAAGACCACAACATCTTCAAATTCGTTGATGGCAAGTTCTTTTCTATATTCATATTCACAAAATGTATGGCACATTGATTCGGGTGCCACTTCGCATATGATCAATGATCGTCGATTAATAGTGGATGCAAAACCTTCACAAAACAAAGATGTAATTTTGACAAACAAAGAAAGAATACCAATAGAAAGCGTAGGCAACGTTAAGATTGTCATGATCAAAACAAACAGCGAACAAATGACAACCATAAAAAATGTTGAATATGTGCCAAACCTTTGTGCAAATTTATTGTCTGTTCGTTAAATGACAATGAAAGGAAAAAATGTGGTGTTTGAGGGCAACGATTGCAAAATTTATGATGATGCTGGAAAATTAATTGCAACAACATACGTTGAAAACAATTTATATCGTTTGGATTGTAAACCAGAGCCTATTAGTAAGGCAATGACTGAGATTGATAATTTTCAACTTTGGCATCGCAGATTTGGACATATCTGCAACAAAGGTTTAAACAGCGCAAAAAATTATTCTGGTGATGTTTACTACAGTACTCCAGATGATGGCAAGTGCATTGTGTGTGCGAAAGGCAAGCAAACACGAACAATAAGCAGAGAGAGTGGCATTGTAACAGAGCCTTAATAAATAATAAAATGTCACCCTGTGTTCTAGTTGCCGCAACACCCGTTGTCTACCCACGGGTGTGGAACAACTTGAACACAGAGCAATTCGGCTGGCAGATTATTAAAATTTGGACATTCAAGGGTACACACCAACAAGTGCGAAAAAAGTTAAACTAAAACATTTTGTTACCATTAATTTAAAACTAAGCCTAGTGCATATATTAAAATAAAACTACTTATTAAATGAACATTCTGCAAACTTACTTTAAATAAAAGAACCAAAATTCTAAATTAAAAATACTGTGTTTGGTGTTCGTGTCTTATGTGGAGTGCGTTGCGACGTGCAAAGCGCATCATCAATTTGGCAGAGGTTTCAGGAATGGAACCTTACATGGCGACCGTGACGGCTGGAGCCCGGTAATTTTTTTTTTTACATTTTGGGCGAGAGTGGTGGTATGAAGTGGCAGTGGCGGTGAAGATGTATAATTGAAGTATGGGAAAATCCTTAATACAACAAAACTAATACTACGACTAAATTTAACAGAGGTAACACAAAATCTTTAATATAATAAAATTAACTAAAAACTATACTAAATACAACGGAAGTAATTAGAAGAGAAAAATTGGAAATTATAGTATAATATAATATGCCATAACGGGATATAAACCCACGCCACTAGCCAACGGAATATCATCGCCATTTTTTTTAACCACCACCACCACCAGCATTAACATCGAGACCAGCAGCGGCAGCGCCGGCGAAGACCGCCAGAAATAACTCCGGCATCAGAAGCATTGGCGATGACAGCGGCAGCGTTTACGGCAGCGGCATCATTTACGGTTGGAGCAGCAGCAGTCATAAGTATAATATATATACAATTTTTGTTGTTATATCGGCCTACTGATTTTAAGATCGCGGGTTCGAATCGAGCTCAAGGCCTAACAATAATTTTTTATCATTATTATTGTTATGATAAATTTTTTCTTAATTGAAAAAATTTTTAAATTAGAATAGAAGAAAGAAAAAATTTAGACAACTGCCAAAGCTCGTTGTATAGATCCATTTCGGGAACTGCTAAATTCCTTCATCGGCAACGTTTAGGCGCCGCTGCTATAACCATTCAGTCATCACAGCGGTTTTTTGTTTGTCTTCATTAATCCCACTTCTATTCTGGTTCGTGCCAATTGATATTCACAACACTGCGACATCTGTTGCAGAATGGCTGTGAAAATTGGACTTGTTTGTTGGCAATGCTGCCATAGTGTCATATTTTATTGACACTTTTTTCCCCGTGCTCTGGGATGTATTAACAATTTTTGTTGTTATATCGGCCTACTGATTTTAAGATCGCGGGTTCGAATCGAGCTCAAGGCCTAACAATAATTTTTTATCATTATTATTGTTATGATAAATTTTTTCTTAATTGAAAAAATTTTTAAATTAGAATAGAAGAAAGATAAAATTTAGACAACTGCCAAAGCTCGTTGTATAGATCCATTTCGGGAACTGCTAAATTCCTTCATCGGCAACGTTTAGGCGCCGCTGCTATAACCATTCAGTCATCACAGCGGTTTTTTGTTTGTCTTCATTAATCCCACTTCTATTCTGGTTCGTGCCAATTGATATACACAACACTGCGACATCTGTTGCAGAATGGCTGTGAAAATTGCACTTGTTTGTTGGCAATGCTGCCATAGTGTCATATTTTATTGACACTTTTTTCCCCGTGCTCTGGGATGTATTAACAATTTTTGTTGTTATATCGGCCTACTGATTTTAAGATCGCGGGTTCGAATCGAGCTCAAGGCCTAACAATAATTTTTTATCATTATTATTGTTATGATAAATTTTTTCGTAATAGAAAAAATTTTTAAATTAGAATAGAAGAAAGAAAAAATTTAGACAACTGCCAAAGCTCGTTGTATAGATCCATTTCGGGAACTGCTAAATTCCTTCATTGGCAACGTTTAGGCGCCGCTGCTATAACCATTCAGCCATCACAGCGGTTTTTTGTTTGTCTTCATTAATCCCACTTCTATTCTGGTTCGTGCCAATTGATATTCACAACACTGCGACATCTGTTGCAGAATGGCTGTGAAAATTGGACTTGTTTGTTGGCAATGCTGCCATAGTGTCATATTTTATTGACACTTTTTTCCCCGTGCTCTGGGATGTATTAACAATTTTTGTTGTTATATCGGCCTACTGATTTTAAGATCGCGGGTTCGAATCGAGCTCAAGGCCTAACAATAATTTTTTATCATTATTATTGTTATGATAAATTTTTTCTTAATTGAAAAAATTTTTAAATTAGAATAGAAGAAAGAAAAAATTTAGACAACTGCCAAAGCTCGTTGTATAGATCCATTTCGGGAACTGCTAAATTCCTTCATCGGCAACGTTTAGGCGCCGCTGCTATAACCATTCAGCCATCACAGCGGTTTTTTGTTTGTCTTCATTAATCCCACTTCTATTCTGGTTCGTGCCAATTGATATTCACAACACTGCGACATCTGTTGCAGAATGGCTGTGAAAATTGGACTTGTTTGTTGGCAATGCTGCCCTAGTGTCATATTTTATTGACACTTTTTTCCCCGTGCTCTGGGATGTATTAACAATTTTTGTTGTTATATCGGCCTACTGATTTTAAGATCGCGGGTTCGAATCGAGCTCAAGGCCTAACAATAATTTTTTTATCATTATTATTGTTATGATAAATTTTTTCTTAATTGAAAAAATTTTTAAATTAGAATAGAAGAAAGAAAAAATTTAGACGACTGCCAAAGCTCGTTGTATAGATCCATTTCGGGAACTGCTAAATTCCTTCATCGGCAACGTTTAGGCGCCGCTGCTATAACCATTCAGCCATCACAGCGGTTTTTTGTTTGTCTTCATTAATCCCGCTTCTATTCTGGTTCGTGCCAATTGATATTCACAACACTGCGACATCTGTTGCAGAATGGCTGTGAAAATTGGACTTGTTTGTTGGCAATGCTGCCATAGTGTCATATTTTATTGACACTTTTTTCCCCGTGCTCTGGGATGTATTAACAATTTTTGTTGTTATATCGGCCTACTGATTTTAAGATCGCGGGTTCGAATCGAGCTCAAGGACTAACAATAATTTTTTATCATTATTATTGTTATGATAAATTTTTTCTTAATTGAAAAAATTTTTAAATTAGAATAGAAGAAAGAAAAAATTTAGACAACTGCCAAAGCTCGTTGTATAGATCCATTTCGGGAACTGCTAAATTCCTTCATCGGCAACGTTTAGGCGCTGCTGTTATAACCATTCAGCCATCACAGCGGTTTTTTGTTTGTCTTCATTAATCCCACTTCTATTCTGGTTCGTGCCAATTGATATTCACAACACTGCGACATCTGTTGCAGAATGGCTGTGAAAATTGGACTTGTTTGTTGGCAATGCTGCCATAGTGTCATATTTTATTGACACTTTTTTCCCCGTGCTCTGGGATGTATTAACAATTTTTGTTGTTATATCGGCCTACTGATTTTAAGATCGCGGGTTCGAATCGAGCTCAAGGCCTAACAATAATTTTTTATCATTATTATTGTTATGATAAATTTTTTCTTAATTGAAAAAATTTTTAAATTAGAATAGAAGAAAGAAAAAATTTAGACAACTGCCAAAGCTCGTTGTATAGATCCATTTCGGGAACTGCTAAATTCCTTCATCGGCAACGTTTAGGCGCCGCTGCTATAACCATTCAGCCATCACAGCGGTTTTTTGTTTGTCTTCATTAATCCCACTTCTATTCTGGTTCGTGCCAATTGATATTCACAACACTGCGACATCTGTTGCAGAATGGCTGTGAAAATTGGACTTGACTTGTAACGTGTAAATTTTGGAATTTTGATATAAACGGTGTTTGAAACAAAAAAAAAAATCAATTAAAATTTTTTTTTGAAATATGCGGTGGTTCCGTTAAAAACCAATTAAAATTTTTTTTGAAATATGCGGTGGTTCCGTTAAAAACCAATTAACATTTTTTATATAAACGGTGGTTCCGTGAAAAGCCAAGTGAGATTTTTTTATATAAAGCGGTGCGTCCGTGAAAATGTACGAATTTTTTTTTTTACAAAGCGGTGCGTCTGTGAATATAAATGGATTTTTTGAACAAGTTACAAAAATTTTGAAATTTTTACCAATTAATACCTATATACTTTTGTGCAAAGTTTAAATTTAATTACATCTTAAAGATTTTTCCATACAAGGTTATTAGAGTTTTAATTAATTCTTCCAATAAATTGTTAAATACTTCTTTAGTGACTATTCACCTGCATATCAGTTCTCTTATACAAAATTTATTTATCTTTTTCCTCAACATTTCAGCTTCAAAGAATTCAGACATTCAAATAAGTACTTCATTAATTTCATAGTTATTTGTGCTATTGTGATAACTACATATGTACCTTAGAAGTGGTAAGCAAGTGCAAAAAAATTCAGGCTCAGAATCCGATCCCGATAATTCAGCCTCAAGCTACGAAAGTTTAGCTTCATCCTCGTCAGAACAAGTCACAGACCAGGAAAATAAATTTTCTTTGTCAACAGATTTTCCAGGCTTCGAAAATTCTTCCTTTAAAAATTCAACTTCTAATTTAGATTCAAATCTTAACGATTTAAATAGTGCAAAACTAACTTCAACTTCTTTTACTTTAAAATCAGATCTTAACGATCCAAATAGTACAAACATGGCCTCACCTTCTGCTAATTTAGCTCCAGATCTTAACGATCAAATCATGGCAACACCAGAGGATAATTCTTACTAACACATGTGCTAATTCTATTAGAGAAAACTACGGTGGTGATCCTCTTGCACTTGATTCTTTTATAGACAAAATTGCATTACTTGAACAATTCGCTACTGCAGATTTAACTGATACTTTTATAGCGTTCTTAAAATCAAAACTAGAGGGTAAAGCCCGTGAAGCAATACCAAGACAAGTAAATTCAGTTAATGAAATTAAAACAGCTCTACGTAGTAGGATCAAACCGGACAACTCGAAAGTTGTAGAGGAAAAATTGTAGCGTGGCACGTTAATAAAAAATTGTTAACGTGTGTCCTCTAAATGTAAAATCAAATTTAGTAAAAACCATTTTAGCCTCAACAGCATTTACTGATCCGAAAGACGTAGTAGCAAAATTTATTGTAGAACAAAACAACGAAGTAACTGAACGTCAGGTTTTAGCTTTCCGATCACGAGGTAACAACACATTCAGAAATTCACGTGGTAGTTATCGAGGCTTTTTCCCAAACCGCGGCTATACTGGTTATAGAAACAACAATTCATTTGCATACAACAGCAACTATAACGGCAATAATAATCAAAGATATAGGAATTATAACGGAAATAGATACCAGAATAGCAACAATAACAATACGAGTCCAAATACAAATTCCAATTCAAATACAAATAATAGTAATAGAAGCAACAATTCAAGATCTTCAAACGGTAGAGGTCGAAACGCAAACGTTCGCGCTTTAAACGCCAGTGCCCCTCAGGAGCGAACACTGGGGGAGGACGAACTAAGCCAGTAAGCGAACTTCCCTCACCAAAAGACATCTATTGTTTAAATTTAAATTACTCTGATTTCATTGAATTACAACTTAACGAGTCACAAAAATTTTGATCTTTCCTAGTAGACACTCAAGCGGACATTTCTTTAATAAAGATATCATGTTTAGACAGAAATATTTCCTTAAATACGAACGACATTATTAACATTACCGGTGTCACTTCTAATTCAGTTTCTACTTTAGGTAAAATTACAGCAAATTTAAATTTTTCAAACTTTTCTATTAAACATACTTTACATGTAATAAAGACTTTAATATTCCATCCGACGGCATATTGGGTAAATATTTTCTGAAAATTAACAAATGCATTATTAATTATGAAAGAAATATTATTTCCTTTTGGGTAGGTAATGAAAAAGTTGCGATGCCAATCCTGCACGGAACAGAAAGCGACAGTTGTATCATTCCTCCCAGATATGAAATATTCAGACTTTTTGATTTAGGAGATTCACCCGAGCCACTTTTCGTGGACTCGCAGGAAATTGAAAAAGGTGTTTTCACAGCTAGGTGTATTGTTAATTCCAGTAACCCAATACTTAAAGTCATAAATACCACGGATGATATAAAGTATGTCAAAAGAAAAAGTATTCGGACAGAAAAACTTTCAAATAATAATGTTTATACAATTAACAAGACAGAAACAGAAGACAAACGTACGAAAAAACTAATTTCGATTTTAAAAAATCAAATACCTCAACATGCTCCAAGTAAATTACTTGACCTTTGCATAGATTATGCCGACATTTTCGCTCTTGACACGGACAAAATGACTTTAAACAACTTCTATGAGAAAAAATTAAGACTGACAGACAACGAGCCGGTATATGTTAAGTACTATAGATTGCCATACTCTCAACGTGAAGAAATAAATCGCCAAGTAAATAAATTGTTGGCGGCCACCGTGGTGTGATGGTAGCGTGCTCCGCCTATCACACCGTATGCCCTGGGTTCAACTCCCGGGCAAAGCAACATCAAAATTTTAGAAATAAGATTTTTCAATTAGAAGAAAATTTTTCTAAGCGGGGTCGCCCCTCGGCAGTGTTTGGCAAGCACTCCGGGTGTATTTCTACCATGAAAAGCTCTCAGTGAAAACTCATCTGCTTTGCAGACGCCGTTCGGAGTCGGCATAAAACATGTAGGTCCCGTCCGGCCAATTTGTAGGGAAAAATCAAGAGGAGCACGACTCAAATTGGAAGAGAAGCTCGGCCTTAGATCTCTTCGGAGGTTATCGCGCCTTAAATTTATTATTTTTTTATTTTTAAATAAATTGTTAGACAACGATTTGATTGAACCCAGTTATTCGAATTACAATAGTCCTTGGATTGTAGTCCCAAAGAAAGATACTAATGGTCAAAAAGCTTATCGTATGTGCGTAGATTTTCGCGCAGTAAACAAAAAAACTCATTGCTGATAAATTTCCACTAGCTAGAGTTGACGATATTTTAGACAATCTCTGTAGAGCAAAATATTTTTCCACATTAGATCTTTTTTCAGGATTTCGTCAAATCCCCTTGCATCCTGACTAACGTGACATTACTTCTTTCAGCACCTCGGTCGGCGCATTTAGATGGAAAGTGCTTCCATTCGATTTAAATATAGCACCTAATTCATTCTCACGAATGATGACAATAGCTTTTTCGGGTATACCACCCAACGTCGCATTTTTGTACGTCGACGATATTATCGTCATAGATTGTAGTGAAGCACACCGTATTAAAAATCTTTCAAAAGTTTTCGATACTTGTACGTCTTTCAATCTCAAACTTAACCCAAATAAATGCCACTTTTTACGACCAGAAGTTACATTTTTAGGTCACAAAGGTTTGTTGCCAGACGACTCTAAAATAAACGCAATTAAAAAGTATACAAAACCGACTGACAAAGACGCGGTACGAAGATTTGTCGCGTTTGCAAACTATTACAGACGGTTTATACCAAATTTTGCGTCTCTGGCAGCGCCTCTAAATCAATTAAGCAGAAAAAGAGTTGAATTTGTATGGGATGTAGAGTGCGAAAGAGCATTTTTATCTTTGAAAGCAGCGTTACTTTCACCAAAATTACTTCAATATCCAGATTTTACTAAACATTTCATTATTACCGTTGATGCTTCCACAACTGGATGTGGCGCTATTTTAAGTCAAGAACAGCAAGGTAGTGATTTACCAATTTGTTTCGCTTCTAAAAAAAAATAAATGTAAGGCGCGATAACCTCCGAAGAGATCTAAGGCCGAGCTTCTCTTCCAATTTGCGTCGTGCTCCTCTTGATTTTTCCCTACAAATTGGCCGGACGGGATCTACATGTTTTATGCCGACTCCGAACGGCATCTGCAAGGCAGATGAGTTTTCACTGAGAGCTTTTCATGGCAGAAATACAATCGGAGCGCTTGACAGACACTGCCGAGGGGCGACCCCGCTTAGAAAAATTTTCTTCTAATTGAAAAATCTTATTTCTAAAATTTTGATGTTGCTTTGCCCGGGAGTTGAACCCAGGGCATACGGTGTGATAGGCGGAGCACGCTACCATCACACCACGGTGGCCGCTTCTAAAGCATTTAATAAAGCCGAACAGAAAAAACCAATTATAGAATTGGAACTCTTAGCTATCTATTTTGCAATCAAGCACTTTATACCATACGTTTATGGCACCCATTTTATTGTAAAATCAGACCATAGACCTCTAGTATACTTATTCAACATGAAAGACCCATCTTCAAAACTTTCAAGAATAAGACTGGAACTATCTGAATATAACTTTACTATTGTATATATAAAGGGTAAATCAAACGTTTGTGCTGATGCACTATCGCGCATCACTATCGATGAGATTAAAGAAGCTAACAAACAAGTTTTGGCAGTGCAGAAAAGGGCAATGACAAAAAAAGCAAACGACAAAAATTTACATAGGAAAACAGACAAAAACGATGAAAAAAAAACTTACTTTACATGTCTACGTCAAATTTTCATTTAATTTTTCAAAAAAGATTCCACGGATAAGATCTGAAATTACTTACGATAAAAATAATAAAACAACAAATTTAAGAATTTTTGCGCATATTAAACATAAGAAACTCGAGTTACTTAGTTTTGAGCTTGTTAACGAAATAATGACTTTAGAGAAATTACTTTCGAGGCTTGAATCAGAAGCCGGCAAACACAAAATTAAGCAAATTGAATGGCCTAAAAACGATATTATGTTCGAACATTATACTATTACAAATTTCAAAAATATTGGAAATAAAATTTTAAAATCATTGGAAATTATTTTAACAGATCCAGTGGAGACAGTAACAGATGAAGATACAAAATTAAAGCTAATGACAATTTACCATAATGATCCCATTTCTGGTGAACATTGCGGAATGAAAAAACTGCGAACAAAATTTTATTGGAAGGACATGACTCGTGATATATCGAAATATATCAAAAATTGTAATGATTGTCTTTTAATCAAGGTTAAACCTAAAACAAAAGAAAAACTTGTTTTAACACCAACTCCTTGTAAACCATTGGATATACTAGTAATTGACACAATAGGACCCCTACCTGAGTACAAATATGGTAACAAGTTCGCACTTACCATGATTTGCGACATGACTAAATACCTGGTAACAGTCGCTGTGCCAGACAAATCAGCAAAAACAATAGCTTCAGCAATTTTTGAAGGATTCATTTTAACATACGGTACAATGAAATCCATAAAATCAGATTTAGGGACTGAATTTAAAAATGAATTATTTGAAGAATTAACTAAACTTCTAAATATTGAACATAATTTTTCAACTGCATACCACCACGAAACTGTTGGCACGATTGAACGTAATCATAGAGTTTTTAATGAATACTTACGTGTATATTTAAAAGATACTTTTTCTGATTGGGATGTTTATTTAAAATACTTTACTTTCCTACACAACACTACGAGTAGCACAGTTTTCGACAATCAATTTTCTCCCTTCGAGTTAGTTTTTGGGAAAAAGGCAACTTTGCCTAATGAATTAACTAAAAAAACAATTGACCCAATTTATAATGTCGGAAACTATGCCAAAGAAGTTAAGTTTAGGATGCAGAAAACGCACAAAATGTCACAAAACCTAATTAATAAAAATAAATTACAAAGTAAAAATCTGTATGATAAGACGGCACGACCTTTAGTTGTCAAAATCGGAGATAAAGTACTTTTACAGAAAGAACCATATCAGAAACACGAAAATATTTATCAAGGGCCGTTTATTATAACCAAAATTAACGAACCTAACGTAACTATTTTCGATGAAGTTAAAAACAAAGAAAAAGTAGTACATAAAAATCGCCTAAGTAAAGTAAATTAACGTTACTTTAATACTTCGATAAAACTTTAAATTTGATTGAAAAAATCCAAAAATTTTTTTAAGTAGCGTTTAAGCAGCCACGAAGGCTCAAAACTGGAAAAAATAGCACAAAAATTTTGTACATTCAAATGAAAAATGTAACCTATCAAAATTATAGTACAAGCAACAAAAAAACCTTTAACAAAAGCTTAGCCTATTATCGAACAAATTGTATTTACCAAGCTACAAACAAAAACATATTCTACATGTAACACATTAATATTTTATAAACAAAAAAAAAACCTTAAGTTGATATTAAAATATACATATCGTACAAAGAAAAATTCAATCCAAAAAAAAAACACAAACAACAAACAATATTTTAAACAAAAATGTAACTAAAATTCAAGTATTTTAGTTCTAAGTTCTTTTTTTCAATTAATAATAAAAATGGTTCCAAACCAACGAATTAAAAAGGGGAGGTACACCCTAATATAAATATATATTCGTTTGTTCGCAACAATTTTTATAAGTTTATGGCCAAAGAAGAATGTGACAAAACTGATCACTTTGTCAATTCTTCTTTTCCCCAAAAAGGATGATGTAACAGAGCCTTAATAAATAATAAAATGTCACCCTGTGTTCAAGTTGCCGCAGCACCCGTTGTCTACCCACGGGTGTGGAACAACTTGAACACAGAGCAATTCGGCTGGCAGATTATTAAAATTTGGACATTCAAGAGTACGCACCAACAAGTGCGAAAAAAGTTAAATTAAAACATTTTGTTACCATTAATTTAAAACTAAGCCTAGTGCAAATATACAAAATAAAACTACTTATTAAATGAACATTCTGCAAACTTACTTTAAATAAAAGAACCAAAATTCTAAATTAAAAATACTGTGTTTGGTGCTGGTGTCTCATGTGGAGTGCGTTGCGACGTGCAAAGCGCATCATCAATTTGGCAGAGGTTCCAGGAATGAAACCTTACAGCATGCGTGCAAATAATCTATTAGATTTAGTCCACTCAGATGTGTTAGGTCCAATTAGCACAAGCTCATTCAGCGGTGCTAGGTATTTGTCGATGACTTCTCTAGAAAAGTATTTGCATTGCCAATGGTTAGAAAATCAGACGTTCTTGATAAGTTCAAAGAATTTAAATGTTTAGTTGAAAATCAGTGCAATCGCAGCATTAAAATCCTGCGAACGGATAATGGCAACGAATACTGCAATGACCAATTTTTAAAATTTGTTCAAAAATGTGGAATTATACACCAAAAAAACAGCTCCATATACGCCCGAGCAAAATGGGGTAGCTGAGAGAATCAATAGGACGATCATGGAGCGCGTGCGGTGTATGTTATTCGATTCCGGTCTTGATAATATTTTTTGGGCTGAAGCTGCAAACACAGCTGCATACTTGATAAATCGCGTTCCTTGCAGAGGAAATAGTATGAGTCCTGAAGAAATTTGTTCTGGCGTCAAGCCAAATTTAAATACGTTACGTATTTTTGGGTGCATTGCAATGGTGCACATACCGAAGCAAAAGAGAACGAAACGGGATGCCAAATCGGACGAATGTATATTTGTGGGATATAGCGATGAAGCAAAGGCATATCGTCTGTACAGGAAATCTGATCACAAATTTCTTATAAGCCGTGACGTTAGTTTCTTCGAAATGTCAAATGCAAGAAATGATCGCGTTTCACATCAATTTGTTGTCGACATTGGTGAAGGTAATGCGGAATGTGACATTAGCAATTCAGAGGAAGAAGTTGAGCTGGAATTGCCAAATGTAAGTGAATCTGGTAGTGTCTTCGAAAACGAGTACGATACTGCTGACGATATTTCTTCAGATGAGCATAATGAAACTAAAGAGGTTGATGTTCGTCGATCTAAGTGTATTGCTGATAAAGTAAACAAGCAATCCGTATTTTGTACCAATATATCTGATCCTGTTAGCTTTGAGGATGCAGCTAAAAGTGCAGAAGCTGATGCTTGGTCAGACGCAATGACGGCTGAGATGGATTCACATAAATTAAACAAAACATGGTTTCTCACTGATCTTCCCGCACATAAGAAAGTCATAGCTTCTAAGTGGGTATTTAAAACAAAGCGAAACGCTGATGGCGAAATCGTAGGACATAAGGCTAGGCTGGTAGTCCAGGGATGTTCGCAAAATCAGGGAATCGACTATACTGAAACGTTCGCACCTGTTGTCAGGTATAATTCGATACGATTCTTATTTGCTTTGGCTGCAAAGCATGATATGGATGTATACCAACTCGATGCAGTGACTGCTTTCCTGAATGGGGATTTGCAGGAGGAGGCATACATGAAGCAGCCTGAGGGTTTTGACGATGGCACCGGCAGAGTATGCCGGTTGGTGCAATCATTGTACGGCCTTAAGCAGGCGAGTCGAATATGGAACAAAAAACTCAATGCAGCCTTGGTCGATCTTGGTCTTGTACGCAGCAACATCAATCAATGCATTTATTACCATGTAAACAATGAACGTATGGTGTATGTAGCTATTTACATATGTTGATGACGTCTTGGTATTTTCAAACGATAAACAAATTGCTAAACGTATCAAAATGGAACTGTCTTCGAAATTCAAAATGGTAGATATGGGTGTGGCGCACTCAGTTCTGGGCATGCGTATTCAGCGTAATGAGGTAAATAAAACGTTTAAAATAGAACAGTCTGAGTATATTTCTAGAGTTCTTAAACGTTTTGGAATGGATGACTGCAATCCCGAATCTACGCCGCTTGACCTATCGCAAAAGTTGACCGCAAATATGTGTCCACAAACTTATGAAGGTAAACAAGAAATGGAAAAGGTTCCATACAAAGAGGCGATTGGATGTTTACTCTTTGCGGCACAAAATACACGGCCTGATATAAGTTATGCAGTTAATTTATTGAGTCGATTTTCCAAAATCCTGGAAAGGCTCATTGACAAGCCATTAAACGTGTTCTGAGATATTTGAAAGGAACAATAGAAAAGGGTATCGTTTATGCCAAAAGTGGTGAGGCCCTCACCGGTTTCTGTGACGCCGACTGGGCTGCAGATGTTGACAAAAGGCGATCGACATCTGCTTACGTCTTCACAATGCAGGGCGGAGCTATAAATTGACGCAGTCATCGTCAACGCACAGTTGCCTTATCTTCGACAGGAGCGGAACTGATGTCCATTGTAAGTGCTTTGCAAGAAATGATTTGGTTAAGGCGTTTGAAGGCGGAATTGATTCCTGACTGTAATGAAATAACTACGTTGCACTGTAACAATAAAGGCGCCATAAGCATTGTACGTAACAATAATTTTTCACCACGTACAAAGCATGTTGACATCAAGTTGAAGTATACGCGCGAAAAGCTTGAAGATGGGTCAATAATGTTGGAATACATTCCAACATCCGAGATGCTAGCTGACGCCTTAACAAAAGGTGTTCCGGCTTCAAAGAACCAACTCATTAATGACAAGCTGGGCTTAACTTAATTATTGAAATGCATAAAATTAATTTTTGTAATTACTGCCAGATATGCTATTAACGTGGAGTATTGTAAAATAATATCAATCTGGCATCATTCATTGTATTTCTTCTTATTATCTATTCTTATATACACATTAATAAAGTCAGTCGCTATTCTACTTTGTATCCACGCGATCGTAATTTACTCTGTTCAACAGTATAGGCTCATTATCGATTTCTTATCGGTGTAAATTATCAGAGGTTATCGACGAGCTGTTAATTTTTTATAGACGAGTTAACCGATTGCTATCGAAAAGTTATCGACTTACTATCGAAAATTTAGGTATATGTTATCAAAAAGCTATCTAATGTTTTCGAAAAGTTATCGAACAGTTATAGATTATATACCGAAAGGTTGCCGATTCTTTATCGATAATCTTTAAAAAGTTATCGATTTCTTATCGATTTGTCATCGGTGTGCAACAAGTTTGTTATCTGCGAGCCATTGACTTTTTATCGAAAAGTTATTGATTTGTTATAGATTTTTTTATCGAAGAGTTAGGGATTTATTATACAAACGCTATAGATTATTTATTATGAAAAAGTCATCGTTACCAATTTGCTATTGACGACCCATCGGTTTGTTATGATATACCTACCGATAAAACATAACTATAAAATTGATGACTAAACTGTAATCCTACTATACCAAGACGATCATAGCGACTCGGGGCAAAAAATAGTTAAGAATCAACAAATTTAATCTTTTTTCCTGACTTATGCGCTTTATATATACTATATCTCAGCGGTCGGTTTTTGCGGAACAAATCTTGGCATTTGGGAAATAGGTTCAGTTCTCATTGCACTCACTTAATATTGGCTATGCAACATAATAATTACTGTGACAAGTAAAATTTTGTTTTGATGATAAATTTCCTACCTCAATGGACCTAGCGTCAATCGATGCCAATTACATTAACGTCACGCTTTTTTTTTAGTTTTCGGAAATCAATTTGAAAAATATATAAATATCATACCATAATACTAAACGAAAATTTGCACTCGAAAATCACGAGATTTTGTATGCCATATTTTCTTCTGCGGCGCTGTTTATGGAGATTACAGCGAATGAAAAAATTATAAAATTGACTGACTCAATGCCAGATCTGGACAGTCTAATAACCGTAATGCAGTTCATAGTCTTAATTCTCGCAGCTTCTTTTTGCTGGGCGTCGTCTTGAAGTGAACTGAAGTCAATTGACATTAATTCTCTTTTGGATTTGAATTAGTGTCATTGACATTAATTGCCTTTCAAGAGTCCCGTCTTTAGAAACAAATTGTTTCCCCTCGGCGGTGTTTGGCATGCACTCCGAGTGTATTTCTGCCATATAAAGCTCCCAGTGAAAATACATCTGCGTTGGAGATGTCGTTCGGAGTCGGCATGAAACAAGTAGGTCCTGTCTCGCCAATTTGTAGGAAAAATTAAAAGGAGCACGACGCAAATTGGAAGAGAAGCTCGGCCCAAAATCATTCGGAGGTTATCGCGCCTTACATTTGCATTGTTTAATCAATTAATCAAGTGCATTTTCTTGCGATGGATCGTTGTTCCGGAAGTCGAGTTTTACAGGATTAAAGATTAAGGGAAAGCTTTCTAAAATACTCATTTCAGGCAAGTGTAAATGTAGTATAAAGCTCCCACCGACCAACGAAATCTTTGAAGACTGGCAACCCTATAGTTATCAAGGGCGCGATCAATCATTTAATAAAGTGCGTATGTAAGTACGCATGAGAGTACAGTTGATCATATACATACATATATGTACCTGTAATAGTAATGTTTCGTTTCCTATCCCGAAACGTTATGACTTCAAACTGATTTAAGCTTCCGCTTCAAAATTCCGTCCCGACTCTTTGGAAAAATGATATGCTGTAAGTTTACGAGAGGAAACTACAAAAGCACGAGAACAAAAAAAAAATATTAATTACTTTCTGAAAAGCGACCAAAACAGAAACATCTAACAGTGTGGGCCAAATGTATTTGCATAGTACAAAAACGAATTCATTTGAACTTGACATTGAGTTTACCTATTGTTTTCGATTTACGTTAAAAGAACTTTCATTTTATTATTTAGCTTGCACCTAACTGAACCGATGTAAGGTATTCCATGTATAGTACAATCAACAAAATGCAAATAAAACTCATTAGCCGAATAAAGGAGTGGCAGTTGATTTACCACTCACACAATGACACTTCTTGCCGCTACAGCAATGAATTTGCGTTTGTTAGTTGCAATGATGTGCGTAGTGCAACAAATTTTAAAACTTAGTTCTTAAATATTGCAGAAATAGATGGGTTAGTTTTTAAACTGTTTTATTTAGCTTGAGTTGACAGGCAGGCTGCATGCACGGCCGATGTGAACGAATTTTGTACTTGAAATTAAAGTAACTTCCCGATAAGCTATAAGCTTGAAACTTGGAATATAGTTCAGAACCCGATGACAATGCAATAATAAGAAAAAAATCGCCGCTAGGTGGCGCAAGGATCGATATATTCGCAAAATTCGCATTTGTGGTCCGATTTGGCTCATATTTGGAACACATAATACATGCAAGAATAGAAATCGACCTGTCAAAAGAAATCGCCGCTAGGTGGCGCATGGATCGAGATATTCAAAAAAATCGTATTTGTGGTCCTATTTGGCTCATATTTGGAACCCATAATACAAGCAAGAATAAAAAGCGACTTATGAAAAAAAATCGCCGCTAGGTGGAGCATGGATCGAGATACTCACAAATATCGTATTTGTGGTCCTATTTGGCTCATATTTGGACCACATAATACAAGCAAGAATAAAAAGCGACTTATGAAAAAAATCGCCGCTAAGTGGCGCATGGATCGAGATATTCACAAAAATCGTATTTGTGGTCCTATTTGGCTCATATTTGGAACACATAATACATGCAAGAATGAAAAGCGACCTATGAAAAAAAAATCGCCGCTAGGTGGCGCATGGATCGAGATACTCACAAAAATCGTATTTGTGGTCCGATTTGGCTCATGCTTGGAACACATAATACATACAAGAATAGAAAGCGACCTATCAAAAAAAATCGCCGCTAGGTGGTGCAAGGATCGAGATATTCATAAAAATCGTATTTGTGGTCCGATTTGATTTGGTCAATATTTGGAACACATAATACATACATGAATAGAAAGCGACCTATGATGCCCGATTTGGCTCATATTTGGAACAAATATTGCATACAGTCCGGTAGAAGTGACATCAAAATATTTTGGAGTTGGAGGAGGGACAAGCATACGTGGCGCGGGAGTCGAGTAAATTCTTTGGAAGGATTATATATTGAGGACTTAGATTGTAACAAATTGTCAGGAAAAAGTCCTTGTATTAATGAATCACTAAATGAACTAAATAGAATGAGAAATAATAGGCAATTAAATAAAGACTAAAAACTTGAAAATAAAATAATAAAAAAAAAATTTTAGTTAAACGGTTTTATTGAAAACAATACTTACATGAAGTAATAATAATATTAAAAGCTTGAAAATAATTAGGTAGGTCCTAGGTACTAGTCATCACACTCCTCATCAATCTAGGGCGTTGATCAAACAATTAAATAAAATCGTTGGACGCGTCATATTTCTATTGATAGGCATAAGTAAAACCAAGTGAACCTTAATCAGGTTATGCTACGCCTCACATTTTTAGAAATTTCACGCGCCCAACCCTTTTATTTAATTGTCTGATCAACGCCCTAGATTGATAAGGAGTGTGATGACTAGTACCTAGGACCTACCTAATTATATTCTAGCTTTTCGTATTATTATTAATTCATGTAAGTATTGTTTGCAATAAAACCGTTTAACTTAAAATTTTTTTTTTAATTATTTTATTATTTTAAGTAATCTTAGCAGAGCTTTAGTTAAGAATTCGTTGCAACCCTATACGTTAAGCAGTGTCCGAGATATCTCTTTTCAAAATTTTAGATTTTGATTTATAATATGTATATACATACATAGAATCGAATTATTATTTTCACAATCTTCTCCAATCCTTGTATTTGTTTGTTTCTTGTACCCTGCTGACAGTTCCGATTTCGGCCTTGATTCCGGTTCCGGTAAAGCAAATTTATATACACTACTTCTGATCCCGGTAAACTCAAATCTGTTACATCCCTAGTTTGAGTGTATGTAGGTGTAAAAGGCTTTTTATGCTTTTCTGTTGTTACTCGTATTTAGTTTTTTTTTTTTTTTGTTTTTTTATTATATTTTGTCGTGTTACAAGTCAACGCCAAATTTAATTCCTTCAATAGGAATACAATTTACAGAGTTTACAAAGCGTTTCTAATTATGTATATGGTATACATGTATCAGTAGTAGTAAAAATAACTGTACGTATTAATTACAACCACAATATCTCTATTACAAACACACAGTTCAATGTCAAGTGGCTCGACCTTCAGCGCCACTCGCTTCAACTTCGAATTTTTTAGCAAATTACTCGCGCCTATCTTTCTATCTGAGCCACTCATTCGTCAGATGGAATATGCTAAAAATACTAAAAATAATTACTAATGAATCTTTCCGGGTTTGTAAAGCTTCAGATATGAAACAATCACCCGTGGCGTAATAAAAATTGATGTTATTCTTCGTAAACCGAAGAGATCTACAGATATTTTGTCAGACTTTATTCGGGTTTTTACCCAAACTGCGTAGTATTGGGACTATGTATGGTCGAGTCTGTTTTATGTTTGTTTAAGATTAGGTCGTGCCAAAAATTTGCTGGTGGTTCGTTTATGGATTACTTTGACTCTTTTTTATTGATTTAAAAAAAAAAAAACAACAAATAATACTCCATACATTCATTCATAGAAGAGTCAATATGTTATCGCTCCGTCTTAAAGTATACGATAACAATGTAAAATATCACATTTCAAGAAGTTCTATTAAGCATTGAAAATAAACGTGTAACCCCACCATTACGCCCTTTAACTTCGTTTAACTTCCCTATTTGTATTAATTAGTGTTGTAATGGTGGAATGTTGGTGTTCAAGGTTAATCAAGTTTTATGAACCTACGATAAGTTATAGACTGATATTTGTATACCCAGCTGAACTTGAACACAGGGTGTTATAACTTTGACTGCATAAAGGTTGGTTTTACAGGTATGAAGGAATCGAGATAGATATAGACTTCCATATAACAAAATCATCAGTATCGAAAAAAATTGATTGAGCCATGTCCGTGCGTCCGTTAACACGATAACTTGAGTAAATATCGAGATATCTTCACAAAATTTGGTATACGAGCTTATCTGGATCCGGCATAGATTGGTGTTGAAAATGAGCGAAATCGGATGATAACCACACCCACTTTTTACATACATAACATTTTGGAAAACACATGAAGCCTGATTATTTAGTAAATAATACACCTAGAATGTTGAAATTTGACGCGTGGACTGATATAGAGACTCTTGATAAACATTTGAAAATTTTTTTTAAATGGGCGTGACACCGCCCACTTGTGATAAAATCAACTTTACAAATATTATTAATCATAAATCAAAAATCGTTAAACCTATTGTAACAAAATTCGGCAGAGAGGTTGCCTATACTATAAGGAATGATTTGAAGAAAAATTAACGAAATCGATTGAGGACAACGCCCAATTTTATATAAAAGATTTTTAAAACGGGCGTGGACGAATAAAACAAGCTACACATATCTTTGCAAAAAAGAGCTTTACATCAATGGTATTTCATTTCCCAAGTGGATTTATAACAATAAATAGGAAAAAGTTCAGATTTTAAAAAATGGGCGTGGCGCCGCCTTTTTTATGGCTAAGCAATTTTCTATGTTTCGGGAGCCATAACTCGAAGAAAAATTAGTTGAAAATAGAACCATATGTATATTGTAACGAATCTGCCGCAAATCCTCTTATTTGCAATCCTCTGCTAAGTTCCAATCACTAAACTGTTGAATAAATAACTCCAATATTGAATGATGGAAAAATGGCCTTTATTAAGTACTTCACAATAACACTTATACTTTGCTACTCGCTGGCTTAATAACCAAACTGATTGATAACTCAACTCAAACTTTACTATTGGCCGCCAGATCGCGTGCTTAATCAAACTGATTGATAGCTCAACTCATACTGAATTACTTCTTACTCGCCTGCCCCGCTTTTATAGTTTACGCTGCATACTTCTAGGCTCTTCGATTTCCAGAACTTACTAGTTATTTTCGCTACAAAATCGCCAGCCACAACTTGTGACAACTCAGATAAGATATAAGATAAGATAGTTTACGCTGCATACTTCTAGGCTCTTCGATTTCCAGAACTTACTAGTTATTTTCGCTACAAAATCGCCAGCCACAACTTGTGACAACTCAGATAAGATATATGCATGTGTCTGTGCATTGCCGCTCCGCTGCTCGTATACGTACATATGTGCAGACGCACTTATTTATTCGTTTATGTAGATTCATAATGATTGAATTATTGATGTGAATGTTTGTAGTTTACAGTCTCTCGCGCATACATAGGCGCATAAGTAAATGCATCTGTGTGTGACATCTCTTTCGGCTGCCTTATATATGTGTATACATGATTTGATTATTCACGTAAATACTGCTTGGCATGGCCTTAGCATCGCCTTAGTGATGGTATAGGTTAGTGATGCTAATATCCGTGACACTGCCCTCCACCTAAGTCTGATCGTCCCGATCAGATAAATCTCTCGATCTAAACGCTGCTAATCTCTCCAAATGAACCACTTTCATTTTGGTTCGTGGTTTGTATGCGGTACACTACATCGTTGATCCGTTTTACAACTTTGTATGGGCCTTCCCAGTTACACTGCAATTTCGGGGACAAACCTTTTTTTCGTTGTGGGTTGTATAGCAGCAACAAATCTCCTTCCTGAAACCCTTCCGAATTAATTGCTTTATCGTACCTCGCTTTCATCTTGTCACTCATAATCTTTGCTCGTTGCCTTACCAGATCGTGTATCTCTCTCAGCTCTTCTTCTAAGACATCGGTGGATTTCTTGACATTCCTCTCCGCATCGGCATCTATCCCATACTTCAAATCAGCTGGCAGTCGAAGGTAATTGCCAAAAATTACCTTTGCGGGAGTTTGGCCCGTTGTGTCATGTACTGCCGATCGGTAGGCCATCAAGAATAATGATATGTGTGTATCCCAGTCCTTATGGTACTTGTCTACTACTTTCCTTAAATGTTCCTCCAATGTTCTATTGAAACGTTCCACCATACCATCGGACTGAGGATGCAATGCAGTTGTCCGTGTTTTTCGAATGCCCAACTTCTTGCACAGTTCTTGGAACACAGCTGATTCAAAATTCCTGCCTTGGTCAGAATGTAACTCCATTGGTACACCATACCTTGCAACCCATTCGTTTTTAACCACTTCTGCTACTGTTTCTGCTTCTTGGTTTGGGATTGGGTATACCTCTGGCCATTTACTGAAATAATCCATAACCACCAGTACGTATTTGTTTCCGCGGTTGCTAGTAGGAAATGGACCTGCGACATCCATGGCGATCCTTTCAAATGGTGCACCTGAAATATACTGCTTCATCTGGCCATGACTTCGGGTTTTGGGCCCTTTCGCTCTGTTGCATACCTCGCAATTGGCAATCCACTCGGTGACCGACTGACGGCAACCAACCCAATACAATCTCTGCTTAATTTTCTCGAGTGTCTTCGTGATTCCAAGATGGCCTCCACTTGGACCATTGTGCAACTCGCTGAGCACGTCAGGAATCCTCTTTCTGGGAACAACTATCAGTTTCTTCTTGCATTGACCATCCTCACTCTCCCATACTCGATGCAAGCAACCGGATATCAATTCCAAACTGTTCCACTGTGCCCAATATGACTTCGCAATGGGACTCTCTGCTGACATATCCTCTCTGCTTGGTCTTTCGTTTCGTTCGAGCCTTGCATAACATGTGACAGATCTGTATCTTCTAGCTGACACTTTCTTAGTTGTTCGTTGTCCCATTCATCCGTACACGTTATAGTCATTAGCCGGACATCTATAATGTCTTCTTTAGTCTCGGCCTTTGAACAGTGCTTGCATTCCAAACTACATGGCCTTCTTGACATTGCATCGGCATTTCCATGTGTACTACCTTTTCGATGTTCAATGGAAAAGTCATAGCTTTGAAGTCGCTCGATCCACCGTGCCAATTGTCCTTCCGGATTACGGAACTGCAGAAGCCATTTCAATGCTGCGTGATCTGTCCTGACATGGAATCGCTGGCCGTAGAGGTATTTATGAAAATGTTTAATGCACTCTACCAATGCCAACAGCTCTCTCCGCGTAACACAGTAGTTCCTCTCTGGTTTTCCAATCGAACGGCTGTAATATGCAACTACCTTCTCCTGTCCATCGACCAGTTGTGATAAAACGCCTCCTATAGCATATCCACTTGCATCTGTATCTAGAATAAATGATGCTCCTGGAATCGGATATGCTAACATTTGGGCAGTGCACAAACGCTCCTTCAATGTTTGGAAAGCCACTTCTTGCCCCTTCTTCCATTCAAAAGCTTTGTTTTTTCTTGTAAGCTCATGGAGGCTATGGGATACGCTGGAAAAATTTGGTACAAATCGGCGGTAATATGTGCACAGCTCAAGAAAACTTCTCAATTCATGTAGGTTCTGTGGTCTTGGCCAATCCTGTACAGCCTCTATTTTTTCGTTCGCAGTGCAGATGCCCTCTGTCGTTACCTTGTGACCCAAATAATTGACTTCCTTTTTAAACAGCGCACACTTTTTGGGACTTAACTTCAGACCAGCGCCAGCTATTCTCTGGAAAACTTCCTCCAAGTTCTTAAGATGTTCATCAAAGTTCTTGCCCAATACGATGATGTCGTCCAGGTACACCAAGCATGTTTTCCAATGTAGTCCTTTCAGTACCTGGTCCATGAGTCTCTCAAAAGCAGCTGGTGCATTACAAAGTCCAAAAGGAATCACTGTAAATTGCCAAAGACCATCACCGACACTTAAGGCTGTTTTCTCTTTATCTTCCTCCTTCACCTCCACTTGCCAGTAGCCGCTTTTCAAGTCCAGCGTGGAAAACCATTTCGTGCCAGATAGCGAGTCCAGAGTGTCGTCAGTTCTTGGAAATGGGTAGCTATCCTTTTTCGTTACGTCATTCAACTTCCGGTAGTCCACGCAAAACCTCATTTTTCCATCCTTCTTTTTTACAAGTACTACCGGTGAGCTCCATGGACTAGCTGATGGTTCGATGACGCCGCTGTCGCTAATTTCTTGAATGATTTGACTCACAACTTCCCGCTTCGCCAGTGGAACACTACGTGGAGCTTGACGGATCGGCCTCGCATCTCCAGTGTCAATTTGATGTTTCACAACGTTGGTGCGGCCTGGTTTAGAACCATCCTGGTCAAATATGTTCGCGTACTTTAGGAGCAGTTGTTTTGCCTTACTCTGATATGCTTCCTCTAGTCCCTGCGTCCATGCCGTGATGTCATTTGAAAGATCAGTATTACTAGCTGAAACGTGTTCCTGGAGCTGTTCACAGTTAATAACTACTTCAGCCTCTTGGCATCTTCCCAAAATAGCTCCTTTAGTCAGTTTGAGTGGTGACTTAAACTCATTGAGTACTCTTACCGGAATACGTCCATCTTGTTTTGTCATAGCCAGGGTTTTTCCTACAAGTATGTTTAGTGCTGATTTGTTTGCTGCTTCGACAACCCACAATTTGTTTGTCCCACAATCTCCATCAACCTTTGCCCAGATGACTGCTTCGGATTTTGGTGGTATTCGCTGACTCTCTTCCACCAGCACTCGTTTACTGCTGTAGCCTCTCTCGTAGCCGAAATTAAGTGGCACATCCATGTTCTTATATCGCATCGTCTTGCTTTGCATATCGATCTTGATGCCTTGGTTGATTAAGAAGTCCACTCCAATTATGATTTCATCAACAATACTTGCCACTATAAAATTGTGAGGTACCGAGATGTTCCCAATTGCTACTTCACATTCTACTTCTCCAATTACCTGTGTGTCCTCTCCCGTGGCTGTACGTAATCTTGCTCCAAGCAATGGTCTTATCTTCTTGTTGACTAAATCTGATCGAATGATGGAATGGGATGCACCCGTATCTACAGTCAGTAAACGTTCCTTTCCATCCACATGTCCTCCGACAATAAGATTGCTTGACGTTCTTCCAATTTGCGAGATAGAGATTATGGGGCATTCAATTGAGGGAGCCAGCTGTCGCCCCTTGCGGCTGACTCGCTTTAGTTTAACGATTGAGTGGATTTGGAGATTTGCTCGTCTCCTTCAGCTCTGCGTTTACGGCCACCCACATTGTTGGAACTATTGGAATTGCTACTGCAATGACGTGCAATGTGACCTGGGTTACCGCACTTGAAACATTTCATAACTCCGGCATTTTTCTGTTTTGATCCCTTCAGAGCTTCCAAAATTGTATCTACCAACTCTGGCCTTTATACTTCCACACGATGAGCTTTGTATGCTGGTTTACTCAATAATGACGCCGTTTCCTGTGTCAATGCATGGGATACCGTTTCACAAAATGTTTGCTTTGGGTTCGCGTATGTGGCTCGCTTCGCTTCGACGTCCCTTATGCCATTTATAAAGCTCTGAATCTTCACTATTTCCGCGTATTCCACGGGTGCATCCGCATTTGCAAGATGAGCCAATCTTTCAATGTCCGAAGCAAACTCCTGCAAAGTCTCGTTAGCTTTTTGGTAGCGGTTTTGCAATTCTATTTGAAATATCTGTTTCCTGTGTTCGCTTCCGTATCGCCGTTCTACAGCAGCCATCAATGCGTCATAACTGTTCCGTTCGTACTCTGGAATAGTCTGTAAGATTTCGGCAGCTGGTCCTTTCAATGCTACGAAGAGTGCGGCAACTTTATCTTCCACATTCCAGTTGTTCACTGCTGCGGTCTTTTCAAACTGTAGCTTAAAGACCTGGAAAGGAACAGAACCGTCAAAGGATGGTGTTTTTACCTTTGAATTACTAGTTGAAACTGCTGGGCGATTCAGTTGCAACTGCTCGATACGTCCTCTCAAAGCATCCACCTCGGCCTCGATTTTTTCTTCAAACTGTAAAATTTTTGTATCTTGCGCCTCCAACTTCGAGGAAATACGTCCTTCTTGCTCTTCCAGTTGAGCAGAGATCTGCGATGATATCTGTGCTGAAATTTGAGCCGACATTTCGGATATCCGTGCCTCTTGTGCTTCAATCTTCGCTGTTATACGGTTCTCCTGCGATTCCAGCTGAGATGACATTTGCGACGACATTTCGGATATACGCGTTTCTTGTGCTTCCATCTTCGATGTAATCTGTGTCGACATTTCTGACATACGCGTTTCTTGTGCTTCAATCTTTGATGTTATACGCGTTTCTTGTGCTTCCATCTTTGATGTTATACGTGTCTCTTGAGATTCCATCTGTGATGACATTGTCGATGTTTGAGCAGATATTGCAGCCAATATCATGTTCAGGTCTGTGTTCGCGATTGTCTGCGGTGTTTCTTCCATTTTTGTTATTTCCTCGCCATCAAGATGAAAGTCATACTCTTCCACATCGATTCCTTCTGCTTCCATTGCCTCTCGTAGCCGTGCCTGAAGTTCAAGTTTAACGCCGCTTGTATTCAATCCACGGCTCTCCAACTCCTTCTTTAGTTGCTGAATCTTCAGTCCACTGAACCTTGCCATGTCCTTGTTGTCCTCTGGAATTTATTCAACAATTCCTCTTCTGACACCAATTGTAACGAATCTGCCGCAAATCCTCTTATTTGCAATCCTCTGCTAAGTTCGAATCACTAAACTGTTGAATAAATAACTCCAATATTGAATGATGGAAAAATGGCCTTTATTAAGTACTTCACAATAACACTTATACTTTGCTACTCGCTGGCTTAATAACCAAACTGATTAATAACTCAACTCAAACTTTACTATTGGCCGCCAGATCGCGTGCTTAATCAAACTGATTGATAGCTCAACTCAAACTGAATTACTTCTTACTCGCCTGCCCCGCTTTTATAGTTTACGCTGCATACTTCTAGGCTCTTCGATTTCCAGAACTTACTAGTTATGTTCGCTACAAAATCGCCAGCCACAACTACGTGCACAAATTATTGCTCTCTCTTGCGACAACTCAGATAAGATATATGCATGTGTCTGTGCATTGCCGCTCCGCTGCTCGTATACGTACATATGTGTAGACGCAATTATTTATTCGTTTATGTAGATTCATAATGATTGAATTATTGATGTGAATGTTTGTAGTTTACAGTCTCTCGCGCATACATAGGCACATAAGTGAATGCATCTGTGTGTGACATCTCTTTCGGCTGCCTTATATATGTGTATACATGATTTGATTATTGACGTAAATACTGCTTGGCATGGCCTTAGCATCGCCTTAGTGATGGTATAGGTTAGTGATGCTAATATCCGTGACAATATGTATTATTGCGCAGCCTTGTAACACTACTAAGCACACAAAACAAACAACAACAGCATTTCAAGTGTACAGCTGGGTATGTAATGTTCGGCTTCACCCGAACTTAAACTTCCTTAATTGTTAATAACAAAATCTATGCCCCTACCCAGCAGAAAAAAGCTTAATTACAAGTTGATTTCCGATAAGTCACCGTTCATTGTTTTTTACTTAGAAGAAATTATTTTTGTATGGCAGTGACGAAAAAATAGTCAGCGGTGTTCAGCAGTCCAACAATTTATTTGTCCGCACATTCGGGGAACTAAATTCCTAGTGGAAGGCTCCTCTCCAAAAACTCTGTGTACAGACAGTCTTTCGCCGTGAAAACGAGGGCAGTAAAACATTACATGTTCTGCGCCTTTCAATTCGGAGGAACAGTGTAGACCAGGGACGGAAAATAATTATTATTTTTTTCGGAGTCGAAAAATCCCGGGTCAAAAAATTGTCCTAGGTGAAAGTCTTTGAGTTCTCAGGTATCCCTATAGCAATATCATGCCGAATCATACATCCTTTTTATTTTTCGTACCTTTTCCATAAAAGTCCACATATAAAAGTAAAATCTGTATTTTTATTTTTTGAGTCCGATAGATCTAGTTAAACTCGGATTTTTAAAAATAAAAGTCCGGAAATAAAAGTTAAAGCGCGATATACCTCCGAAGAGAATTAACGACGAGCTTCACTCCCAATTTGTGTAGCGCATCTTTTAATTTTTTCTACAAATCGGTCCTATATATTTTACGCCGACTCCGAATGACATTTGGAACGCTAATTAATTTTCACTAAGAAACTTGCTATGGCAGAAATACACTCGAAATCATTGCCGAGAGGCGACCCGGCTTAGAAAAGGGTTTCTAATTGAGAAAACTTGTTTATAAATTTTTGATGTTGCTTCGCCCTGGATCTGAGCCAAGATTTTCGGTTTGGTATGCGGAGCACGCTATGTTACGACAGATAAAGAGCGGCCGTTACAAAGCGATAGTGTAAGTTGTCAAAAATGCCGTAGACAACTTCCCTCTAGAATATGAGCACCCTCGGAATATTAGTTAGCAGGTAGAACTTCTTTTGAAACCTTCCGTCTTTCGCCGAGTTTTTGGTAAATTTATAAATTTTTCCTCTGTGTCGTATTTTCGATCGGGTAACAGACATATATCTTAATGGATCTTTTAATGTTTAAGCTTCATCTGGATATGAAAACATTTCGGGAAACAGCGAAGTCGATTGTCCTCACTCCATTAATCTGAAATTGCTGTGTAAATGTACTTTTATGAACACAATATGTAAATTTTTTCATCGCTAAATACATGGAAAAAAGCGGTAGATGCTACAGATCCCGAATTTGTATGTGTGTTCTATATATGTATTTTTCATTTTTATATAGAAAATAAGCGTGGTAATCAGCTGATTTAGTAACTCTTGTATAAGACAATAGAAAACGGAGCATGGTTGTATAACATTACAACATCCTTAATCATTTTTGAAGTCGATGCAATGAGTTTCAAAAGATTTGAGTGGCCTTAGTAGGCATTTGTTATAGTTAGATATAGTTTTTAAGTCAACCTTACGAATTTGATCATACAAAAATTTTAGCATTGCCGCTTTATAAATGACGGATATATCCCGTTAAGTATTAATTATAACAGAATTATTTTTAATTTTGAAATAATATTTAATTTGTGATGAAGAAGAAGTATGTTTATTTTCTTTACATTCCATTTCCTTAAATGAAAGTCTGTGTTGGATAGACCGATGAAAGAATGTTTTTTAAGCAGGATATCAAAAAAGAAATTGATAGGGGCTACCACCGATCCAGTCGGTAGTGGCTACCGAAAAACTCGGTTTTTTTTTGAAAAGTTTCCAAAATAACAGCAATTGCCTTTTATGTACGGCTCGCAATTAAATTTCTTCGAACAAATGTGGCACGTTTGCACGCCAATTTTCCAAATCCAGTTCTTGTTAATTTTTGATATTGAAACAGTGGGTGTGGTTATAATCTGATTTCGATGACTTCCAGTACAAAAATAAATTTACAGTACAAATAAGCCCGTGCACCAAATTTGGTGCAGATATCTCATTTTTGGCGCAAATTTTGGTGTTAACGGACGGACAAAAGCACAGAAGGATAGACGGACGGCTGGGTACAAATGTGGGCGTGTGATCCACCCACAGTCGCCCATTTTTGCAAGTAACACAATATATCTGACATTAATTATTGCGGTTTGGTTTTATTTTAAATCCACTAGAACTGTAATTTTTTGAAACTGGTATGTAATTCGCATTGTTTTTCGTATTTCCTAAAAAGCAGGAAATACAACTTTAATATATAAAATTTAAAATGTACTAAACAAATTTTAAAATACATAAATATCAAATAATTGTCTGCAAAAATACATTTATGTTTCTTTTTATTTTCAGGTATGACCATAATCTAAAAAAAAAAAAAAATAATGTTGACTTAAACTTATGGGTGAGTAGACTACGTTCGGATTCGTTTTGTGGTTTTTGCGGTAAAAATATAAACCGTAACTTAACCCTGTCCCATCCTCACTGAAAATATATTTTAAAACTTCTATCTGAATTGCCTAAGTACACATTCTACTTTCATTTATCTACCAAACCATATTTCCTCCGTAATGTCGAAGTTTAACAACTAAATAATAAAGAAATAAAATAAATAAATGTAAGCCGCACTAACCACCGAAAAGATGGTAGACCGAACTTCTCTTCCAATTTGCTTCATGCTCCTTTTAATTTTACCTACAAATTTGCGGAACAGAACCCACATGTTTTACGCCGACTCCGAACGACATCTACAAGGCAGATGAGTATTCACTGAGAAACTTTTCATGGCAGAAATACACCCGGAGTATTTGCCAAATTACTGCCGGGGAGACCCCACTTGGAAAAACTTTTTCCTAATTGAAAAAACCTGTTTCTAAATTTCTGATGTTGGTTTGCCGGGAACAGAACCCAGGATCTTCGGTGTGGTAGGCGGAGCACGCTACCACCATAGTTAGTTGTTAATTTTAAACACGTAGTTGGGGCAATATGTCTCCAGTACAATGAAAGGACCTACTAAATTTAAAGTATTCATAAAATTTGTTTTTCAAATATTATTCACACATCCTAAAGTAGATGTAAAATAGCTACAAAGAGAGTGGTTATAAAATTGTATAGCGAAAGGATTAAAAAAAATTATACTTAGTTGCACAAGAAAAACGCAATAGGCTGAGTGGTAGCTTTAGTTAGAAAGAGCAGCCTTTTATTGGTGTTTCCCGGATTTGGGGAGTTTATTTGTTGAATCAAACTGAATGACCCCTAGTCAAAGCAGCGCACTGAGTTCTCATAACGTAAAAATTCTAAATATGCACTTTTTTAAACGCCCTAATGTTCATCTCCTATTGACAAAAAAAAAATTGCATTTAGTTTGCTGGGGTTTATTTCAATTAACTGCAACCACTGAAATCGATCGTACAACTGAGCAACCTCAATCTTAAACAAGGTGATCAGTGATCACTAATACGTTGTCTTTGCTATTGACATCAATCACAATTAGTCAAATATAAATGTATATGTATGTAAAATGCATAGTTGCGCTTAAATCGCTTGCAAATTTTCAGTCAATCATCAGTTCCGGTTACCAATCATTAGTCACTCGTTTTGGGATTTTGTTGTACATCATTTAGCGAAATCTCAGTGAAAAAAGTATTTGGATGTAGTGCTAATGTTTCTTTTAGCGCTGCCTTTTATATTTTTTGCTAAGTATTATTTTATCTGAATTTTTTATTCAAGGTAAAGTTAATGAAATATCACATCGGTATATCTGGCACTGCGATATTGCCCATTATGTCAAATTAATCCCACCCAAGGTAAATAACCATCAAGAATTTAACAAGGTGTGCCTCAGAGTGGTAATGCCAACATGTCCTGGCCCATCCATTGATGAGCTGTCTTGGCCCTTTCACTGTTTGCTGCGCACGCGAAACTTCGACGAACATATTCATGACATGGACGAAGCAAGTGCCGGAAATACTGAACATCCACGTCGATGGCATTACGTGGCGTGACATTCGATAATGCCCCACCTTTCGACGAGCTACATCAATTGCGACTACATCAATACCTTCGCTTCCCAAGGCAGTCGGTTCTATGTACCGGAGCGACTTGGGATTTTTCCCGACCAAGGACTGCCATTTCAGTGTGACCCCATCTAATTTGTTTCGTCCCTCCCACAAATTGTCATCCTCCCAGCAGCTCCTTGCAGCAGGGCTGCTCCATATTCTCTTACTCCGGGAAGGCATCGAATCCAATCCGGGTCCGTCTCCTGACCCCGGTCCTGAGAAATGGTTTTGCTGCATCTGCCGGAAGAGAATCTTTTTAGGACGGTCATACTCTGTTCAGTGTGTCTCGTGCAAGGGATGGTTGCATCGGACAGGTTGTTCTGGGCTTGATCCCAAAACCCGACGTTCACGTAACTTTTATAAATCTTTTGTGGCTCGTTGCTGTTCACGCCCAAGGGCGTCCCGTAGTCTACGTCTAAGCGCCCCCCACTACCTTCCAGCAGCCCCGCTGCTCAGCAAGCCACAACAAGTACCCGCTGCTGCTCGCGCCCCACGGCGCCAACAACTCAAACACCTGCTACCACTCATAACTACAATCTTCGTTGTAGAGTCGGAAGCAATGCTGAGCAGCAGCCCCTGCCCCCGTCTTCTCCCCCCCTCTTTTCCGGCAGCAACCGTGTAGGTCAGGGAAACAGACTCTTAGTCCCTACCTCCGTTTGCACCGTTTGCCAGCACAGAATATATATGTTTGCGACATCCGCCCAATGCAGCTCCTGCCTTGGGTGGTGCCACTTCCCTAGATGTTCTGGTCTCCGCGACGTCAACCCCCCGACGGGTTTCATCGCGCCATGTTGCCAGGCCGCAAACCCAAATCATCCGGGCACCCCAATGCTTGCCCAAGGACGCCCAGTCCTAGGGCCACAACAGCAATTGCGTCCTGGCCTTCCCCAACCCAGGCGTAGTCACCCGTCACTTACCCCCAGAGTGGCGACGTCTCCCCTTATGCACTTCAGAATTCTGCAGTTAAACTGTAATGGACTAACTGGGAAGATTACGGAGATAGTCGATTTCATGAAGCGGCACAACATCCGCATTGCTGCGATTCAAGAGACTAAACTCACAGCAAGATCTGCATTGCAGACCTGCTCTGGGTATAACGTCCACAGGAAAGACCGCGAAAGCGGAAATGGAGGTGGTCTCGCGTTTATCATACACCACTCTGTGCAATATTGTATATTTGATCCTGGCATCGACCGCAGGGACAATGTCTTAGAACGTCAAGGCCTATCTGTCCGGTCAGGCGATGCAAACCTAGAAATCATCAACATCTACATCCCTCCTGCCACCTGTTGCCCCAGTGGATACCGCCCTAATATCAGGCCCTTACTCACTGGAAACAATCGCATTATCTTAGGCGATTTCAATGCCCATCATGATCTATGGCATTCAAACTTGCGGGCGGACAGTAGGGGTGAGATGTTGGCGGATCAAATAGAAGAAACGACGTTCTGCACAATAAACGGAGACGCCCCCACACGTATGGTAGGAAGCTGTCACAGCTCGCCAGATATCTCAATCGTGAGCGCAGAACTCGTAAACTGCGTCAACTGGCAGCCGATGATAACATTGGCATCCGACCACCTGCCCATACTTATTTCGCTTGAGCGTAACGCCGACTTCATCGTCACTGAAAAACGCACTTTCATTAACTTTCAAAAAGGAAAGTGGGAAGAATATAAATCCTTTACAGACAGCCGCCTAGCTGCCCTCCCTATCCCGACTGATGCCCGCAGCGCGTCACCAATCACCATCACCGCTAAAGAGGTTGAGGACGCCATTGGACGTGCTAAACCACCAAAAGCAGTGGGCCCAGACGGCATAGCCATGCCGATGCTTAAAAACCTAGGGAAAGAGGGGTTCAAATATTTAGCACATGTCTTCAATCTGTCTCTTTCCACCTTTGTCATACCTGAGAAATGGAAAATGGCCAAGGTGGTCCCGCTATTAAAGCCTGGGAAACCAGCTAACATAGGTGAGTCGTATCGTTCGATATCTCTCCTATCGCCAGTGGCAAAGACGCTTGAATCCATTCTGCTCCCTTATTTCCAAGCAAATTTGCAGCTAGCCCCTCATCAGCATGGCTTCAGAAAACTCCATAGCACTACCACCGCGCTGAATGCCATTAGCACCCAGATAAATTGCGGTTTAAATCAATACCCCCACCATAGAACAGTACTCGTAGCGCTAGACCTATCAAAAGCTTTTGATACGGTCAACCATGGCTCGTTACTGCAGGACCTGGAAGGGTCTACCCTTCCCCCATGTCTTAAAAGGTGGACCGCAAATTATCTGGGTGGTCGGCAGGCATCGGTGCAATTTAGAAACGAAACATCAAAACCAAGGAGAATTAAACAGGGGGTGCCACAGGGTGGTGTCCTATCCCCACTTTTGTTTAATTTCTACATATCTAAGCTACCTTCACCACCGGAAGGAGTCACAATCGTTTCTTACGCCGATGACTGCACAATAATGGCCACAGGCCCAGGCCCAAAGATCGATGCGCTATGCAATAAAATAAACGGCTACCTCCCTGATCTCTCCAGTTTTTTCGCCTCGCGAAACCTGGCATTATCACCGACTAAATCTTCCGCGACCTTATTTACAACATGGACGCCCCAAATGTCGACCATTTTGAACATCCACGTCGATGGCACTACGCTACCGACTGTCCGACACCCCAAAATCTTGGGTGTGACGTTTGATCAGGATCTACATTTTGGTGAGCACGCAGCCGCAATTGTTCCGAGAATTCAGAGCCGTAACAAAATCCTCAATTTCCTCGCTGGCAGTACTTGGGGAAAAGATAAAGAAACGCTCATGACTACATACAAAGCAATTAGCCAGCCGATTACGTGCTACGCGTCACCCATATGGTCGCCAAGCCTAAAAATCACCCACTGGAAGAAACTACAGGCCTGCCAAAATACTGCTCTCAGAATCGCCACGGGCTGCTTCTTATGTCCCCAGAACACCATCTGCATAATGAGGCGAGAATACTCCCCATCAGGGAGAGAAATGAGATGCTGACCAAACAGTTCCTGTTGAATACCCAGAAACCTGGGCATCCCAACAGACATCTGATTGATGAACCAGCACCGCCTAGGGGCTTAAGGAGTCATCTCCGTAAGCATTTTGAGGAAATACGGCACTTGAGAACCCAGCCGTATGAAGTGAAAAAACACAAGCAGATCCTTGGTGAACTCCATAAACAGGCGTCGGACCTTTATGCCGGGAATTGCCAGGTGAATCCAGTACTTAACGAAAATTATCCAAAACTTGCGGAAGAGGAACGCATACTCCCCAGGGAAACGCGTGTCACTCTTGCTCAACTTCGTTCTGGATACTGTAAAAGGTTAAACTTTTACCTATCCAGAATCAACCCTGACATACAAAATGTATGCCCCGCTTGCAATGTGTCCCCACATGACACCAACCATCTCTTCAATTGTAATGTGGAACCAACGCCTCTAACACCCCTTTCCTTATGGTCCACCCCTGTTGAAACGGCAAGTTTCCTTGGACTCCCGTTAGAGGATATTGATGACAATTTGTGATCGGTCGCGGCTATTGGGTGGGGCGAGCATTGCTACAACAACAACAACAACAACAACATCAAAACCTTAAGTTTAGAGCCGTATTCTCAAGCCTCTCGCTGGCAGCACTTGGAAAAAAGGCAAAGGAACGCTGATATCTACTTATAAAGCAGTTTATCCGGTCGTTTGTGTGCTACGCATCTCTGATATGGCCGCCGAGCTTTAAAGAATTGCACTGGAAGAAGGTGCAGGCCTCTCAAAATACCAGAACTGCCACGGAGTGTCTTCTTATGTCGCAACAACCTCATTTACGCGGGAATATTCTTCATAAAGGAGAGAAACTTCAGCAGTATGCAGAGATCAAATGAATAAGAATATTGACAGTTGTAAAAAAAAACAAAAAAATCAAATACAAATACAAGAAGAAGTTAGCCGTTGGAACCAAAATGACCATGAAAATTTTACGCCGATACGTTCCCGGCGAACTCCTTTCTCAATGTCTAATATCTGCAACTCTCAATTGAGAATACGATCTGGATACTGTTATAGCTTAAACTCATACTAATCTAGAATGAACCCCGCACGCGCAATGTATATCCTGCATGTAATGTGTCTCCACATAACACCAATAATTTTTTCAATTGCAATGTGGAGTCAAGGTCTCTAACAATCATGTCTCTTTGGTTTAACCCTTTTAAAACTGCAACTATCGTACTGTGACTGAGTTCTATACGGGGCATTGTAGTCTGCGATATCACCTAAGTAAATTAAATCTATTCGACACATATATTTGTGGCTTTTGTTAGCTGGAGGATGAAACGCTGGTTTACATTCTCTATGAATGCGTCGCTCTGGCAAGGCAGAGACTACTCCATCAAGTTACGTGACTCTTAATCCCTTCATGATGCTGAGTAAAAAGCCTGAAGAGGTAATTAAATACATTAACAGCCTCCATTAACGGTAATAGACTGAAAAGTCAAACACAATAGATCTGAATAACGGTCGCAGTGCATCGAGGCTTAATAAGAATACCTTGAAAAGCGCGTTTGTAAAATTTTGATCAATACTCCGTTACGCACGATTTTCCGTTATTCCCTGTCAAGTCTGGTTTGTAGACAATCCGACTTTGCTGTTAGCGCCTTAACTACTGCAATAAGATTTAAGGCCTAAGGGCAGCTTGTGTGCAGGCCATAGCAATATAGCGCCATCTTATTCGGGCAAACGGAATATACGATCCCTTGCCTGAGCTTCGAAAGAGATCTTGGGGTCAGCGTGCAGAAAAGGCAGAAAATATTTTACATGTGTATACGGATGTTTCCAAATTAATGGAAAAGGTCGGGTCTGTTCACTGCGTCGATCCAGAAATAAGTAGATCCTACAGGCTGTCAGATTACTGCAGCGTCTTTGAGCAGAAATTATAGCCGTGAAGAAAGCAGCAGAAATTCTGGAGGTGGAGTGCTTAAGCAGTCGCGTCAATATATATATTGATAGTCAAGCGGTGATTAAGGCTATAATCTCACACAGTACTTCATCAAGAAGTGTTCTGGAATGCAAAGAAGCATCGGAAAGACTTCGCTCAGGTCGTAGCATATATCTATACTGGATTCCCATCCATAAAGGGATAGAAGGTAACGAAATGGCCGATGAGTTGGCAAAGGAGGGTGCAACACTCGCTGAAACGTCAATAGACGCCCCAATCCGTTTGGGAGAAATTAAAAGAAGACAGGAGCTGCATATGATCCATCAAGCGAAAAGGCGTGGACAAGAGCGTGGTGCACAAATTGGCTCATATCTCCGAAGAGAGAATACTTAAGGCTCACGATGGGCATACCAACTGGACATTGCCTACTTACGTCACATGCATATAAGTTAGGTCTCGTCAGCAACAGCAGGTGTAGGAAGTACGAGCTGGGCTCCAGTTTTTGGGGCAGAGTTGTAAGATTTCGAGGGCAGCAATTGAGCTAGGGTCTAGAAAACGTCTAGTATTTGCCAAGAGGACGGAGTTATTATATAACATACGTCCGTTTGGTTGTCAAACAAATAACACTATGGACACATTCCATCTATGTGAGGTCTTTATTGACCGGCCAGTTCAACCGGACCTAACCTATCCTGATATTTGTTCGGTGCGGTTTGCGTATAGTCAAAGAAATCCGAACCCCAGGCGAACTTTTCTAAGTAGATACATATTTAGAATTTTCTGGATGAAAGTATTTAGTTATAGTGCGTTCTTTAAAATGGTTTGGTGAAGCATTTATCATGTATTCCGATACTCTTGAATTTTCCAAAATCTCAAATTCCAGTTTTTAGTTTTTGTGATGAAAATAAAAGTATGTTTTTGATTTTTTTTTTTACTCTTTTCATGAGATAATGACAGCCATGGTCGTTGTGAAAGTCAAACAAAATAATGTTACTTTCGTACTTTTTTCTTAACCTTTTTAACTCTAATTCTACAAATGCAATAATGCAAAGCAAGCTTTTTTCTACCATCAGATATTTATTAAGAAGCCCTTGGTGAGGTAATGTCTGAAAGTAACCGCCAGAAAGTGGTCTTTTCTTGTTAACATAGTAACATAGGTGTATGTATGTATGTATATATGTACATACATATGTATTTATGTAAACAAGTGAATGTTGTGTACAAAATTTTTATTTTCTCTTTGAAATATAAAACGCTCTCAAGTACAAAGAAAGCGGCATGCAAGCTTGAATTTTTGTTTGTTTGTTAGTACGAGGCCACATAAGTTCAGAACATACAAAGCTACGAATGCGTTTGAGCTGCTTGAAGAGCAGGTAAATGTTACAACTTTGGCTTAAACCTGCATTTATTTATTTATAATTACGGTGAGCTTGCCTTGATGGCCACACAACGTAAGCATTAAAAATAAGAGTTTCTTTTATTTTGACTTTTTTTTAATACTTTACTTACGCAAAAGCTGCTTTTTACATACATACATACCAAATAATACACAAAGATCACATAAACAAAGAAACCGAAATTTTTCTAAAGATTTTTATGAACCATTGAGCTTGGCGGACAGGCAAAAACCCACTATGGTATATTCCTATGGAACTTATTTTCACGTTTTCATAGCTGAAATGTAAGAAATATCGATGATTACCATGGAGTTCTACAAGTCTGCAATAAGGCATGCTAACTCATATTATCCTCGTAACATGGGTAAACCCCGCCTATATATGTACATTCTATGTCCTTTAAACATTGGCATATTATTGGAGGTGGCGCTCTGTTACACGTAGGAAAGACCTTGAGAAATTTCTCACCCTTTGCTCTTAAAGCAAGGCTTTTTCTGCTACACACTGTATACTTAAGGGTACACTTTTTCACAACAGCCCCAACTTTATAAACGAAATGCCTCGGTAAATAGCCACCGAAGAGTAAGGAAGGCTAAGTTCGAGTATAACCGAACATTACATACTCTGCTGTCAAATTAGCAAAACTTTTAAATTACTTACTTACTTACTTAATTGGCGCTTAACCGTCTAAACGGTTATGGCCGTCCAACAAGGCGCGCCAGTCGCTCCTTCGCTCCGCCAACCGGCGCCAATTGGTCACACCAAGGGAGTTTAAATCGTTTTCCACCTGGTCCTTCCAACGGAGTGGGGGCCGCCCTCTACCTCTGCTTCCATAGGCGGGTTCCGATAGAAACACTTTCTTGGCCGGAGCATCATCTTTCATTCGCATAACATGGCCTAGCCAGCGCAGCCGCTGCGTTTTAATTTGCTGGACTATGTTGATGTCTGCGTATAGCTCGTACAGCTCATCATTAAATCTTATTCGGTACTCGCCATCGCCAACGCGTAGAGGTCCATAAATCTTTCGAAGAACTTTTCTCTCGAACACTCCCAAAGCCGCTTCATCTGCTGTTGTCATGGTCCATGCTTCTGCCCCATAAAGCAGGACGGGTACGATAAGTGACTTATAGAGTATGATTTTCGTTCGCCGAGAGAGGACTTTACTTTTCAATTGCCTACCTAGTCCAAAGTAGCATTTATTGGCAAGATTGATTCTTCGCTGGATTTCAGTGCTGATGTTGTTGCTAGTGTTGATGCTGGTTCCCAAATAAACGAAGTCTTTTACTATTTCGAAATTATGGCTGCCAACAGTAGCGTGGTTGCCAAGGCGCATATGCGCTGACTCTTTGCTCGATGACAGCAGGTACTTCGTTTTGTCCTCATTCACCATCAAACCCATCTTTACCGCTTCTTTTTCCAGTTTGGAGTAAGCAGAACTAACAGCGCGGGTGTTTAAGCCGATGATATCAATGTCATCAGCATATGCCAGTAATTGCACGCTTTTATAGTATATTGTTCCAGTGCGGTTAAGTTCTGCAGCTAGTATAATTTTCTCCAGCATCAAATTAAAGAAATCGCACGATAGGGGGTCACCCTGTCTGAAACCTCGTTTAGTTTCGAACGGCTCGGAGATGTCCTTCCCAATTCTGACTGAGCTGATGGTGTTGCTCAACGTCATTTTGCACAGCCGTATAAGTTTTGCGGGGAAACCAAATTCAGACATAGCGGCATATAGACAGCTCCTTTTCGTGCTGTCGAAGGCGGCTTTAAAGTCGACGAAGAGGTGATGTGTGTCGATTCTCTTTTCACGGGTTTTTTCCAAGATTTGGCGCATTGTGAAAATCTGGTCGATGGTAGATTTACCAGGTCTGAAGCCGCACTGATAAGGTCCAATCAGCCGGTTCACGGTGGGCTTCAATCTTTCGCACAATACACTTGAAAGGACCTTATATGCGATATTAAGAAGGCTGATTCCACGATAGTTGGTGCATTTTGCAGTATCCCCCTTCTTGTGGACTGGGCAAAGAACACTTAGATTCCAACCGTCGGGCATGCTTTCGTCCGCCCATATTTTGCTAAGAAGCTGCTGCATGCGCCTTACCAACTCCTCGCCGCCGAACTTGAATAGCTCCGCAGGCAATCCATCAGCGCCCACGCCCTTGTTGTTTTTCAATCTGGTTATTGCTATTCTAACTTCGTCATAATCGGGCGGGGGGACATATATTCCATCATCATCGATTGCGGGATCGGGTTCTTCATCTCTGCGCGGTGAATTGCTGCCTCCATTTAGGAGAGCAGAGAAGTGTTCCCTCCATAATCTAAGCACTCTCTGGACATCAGTTACAAGGTCGCCGTTTTCATTCCTACAGGAGTTTGCCCCGGTCTTAAAACCTTGCGTCTGTCGCCGCATTTTTTGGTAGAATTTTCGGGCGTTATTCCTGGTGGCTAGCGGCTCAAGCTCCTCGCACTCACGCCTTTCTGCTTCTGCTTTTTTCTTCCTGAAAAGGCGTACCTTCTTTTAAAAGTAGGCGGTGCCACGCCTATTGTCCAAAATTTTACTAATTTTCTATTCTGCTTCATAAGGTCAACCCCTCCCAAGTTTCATCGCTTTATCTGTCTTTGGTAATGAATTATCGCACTTTTTCGGTTTTTTCGAAATTTTCGATATCGAAAAAGTGGGCGTGGTTATAGTCCGATTTCGTTCATTTTAAATAGCGATCTGAGGTGAGTGCCCAGGAACTTACATACCAAATTTCATTAAGATACCTCTAAATTTACTCAAGTTATCGTGTTTACGGACAGACGGACGGACATGGACAAATGAATTTCTTTTTTCGCTAAGATCATTTTGATATATAGAAGTCTATATCTATCTCAATTAGTTTATGCCGTTACGGGGTACCGTTATGCGAACGCAGGTAATATACTCTGTGGGCTCTGCTCAGATGAGTATTAAAATTATGAAAAATTTAACTCTTATGGTAAATGGCCCCTGGTAAATTCATGGGGCATCCTTAGGCTAGCTGTCTCATTGTGATACCACTGAACCTTCCTACGCGTGGAAGGAAATGTTTATAAGTTTCTACCTCCTTCTCATCTCTTCATCTTACACATATGTAATTCGTGGGACTCCCATGCTCTCGGGGCGTACATCAATCAGACAATGCCCCGTTAATATTCCGATTAATGGATCTAAGCAGAGACGATTGAGATTGATAGGGAGCCTAGTTTTGTTCTCTTGTATGCAAGGTCAGATTTATAGAGACAGTGCTTATCTTGCATTTTCTTGCTCGGTAAATGCAGTGCTTTCACGCGGTAAACAGAGCGATGTGCTTAACTGAACTAGTTCGGCCTGCTCAGTGGCTTTCCTCGCTAGCTCATCAGAGACATTGTTTCCAGGTACTCTACTATAATCCGGGACACACATAACCAATGTCGAGAGACTAGTTCGTTTAGCGACTGTCTGTAATCTATTGCAACCTTTGAGGAAGTGCTTCTACCTTGAATAACTTTGATCACTTCTTAGATAGTAGCTATCGGGCAGCCGCCATAGACGCTGCTATGGCTCGGTAGCCTTATTGAGTAAGAAGCCTCGAAGTTGTATAGAAATGCTATCGGCTTTGAATTGTGTCTGATGTGCTAAGCACAAACAGGCAAAGAGGCAGGGTTAGTTAAAACTCTAAACTCAAAATTCATGTGAAGCCGGCATATAGCAAACCGCTTTCTATATTCGTCATAGGCTAAGTTTAAATCCAACCCTTTCTAAAAAGAATGTTTTAATAAAAAAATTCTTTCTATAACATTGTTTTAGAGTTATAACATGGGATTCTACAAAAAGGTAACCCTGGTTATAATATAACAACAAACATTTGACGTTATAAGCGTCGAAGGCGATTGGTTCCAAGGTTCTCTTCTAATTAGAGTGGTGCTACTTTGAATTTTATTCCACAAATTGGTGGGATATATGCCGACTCTGAACATTTGCATGTCTCACTAATTTATTTTGAACATAGGATCTCGGGTAGAGTAGGCAATCGCCTTACTTCCACATAACGGCCTTGTTAAAATATTAAATATACAAATTAAAAAACAAATACCTGGAATGTTGGTAGCGAACCATGGCGCATAAATGGAAGTACTTAACAAATATTAATTTAACTGGTAAATATCGGTAATTAGTTAACATAGCTCTTAAATAAAGCAATACAACGGCGCTAGTATTAATGAGCAGTAGCATTAACTGCCTGGCTCAACATCTGCACTAGGGTGATCTATATTTTATTATTTGTGACTTTGTGTTTTACTTATAACGGATAAATGAAGACATATGTGTGGAGAAACAAAACGAATTTTTTGATAGGCATTTTTAGAATTACAGTGAAATTCCCCATTACGGACAGTCCTTATAACCGGACAGCTCCAATAACCGGACCGATTTTGGGCACACAGGTTTTTAATTAATTTTTTCATACAAATATCATCCTAATAAACGGACACTCTAATAACCGGACGCGGACAAAGTATTTCAAACCATTTTCATAAAAAAATGTCTCATAACCGGACAAAATTCAAAAATATCACAAGCAAGCTTTGTTTTTCATTATAAAAATGAAATAGGTGATTCCCCTTTTAACATGTATGCACACATTCAAGCCGTGTGTTTCAAATTAAGGGTAGTTTTCCATTCAGTTTGTTAAGTCAGTTGCATGTGAATGGCTGCGTTCAAAGTTCGTAGTAATATGGCGCCGAAAAAGAAAGTACTTTCTTTTAAAGAAAAAATGGAAATTATTGTTTTCGAAAAAGATAAATTATAAGTACGTGGAGTTGCAAAAAGGTAAAGTATAGTGAGCCCAAAAATTTAATGGTAGTGGGTACACGTTTCTTTTGCTTTGAATGGTTCAATATTGGCAAAACACAAGCTGCTGAAATCAATAAAAATAAAGAAAAAATTCGTTATAAATGGGAAACTGGAATCAATGTTCATCAAAAGCGAAGTTTTCTTGAAGAAGGCGGCTCTGAAATAGATAAGATGTGTTTTAATTTTCTCGCTAAGGCTAGAAGTTAAAACATTCCGATTTCTGGTCCCATTTTGAAAGCAAAGGCAATGGAAATTGCAGGCAAACTGGGTGTACCTAATTTTAATGCTTCATATGGATGGTCAAACAAGTGGCGAATAAGGAATAATGTTGCTTTCAAATGCGTATCTGGTGAAGCTACAGATATAAACCAAGATGTTGTACAAAACTGCCATCTCTGTTGACCCGTTACAAGCCTCAAGATATTTACAACGCAGACGCAAGTGGCTTTTTCTTTCGTGCCTTACCTGACAAAACCCTCGCTCTTAAATCCGAAAAATGCATGGGCGGTAAACTATCAAAGGAAAGACTCACAATTTTGTTCTGGCTGGAGATAAGGAGTGCAATGTACAATGTACTTAATCGATATATGTATATGTATTTATATGTAATAAATAAAATATCAAATATTTGTTACTTCCAAAAATGTCTTAGATAAACTATGTATCTACAATATAATTTACATGTGTGGTATATATTTTGTGACTTCATCCCTTATAAGCGGACATCTCCCATAGCCGGACAAAACCACTGCGACGGTGAGTATCCGGTTATAAGGAATTTCACTGTACAAGTTTCCACTGCGGGACGTGTCAACAGCTAACTTAATTATATGAGATAAGATATATTTATTACCCATATACCTATATATATTACCCAACAACAATCGATAAAAAAATTCCTCCATCCTTCAAGAAATGCATAGTTCTCGAGAGGAGCTTCTTGAGAAACCTTTAATTTTCGATTTTCTCCAATTATTTTTTAACCTTAGAGAAATTTTAAAAGATTTATAAATTTGATACTAACAGAACTGGAATTCATGCAAAATCAAAATTAAAGTCAATATATCTTGGAGCTATAAATTTAATATCATTTAAAAATACGTGTTTTATGTCTGCTCTCCTAGAGGTGGTCGCAAAGCAATGTCATTAATTTCAGTAAATACGGCCACCTTAGTAATACTTTTGTGCCTTAAAATATAGTCAAATGATTATCAAATAAACAAATAGCAATACGAATAATGAAATATAAATGTATATGTAGTCATTATTAAATAATAATTATGGTTAGGTACTAAAGCAAACATATAAATAAAATGAAAATCAAAACAGACATCACACAACATGCATTTGCACAAACATACAGGGCCAAATCTCTTATAGTGCCAGCGAGGCCCAGAAGCACACAAATATTCTAACACTGCTGCAAGAATTCAGTACCATTACCACCCTACATTCATTCAGCTGATTCATTGTATCAGCGACCAGCATGGGAATGAGAATGCACAGACAAAATGCAAGTAATTACTTGCAAGCATTTCATTCGCGACACAGTCGCCTAATCGCAAGTGTGCAAACTTCTCAAATTAGTTATAATGATTTATACTTAAGAAGAAACAATATGCATTCGATAGAGAATCGAAGATGAGACCTACTATAAGGTAAGTCTGTACCGCAAACACATGCGTGAACAGATGTAATTCCCTTACCTTGCAGAGAACCGCCACTTTTGATCATTAAGTGACCTAGTTTGCCCACTACTTTTTGGTGTGTCCGAAGATTGGACGTGACGGAACCAAGTTCTTACCCCCTCCTGCATCCAAACAAAAGGGCGTCCACCTACCATGCACCTACGAGGACAGGCTACTACATAAGTAACCTGGGTTTACAATGTATACTATGTATCCACCAATTCCTCAGACGCGACTCGCTGGACATCGATTTCAGTAACTAACGGTTGCTTGCTAATCGATCAGCCGATTCGTCATCTACGCGCCACCAATTCACCTAACGTATCCACCGACATCCACCAATTCGTCGTCTGCGATTTGTCGGTTTACAAGGTATTACGAAACAGCTGCCTGTCCCCCGCGTAATTTTAATTTTTCCGAAATTTTTAATTTTTTATCCTTCAGATGTACATATATGTAGTTTTACAACCTTTGATCAATTCAAAAATGTGGATGGACCCCATCAAATCTTGTCACAAGGCCTTATAATTCTAAATCCGGCCCTGCAAGTGAATTTTATGTACATATTTGTTAGTTATTAGGCACGCGAATGGGATGGTTGGTTAGTTTGCCGTCTGCTGATGCTTTCGGTGCAGACAGATACGCAAACAAAAAAAAAAACGGTTGTAAATTAATAAATAAACTAGCAATTCGAAATCGAAATAATCAACACGCAGTAATATTTATATCTTATGAATAGCACTGATCGCGCTGTAAATGATATAGTGAAACAAAATATTTAAAGCGTTAGTCAAGCAAATGAGAAATTAACTTGTAGTAAAATACCATAGTCGTAAAGGTACTCGTTTCCATATATAAAATTGGGAATTCAGAAGTATCCATAGTTGAGAAACCCAAAGAAGGGTTTTTAATTAAAAGATAGCCGGTCAATTATGTTTTTAACAGCAGTATAAATAGGCTTTTTGACCATTATTTGCTTAGTGCAAAGCCAAATTAAACTCCACTATTTCGGCTCAACGTTTCGCTAAGCACCTTAGCTTCTTCAGGAGCGAAACTGAATTTATTTAGTAATTTTTATCACAAACAAGTAATAATGGTCAAAAAGCCTATTTATACTGCTGAAGAGTTTTTTGTTTTAAATATAAAGCCATAATGTCAATTGACCACAACGTAAAATTTCAAATAGTTTACAATGTCAACTGTCATGACATTATAACCATTCTGCAATTGATCATTAGGCCAGCGATACCTTTCCTCTTCGAACCAATCTGAGAGCCTGATGAAGGCTTCAAAGTCCTCGATGTCCTACTCCACGACCTGGTGCAAAGACGATGAGGCGTTCCTAACCTTTCTGCATGCCTGCCTATAAGACAGTGCCAAGTTAGTACTCCTACAAATGTGGACATTTTTGCGCTACTTATGATGTAAATGGTAACGATATTTTTAGGAACCCATTTTGGCCATGTTTGATTAGATGTCCGACACATCGGTGTTGTAGCCATATTTCGTCTGCTTGACAATATGTTTGATCTATTAGCATTAGCTTGCATGTGACAAAGGGCATACCTAAGCATTATTTGTCAGAAAGAATCTGATTGATCGTACTCTGAATTGAAAGTCCGTCTGCAATGCAGCTTTCCTCGATGTCGTATACGGTTATGTGGGAACAAGAGTTGGAGGTCTAGGTCCTTTGAAAAGACTCCTGCTCAAACTCTGCCGTTTAGCCAGAACTGTCGGTGTATACGAAAAATCCGCTGCCATCAGCAAGTCACCTATCCGACTCTGACCTATCATTCTCGCTGGAAATACCGTAGAGTTGATGTTATGGTTGCACGACGATCTGTGCTAGAAAGGAAAAAACTGTATTCGTTAAGTATGCTAGGGTATCCTATGGCTTAAGTGTTCCAATTGGCACCTCTCTTAAATGTAGGGCCGACTTTTAAACTGCTCGGTCACCAGCTAGATTTAATGGTATAATGTCAGTAACGATGGAAAGAGCTCAGCCCTTGTTGCTAGAGAATCACTTTTGCAACTCATACTAGATTTGTTGACTTTTCTCCACAAATTTAGGTTTGAAGCCTTGCTAAAGGCTGGCCAACATACGACTATCCCATGCAGAAGTAAGGGTCGGTAATCGCGGTATAATTTGCATATTATAACACTAGGAAAATAATAGTTTCGCAGTCATTTTTGGATTGTTTTGTAAACTAAAGCTCCTCCCAAAATTAAGGCTGGTCGGTTTAAAAGAGAAGTACATCCCGACAGAATTATTCTTGGCAAGTATATTTAATGAAACTTTGAAAGAAAAAGTATACTTATGTACCTACATATACATAAATATGTCCATATCTGTATGTATGTATTTATGTAACGTTGTATAGGAAAGTAAGAATCACTATAGCAACAGTTGTTGACATTGTTTATGTTGCTTATGCACATTTTTATCGCAACACGACAATCATAGAAAACGTTAACAAAACTCTCGCTGTACGAATCTGCAAGGGAACGGCGAACATTTGCAGAGAAACAATTTAACGCATATTTTTTTGGGGTATTGAGCTTTAAAACTTATCTACTATGCATGTATAGATATGTATGTATGTAGTAGAGATCCCGGAATCACGTGCTGTTAGCTGTTTCGAAAATCCCGTTTTTAACAAAGCACACCCGATATAAAACAGACTGCTTACAAAAAGAGAAATAACATAAAAGCACACATGAAATATTTAAAATCATAGCAGGTACGTTGGATCAGTGGCGGATCCACGAAGCTCTGTAAATCTGTCAGACAGATATCAATTCTACACTCAAATAATTTTTTATTCTATAGGAATTTCTTCTCAAAAATATTAATTTTTCTAAAAACATAATTAAAACCTATTCCCCTTCATAATTATCATAAAAATTCATAGAAGGAATTAAGGAAAAATATTCCTTCTTTATTGCAAAAAATTCCTCCAAAGGTTATTTTAGTTTCTCTTGAACGTGTGGGAATAAATATCTGGTTTAGAAGTACAATGACAAATTATATAGTACGAGCATTCCTTCTTGTTAGCAAAAGTTATTCTACGTTTGATTACTAAGCTGATATTGTTTTTGCTGTTAATTCCGTTTCCCTAAATACGAAATTCTTCACAGCCTCGAATTTATATCCGTCAACAGTGACGTGGCTGTCAAGCAACGAACGCGCCTAGTCTTTCTTGGATGACAGCAAGTAATTCGTCTTATCCTCATTTACCGCATGACCCCACTTTTTTCTCCTTTACCTAATCTCCTTTACCTAGGCAGAGCTCACAGCACGTTTGTTAAGGCCAGCAAGTAGCTGTAGGCTAGTAACTGTACCATACTACAATACTACATCCGATTTTTTCATTTGATTCATAACGATGATAATAGCCGTGTTTTTTTTTTACACGCGTATACGTTTCGTTTGCGCGTGAAAAAAACGCCTATCCTCGCTTAGATAATACTGGGGAGACCCATCTAGCGGCAGTGGTTAAACAACTAGCTACAGCCACAGGGTGTACCGAAAAGCGGAGACACGACGCTCTGTTGTATTTCTGTGTATAACATATAGCTAAATCAATTGCGATGAATTGTGGACACACATAGAATTAGTGTAGAGGGTGAAACAAAGACACATATTTCAGTTACATCTGAGTATAATGCGTATTGAAATTTAGTAGGACAAAATTTATGCGCAGCAATTTCAGAGGTGTATTTAAAGTTTGTCGCTTAGCAGTCCATATAAAGTTTAAGCGTAAACGGATATACGCGTGTTAAAAAACACGGCTAATAATGGAAACGTGTTTTATGTGCCTTCCCATTGGATTAGACCATAACTGACGTTGTCAGAATTATGTAGCAAATCAATTCTGTCTTCGGAACGCAGGTAAATTCCCGAAATCTGATAGAAATTGAGAAACGTAGTGATCACATTATGCGCGAGTATGATTTTAACAGTAATTCGTATGATTATAGGGGTATTCCGAACCAGAAACATATTTTCACTTCAGAACTAGTTTGGAAAGTTCCGAAATAATGTAAAAATTCTAAATGTTGGTTCTAGTACGATTATATCACATTTTGCGATAGCTTTTAACCAGTAGAAAAGGCTTTAAAGTGTAGGGAAAGAAGGCATTTTATAGTCGATTTGTAGATAGACTTAATATGAAAATTACTTACCGAAACTGTGGACTTTAGAACAAAAGAAAATCTAGTTACTATCACTGTAGTGCACTGAAAGAAAAAGACTGGTAAAATCAACCGAAATACGGGTCAATTCAACCGAAATTTCTGTCAATTTTTATCCATCGCAACAAGATGTAGAATCAACTGCGCAACAACCGTTGATTCGTAATTGACCGTTTTAGTAGTCAAATGAACAAAAAAAGTTGTTGCGACAGCTTTGTATGAAAGTACCTATGTTGCCATATAAATAAATAAATGTAAGGCTCGATAACCTCCGAAGAGATTTTAGGCCGAACTTCTCTTGCAATTTGCATCGTGCTCCTTTTTAATTCTTCTTACAAATTAGCGGGACGCAACCTACTTGTTTTATGCCGACTTCGAACGGCATCTGCAAGGCATATGAGTTTTCAGAACATTTAATGGCAGAAATACACTCGGAGTGCTTGTCGAACAATGCCGAGGGGCGACTCCGCTTAGAAAAATTTTCTTCCAATTGAAAAAGCTTGTTTCTAAAATTTTGATGTTGCTTTTTCCGGGGTGTGAACCCAAAGTCTTCGGTGTGGTAGGCGGAGCACGCTACCATCACACCACGGCGGCCGCCAAATAAATACGTAAATATGTAAATACATAAATACGCATGCTTGCTACATGTACATACATATGTATGAATATAGAAATGAAAATAGTAGTCACAAAACTGATTCTCAATTCTTTCAGTTGCAGCTCAGCTCTTTCTTAATTTCTTCTCTCGCATGTAGTTGCCACACTTGATTGTCTCGAACAAAACTTGTAGTATAAATGTTTGACGTAACATTTTAAAAATAGAACTCGTAAGTTATAGAAAAATCAAATCGCAGGAAGGTAATTCACCACTGGAGTAACTTTACATGTAATTCGGCAAGTTTAATTTTCGTAACACTTTTAAGTGAAACGATTCCAAAACAACTCAAACTTTTATTTTGTCGGAAACATCAATATTAAAAAAGGATGTTTTTTTATTATCTTATTAGATTGCTTCGCGTGAGTGAAAATTCATAAACACTTGAACAAAATGTTACTAACTTTGGAAAAATCCTGCTCGTTCAAGCAAAACTTTTACAACAAGAGGGCACAATTTTACATTTCGCTTGGACGAGAAGTTGCAAAATTGTACCCGATAAATAGGTGTCACGGTATCTCATAACTTTTTGCACAGTAAATTCAAAAAAGGGTTTTTTCGTTTTTAGTGATAACTGAAAAACTAGTTTTTTATTGTTTTCCCATTTTGTGTGTTTTTTCGATTTGATGGTTTTCTTATTTTGGTGTTTTTTTTTTTTTTGTTTAACAAGTGGCACCATCGTCATAAGTACAAAGTAGAGAGCGCAGTGAGCGTAAAATTCTCTTTGAAATTTGCTCATGTATTGAGAGTTGATCGCAATTGAAATGACCTGTAAGATCAGTTGTGTTAACAGAAAAAGCAGTTAGCTTGATTAGGAATCTGTCAATTTTAAAAAATTTTGTTAACATATGAGCGACAATTTCTCTTCTGTTGAAATGACTAACCTAATTTATTCACTTGACAAAGAACTCGTTCGAATTAACCATAATTCGATCAATTTCACCGAATCTCCGTTAAGTCAAGAACAACAGAACCGATTTGTTGATTTTACTAGCACCATTTCTTTCAGTGTGCCAATTTAGTACTTTAAGTATAGTTCTGTATCAGAAATTTTGATAATAACTGACTTTCCTAAAGGGAATACATGTATATTGTAACGAATTTTGGGGATTTCTGCTATTTATGCACCTTCTGCTAACGTTCGAATCGCTAAACTGTTGAACAAATCACTCGCAATTTTCAGCATTGTAAACTGGTCTTTATTTAGATTACTTTGAGAGTAGAACTTCACAACCCATAGCGTGTCTAAATCAAAACTGATTAGTTATTACTCAGCATGCACTGCGTTTATACTCTCGGTTTCCTCGTTCACCCATTTCTCCTAAGGTCTAGTAATTTCGTGAACAGTTATACCTAACGCTTGGTTACCAGCTATATAAGTACATGTATATTTGTAGTTTATAGCCATATGCGTGTGTATGTGTAGGTAACTACTTCGGCTGATGACTACATCTGTGTGTGTGTGAGAGATCTCTTCGTCGCCTTTTACGTGTTGCTAGCTTTGATGTGTACATGTACATAAGAGTGGCTGCCTAATGTTTTTGTTGTTGCGTGATTATTTACTAACAGCTTAGTCATGTTTATATTCGCCACAATATTATAGAAAAGTTTCTTAAAACAAAGTTTAAGTTTTGCAAGTTATACGGCCCATACATGACACAAAAACCATGTGCAAATATAAAACGACGAAATTTGTGCAAATGAAAATTTTGACATACACGGCTCAAAAACACTGCACAATATTCATTTTTAAAGTAGCGCAACAAATGAAACATGTATTTTAATTGTATAAAAAAGGCACTAATTGTATAAAAATTCACTATTTTCCACAGTGCTGGTAATTCACGCGCACAGAAGCGTTTATTTTCCATTGTATTTATAAAATATATATTTTAATTGCAAGACCAGCTCAATATTCATTTTTCAACTAGCGCAAAAAATGAAACATGTGTTCTAATTGTATAAAAAATTATTATTTATTATTGAATTTATGTGAATTCGTGTTACAAGCTAGAAATGGTCCTTACGCCTTCGATATTATCATTTTTAAGCAATAATTTCTGATGTTATATTATCAGGAACCACAGGTAAACTGTGTAAGATTCACCACACGAAGAAAAAAGCATGTGCAATATTTGCAGATATGCGTAAATATCAAAACCGTTTTGATTTTAGCGCAGTTCTCTGCACAAATAGCGCAACCAGTGCACACACCGGGCAAATACTTGTGCAAATTGGTAATTGGCACAAGGATACTTGACCCGTGTAATTGGCGTATTAGGTGGATCAATGAATAAATCCCGGGATGATCAAACGTTGTACCGAAAATCTCAGTATAGCAAATTTGCACATCCAATATGTACTCGAACAAATGCATGCAAATGCTACGCAGTGCTGCACAAAACGTAGATTTCATGCAAAACAGTAGCGATGACGATGTCAGTAATAGATACATTTTGACGATATGCATATCACGCATTGTTGATACTTAGCCAAAACAAACTTCGCAATACAATTATTTATATATGCGATGCATTTAGATATATGTATATATGTACCTACAGATAACTAAAATACTTCCACGTGCAAAGTACATATATGTATGTATAAACATTTGACTGGTTCTAGATTTTTTTTCCTAAAGTCTCCAAAATTTTGATTTGTGTATAAAAGGAAAGGTTTCGGAGCTTTATACATATGTATATCGATATTTGAAGGAATAATTCGTTGATTACCTATTGCTATCGATAACGGCGACAGATTAATTAAATTATTGTGACTCTTTCGTAGAAAAAATAAAAACAAATCAGTCTAATGTGCATAAATAATGGCCTTTACTTACATATATATGAATGAAATGTGAGTCTGCATCATTATAAATTTGAAATTGAAAACGCAGAAATAATGTGCTCAAAGTTTCACTTTTTAACACGATTGCTTTTGGTTTTTTGCCTTGCATTGTTGTTGCAATCTACATACGTGGTTTTTGTTATTTTTCGTTTTTCTTTTTCTTTTCAAAATTTTCAATTATTGCTATTTTTGGGCAAAAGTATAAATCACGTGCGTGAAATGAATAAATATTCATTCGAAATAGAAAAAACAAAGACACAAAAAAATAAGTATAATATATATAAATGCATTAAACTGGTTGAGAAAAATCGGCTTACAACCAAACCTAATATAAGGGTATATATGCGAAGCGAATCGGCGACTGTAGTAACAACGCTTTTCATAAGCTCTCTATAGTTAAAGTAAGGTAGAATCATGAGCGGATCCCGAGAGGTATTTTGGGGGGAACTTCTCAAAAAAAAAAAAAAAAACAAAAAAAAAAAAAAACATACAACTTTTTCGGTAGCCACTATCGACTTAATCGGCGGTAGCGCCTAGCGATTTGTTTTATATCCTTCTTAAGTCAACCGGAAAAACCGGTGGTCTCAACTGAAAAAAGTTTATGTTAGCATTGCTCATCCATTCATCGGTCTATCCGTCAGCCTATTTGTCCGAGGGGCCATTATCACACCTTTTTTGCAATAACTTGCATTTAAGGAAACGTAATGTAATAAAATTCATCGCACTACTGACCGCGACTAATACTTCTGCACAAATTAAATATTATTTCAAGATTAAAAATAATTCTGTGATAATTATTACTTGACGGGATATTTCATCATTTATAGCTGCTAAAATTTTATGTGATCAACTTGGTAAGGTTGACTTAAAAACTATATTTGACTATTTTAAAAAAAATGATAAATACTCATATTGAACACACATACAAATTTGAGATCTGTAGTCTCTACCACTACTTTCCATGTATTTGGCGATGAAAAAATTTATGTTGTTCATAAAAATACATTTACACAGCAATTTCAGATAACAATAAGTGGAGTGAGGACGATTAGCTTCGCTATTTCCCGAAATATTTTCATATCCATCTTAAAGTTTAAACATTTAAAGATCCATAAAGCTACAAGGCTGTCACCCGATCGAAAATACGGAAGAGAGTATAGAATAAATTTCAAACACCGAAGGTTTCAAACACGGGAAAAAGTTTCTGCTAGAACGAAGAGTAACCAATGTTCAGGGAGTGCACAGATTCTAGAGGGAAGTTGTCTACGTCATCTTAAATGGAGGCAGCGTTAAAACACCCAGCGATGTTGATAATGTTCCACCCGCTCCTCACAATTATTTCTCTGGAGCATTCCACGGTTGGTACGGGACAAATAGTACAATTTTTTTCATTTTTAGGCCTTAACTAAAGAATAGCTATAAGTTTTCAGACAAAGTTTTTATTGCATTAGGACTGTGTAGTACATGTGTAAATAAAAATAGATATCTGCTCTTGAAATATTTGTATATGTGTGTGAAAAATTTAAAAAAAGCATCCGTTTGCTCGGTACACCAGTCAGTCAGGTGAAACTTCAGCGAAACTATTAATATTAAAAAAATGCTGGGTTCAAGCCCCAGAAAAAGTAACTTCAAAAGTCTAGAGACCAGTTTCTCAATTAGAAAACTTTTTCTACGCGGATTCGCCCCTCGGCAGTGATTTCGAGTGTACCTACTTCTGCCGTGGAAAATTTCTCATTGAAAATTCATCTACCTTAAAAATGCCATTCGCAGTCGGCGTAAAACATGTAGTAGTCCCACCGATTTGTAGGAAAAATTGGCAGAGAAGCCACAGAAGGTACAAGCTTAGTCTGTTTTCTGAAATAAACATTCTGTATTTTTTCAGCTAATTAATATGAAGGAATAAAAAATGTTTTGAGAATTATTTGTATATTTAATTTTTCTATACACATTTTTTTCTTGGCATTCTTTCTCAAGCTTATACACTGCAACCATCGACTACTGAAACTACAAATACAGTCATAACAACTCAAACAATCATGTAACTCTGTCAGTCATAACTGATCTCAACTTTTCTTTTCCTTTTACGTTCCAAAAATTTTGTGTTGCAATACCGTACCTTAACGAAAAAAACTCATCTTTCAAAGCGAAGCACTGAGCAAAGTGTTCTATGTAAATCCGGCACAGGAATGATCAATAGCACCTTTGATTGTGAAGTTAGTCGTCTGCTTTTTCTGAATAAAATAACTCGAAATTCCTCAGCGCGAAATTTGTTGTGATTAATGGTACAAATTCTAAAAAGACAAACGCATTGCATGGCGGTCACCACCTTTTATACAAACTTCGATACGATACTGCCAAAAAGTATCGAGTATAAAGTATCAATATCGAATGTCAAAAGTATCGATATGGTGAAGTATCTTATCGATATTCGTGTCCCTACATGGCGATGCCGCTGTTAGAGGTGTAGGTTCCACATTACAATTGAAAATATGGTTGGTGTCATGTCGGGAGACATCGTATGTAGGACATACATTACGTATACGTTTTGTCTGGCCTGCAGTCTTTTTATACTCAGTTGAGCAGAGCTCACAGAGTATATTAACTTTGATTTGATAACGGTTGGTTGTACAGGTATAAAGGAATCGAGATAGATATAGACTTCCATATATCAAAATCATCAGTATCGAAAAAAAATTTGATTGAGCCATGTCCGTCCGTCCGTCCGTCCGTCTGTCCGTTAACACGATAACTTGAGTAAATTTTGAGGTATCTTGATGAAATTTGGTATGTAGATTCCTGGGCACTCATCTCAGTTCGCTATTTAAAATGAACGATATCGGACTATAACCACGCCCACTTTTTCGATATCGAAAATTTCGAAAAACCGAAAAAATGCGATAATTCATTGCCAAAGGCGGTTAAAGCGATGAAACTTGGTAGATGAGTTGACGTTATGACGCAGAATCGAAAATTAGTAAGATTTTGGTCAATGGGCGTGGCACCGCCCACTTTTACAAGAAGGTAATTTAAAAGTTTTGCAAACTGTAATTTGGGAGTCGTTGAAGATATCATGATGAAATTTGGTTGGAACGTTACTACTATTACTATATATGTGCTAAATAAAAATTAGCAAAATTGGATGAAGAACACGCCCACTTTTAAAAAAAAAATGTTTTTAATTCAAATTTTAACAAAAAATTTAATATCTTTACTGTATATAAGTAAATTAAGTCAAAATTCAACTACAGTAATGATATGATGCAACAAAATACAAAAATAAAAGAAAATTTAAAAATGGGCGGAGCCACGCTTGTCTAGAACACTTTTAATGCCATAAGTCCAACAAAAATTTACCAATACTTCTCAAATTTGGTAGAGCCATAGATTCTATGACGGTAACTGTTCTCTGTGAAAATGGGCGAAATCGGTGGAAGCCACGCCCAGTTTTTATACACAGTCCACCGTCTGTCCTTCCGCTCGGCCGTTAACACAATAACTTGAGCAAAAAGCGATATATCTTTACTAAACTTAGCCCACGTACTTATCTGAACTCACTTTATCTTGGTATAAAAAATGGCCGAAATCCGACCATAACCACGCCCACTTTATCGATATCGAAAAATACGAAAAATGAAAAAAATGCCATAATTCTATACCAAATACGAAAAAAGGGATGAAAAATGGTAACTGGATTGGTTTATTGACGCAAAATATAACTTTGGAAAAAACTTTGTAAAATGGCTGTGACACCTACCATATTAAGTAGAAGAAAATGAAAAAGTTCTACAAGGCGAAATCAACAGCCCTTGGAATCTTGGCAGGAATACTGTTAGTGGTATTGCATATATAAATAAATTAGCAGTACCCGACAGATGATTTTCTGGATCACCTGGTCCACATTTTGGTCGATATCGCGAGAACGCCTTCACATATACATCTAAGGGCCACTCGCTTTTAAAACCCTCATTAATACCTTTAATTTGATATCCATATCGTACAAACACATTATAGAGTCACCCCTGGCCCACCCTAATGGCGATATCTCGAAAAGGCGTCCACCTATAGACCTAATGCCCACTCCCTCTTAAAATGCTCAGTAACACCTTTGGTTTGATACCCATATCGTACAAACATTCTAGAGTCACTCCTGGCCCACCCTAATGGCGATATCTCGAAAAGGCGTCCACCTATAGACCTAATGTCCACTCCCTCTTAAAATGCTCAGTAACACCTTTCGTTTGATACCCATATCGTACAAACATTCTAGAGTCACCCCTGGCCCACCCTAATGGCGATTTCTCGAAAAGGCGTTCACCTATAGAACTAAAGCCCATTCCCTTTTAAAATACTCATTACCACCTTTCATTTGATACCCATATCGTACAAACACATTCTAGAGTCACCCCTGGCCCACCCTAATGACGATATCTCCAAAAGGCGTCCACCTATAGACCTCATGCCCAATCCCTCTTAAAATGCTCAGTAACACCTTTCGTTTGATGCCCATATCGTACAAACATTCTAGAGTCACCCTTGGTCCACCTTTATGGCGATATCTCGAAAAGGCGTCCACCTATAGAACTAAGGATTACTCCCTTTTAAAATACTCATTACCATCTTTCATTTGATACCCATATCATACAAACACATTCTAGAGTCACCCCTGGCCCACCCTAATGGCGACATTTCGAAAAGGCGTCCACCTATAGACCTAATGCCCACTCCCTCTTAAAATGCTCAGAAACACTTTTCGTTTGATACCCATATCGTACAAACATTCTAGAGTCACCCCTGGCCCACCCTAATGGCGATATCTCGAAAAGGCGTCCACCTATAGACCTAATGCCCACTCCCTCTTAAAATGCTCAGTAACACCTTTCATTTGATTCCCATATCGTACAAACACATTCTAGAGACACCCCTGGTCCACCTTTATGGCGATATCTCGAAACGGCGTCCACCTATGGAACTAAGGATCACTCCTTTTCAAAATACTCATTAACAGCTTTCATTTGATACCCATATCGTACAAACATATTCTAGAGCCACCCCTGGTCCACCGTTATGGCGATTTCTCGAAAAGGCGTTCACCTATAGAACTAAAGCCCATTCCCTTTTAAAATACTCATTACCACCTTTCATTTGATACCCATATCGTACAAACACATTCTAGACTCACCCCTGGTCCACCTTAATGGCGATATCTCGAAAAGGCGTCCACCGATAGACCTAAGGCCCACTCCCTCTTAAAATGCTCAGTAACAACTTTCATTTGATACCCATATCGTACAAACAAATTCTAGAGTCAGCCCTGGTCCACCTTTATGGCGATATCCCTAAATGGCGTCTATCCATAGAACTATGGCCTACTCTCTCTTAAAATACTCTTTAATACCTTCCATTTGATACACATGTCATACAACCACATTCCAGGGTTACCCTAGGTTCATTTTCCTACATGGTGATTTTCCTTATTTTGTCTCCATAGCTCTCAACTGAGTTTGTAATGTTCGGTTACACCCGAACTTAGCCTTCCTTACTTGTTTAGTATGTGTTTTCCAAGTCAGGCGATCAAACCGGCGACGCGTAGGTGCGTTTCTTTATCCTTCCTCCATGTGCTGCCGGCAAGTGAAGCTAAGAGTGCTATAGAACGTTACACCTAAGGTGACACACAGTTGGAAGCGTAACGCCATCGACGTGAACGTCTAATATTTGCATCACCTGTTCCTTCCACGTCGTTAACAGAGTGACTGTGGAATTGGTCGGTGATAGTGTCAGATCGCGCGCGGTGAAAAATCAGAAAGACTGGGGATAACTGTTTATTTTGGAAACTAATTCGTCTATTGAGGGGCCTTTTTCTGTTTCCTTTATGATGCAGTCGGTGGCATAGGAAATGATGCTAACTTCTGGTGGGGAAGGCAGCTTCGATATGTAGAAATTAAACAGAAGTGGAGACACGACGCCACCCTGCGGCAGTGCCTGTTTAATTTTCATAAGCTTTGAGGTTTCGGTGCCACTAGCAGCATCCTATGATGGGTGTTTGGCTTGTTCAGCCCGTAATTTTTCTAAGTGTGTATGGCGTATAGTGCGGTGGTAGTACTGTGCGATAACAACTATTATCGAAGTGTTATCGGCTTATTGTCGAAAAGTTGTCGATGGATCCGACTTGTGATTCAAAAGTTATTGATTTTATCATAAAACCATAGATTTTTAAAAGAACAAATTTTGATTTCTTATTGAAAAGTTATCTACTTCTCGAAAATTATTATTTTGTATCGATATGTTATCGGTAGGTAGTCTATAGTGAGCCGATAGCTTTTAAATACCGATATATATTTCGATAATAAATCCACAAATTTTCGATACCAAATCGATAATTTTTTGATAGCATATCGATAACTTTTCGATAAATTAGCGATCAGTTTTTTGATATTAAATCGATAATTTAAAAAAATCGATAGTTTGTCTATAAAAATCGATAGCAAAGATATTACTTCCAAAATCTATACTTACGTTTTACTGTGACTGAAGAAGTTTACACGTCAAAAATGAATAACCCTGCAAAAATCGCGAGTACTCCATGCGTGCATGTATGGAGTACTCGCTATGGACCAACAGAGTGCTCCAAAATTAACCACAATTCATACAAAAAATATGGTCCAATTAACATTGCGATGTCCTAGGACTGGACCATATACTCCAGCTCCGCATTACATCAGAGTAATCCATGGAGTACCCACAGCCCAATAAACATCGTGTAGTGATTACAAACGTTAAAAACGAGCAATGATCGGCTTACAATATGTTCGTGTAGAAACATGAGTTGGCCCATTGCTGTATTACAGTGGAGTATAATGGAAAGTACTCCAGTGGACCACATGATCCAACGATTTTTGCAGGGAAAACGTGACAATTCCGAATGGAGAATATACAATTTGCTATACATTAAATTCTTTGATAATCACTAAACCACTAAATGTAGATGCGTTATTTTGTGTTCATGCTTTTAGCATTGCCCACTACCGGCAGCAATAAAAGTAGTTAGGTATGAGGAAAATGCATTCATAAAAAATAGATTTCTATGCGCATATGTTTTGAATGTACAAAGTTGAGCAAGCTTATGAATTATGATTGTCTTGCTGCTGGGTCTTCGCTTTTTTATATTTTTGTTTTTATTTAAAGTCATACAAATCTTCTCTTCCAAATTCCGAAAACTTGCAGTTAGCGTTTTAGTTGTTGGGTGTACGTGTCGAGTGCGTATTTTCATTTTTGTCACGTCCCATTAATATATATATATATATATTGTTTTACTAAAAAGCGCTTCCCATCTTTATATAAACTTTGGCTTTTAGTAATATTTCTTTGCTAATCACACTACGCCAGTTTACGTTTCAACTTCATTATTCATTGCCAACTTTTACAGAAATGACATGAGGATAATTTTCGTATGAAGTATAGCAGAATTAAAAGTTTTCGCTGAAAATGGTGCAGAAATAAAAATTTTAGAATATTGATTTTACCTGGCTAGAGTTGGGCTACGGCTTAGCAAGTTTAGGAACAGCTCACCTAAAAACCCAAATTTGCTTAGCCACAACTAAAGCTATCTGGAAAAACTACAAAGGTTTATATGGCGTCCCTCGATTCGCACTACCATCGCCACTGCCTAATATTAAGTAGTCACAAGCGAGTAGGTCATGAGCAAAGACTTAAAATTTTTTTCACCACGTTTCGCTAAAAATCCTACTTGTATTTTGGTAATTATTATTAATGTGGTTTTATCGATAACTCGTAAATTTAGTGAACAATAATTTTGTATTTTTACTTTGATTTCATCCTTATTAGTGTTATTCTTGTTCACTGTTCATATTCAAACAATCTTACAAAACTTAATATGGACCCACATATCTACATGATGTCTTGATGCCAACAATTTCAGTCGATGACCTGATTAAGCAGACAAGCAGGCTGCCTGAAGTACATATATGTATGTATGTATGGACGTACCAATCTCTTTATCTCATCTTAATACAATGTTGGACGTGCAAATACGTGCGCATGCGCCTGGAAACGAACTCTGTACAAATTATTCGCTATTGACTATGTTGTTGCTGCCATTGTATCCGCAAACTCACTCCCTCAGGGTAACTGAAAGTGTCACGTATTGGGGCCCTACTGCCGCGGGAACCCCTCGAACCTGCGGGCCTGTGGAGTTTAGTCGCCTCTTATGACAGCCATGCCTTACCGGCGAACTATTGTGCATTAGTCCCTTAACACACTGGGGTTTTCTTTACTATATGTATATGTATACAACTAGCAAGTAGGATTAGGTTGAACTAGCTGGCTTAAGAGAACCTCACATAGACGTGTTAACGACCAAACTCAAAAACTCTATCAAAAACCAGGACCTATGTTATAAAATAATTACGCCCTCTTGGCAAATACTAGAAACTTTTTAGGGCTACAACTAGTAGACCCGGAAGACTTTGTTCTGTAAGAATTTTGTATGTCATGTGTTTTAAAATATTCTAAAATGCCCTTTGTCTGCCTGTCTCCTTCCTTTCATTGTTTTGACCAGTTCTCACCTTCTTTCCTTCTCCCTGCTCTTGTTTAGTTCCATTCCCACTAACTTTGCTTTCGCTCTACACTTTCCCATTTTTGCTCCCTCCCCTCCCCACTCCCACTCCCACTTCTTATCCTACTACCACTCCGACTAAAAACTGTTACCAATTAATACTTATAGAGATATTCATATTGCAAAACCCATTTGTATGGGGTGCCACGCCCCCTTTATCGGTAATTCGACGCAATGAAATGTATACCTAGGTACATACAATATTTAATATTTTTCAATTGACTGTTCATCAAACAATGACTCCATAATACAGCAATTGGGGACCTTATGCAAACCAGATCAATTCTCTCCGCTTTGGTTACCTACTCAACTTCAGATACTTAGACATGTGTATCCCAAACAGCCCGATCCAAAAGAGAGAATACGCCGTGAGTTTGACGGGTCCTTTATCCAACCGTCTGAGCAGTTGAATGTTGACCTGCCTTGAGCCATGCCCTAGATTTTTTATATGCGACATTGCGAAGTAATCTTGCAACTTATTATTTAGCTAATCCACCTCGTCAAAGCGTGTTGTACTTAAAAGCAGTTGAGACTATCCCAGATTGTGGCACATGAATCACTATTAGGCAATCATAAAATATTTACCATAATCTCCCCATCGACCTTTTTAGGGCATGCCGTAGAGCATATTGGTCGTGAAGATGTGAGTGGCAATGCGCCGAGATCAAGCAATTTCTTAGCATGATTATCTGATGGATAAACTGATTTCGATAGTAAATTCCGAAAGTATAGAATTAACAAACTTGCATAAGTCACTTCGATGAAGTGGCTTTCCTGGTTTATTGGTTTGACAGGAAAGGCGAAAATACTTTCACTCCTTCGCCAATCTAGGCACCCTTGAGGAATATTTTGTGTTTTACAAGATTAAAATTCGTTTCGTATACTTACACCTGGCATCTGCTGATGGTGAACACCCTTACCTTCGTATCTGCTGCATGCTTTCGACTTGTTTTCGATCACCACTGTACACTCGGAATCTCTGCGACCTCATTATAAAGTAGAAAGTAAATACAGATTGTACGCGGAAGGTTTTACTGATTTCGTGCATATTTTAAATAAATTCTGTTAAAACAAATGTGTGTATATACATATGTTTAATACAATATAATTTACGTCATTTTGCAAATAAATACCACATGAACAATGGTTCGAAGGGAATGCCGCGATAATGGCATGAAAAAGATGATGATTTAATCGAGCGCTTGAATTGCGAAGTTTCTTGACTCACAACAAAGTATTTAGGTAAGTGGGTCAGCTGTGCATATGAACGACAAACACTCACACATAAGTTAGTGGGAAAGACATAACCCAGCAAACACAAGGTAAAATATTCTCAAAGTTTATCTTAAGGATATTAGAAAAAAAATGTTCATAAATCTGTGGCTTCCCGGCATAACCGGAAATGTCACTTGTAGTTCTTTTCGAGAAAGCCAGCCTTATAGTTTTTGAAGTGTTTTTCAAAAGTTGTAAAATGCTTTACCTCAGAGAACTTATGAAAAACTGCCTATTTCAGAATAGGTTTGAAGGAAATTCCATCTCAGAATCTAATTAAAAAGCGCCCTATTTCACATTTTTTTTAAAATATCCCTATCTGAGTATAAATTCAATATATTTTGACGTGAGATAGGTCTTTTATGGAAAAAAATCTGAAATAGGCCTTTTTTGAGAAATATTCCGAGGTAAGTCGTTTTCGAACAAACAGCAAGGATTTTTTCATTTTCATATGTTGACCTGCTCGTCACTTCTCTGCATGGAATGCGAAACTGAACTTTCTACAAAAACTATACAAATTTATGAGAATCCCGTAAATTTTTTTGTTATAATAGAAAAGTCATTATGAAAGTAGTTTTTTCACACAATGGCCATATTTGATCGGGGTTTTGTATGGTTGGGATTTAATCGTGTCTGGATTATGATTACTCGAGATTCGATCGTGTCTGGATTGTGCATTTCGGGTAGTGCCTTTGTGGGAATACCTGTCTTTCCTTAGTTAGAGGAAGAGGAAACAAGAACAAAGAATAAGACTATTCAAAGGAATTTCCGTATTGCAGCTCAGTATGTGATGCAAAGGCCTCTACGCTCAGAATCCGGGCGAGGGTTTTCATTGTGAACAAAACTCTCGGGAAACAGGGAATCCTTTTATTGACCAAAATCAGAGGTCTAGTTCACTGAAGAATAAAAATTGTATGACGGAAAAATGGGAGACGGCAACTACCCAGTATTTTTCAAGCATAAATCCATGTAATGCTTGCGGTAGAGAAGGTCTACAAAGGGGCTTATCCTCGAGCGGTATCCTTAATCTAAACAGAGATGAACTAGAACTCTTATTGGGTACTAAGCGGGACACCGTAGTCTACGATATCAGCTTAGTGAGTTTAATATATTCGATACACAAATCTGTCGTCTTTTTCAGCTGGAGGATGAAACGCCGGTTCCCATTCTCTGTAAATGTGTGGCTTTGGCAAAGAAAATACTCTCCCATCGAGGCGTCGCGACTCTTAATCCTTTCGCGATATGGAGTAAAAATCCAGTTGTAAATGGTGCTTTTGCATTTCAATTTACTATTTACATTACTGTGTTTTCGCATTTTGATTTGATGCTTTCTTATTTACAACTGACAACTCCCAGTTGAATTTGACGCTTTCTCATTTATAATTGAATAATTGAGAACGGTAGGTGATATGAAATGTTTGCTGGAATGTAGTAGATACCTTCCTACTATGCCGAACTTACGTGCACATATACATAAACATACGTCTGATTAAACAATGAAATAACGTAGAATATATAAAGACAAAATAAGGCAATGGCGCGTCGTCTCTCGAATTGAATGAAAAAGGCGTGTGCCAGTGTTGCCATTTAAGGATAACCTTCGACTACTAATTTGTTGCAACACATACACAAGATGCATGTACAACACCGACGAAAACATTTAAAAAAGCTGAACAAAAGCAGTGGCGACGATTAATAATAAGCAACAGTTGCTGCAACAAAAAATATAATGTGAATCTTTATGTGAGTGAGTATGTACCAATTGGTGACGTGAATTGCGATATTACCCAAATGTGTAGCGGCATTTGCGGTAAACATCGGCAATAACAACAAAAATAATACGATACTTACATGCAAACATACCTACATAATTGGTGATCAACAACATTGATGATTGCCTCGAAGAAATTCGCACAATTGCATATATGTATGTATGTAGATATACATATATGCTGGTGTACTTGGAATTTGAAAACTTTTTTTGTACTCTCTCCCGCCCAATACTACCAGTGTTGCCAGTAAAAAAATTTCTTTGGCGCTAGAATCTAGAAAAAAAGGGCTAGAAAGAGCTAAATTTCTTGAAGATAATCTAAAACCCGTTGCAAAAAGAGCTAAAAGTATAGATATGTATATTTTTCAATGTAAGTTTTCACATTTATTTCATATCAAACTTAAACAAAGAAAAAAGGGACAGTAAACTCATAAAAAAAAAAAAACAATAAGGTACAATAGAGGTACATAAATAATACTATTTATATAGTTCATTTTATATTTTTTAACAACAAAAATACGTTTTCTTTTTTAACTTTTGTTTTGCCATTTGGCGGTAAGGTATCGTGCGATATTTAAGTTTATGTTGGGACGAGATATATATGAAGGGCCTTAGACTTCAAAATCTATGATTTCGTCCTCAGAAGATGAATTATTATTATTGGTACAATCATAAATATTTTTTGTGTTCATTCATTTTAAGAGATTGTTGTTTATTTCAAAGTCATGACAACATTTTTTTAGCCATTTAAGACCACTTCTTATTGTCAGAAACGAATTCAACATAACTAAATTAATTTTGTTTCTGTGTTTGCTTTTAATTAAACTCATGTTTGAAAACGTTCTTTCAACTTCAGCATTACTTATTGGCAGCAAAAGAAATGTAAGCACAAAATCAACAAGCTCTTGAAAAGGGTTTTCATTTAACGCGTTGTTAAACTCTTTAACCTCAAACCAAAAACTTAAAGTTGAAGTCACATTTTTCAAATTTTGGAGATAGATATTCGTCCACTGCATTTCTAACCTAGTTATTTCATCAGTGCTACACTTAGTTTTTTCATTTGTGAAATATGAAAACAATTGAGGTTTCACAATTCTTAATGTGTTTCAACTGAAAAGGAATCTATTTTGATTAGCGTTTCTATATTTTGCGGCAAACATTGCGTTAATTGCTCTATTAATTTAATTATGAAGTCGCGACATATATTACGTATCTTTTTTTCATTGAATACTTCTATACATTTATCTTCTTTTTTAATTCGTATATATTCTTCATACGTATAATGAAACTAAGGTACGCGAGACAAAAATTTATTATAATGTGAAGTTAAAGCTGTTGCACAAGCTGGAAAAGCAAATGTACATGACATCAGTTTATGACACAGTTTATCGATTAAAGTTTTTGTTATCAGTTGAGTACCGAGTTGCAACATCATACATAACGAAACAAATAAAATAAAACTTCGACGCACATTACAAATTTCACAATAGGTATTGCCGAAATAGATTTGGAGCCAAAAAGGGGCAAACATTTTAAAAACGGCAAAAAAGAGCTAAACCAAAATTTTTGGAGCTAAACGCAAAAAAAAAAAGCTAGATCTGGCTCCAAAAGCACCAAAATGGCAACGCTGCATACTACTTTCGATAAATCAGTTGACTACTGATTGCCATTCGCAAGTTTTTTTTTTAAATTGGCTGCTTTGCCACTCTATTACGACCAGTGCACGGACTTTACCACTTTATTGGTAGATCTACCAACTTTTTAGCCATATGAGGTGGGTTTTGTGGAAGGCTGAGGTAGCACTCAGTCAATCCAGGGTCAAGTAGAGGTCCCACAAACCCCCAATTAATAAGATCACAGTTGTTATGTGTTAATGACGAATACACGCACGCACACACGGCTTGACGGGTAGTGAGGGCAGCAGCTTTCCGTGCAAAGATGGCGGGGGAGGGGGGCGAGCGGCGGCCAACGGTCGTTGTGATAGCAGAGGGGTCGGTACGGCGGTTGAACGGAGGGATCAGCACGGTGGCCGTACGGCGGACAGTATTAGCGGACAGATTGGTACAGCGGTATGCAGTGGCGGGATTAGCACGGCGGCTGGACGGCGGACAGTATTAGCGGACGGATGGATGTAGTGGTATGGACGCAGTGACGGTACCATCGAGCTGGTTGGACGGTGGTGAGGTAGCAGCGGCTAACGGTCGTCGTAGCAGAGGCGCAACGGCGGTGGGATAGCAGGCGGCCAACGGTAAGATAGCGGGCGGCCAACGGTCGTCGGAGCAGCGGCGCAACGGCGGTAGGATAGCGACGGAAACAACAGGGCGACGGAGCGCGTACCAGTGGCGTGGCCAAGGCGAGGTGGCGGTGCAAACGTTCTACTTGGTTACCTTTTCGGGGGGGGGGGGGGGGGGGGGGGGGGGGGTTACCAGTAGCGGCGGTTGCGGATGGCGGCTTCCCGTGGTGACGCTGTCCCAGTGGAGGCGGCGGGGGGGGACCTGCGAGGAATCAATAAAAGAGTTATGGTTAATGCCGGTCCGCCAGCTGGACACCACCGATCCATGCCCGCACGAATGCAGGGCTGGACGCGGAGTTGTACCAGCCGGAATTCCGAAGGCCGATCCATGGGCTGAGGGGGAGTGCACCTTACGGCACAGGGGTAGCCCCTTTAGCTGCTGGACCGGTCGACGGCCGGAGCCGGGGCGGAGGGGAAAAGGGCTGGGTGGTCATAAGGCGGCGAGACCCCCCCCCCCCCCCCCCCCACTTAGCTGGGACACGGGCGTGGAAACCATAAAGGCGACAACCGGTTGTCCCCGCAAGAGAGGGTGACCCGTTCCCTGACAGCGCCCCTTTCCACTCCGTGGTGAGGTTGGCTCACTCGCCTCCAGTGCTGGCTCGCTAGCTGGACACCACCGCCTCCATGCTTGCACGATGGCAGGACTGGACGCGGAGTTGTACCAGCCGGGTCTTTGTAGGACGATCCGTGGGCTGAGGGGAAGTGCGCCTTGACGGCACAGCGGTAGCCCCTTTAGCCGACGGGTCGCTCTACTGCCTGAGCCAGGACTGAGGGGAAGGAATCTGTTGGCCCAACGGCGGCGAGCCCCCCTTACTTAGCTGGGACACGGGCGAGAAAACCATAAAGGCGACAACCCGTTGTCCCCGCGAGCAAGGGGTGACCAGTGCCAAGGCAGCACCCCTTCAACTCAGCTAGTCAGGAGGAGTGACTGGGTTGCTTAATAAAGCAACCACTTCCTCTGACTAACCTGCGAGGAATGAAGTGACAACAGCAAATTCATTCTCTTTTATACTGCTTCTGCTATGATGCGAGTGAGAAATGAACCGCTAATTGGGTAATTCAGTTTGCCATTTACTGTGAGTTGGCGTACTGTGTGCATATTATTGTTATCGCCAAATGCTATTCGCATGCATTGGTATGTAGCTGCTGCTGTTGGCTACCTGTTAATATACTATGTATGTATACTCTCAGGCGTAGGCGAAAAAGGGTTACAGTGGGGGTCTCAGGCGTAGGAGAAAAAGGGTTACAGTGGGGGTCATACTATTGTAACGCTACGTTACAGTCCCCCTCCAACTTCGGTTGACGGAAGGCTGCTGTGAGGAAAAGGGGTATCACGCCAGGCCTAGCCTAGCTGTTATATGTATGCCGTTGTGCCGGCTTTGCCGGTGTGTATGCGTGCATCGTTTTATTAACATTTTTTTTGCATAAAATATACAGAGTTATTCCACTTATATCTAACAAAGTTAATTCCAAAAAAATGTTTACATATCAGGTTTAATTACAATTTCATTGTTTTTAAAACTAACAGAATATTTAATTTTAAAATAATGCAAAATTCATGAATATTATAAATAAGTTGCCATCCTTCTTCTTCTTCTTCCATCCTTGACACATTGGCGTTGTTCTCATCTACCTCGTGCTGTGATTGCATTATGGCCATGCGGTATTCGGTAATATATGGGCCGGAAAAAAATGTGGTACCGTTTGTATTTTGACTCGGTTGACTGGCCACTGGTACTGCTCCCTCCGTGTGCACCCGCTCTAACGTCGCTTTATTTCGCCGAAGTTTATGTCTGCTGAAAATGCTTTTGTCCCTCTTTGCTGACTACATTTACTGCAAATGCCATTTGTGGAGTCTCCTAATCCCATGTGCGGTGGTCGCTCAGGAACGGTGATAACGCTTTTCCGCCGAACTGCTTCCCATTGTCGGTGGGGAAGGTTTTCGGACAACCAAGTCGGTATACGACCTTTTCTTGTAGCGCTTTGAGCACGCTTGCCGTTTTTGCTTGGCGCGCCGGGATTAGCTCGACCCACTTGTAGAATTTGTAGATCGTGGCGAGCAGGTAAGTGCTTCTTTGTTTGGAACGTGGTAGTGGTGGCCCGAAGTCGGCGGTTACTATTTCCCATGGCTGCGGATATTGTATGATTGCCAATAATCTCACCGGGTTCTTCTCTATCGCGTTTTATTGTGTAAAATATTGCATTGCATATCGCGTTCGGCGCTCTTTTTCGGTAATCTTCCTTGACGTTGTATGTTTGTATAGCCGGGTAACGGGGGTAGAAGCGTTGCTTCAGCGGTCGGTTATGGTTACGGATGGTCGAATGTTTGGCTGTGGTAATTGGGCTACCGGTTTTACTCAACTGCTCTGGTGGTTGATTTTTTGCTTACGGATGCGGTACCATTGAAGTGCTTTGCCACGCAGCAGTTCCGGCAGCGTTAGGATGAGCCGGTCGAGGGGGATGCGGTAACATTCGGCGAGCTCCTCTATTCTCTCCAGAAATTCGTGCAGCGACTCCTCTGCCGAAAAATGCAGATCCCAGTGGCGGATGGTATTCATTAGCTCACTGCTGCTCATTTCGTCTGGTTTCGGTTACGCGCGTTCTCTCTCATACGCATGCGAGAGGGAATTTTGTACCTGGATGGCGGTTATTGACTTGGTCGGTTTTGTTGGGGTGATGTTTAGTGTCGGTGTTGATAGTTTCACTGGTTTCCCTTCGTCCTCTTCTACTTCCTTCTCCAACTCCTTCAATAGGTCTTCACTTGATTTCCTCGTGCATTTTGCTTGCACGTACGTGCTCAGTGCGCGGCGTAGATCGGCTACGGTTTGGCCTTCCACGGGAATGCTATGCTTCTTACACTCCTCTATCAGCCTCTCCCTTTTCAGTAAGTAGATCCAATTGAGTGAGTCGGTATTCAGCGTCGTAACTTCGGGGGCCGGTGTGTTTGTTGTTTCTGATGGTGTGTTCGTCGATCCCGCCCCGGCAGTTTTGGTGGTTGTTGTATTTGTTTTTCCATGGTCACCTGCGGAGGAGGGTCCCTGCTCGGGCGCCATTTATGAGGTGGGTTTTGTCGAAGGCTGAGGTAGCACTCAGTCAATCCAGGGTCAAGTAGAGGTCCCACAAACCCCCACTTAATAAGAACACAGTTGTTATGTGTTAATGACGAGCGGGGCGGGGGCGAGCGGCGGCCAACGGTCGTTGTAATAGCAGAGGGGTCGGTACGGTGGTTGAACGGCGGGATCAGCACGGTGGCCGGACGGCGGACAGTATTAGCGGACAGATTGGTACAGCGGTATGCAGTGGCGGGATTAGCACGGCGGCTGGACGGCGGACAGTATTAGCGGACGGATAGATGTAGTGGTATGGACGCAGTGACGGTACCAGCGAGCTGGTTGGACGGTGGTGAGGTAGCAGCGGCTAACGGTCGTCGTAGCAGAGGCGCAACGGCGGTAGGATAGCAGGCGGCCAACGGTCGTCGGAGCAGCGGCGCAACGGCGGTAAGATAGCGGGCGGCAACAACAGGGCGACGGAGCGCGTACCAGTGGCGTGGCCAAGGCGAGGTGGCGGTGCAAACGTTCTACTAGGTTACCTTTTCGTGGGGTTACCAGTAGTGGCGGTTGCGGGTGGCGGCTTCCCGTGGTGACGCTGTCCCAGTGGCGGCGGCGGGGGACCTGCGAGGAATCAATAAAAGAGTTATGGTTAATGCCGGTCCGCCAGCTGAACACCACCGCCTCCATGCCCGCACGAATGCAGGGCTGGACGCGGAGTTGCACCAGCCGGAATTCCGAAGGCCGATTCATGGGGTGAGGGGGAGTGCACCTTACGGCACAGCGGTGGCCCCTTTAGCTGCTGGACCGGTTGACGGCCGAAGCCGGGGCGGAGGGGAAAAGGGCCGGTGGTCATAAGGCGGCGAATGGTTGCCTGCGTTTTCGGATGGCTTCTTCTAAATGTTGATGATGACGCTTAGGCAGAAAAAAAATTTCACCTCCCTTCAAAAATCGCTCCAGTGGTTGATTTTTTGCTTACGGATGCGGTACCATTGGAGTGCTTTGTCACGCAGCAGTTCCGGCAGCGTTAGGATGAGCCGGTCGAGGGAATGCGGTAACATTCGGCGAGCTCCTCTATTCTCTCCAGAAATTCGTGCAGCGACTCCTCTCCCGAAAAATGCAGATCCCAGTGGCGGACGGTATTCATTTTCAGTTTTTCCTCCCATATTGTATTGTGATCGGGTTCTGAAATATGTGGCAGGTTTCAAGATTTTATCTCCAAGAGAAATTATTCTAAAATCTATTGAAGATTTCACGGTTTGGTACTGTGATTTGCAAACAAACATGAACGCGACTCAAAAGAAATAAAAAAGAAATCAATTCATTTATCGATAGACAGTGCAATGAAAAACGCATTGGTGTACATCTTATGGAGGTGGCATGGCCCTCCTTATAGTGCCCAATTTTCTCAGTCGAAGCGTTTTCCGTCTGTGCCGAGTCCACCTCTAAGCGAGATTGCACCAATTTTTTCTGAACGATATTTTCGCATGCTTAAGTGGCAACGCGTTGCGGCGTTGGCGTGTGCGCATGCGGGTCTTATGTACCTACATTAGTTAATCATTGTCGTAATTAGATACACAACATATTTTACACTTTCGCTTCAGTTGTTGGTTTTTATAAGCTTAAATAAGCGATAAGTAATTTATACCGCGAACAAACTAATTATTAGAGCTGTAATAAAAAAAAATTAAGAAAAAGTAAATATAAAAAGTAAGGACGGGACTGTCTTCGGCTGTGCCGAAGACTTCATACCTTTCATGAATGGGACTGAACAATCATCTTATCCCATTCGTAACCTCCAAATAATCGGCTGTATAACAAGTAAAGGTGTCTAAGTTCGGGTGTATCCGAACAATATATACTCAGCGTGAGCTTAAATTGTACATTTCATTTCAGATAAATGATTTTTTCTATATAACAAGGGGTACCGCCCGTTTAAAAAAAATGTCTCCCCATTTCCTCTTACAATAAAACTTGATAAGTGAAATATCATAATTCAAAACTATTTTTTGCTAAGTTATAGTTTATAATTCTAGTCTACGACCCTTTTAAACTTGTTTTATATCTGTCTACGGGGGGGGAATAGGGGACATTTCGTCTACGACCATTTTAAAAATCTTTTATATAAAAGTGGGCGTGGTCTATAACCGATCTCGTTAATTTTTTCTAGAAATATTTCCTGCCATAGGAAAAATTTGTGTACCAAATTTTATTCCGGTCTGTTAATTTTTCTTCGAGTTATGGCCCCCGAAACATAACAATATTTTACATATATTTATAATATATTTAATAATATTTGTAAAATTGATTTTATCACAAGTGGGTGGTGCCACGCCCATTTTGAAATTTTTTTTTCAAATTTTTATCAAGAGTCTCAATATCAGTCCACATGTCAAATTTGAACATTCTATGTGTATTACTTACTAAATAATCAGGTTTTTTGTGTTTTTCAAAAGGTTATATTTATAAAAAGTGGGCGTGGTTATCATCCGATTTCGCTCATTTTCAATACCACTCTATTCTGGGTCCAGATAAGCTCGTGTACCATATTTGGTAAAGATATCTCAATATTTACTCAAGGTATCGTGTTAACGGACAGATGGACGGACATGGCTCAATCAAATTTTTTTTCAATACTGATGATTTCGATATATGGAAGTCTATATCTATCTCGATTCCTTTATACCTGTAGAACCAACCGTTACATAATCAAAGTTAATATACTCTGTGTGCAAAGCAATCGGAGTAGAAAAAATATATGTGACCCGGTCTATGAAAAGGTGGCTTATGACTCAAAAAAAAATTATTACTACTAAAAAACTGAAGAAATGCATTGTTTATCTTTAACAGCTGTGTCTCGCCATTTCTTTTTGAGTCATAAGCCATCTTTTCATAGACCGGGTCACATATAGTGAACAGATGTACATACCTAAGCGATTTTTAAGATAAATATGAAATAAAAAAATAGGTACGTACTTTGTGTGACGATGCAAAGTTTCACGTTTTTTGTGGTCTGCATATAAAAACTATGAATACGAATCACATATTTCAACAATATTTGACATATACGTAAGCATTTGGTGAAATTTGAAGCTTCTAACTGTTAAAATGGGGCAGAAATAGGGAAAATATATGTATACAATATATCTATACTATATATATATATATACTATATATACCATTAACCTCTATGATTTTTTCAGACAACAATATATGCTTTATACGTAAGCATTCGTTGAAATTTGCAGCCTCTAGCTCTTAAATTGGGGCAGTAATAACGAAAAGTTTCTTATCTGAACCATCGGTTGTGGAGGATATGTGGTATATATATCTCAACCCTTTTTTCAGACAACAATATGTGCAATATACGAAAGCATATGGTGAGGTTTGAAGCTTCAATCTGATAAATTGAGGAAGATATGACAAAAATCTTCTTTTTCTTAAAAATCGGTTGTATGGAGGATATATGCTATAGTGGTCCGATCCGGTCGGTTCCGACAAATGTCTAATCGGACACCTAAATAAACCGCCCTCACCAAATTTGATCACGATATCTCAAAAATTGAGGGCCTAGTTTGCATACAGACAGACAGACGGACAGACCGACATGGCTAAAACAACTCAGCTCTTCATCCTGATTATTTCGGTGTACTTAATGGTGGGTCTATCTATTTTCCTTTAAGGACTTACAATTTTGGGATTCGTGACGAAATCAATATAGCATTTCATTTTCATGATAGGTATAAAAACTGTTACCCAGCTATTTATGTTGCTTAGACAAAAATTAGAGGTCGAACATAGATACTAACGTGATTACAACTCAAAAGCTCGTAAAACTGTCTGCGCATACATTTATATTAACATTTTTAATTTGTTCAAAAAAGTTTTTATGAAGTTGCTACCGTTCCTATATATATATACATATCACGTTTTCAGTGAATCGCCTTTGATAAACGCGAGCATGAATTGCATTTTTTAAATATTTTTAAAAGTACTAAGTACATTAAAGAAAATGATAGGAAAACAAACGCCACTAGTACATATTAGCTAAATTTCTTCTCCGGTTGTGCTTTGTAGAGCCCCGAGTCACTGAGGGAAGGAAATGGGAATGGAGCCGCTCCAAAATATTCGCTAAAGCTCGAAAGATTTTTCGATCCTACTGCAAATTACACTTGTCAATAAGCGCTGCCTTGGATCGAGTAGGCAAGGAGGATAATGACATCGCATGAGTTGGTTAAATAGTACTTAGCGGCTACAGGGGCTAATACCAATTTCGTACTGAGGGTTTTCATACCTATTGGTGACTAGGGTCTCGGGATATAGGCCAAAACGTGGATCAGGGTAACACTAGAATGTGTTTTTACATTATGGGTAACAAATTGAAGCTGTTGCTGTATGCTTTAGTACAGAGTAAGTTTTACACCGCTGGGTGACTAGGGTCTCGATATATAGGCCAAAACATGGACTTGGATACTTCTAGAATGTGTGTGTATTATGGATATCAAATGAAAGCTGTCGCTGAGAGCTTTAAAGTAATTTTCATTGTGATATTCGATTTAGTCACATCAACCTGGCCGCGGAGAAGAGCGGATGCTCTCGTTTCATCACCTTTTCCCCAACCTTTTGAGCGCTGCGCTATCATGGTCTTGATTACCCTGTTAGCTCTTTCGGTCGGGTTTTCGTGGGGGGGCATATGCGGCTGTAAATTTGAGGGTTATTCGATGTTCGTCGACTTCAGCATTTATTACCTGTTGCATCGCTCGGTTCCGTGGGCAATATCGCTGTTTTAGCGGGCGATCATATTTCAGCGAGATTACATGTTCTGCTGCCCTGCTGGGACCAGTTATTCCCCCGAATATCCGTTGGTGGTGGTTTAAAAAACTGCTCTTAAATGCTTTTCTTCTTCCACGGCAATTAGTTTTGTAATTATGGTGTTCTGGGTTGGCGTGGCTGGCGGTAATAAGCTTCCATCTAAGGTGAGGGTGAGCCCCCTTTCCCTGAGAAAGTCCATGCCTAAAATCATGTATTCGGCCAAATTAGGCAGGGTGGACACTCGCATGTGGGTCGGTTTATTGTTGCAGAGTATGGTTATTTGTTAGGTGTACGAACTAACAACGCACGTCCTATTCGCGAGCTGTACGTCGCGGACGCTAGGTGCGCATGCTATTTTCTTGCCTTCCAGATGCTTACGTATAGTGTCACCTACGTAGGTGAGCGTTGCGCCTGTGTCCACCAAGGCTTGGACGTTTAACCCTTCGATGGTGAGTTTGACGTAGTGACGGCCATCCATTTTTTCATTCGGCGGTTGTTCGTCGATGGCTGCTGATTGTGGCATTTTCCCGTGCCGTAGCCTGATGGGAGTCAAGGTGCTCGCCTTATCGCACCTGCAATCTCTGGACAGGACGTTGTCCCGGCCACATCTGGAGCAAAATAGTCTTCGGACTCTTCGGCATTGGTAGCGCGTATGTCCTCGTTCCTTGCATCTCCATCAGGATTCCTCTCGGCTATATTCTTCGGTCAACGGTGATAAATAATGCGCTGTTTGTCTGGTGGACTCCAATTGTAGCAGCTTGAATTCGTCGGTGAGCTCCATCAGCTCTTCAATAGTTCGGAACTCGCTACGCTTTGCGAATAACCGGTATTCGACGCGCAGCCCGTCGTAAATGCGTTCTAGGTGGTTCTCTCGTGACACAATTGGATGTTGTCGGATCATGGTTTGCATGGCGATAATGTAATCCTTAGCCTTTTCCCGCCCCTGCTGTCTCCTCTGGCATATGGCGTCCTCTAGTTGGTGTAGATGCCGTCTGGGTAGGAAGAATTGCTCGGCCGCTGTGCGGAACTGTGCCCACGAAAGTATCTCGGCTTTGCGTACACGGTGTAATAGACCGCATAGACAAACTCCGACTCGTGCGTACTGAGTTGGCCAAGAACATACAAAACGCTTTTGAGAAATCAGCTCAACGCTACAACCTCCGAAGCAGAGTAAAACCATTCAGTGTAGGTGAAAATGTATATCGGCGCAATTTCGTTCTGAGCGACAAAGCGAATAAGTTTAATGCCAAGCTAGCACCCGTTTTTGTAAAAGCTACAGTTCTCGCCACAAAAGGAAACTCCATGTATCAATTGCAAGACATACATGGTAAGATAGGGTGGTACCACGGAAAAGATATTAAGGAATGCAAGGGTTAAAACACAAGTTACCGTCAGATAATGTCCTATAAAACAACTAAAAAAGGACAAACCTATATAAATATCTATCTCCATCCCTATTTAATTATCTCCGTTTCGCATCACGCCACCTTTTTTTTTTACTTGTTTTTCCGTGCCTATAAAAGCGTCGGATTTAGACATAGCGGGGGCTTTTTGCTGGATAAGGTTTGCCTAAAATGTATATTCGCGCGATGAAGCTAATACCGGCCAAAAAGGTAAAAATCGTGCCGAATTAAATTCCGCAAGTAAAGCGGAAAGTTAAATGTGCGCTAACCCTCCCTAGAGGAACAATAATTCGGTTTTTCGGAAACTTAAACGCGCAAAGCCGTCATCTAAATAAAACCATAAAAGTTTAAAAAGGAATCAATGTCCGGATTGGGACTCGCAATGACAAGGACTGGGGCTACATCATCATCAACTTCAGCATGGAAAACTCGCAGGCTCTGTTGCAGTGACGAAATGTGGAGTGTTAAAATAGTTTCATAAGTGCATTTTACTTAAAACCTTTTCAAGAACAAAAAAAAAAACATATACATAAGTAAATGCAGTCAAGAGTCAGGAGAAATAGAGAAATTCCAAGTTCTTCTTGACTTCCAGTATACAACTAGTTTTGTCGCAGTATAGTCGTAATAGTCTGAATAAAATCACTTTTTCTTGGTGAAAGTCGAGAAAAAAAAACATATACATATAATAGAAAAATTTAAGTTAAACAAATTTCAGAATATAGGATGTTCAAAAAAGAAAAAAACACGGAAACAATTTTTAACACAAAAAAATTGTAAAAATTAAATCTTCCAATTAAAGTTATAAATATGTGAATATGTATACTTCATTGAAATACATAACTTAAAGAAACAAAGCATATACATACTAAATATGAAAGAGAGAGAAAAATATAGTGTAGGTGACATAATTTTATTAAATTAAATTTGTGCAAAAGTTTTCAATGATTTTCCTTTGAATTTAAGAAAGAAAATTATAATATTTTTGGAATTTCATGGTTCATGATAATTAAAGTAAAATCAGAATAATAATATAAGTTATTATAATTAAATGTTCAAGTTAGAAAAGGAGAGAGTGATATTTTTTTAAGTGATTGGAGAGAGAGTTCCAGTGTCTTATTGTCGTTCCAATAAGAATAGGAAAACAAAAATCTGATTGCAACTCGAAGCAATCGCAATATCAAATTCTAATTAGAATATTTACATATGTGCTAAAGTACCATTTTACAGCAAAGCAGAAGCATCGTAGAAGGCCTTCATCGAGTTCCTGCAACATCAATGCACGTAAGTTTATAATAAAATTTTTATATTTTCATACCATTTGGTTTTTTTGTTTTGCATATGTACATATAACTTTTTTTAACTACCGTGTTAATGATCATTAAGCATGATCAGTGAATCGTGAGAGAACGAGAAAATCAACGAAACGAGTTGGTATTAGAAATATCTTTAAATTGTTTTAGATTAATATTTACTAATACTGAATTCGTAACATACTTCAAAACCGCGGAAATTTCAATCAAATAACTTATATTTGATTTAATATGATTCGTTTCTCTGTGTTAATAATATTTCACCTGTTTAAATATCACACACTCTTTAGTAAGTTCGTAAGATTTTTTTTTGCATATAGTTTCGATTCCATGCCGTTCCTATAGGTGTTCGGTCTTAAGCCCAATAGTAAAAATTGGTACTTTTTTTGCTTTAGTACTAAATTTAGTATGATATCAAATTCTGATCTTTTTCTTTTTAGTTGATTAGTCTTATTATTAAATAAAACATGAATTGTTAAGTTTGTAATAATGGTCTGAAATTCGTTGTTGTCGTTGCTTTACTATGGGACATCTCATTAACATCTGAGAAGTCATGGTTGGGTGGGATAAGAGCGGTAAGTAATTGGTAGGAGAACCGGTAGGCAAAAGACAAAGTGTTGTGTCGCTTTTTTAAAAGGTTAATCAACGGTCCTATTGAGTGATGAGGTAAGAAATTCCTTAACCCTTACGTGTGCGTAAATTTTTTCTTGTTAGGCCTTGGGTTTGTCGTAACTGGTGGTTTGGTCGGTCGTTTGGTCAACGAACCCACATAAGTGGCTGAAGCTCCGGGACAGCTAGACGCACACGGGCAGACGCCGATCATCTTCTTCGTGCCACCAGGTAAACTTGGTACAACTGCGAAACAATTGTCAACCCAGAGTAAGTATGCTTGTCAAAGGTCCCATAACAGAAAATGGCGCCCAACGGTGTGGGGCCCCAGCGTAGAAGAAAGCCAAAAATAATTGTTAACTTTAATTAGGGGTTTCACAAACCAGTGTCCTATACGAATTTTGTTTCTCTTCATTTATTTTTATTTTTGTAGTACCGGTTTCATAGCCATTGGTATTTGGAATTTAGTTTGAAACGATGAGATAAATTCACGTCGTACTAACCATACCAGTAGCTTTGACCACATAATTGCAAATAAAACTGACGTATAATTCGTTATTTCTTTTTTTTCATCTTGGATCTATTTTGAATTTGGCTATATGCATATTTTAAATACCATTTGAATGTAGAATCTCGTTATTGTATGTTTAAAGGATCAAGATTTAGTTCCATCAAATTTTTGTTGCAAGTTGGAATGCGTGTGTTGCACGTACTGCAACAACAAAAATTCTCACACCACATGAAAGTGAAAAAGCACACAAATGTCTTAGGCCGTATAACAACAAAACGAACAACAACAATTGAAGAGTAAGACCATATTTGATTTGAGTTTGCTTTAACAAAATTTTTTTTTGAATTTTTTTTCTGTATTTTGAATAAATACACACTCATATACATTTTTAATATCTTTACATATATACATATATATATATATACCTTTTTGAAATTTTTTTTTAATATACGCACAATGCCGTTACGTCACAGTGATGAGTATGCACCCCCGCCACTAACCCCAAGCCGTTTGTGCACAATTTGCCGCGAAAACTTTACCTTGACTTCTGATGCTGTGCGTACTGCATGCAATCACAAATTCCATCGGTCTTGTCTTTTGAATTGGCTAAGGAATAATACAACTTGTCCTCAGTGTAGAGCACAATGCAATCCCAATAACTTTCGACCAAATCCATACCCGCTTCGTTCACAAGCTAGATCGGTAACTAGTCCCACTGTTCAAGAGCGACAGCCTACCTCACAGGCCGCACAACAGCAGCAGCAACCGGCAGAAACTAGTGTTGAAGCACAAGCTTCAGCTCAAGCAGCCGCAGGAAATTCGGGTCTTCAACAATCCCAACAGTCACAACAATCACCAGCAAGAACCGCTAGGCAAAAGACAAAGTGTTGTGTCGCTTTTTAAAAAGGTTAATCAACGGTCCTATTGAGTGATGAGGTAAGAAATTCCTTAACCCTTACGTGTGCGTAAATTTTTTCTTGTTAGGCCTTGGGTTTGTCGTAACTGGTGGTTTGGTCGGTCGTTTGGTCAACGAACCCACATAAGTGGCTGAAGCTCCGGGACAGCTAGACGCACACGGGCAGACGCCGATCATCTTCTTCGTGCCACCAGGTAAACTTGGTACAACTGCGAAACAATTGTCAACCCAGAGTAAGTATGCTTGTCAAAGGTCCCATAACAACGGAACCATTGCAATGCCTTGCCGCGCAACGTCTCTGGCAGCGTTGGGAGCAATCTGTCCAATGGAATGCTATAGCACTCGGCCAGCTCCTCAATTCTCTCCAAAAAGTCATAAAGCGTTTCTCCACCCGTGAAATGGACATCCCATCGGCGGACCGTATTCATTACTTCGGCGTCGGTTAACTCGGTACTGGGTGGTGACTGACGTTGATTGGCCTTTGCAACGGCAGACGGTGTCGTCACATGGATGGAGGGAGTTTGGTCGATGGGAGTTTAATTTGGCTATTCTCTTCTGCCTTGATTTCATCTTCAACCTCTCTCAGTAGATTTTCAGTTGACTTGCGATTTCGTTTTGCCTTGACGTAGGCCCTGAGCGCTATGCGTAGCTCAGCGACATTGCTGCCGTTAACGAATATCCGGTATCTTTTGCACTCCTTCTTCAGCGAATATATCCAGTTCAAGCTGTCGGTATTCAATAGGTTGGTGTTGTCCTCTGATTGTGGTTGCGTGTTCGGTGGCCCATCTCCCGGCGGGCTGGTGCTTGTTGTTGCTTTTACACTTTCCTCTCCGGAGATGGGTCCCTGCTCGGGTGCCATTTGTGAGGTGGGTTTTGTCGAAGGCTGAGGTAAGCTCAGCCGCTCCAGGGTCAGGCGAAGGTCCCACTAACCTTTTCCTATTAATAACACAAGTAGTTGTTGTTTTGTTCCGAACACGCACACACACACGATGCGGCTTTTGCCTTTCGATGCCGGCAGCCTTTGATCCCAGAGAGAGAGAGGGAGAAAGAGAGATAGAGAGGGAGATGCCGCGCAGGAGCGGCGGAAAGTTGACAGTACGGGTCGCGGTTCTCAGGGAATAGTGGTGATAATCCTCAAGTATCTTACCCCAGAGAGAGCTTACGGATTGGTTCAGGTGGGTTGCGGTGGTACTCCTATCGCTAACGATTGGTGGGCAGGAAGGGCGCAGTTTGACCTAGGTGAAGTACATCTATTAGTAATACCCAACGTATAGACGTATATGTATACATGGGTGCTGGGTAGATTCAATACTCCTCTCAGGGAGCCTCGGACAAGAGTCCAGCGACCATTAGCGGTGTAGTGAAGTCCACCGTTGCATTCGGCTCGGCACCCCAATCAGGAGGCGTGGGAGGGAGATGCTCTTCGGCCACCCTGAATGAACTGTCCGCGCCTCATGCCATCCCCATTTTTTGCTGGGTAGACCCAGTACTCCTCTCAGAAAGCCTCGGACAAGAGTCCTAGCGACCATGAGTGGTGTAGTAAGGTCCACCGTTGCATATGGCTCGGCACTTCAGCCAGGGAGCGGGGGAGCGAGATGATCCTCGGCAACCCTGGGTGAACTGTCCGCGACAAATGCCACCGGTATTGATATGTATTGGGCCTGGCATGTCCCTCAAGTGGAACCCAGGACTGGTCCTGGACGCGCCTTGGGGGAACTACCCGTGCCCATCCGTCCTTCAAGGTAGAAGGGGAGCGTATCCCCTCCTACCCCGTGGGACGTTGTTCAAAGGTTGGTTTCCCATAGGTGGGGGGAGGGGAGATCCATGAGCCCTATGGGTTCGCTGAAAGTCTTCCCCGTTCACTTTGGGACCCCTTTGATACCTACCATTGTAAGTTGGCCTCAGCCTTACTTACCTAGGTGAAGTATGCAGTGAGTGATGGCGTTTGCCATTTCATACTTGGTAGCGAATAAAATGGTTAAGAATTCAGCTCATCAATAACTCCTCGTTATGATAGCGAATGAAAAATGCACGCCAGATAGTCAGTACCACGCGTGCTGAGTATGTTTGGTTGTTCACTGTTGGTACTTGGCATACTATGTGCGGGTGGTTGTTCGCTGTGCAAGGCGATCGTAGGGTATGTATATTTAAATGGCATATTATGTGCGGATGGTTGTTCGCTGTGCAAGGCGAACGTATGGTATGTATATATTTAGTGTGAGGGTATGTATATATTTAATGTTAGGGCTGTGAATAGGTTATTGTGACGTAGCATTTTGCTACGTTACAGCTTTAAAGTAATAATCATTGTGATATTCGATTTAGTCGCATCAACCTGGCGAAACTGATAAATATGCATGCGAAGCCGAAATAAAGACATGAATTAATAATACCCACATACCTATTTCCATACGTCTTATTCAATTTGCCTGAAATTTGGTATATAAATTTGCCTATATTAGTATTTACGATGCTTTTTCCGGGAAGTAAACCAGAAACGAACTGGAACTGGGATTAGAACTAGGACAAATGTTGCGGGGGGAATGTGGCACCCGGGAGGTGAGGCGCGATCGCACGCAAAGAGAAGAAAATAAAAAGGAAGAATTAGTACCGAGTCGTTACAATTTATTTATAAAAGATAAATATTTTACAATGATTGTTTATACAAGTGAAGCACTCACAAACTTCCTGTTCGTCAGGAAAGCTAATTAAAATACAAAATGCACTTGACACATTCAACGTTATGCAAGTAATTAATTGCAAAGAGAAAATTAAAAATTAAGTGACAATGGCGAGGAGTTAAGTGATACCAAATAAATTCGCTTGGCAGTTCACAATTTATAACATTAATTGTTAGCAAATATTAACTCACTGACACTCGCAAATTATTTATATGTAACACTGTATAAAATGGTTGTTTTGTCTTACTCACCTGCGGCTAGCTGCTGGCTCGGGAACGTTCCAAAATAGAAAATAGTGAGACTGGGACTGAGACTCGGAGTGAGACTGGGACTGAGACTCGAAATGGGGCTGGAACAAAATACATACCACCCTCTGGGACTGGCAATAAGATATGAAGAAGAATGGGAAAAACTTGAGAGAAGAGGAAAGAGAGAAGGAGACTGAGAAAGAGATGGAATGAGACGAAGATGGAGATAGATGAAGCGAAAAATACGGAGGGAGGAGTGAATACAAAGACTAGGAAAAAGTGCAGAGGGGCGAGGGCAGAGTTAGACGGAAAAGCTTATTAAAATGTGTGCAGGTAGACCAAATTTAGGGCAGAACAATGTCTGCCGGGTCTGCTAGTAATTTATAAAATTTTCTACATAAAGTCCTTATTAAACTCAATGTTGTACACAAAATACAAATTCAGCAAGAGAAAGAAAAGATGTTTTCAAAATAAACAATTATACTTAGATTAGGTTGAACTGGCCGCTCAACAAAGACCTCACATAGACAGAATGTGTCCATACTGTTACCAGTATTGATTTGTTTGACGCCAAATGGAAGAACCTCGATCAGGTGCTAGGTCTTATGTTAAGAAATAACTCCTACATCATGGCAAATTCTAGGAGACCTGGCTTAATTGCTGCCTTGAGATCTGGCAACTCTGCCGCCCATAATTGCTGGAGCACCCTACATTTGCTGTTACAGACGAGGCCTTGCTTATATTATGTGCCGCCAGAAGGCCAGTTACTCCAGTTAGTAACCCATCGTGAGCTTTAGGTGTACTCTCGTTAGAGATATGAGCCACTTTGTGAGTCTAATTTCATAGGATTTGCACATGATCTTAGAAATTGTGTAGCCCGGCGCTCAGTTCACATCTTTTCTGCTTGATGGATCATATAGAACTCCTTTATCCTTTTGCTTTTCCCAAACGCATTGGAGTGCTACCATCAATTCAGCGAATGCCGTACCCTCCGTTGCCAACTCATCGGCCTTTTCGTTACCTTCTATCCCTTTTGGCAGCGAAGCCAGCATAAATGTATGGTCTGGCCTGAGCGAAGTGTTTCCGATGCTTTTTTGAATTCCAGGATACTTCTTGATGAAGTACTATGTGAAATTATTGTCGTTATCGCCGCCTAACTTGCAATATATATTCAAGCGACTGCGGCTTAGCGCGCTTCCTCCAAAATGTCTTCTACTTTCTTCAGGGCTACAGTTTCCGCCTGAAAGACGCTGCTGTAGTCTGGCAGCCTGTGAGGTCTACTTATTTCAGGATCGACACAATAAACAGCAGATTCTACCTTTTCTGTGTATTTAGAACCTTCGGTATACATGTTTATGGTATATTCTGCCATTTCTGTACACTGGCGCCAACTTTTCGGCTCAATTATGGCCCCAAGATCTATTTCGAAGCTCAGGAACGGGACCATATATTCCGTTTGCTCGATATTAGATGCTATGACTGCTATGGTCATACGGCCTGCACCCAAGCTTCCCCAAGGCCTTAAGCCTTGTTGCAGTTGCCAAAGCGATATGTTTGGTCATTAGGTACAAACGGGATGTGTAGAATGGCATGCAATACTGTTATCGGGATAGTTTTAGGGCTCCCGTTACGCTGATCCATTGATAGTATGCATACCCCCTCAAGTTTTTTCATATACGTTCTTTTTTGTGCGGCTGTCCATCGAACAAGGACCCCATAGTAAAGTAAGGGTTTGATAATTGCGGTAAACAGCCAATGAGAGGGATTGGGAGATAGGCCCCACGTGCCTCTTAGCATCCTCTTGCATGCGTACAGTACCGCGGAGTTTTTCTTTGGTCCCTGTTCCACATGGAGTTTCCACGACAACTTCATATATAGGGTAACACCTAGATATTTTGTGCTACATTTTTCTTACCCCTCCCAGCTTAGGCTTTGACCAAATACGGATCTTATATTTCCTCCCGACTCCAGATGTCCAAACATGTACATCCCGAAGTGCCTGGCCCATCAGATAGCTGATTGTTGTTAGGAATATGCAGCTTATGATGACTGCAACATCACCTGCAAATGCCGACTAAGCAATTGGTTGATAACCAGCTTCCACAGCATTGGTGATAAAACTTTACCCTGCGGCGTTACTCTGTTTACAGATTTTGTTGCTTCGCATAGACCCCATTGCGACGTGATTATTCAACAGCTTAACAAGGAGCCGATCCAATTTGTTAAAGCCGGATAAACTTCAATAGTTGGTTACCCTTAGAGTGAAAAAAAAGCAAAAAAATTTATTTGTTTTTTGTTTTTTCGGCATTTCAAGGGCCACTACAGCTGTTTAACGACTTGTTTGTTCTTGTAGTGAATACTGATAGCTCATTGGGTGATATTTTGAGACGAGATAGTAAGTAAGCCCCTATTAGTTTTCCTAAAGCAACAATATATAATAAATTTGTTATGCGCGAACTATGAGTAGGGTTAGCGGAATACATAGCAATGATACACCTTTTGAGAGATTGCGGGTGAAATAAATGGAAACAATCACTTCATCCTCTCGTTATAGAGTAGGACGACGAAGAAAGCCCATTGAACGCGATAATAGGAGTATCATAGGATTAGCTCATCTGAGTAGGATTAAAACTTCTTCAAAAGTTGCCGCGGAATTGAGGGATTGTATAAACATGAAAACTAAAATCTCAACGGAACAGCACCAAGCGAGGAAAAAATACTTTGATAGCCGATGGTTGGAAAAAAGCCATTAGTATAAGCCATGTTCTGCTATTAAAAAAAAGTTCCCCTATCATTGCAATGCAATCTCAAGTGCAGCGTGATTATCGCGAAATACAAATAGCGAGCTTTGTTTCCGTCGTGAAAAATCAACTACAGAGATTAAAGTTTTCATCCAACCAAAGTGAATTTTATTGCATTAAGAATGTGGTAATATAAATTCAATAAACTCACCATGCCGAAATATAGGCCAAAAGCAAATAAATTGCAAAGTAATCACACTTTATTTGAATGAAATATTGACAATGTGTATGCAAATCCTTCCATAAATATTAGTGTGTTTGTGTGTTGCATGGTCATCAGGAGTGATGGCTTTACGGGCTGATGAGTTTGATAAAAAATCAATGCCAAAAATTCTGATACGCCGCATGTGAGCAATTAGCCACGTGATTATTTCCGCTTTGCAATTTCCTATATTTACAAACTCACTTATGCAGACAAAGTCACACATACCTACGGCTGTAACACCTCTGCAGCGAATGTGAGAAGTAGTCATGCAAAGCGACAATTTTGCACTACAAGTAACTGATTACCTACGAACTTGTGCTAATTGGATGCAGAGCGGGACAGGCGGTTGCCACACTTGTGCCATCAGCGCTATAGTCTGAGTTATATTTATTTAAATTAATCAGTCAATGGGATCGACGATTTCACAACCACCTACACCTGATACAGTCAAGAACGCGTTGAAAAGGTATCCAAAGGATGCCAATTGCCATTTCGTAGGACACAACAACGTTAAAAGTGTTAGTTGAAAGAACTGAAAGGAGACAGTAAAACCGCCTCTTAATGCGTTTGCTCTGCGCAAGTACGATGCTATACTGAATATTTGCGGAACTTATAACCGTGGTGTCTACGAAGACTGTGGTTGACAGCCGCTACCCGGATTTAGCTTATCGGTTTATCCCGTAGCCTGTAATGCAGACAGATGTTTTCTTGACGGACCTTTGATTTAACCAGCTAATTTAAAATAAATTGCAAGATGTTTCTATTTATATGTTATAAGTGGGTTATGCCGAAGGCTGAGATAACATTCAATTAATCCAGAGTCACGTAGAAGTCCCATAAACCCTCACTGAATAACGCAAAGTTTTTTTTGCACATGGCTTGAGCTTTTGAGAGGACATAAGCTCTCCCCACAAAGAGATGGAGCGAGAGAACGAGACAGCTTGGATTGTCACTATGCGATGAACGGAGTAGGGCAAACTGTGTCGGAGATAACTTCTACAACCTGATGGGCGGTGCCGAGTAATTGAATCAGGCCAAAGGTAGTAATAAGCAGTGGGAATATCGGGCCCGCACCGTTCGAATCCCAGCCTTTTATGGACACCTTCGTTCCGACTGTTATTGCACACGCATCATAGTTGTCAAAGTGGAAATTCAAATTTTGCTGGGTCGCAGCACGGTGTAAGGGTAGAGAGGGGAGGCATTATGCTCACCCTACATGAAATCCGTCTGTCAGCCAGGGTCAGTGCCGTGCGGGGAGGATCTATTAATGCCGAATCATCGATATCCTCCACCCGATTAGTCAGCGAAGATGCTACGCCCAAAGGCACCGTCTCCTGCGTCATGTTGAAGCGCTGGCTCCTTAGTTGCCCACTTCTTTCTTTACCTAATTCTTTTTCTTCCCCTCGTTCCTCAATCGGCCTTATTTCTTATTGTTTTCATTCCTTCTCCCTCTTAATTTCTCAAACAAGGTTAAAAAATTATTCAAATTGCCTTGTTGGTGTGACGAAAAGAGACTTGCGCGATTTGTTGGACGGTCAAGACCGTTTAAATGGTTAAATTTGAGATGATATTATTTAAAAACAAGTAAGGAAGGTTAAGTTCGGGTGTAACCGAACATTACATGCTCAGTTGAGAGCTATGGTGGCAACATAAGGGAAAATCACCATGTAGGAAAATGAACCGAGGGAAACCCTGGAATGTGTTTGTATGACATGTGTATCAAATGATAGGCATTAAAGAGTATTTTATGAGGGAGTGGGCCATAGTTCTATAGGTGGACGCCATTTAGGGATATCGCCATAAAGGTGGATCAGGGTTGACTCTAGAATTTGTTTGTACAATATGGGTATCAAATTAAAGGTATTAATGAGGGTTTTAAAAGGGAGTGGTGGTAGTTGTATAGGTGGTCGCTTTTTCGAGATATCGCCATAAAGGTGGACCAGGGGTGACTCTAGAATACGTTTGTACAATATGGTTATCAAACGAAAGGTGTTAATGAGTATTTTAAAAGGGAGTGGGCCTTAGTTCTATAGGTGGACGCCTTTTCGAGGTATCGCAATAAAGGTGGACCAGGGGTGACTCCAGACTTTGTTTGTACGATATGGGTATCAAATGAAAAGTGTTAATGAGTATTTTTAGAAGGGAGTGGGCCTTCGTTCTATAGGTGGTCGCCTTTTCGAGATATCGCCATAAACGTGGACCAGGGGTGACTCTAGAATGTGTTTGTACGATATTGGTATCAAATTAAAGGTATTAATGAGAGTTTTAAAAGGGAGTGGTGGTAGTTGTATATGTGAAGGCGTCTTCCAGATATCGACCAAAATGTGGACCAGGGTGACCCAGAACATCATCTGTTGGATACCGCTAATTTATTTATATATGTAATACCTGCGAAAATTTCAAAGGTTTTTTATTTCGCCCTGCAGAACATTTTCATTTTCTTCTACTTAATATGGCAGGTGTCACAACCATTTTACAAAGTTTTTTCTAAAGTTATATTTCGCGTCAATAAATCAATCCAATTACCATGTTTCATCCCTTTTTTCGTATTTGGTATAGAATTATGGCATTTTTTTTAATTTTTCGTAATTTTCGATATCGAAAAATTGGACGTGGTCATAGTCGGATTTCGTTCATTTTTTATACCAAGATAAAGTGAATTCAGATAAGTACGTGAAATAAGTTCAGTAAGGATATGTCGATTTTTGCTCAAGTTATCGTGTTAACGGCCATGCGGAAGGACAGACGGACGACTGTGTATAAAAACTGGGCGTGGCTTCAACCGATTTCGCCCATTTTCACAGAGAACAGTTAACGTCATAAAATCTATGCCCCTACCAAATTTCAAAAGGATTGGTAAATTTTTGTTCGACTTATGGCATTAAAAGTATCCTAGACAAATTAAATAAAAAAGGGCGGAGCCACGCCTAGTGTGAAATTTTCTTTTATTTTTGTATTTTGTTGCACCATATCATTAGTGGAGTTGAATGTTGACATAATTTACTCATATACTGTAAAGATATTACATTTTTTGTTAAAATTTTACTTTAAAAGAATAGGTTAGGTGGTAGCTACCCTGATAAGGATAGCTTACTTGGACAACACGAAGGTCCGTTGTGATACCACATACACCAAAAATAACGGTGACTTAGATCTAGCTACTTAGAGAATCGTTGGGTAGCAACGATAAAGCTCCGAATGATACCGATCTCAACTTTGGATATATCCTCGGGAGATCCAAGTGAGTCGCGACCGAAGTACTTTCGCCTAGTCCTGGCAAAAGCTGGACAATCAAGCATAAAGTTATTTAGTGATTCCACCTCATCATCCTCCATACAGCTGCAGCAGGATGGAGTTTCCAGTATATTGGGACAGTGCCCTGTCAAAACCCCAATGACCATTGATAGGTGAGCCTTAGTGAACCCAATTATTTCAGCAGACCTCCTGCCATCCACTTTTGGCCAGAAAGATCTTGCTACACTGCAAGACGTGGTATCCGCCCAACGTTTGCTGAGGTGATTCGAGGCCCAGCTATGGAGGAGCAATCCACAGGTGGCCAGCGAGATCCCGAAATCCCTACAGCCATCTTCATCCGGTTCAGTTGTACCGATGCGGGCTAAAAGATCCGCTTGACAGTTACCCGGGATATCACTATGGCCCGGGACCCAGATAATCTTAATTGTAAAATAATTCGATGCAATCGCAAGCGAGGTCAGGCACTCCCAGACCGCCCTCGATCGGACTGTAGTTGAGCTCAAGGCCTTGATAGCCGCTTGGCTATCAGAGTAGATGTTAAATTCCCTAACCGTAGTAGCGCTGGATAGCATTCCATCCACCGCATCCTTAATCGCAGCAATTTCCGCTTGGAATACACTGCAGTGATCAGCCAACTTAAACTTGCGGCTTAAATTTAGCTCTTGACAAAAGAAATCCCCAAATATTTAACCCTATCAGAAAGTACCAACGATACCCCTCCAATCGAGGGAGTTCTGAAAGCGGCCATCTTATATCTCCTTGTAAAAGGAACCAATTCCGTTTTTCCCGGGTTGATCGCCAATCCACATGATTCAGCCCACCTAGCCACAGTAACCAGTTAGCCCTGCAGAACATAGCGCACGGTGCCCAGAAATTTGCCTCTGACTAGAATAGCGAGGTCATCTGCATAGGCAACCACCCGACAACCATTGGCTTCCAGCTCCACAAGAAGCTCTTTGACTACCACAACCCAGAGGAGAGGAGATAGGACAACTCCCTGTGGCGTACCCCTGCACACCTTCCTCTTAATTATGGCCCCTCCCCACTCCGCTGCGACAATTCTGCCGCATAGAAGTTTGCTAATAAATAAAATATTTTTTTTAAAAAGTGGGCGTGGTCCTTCTCCGATTTTGCTAATTTTTATTAAGAGTACATATAGTAATAGGAGTAACGTTCCTGCCAAATTTAATCATGATATCTTCAACGACTGCCAAATTACAGCTTGCAAAAGTTTTAAATTACCTTCTTTTAAAAGTGGACGGTGCCACGCCCATTGTCCAAAATTTTACTAATTTTCTATTCTGCGTCATAAGTTCAACTCACCTACCAAGTTTCATCGCTTTATCTGTCTTTGGTAATGTATTATTGCACTTTTCCGTTTTTAGAAATTTTCGATATCGAAAAAGTGGTTGTGCTTATAGTCCGATATCGTTCATTTTAAATAGCGATATGATATGAGTGCGCAGGAACCTACATACCAAATTTCATCAAGATACCTCAAAATTTACTCAAGTTATCGTGTTAACGGACGGATATGGCTCAATCAAATTTTTTTTCGATCCTGATGATTTTGATATATGGAAGTGTCTATATCTATCTCGATTCCTTTATACCTGTACAACCAACCGTTATCCAATCAAACTTAATATACTCTGTGAGCTCTGCTCAACTGAGTATAAAAAGTAAGGAGGGGTGTATTCGGCTGTGATGAAGGCGTGATACCTTTCATGATGAACTATAATCCGATTAAATTTGTCCTGAGGTATAGATGTACTGTGCTGGCCTAACTAGTAGTGGGTTTCAGACAACAATATATGCTATATGCGTAATCATTTGGTGAAAGCTTCAATGGTGTAGAAATTTCGAAGTTTCTTATCTGTACAATCGGTTGTGGGGGACATATGCTATATATACGACCGGTCTCTTCGATTTATTCAGACAACATTATGTGCAATATACTGTAACGAATTTACTGCAAATCCTCTTATTTGCAATCCTCTGCTAAGTTCGAATCACTAAACTGTTGAATAAATAACTCCAATATTGAATAATGGAAAAATGGCCTTTATTAAAGTACTTCACAATAACACTTATACTTTGCTACTCGCTGGCTTAATAACCAAACTGATTGATAACTCAAATGAAACTCTACTATTGGCCGCCAGATCGCGTGCTTAATCAAATTGATTGATAGCTCAACTCAAACTGAATTACTTTTTACTCGCTTGTGCCGCTTTTATAGTTTACGCTGCATACATCTAGGCTCTTCTATTTCCAGAACTTACCAACTATTTCGAGTGTTTATAGTTCTCATATAGTTTCTACTTACAATTTTCTACTTTTCAGCGTCTCTCAGATGTATGTGAGTTTGTAGTTTACAGTCTCTCGCACACACATAGGCATATATGTAAATGCATCTGTGTGTGACATCTCTCGGCTGCCTTATATATGTGTATACATGATTTGATTATTGACGTAAACACCGCTTAGCATCGCCTTAGTGATGGTATAGCTTAGTGATGCTAATATCCGTGACACTGCCCTCCACCTAAGTCTGATCGTCCCGATCAGACAAATCTCTCGATCTAAACGCTGCTAAGCTCTCCAAATGAACCACCCTTCTATTTCGTGGTTTCCCAATTATTTGTATGTGGTAGATGGCATCACTGATCCTTTTTACAACTTTGTATGGGCCTTCCCAACTGCACCAAAATTTGGAAGGAACACCTTTCCGCCGGCGAGGGTTGTACAACAGTACCAAATCTCCCTCCAAGAAACCCTCCGAATTATTCTTGTTGTCGTACCTGTATTTCATCTTACTACTCATTATCTTGGATCGTTCCCTCGCACTCTGTTGCTTGGCCAATGAAGAACTACTTCGCAGAGCTTGATCTTGACGGATTGACTTTGCATAATCAGTATCGTTCCGACGCTTCACAACACTATTGTGCCTTGGCTTGAAACCACCCTTGCATTCTCTTTTCGTTTTAGTACGTCCGTTAGGGCTTTTCAGTGCCAGTGTTTCTCTCACAGGTACCTTCGGTTTTGATTTGTTTGGCCCATTTGTTCCATCAACCTTTACCTTTGAATTTCGTGGCCTTCGTCGAGTCTTCTCCACCAGTACCCGATTACTGCTGAACCCTTTTTCCAAACTAATGTTAAGTGGCAGATCTTGGTTCTCATAACGCATCACCCTTCTCTGCATATCGATCTTGATGTCATGGTCAACCAAGAAATCCACTCCCAATATAACTTCATCAACAATCTTCGCCACAAAAAATTTGTGTAGAACCATGACCTTCCCAGTCAATACTTCACATATCATTTCTCCCTGAACTTGGTTATACTCGCCAGTGACCGTACGCAACTTTGCTCCAGGTAACGGTTTTACTCTCCTGTTGACCAAGTCAGATCGGATCAAGGAATGAGATGCGCCCGTATCTACAGTCAGTACACGCCCCTTGCCATCCACATTCCCTCTGACGGTAAGACTGCTCGAATTTCTACCAATTTGCGACACAGATGTCACAGGGCATTCAATAGCTGGATCTAGCTCTCTACCTCTTACTCGCTCTTGCTCATCTCCTCCAGCTTTGCGTTTACGGCCACCCACATTGTTGAAACTATTAAGACCAAGATCGCAATGACGTGCTATGTGACCGGACTTCCCGCATTTGAAGCATTTGATAACTTTTTCACTTCGCTTTTGCGATCCTTTCAGTGCCTCCAATATTGCGTCTACCCACTCTGGCCTTTCTACTTCCACACGGCGAGCTTTGTATGCTGGTTTACTCAATAATGACGCCGTTTCCTGAGTCAATGCATGGGATACCGTTTCAGAAAATGTTTGCTTTGGGTTCGCGTATGTAGCCCGCTTCGTTTCCACATCTCGTATGCCATTTATGAAGCTCTGGATTTTTACCCTTTCAGTGTATTCCACGGGTGCGTCCGCATTTGCAAGATGAGCCAATCTTTCAATATCTGAAGCAAACTCCTGCAATGTCTCATTTGCTTTTTGGTAGCGGTTTTGCAACTCAATTTGGAATATCTGTTTCCTATGCTCGCTTCCGTAACGTCTCTCTAAAGCGCTCATCAATGTTTCGTAGTGGTTCCGCTCGTACTCTGGGATGGTCTGTAAGATTTCCGCGGCAGGCCCTTTCAGTGCCACGAACAGAGCTGCAACTTTATCTTCAGCATTCCATTGGTTCACTGCTGCGGTCTTCTCAAACTGTAGCTTAAAGACCTGGAAAGGAACAGAACCGTCAAAGGATGGTGTTTTTACCTTTGGATTACGAGTTGAAACTACTGGGAGATTTAGTTGCAACTGCTAGATACGTCCTCTCAAAGCATCCACCTCGGCCTCGATTTTTTCTTCAAACTGTAAAATTTTTGTATCTTGCGCCTCCAACTTCGAGGAAATACGTCCTTCTTGCTCTTCCAGTTGAGCAGAGATCTGCGATGATATCTGCGCTGAAATTTGAGCCGACATTTCGGATATCCGTGCCTCTTGTGCTTCCATCTTCGATGTAATCTGTGTCGACATTTCTGACATACGCGTTTCTTGTGCTTCAATCTTCGATGTTATTCGTGTCTCTTGGGATTCCTTCTGTGATGACATATACGTTTTCTGTTCTTCTAGTTGTGTTTCCATCTTAGATGTTTTTTTTTTTTTTTTTTTTTTTTTTGCGGGGAGGCTGAAAAATGCCTAATGCACCATAATTGCTGCCGTCGCAGCAACCGTGTGTCCGTAGACTAAAAAACAGCCCCGTTCTGGAACCGTCGCCCACCCCGGCACCACTTTCGCATTACTTCAGGGTGGCGTTCCATATTTCTCATTTTTTAAGAGCCTACTGTTGTCCCTGCGTCCAGGTTCCCGCTATTTGCTCCGAGTGTCCATTTAATCACCACTGCTTCGCATGCGCATTTCTCTGCGCTCCCTCTCAGCATCCATCAGGCGTGTCACTACTATAAATGCCATTGTGCTCACTGCATTCCAGCATTCTTTCCTGCTGCACATATGTGAAACTAAATTTCTCGTGGTAGGTTCCTCCCCAAAGACTCCATGCAAGGTGAGTCTTTCTTCGTGGAAACGGGGGCAGTAGAACATGACGTGTTCTGCGTTTTCTAACTCTGTGGTACACATTGGGCAATGAGGATCTTCCTCTATCCTACGCTTCCATAAATACTCTTTGAAACCGCCATGTCCACTCATTATTTGCGTGAGATGGTAGTTCAGTTCGCCGTGCTTCCGCTCATTCCATTGAGCTACGTTCCAAACTAGTGTGAAAGTCCAACGCCCTTTACTCGAGGCCTCCCACCGTTCTTGCCACTTAGCTATTGTTTGTGTCCTTGCTCTTTTCTTGTCTTCTTCAGATGGTCGCTCGATATTAGTGTTATACAGATCGGCCATTTCGCTTGCCAGTAAGTCCACTGGGATTTTCCGGGTTAGAACCACGATCGCGTCGTCGGACACCGTCCGATAAGCACTTGCTATTCTTAAAGAAGCAAGTCGGTACGCTGCTAATATATATTTTTGATGGGTCTGTTTAGATCCATACCACACTGGTGCTGCGTATAGTATTATTGAGCTGGTTACTGTGGACAATAGCTGACGTATAGCTTCGCTCGGACCACCAATGTTAGGCATTATTCGCATAAGTGATCCATTAACTTTGGTAATTTTCTCCCCCACCGCTCTGAAGTGCTCTTTGAAAGTTAACTTAGAGTCAATGTGCACTCCTAAGTATTTTAAGGAATCCTTTGAGGTGATTTGATGATCCCCGACAGTTAAGACTAACTCGTTCGCCGACCGTTTGGAGCTTACTAATACCACTTCCGTCTTTTGGCTAGCCAACTCCAGTCCTGTATTGGTCAGCCATTCCTTTATTCTTGCTACGGCGTCATTACATAATGCTTGAAGCAGGTCCAGTTTCTTGGCCACTACTACCACTGCAATATCATCAGCATATCCCACAATTTGCGTGTTTTCTGGTAGATCAATCTTTAGCACCCCGTCATACATTACATTCCAAAGCGTTGGACCGAGAACAGATCCCTGTGGGACGCCTCCTGTGATTTTGTACTCTTTAGCTCCTTGATCCGTGTCAAAAAGAAGTACTCTGTCTTTAAGATAGCTACCTATAATTCTGCGTAAGTAAGCTGGAGTGCCGAAGCTTTGCAGCGCTGACATTATCTGCATCCAGTTCGCAGTGTTAAAAGCATTCTTGATGTCCAACATAATCAGTGCACAGAACTTCCTTTTATTTTGGCCTCCAGAGATAGCTTCTCTAGCTATATTGACGACTGTTTGTATTGCATCTACGGTGGATCTTGATTTGCGAAATCCATATTGACTATTCGATAAGCCACCTGGTCTTTCTAGAGTCAGCTGTAGGCGCTCACTAATTATATGCTCGAAAATCTTCCCTAGGGAATCCAGCATACAAAGTGGCCTATATGAGGATGGTTGGTCCGGCTGTTTACCACGTTTCAGCAATAGGACAAGTCTTTGTCGTTTCCACGAGCGAGGGAACACGCCTTCTTGCATACAGGCATTAAAAAGATCTGTAAATAATGTAGCCCTAGTTGTAATCGCGGCTTTAAGGGCTATGTTTGGTACTTCGTCGGGTCCTGGGGATTTGTTATCAGCAACTCTTTTTGCAGCGTCCAGCACCTCTTGCTCTGTAATTTGCGGAATTTCCGTACTTTCTAGATCCTCGCTTGGATAAGTCCAGCGATCTTGCGCCGGGAAAAGTGTTTCAACAATAATATTCATCAGTATCGGGCACGTAGGTTGCTGTGATATCGGTCCTTTAACTTTGGCCATCACAGTTCTGTAGGCTGATCCCCAAGGATCTAGGTCGACATTATCCAGCAGTTCCCTAAAGCATAACTTCTTGCTCTTTTTTATGGCATTTTTAAGTGCCTTTCTTTGTGCGACATAGGTGCTGTGTAGCTCTGCATATCGTGGTGATGAGCGTGCCCTCTGCGCTATTCTTCGTGCTTTGTGGCATTTTCTACGCTCTTCCGCAATTTCGTCATTCCACCAATATACCGGAGTGCGCTGTGCTTTTCCGCGACTTCTGGGCATGGCAGCATCACATGCCATACATAGCAACTTAGTGATTTGAACCGACTGGTCTTCCGCATGCGATTCTCGTACTATGGCGCCCTTCCAGATAATGTAAAATATTTGTGGGTCGAAAAGGTGCTGTTTCCATTTCCTACTTTGTCGATGTCTTGCTGCTACCGTTCGTGGAGTTTCGAGCAGCTCTACGCTAATAGCTTTATGGTCGCTGTGTGTGTAGACGTGGCTTATGGACCATTTTGCTCGTCTTGCTATTTCGCTGCTAGCGAAGGTGAGATCTATAATGGATCGTCTGGTACCTGTATCGAAGGTATATATCCCTGGTTCATTTAGGAGTTCTAGCCTCAAAGAAGTAAGACTTTCGAGGAGAACTCTCCCTCTTTCGTTGGTTCGTCTACTTCCCCACACAGATGACCATGCATTGAAGTCTCCACACACTAAAAGCGGGTGTTTACCTCGTGCTTCAATGGTGATCCCGTATATCATGTCTTCGAACTCGGCGATGGTCATGCTCGGAGGGGCATAGCAACTGAAGACGTATATACCGTTGATTTTTGCCCACGTGAATCCTGCTACCGTTGGCGTCATAATTTCCTGTGGGAGAAATTTCCCTGGTGCCCAAATTGAGGCTTTCCCTGCTGAATCTGAGAGCCAACCCTGCTCCTGGCGATTTTTGTATTGTTCAGAGAGTACCACTATGTCATATCCTCCTTCATAGACTGTTTGGGATAATAGCTCTTGGGCTGCCTCGCAATGGTTTAAATTGAGCTGCAATACCCTCATGAGACAGTCATTTTGCTGCCCTCTCGTTGTGGGCATTTAAAACTGCCTGCTGAATGTTGTCCCCCATATAGCGCGCATTTCGGTGCATTTTCGCAACTTGCAGCCTTATGACCTTCCTGGCCGCATTTCCTGCATAGGCTAGACCTATCTACAGTCTCCTTACATTTCTGAGCTATATGCCCGCAGCCCCAGCACCTATAACAGCGTTTTTCTTGCTTGAGCTCTCTAATTCGGCAGGAAACCCATCCTACCCGGATTCTTTGCGTATTAAGAACCGCCTTGGCATCATCCGCTGTAAGGCTTATAAGTGCCGACTTCGTGCCACTGTACCCTGTGCGTATGCTTTTTATGGCAGCCACATCTGGAAGTTTGATGTTGCATTGCTGGTGGAGGGCGTTGCAAATCTCCTCGGGCGTAGTAATCTCATCGAGATCTCTGCACTGTAGCGTGACCATTTGGGACTTTGTTATAACTTTAGCCGAGTCCTTTAGTACCGCTTCAATTTCTGCTTGGTACGCGCTTGTTTTCCCATCTTGCGAGTTTTTCAGCTCTAGTAACAGCTCTCGCCGTTCTTCTAATCGTTTTGACGTCATCACCCAGGGATTTTAATTCGTCGCATCTTCTCACTTTACACAATATGTCGGCGTACGTCGCATCCCCCGCCTTGGAAATGATGATTGCATCCGGCCTAGCCTTAAGTGATTTTTTCTTGCTCTTCTTTTTGGCTAACTGCCACTCTCCCGTCTTTTGGGCTGCAGTTTCCTCTTTCCGCTCCGTCTTCTCTTGCGTTTCTTGCCGTCGTTTGTGTCCACCCACGTGCCCTGGTAAGACATCTTTTAGAGTAGTAGTGGGTTTTACCACGTTGTTCTCCTTGGTCGAGTACGAATTATTCCTCGGTCGCTTTCCTGGGGGTGATGGACTTCTATCCTTGGCGCATTCGCTTGCACGCAATTTATGTTCTAAATTCTTTACCTCTAGGGCCGACTCGATGTACAGCACTTTTATTACGGAGGCCAAGCGCTTGATTTCCGCGTGTATATTATTACGCCCTATGAAGAACTGCATCAAGTCCTCAATCGCCTTGCCTAGCTTGGTCATCTTTTTCTCTCCAGGGGGGTTTTGCTGATTTAACGCAGCTGACGCCTGCTTAATTAGCTCACTTAATAATGGTGTGCCCGTTTGAGCCTTGCTGTCGGAGTTCTTTTTGCAAAGCTTCGGTGTAGCACCCGGCGACAACGCTCCTTGCTTGCTTTCGGCCTCCGCTCCTTTGGGTTTCGTTACCACTTGCGACGAAATGTTAAGGCCCCCAGCCGATGGGCCACGCCCTTCTGGAGAGCGAGCTAGCTTCCTTCCTACAAATGGATTGAACGCCATTTCATTCTCCTGTGTTTGGTTTTTTATTTTAGTATTGTTGTTGCTCATCATTTATTTAATTGGGTCCCCACTTGAGGCCGCTATCTTGGTCCGAGTGTGCAGTTACCTATATAGGTCCCGTGGTTGTCTATGCGAAGGCAGGGAGGCCACGTGAAGGTTGACGCAGTCCCTCATGAAGACTGCGTTCAGAGCCAGATAGTATTAATCGGGAGGATCTCAACCGAACCTGCACCACCAACTTAATGATGACGGACTTTGAACGTACCCCAAGGCCTGCCAAGGTTTTAACGGGACGGAGACGAATGGGACATTAACCGGAAAGTCATTTCGACGGTGTGTCAAGCCGTGTACTGAGATTTCCGAATGCCACATTCGCCAGCCCTTAACAAACATATCCGAGTCGTTGATTCCAGTATACCTTAATTAAGACCTTACTGGGCTCAGTCTTAATGTGACAATCACCTTAAATTTACAAATAATTTACCTCTTTACCTTCCTGAGTGTGTATCCCACGTCGTATAGTTGCCTCCCTATCTTGGGTAGGTATTCCCTCGAAGCAACCCCGCACTAGGCTGTGGATGCTTAATTCAGGGCGGCATCTACTCGCCCTGTCACTGGAGGTTCTCAGGGTGCTTTAGGCCTTTTAAGCCAAACCCTCCTCACCAGCCGCTCTTGGTCGAGGGCTGCTTATTTGATATTCGCAGCTAACCTAATTAATAGGCCGTTCACTGTCCGCCAGCAGTGACCCCCTTGGCCTGAGCTCAGCCACAAGATGTTATATCTGTCTTTTGAGATTCCAGTTGAGATGACATGTTGGTGGATATTTGTGATGACATTTCGGACATTTGTGCCGATATTGCAGCCAATATCATGTTCAAGTCTGTGTTCGCCATTGTTTGCGGTGTTTCATTTTTCTCCTTCAATTTTGTTGTCTCATCGCCATCAAGATGAAAGACATACTCTTCCACGTCAATTCCTTCTAATTCCATTGCCTCTCGTAGCCGTGCCTGAAGTTCAAGTTTAACGCCGCTTGTATTCAATCCACGGCTCCCCAACTCCTTCTTCAGTTGCGGGATCTTCAATTCACTTAACTTTGCCATGTCCTTGTTGTCCTCTAGAATTTATTCAACAATTCCTCTTCTGACACCAATTGTAACGAATTTACTGCAAATCCTCTTATTTGCAATCCTCTGCTAAGTTCGAATCACTAAACTGTTGAATAAATAACTCCAATATTGAATAATGGAAAAATGGCCTTTATTAAAGTACTTCACAATAACACTTGTACTTTGCTACTCGCTGGCTTAATAACCAAACTGATTGATAACTCAAATGAAACTCTACTATTGGCCGCCAGATCGCGTGCTTAATCAAACTGATTGATAGCTCAACTCAAACTGAATTACTTTTTACTCGCTTGTGCCGCTTTTATAGTTTACGCTGCATACATCTAGGCTCTTCTATTTCCAGAACTTACCAACTATTTCGAGTGTTTATAGTTCTCATATAGTTTCTACTTGTTTACAATTTTCTACTTTTCAGCGTCTCTCAGATGTATGTGAGTTTGTAGTTTACAGTCTCTCGCACACACATAGGCGTATATGTAAATGCATCTGTGTGTGACATCTCTCGGCGGCCTTATATATGTGTATACATGATTTGATTATTGACGTAAACACCGCTTAGCATCGCCTTAGTGATGGTATATCTTAGTGATGCTAATATCCGTGACAATACTAATGGCATATGGGGACGTTTGAAGCTTCAATCTGATAAATGGAAGAAGATATTTATGACAAAAATCCTCTTTTCTGAAAAATCGGTTATATGGTGGATATATGTATGCTATAGTGCTCCGATCCTACCGGTTCCGACAAATGTCTAATCGGACAGCTAAGTATACCCGCTCCCCATATTTTATCAAGATATATCAATTGAGGGACTAGTTTGCATTCAAACAGGCAGACGGACATGGCTAAATCAACTCAGCTCTACATCCTGATCATTTCGGTGTACTTATTGGTGGATCTATCTCTTCTCCTTTAAGGACTTACTTGAGATTCGTGATAAACTTAATTTACCATTTCAATTTCATGAAAGGTATAATTAATTCTTGAAAAAGAGATTAAAGGGTGGCTGCAGCTGCTATGGACTGTATGTGGTGAGTGATAAGTGAGCAGTAGGAAAGTCGGTTTTGGGCGCTGCATAACAAGTCATCCCTATTGCGCGCTAATTGGGAGTGTCAGTGGAACTCAAGTCTTCTTTCACCTGTCACTCCAAATCTTGTGAAACTCTCCCCCTTCTGCTGTTTTCGAATACTGGTGCCGGTGGACCTAGCCCGTGAAGCTTTTGGGCCTTTATTTGTTACGTTATGCTCTTGTCGGCGTAAAGCTAATTTATCTCACACCGCAGTCATCACGGGAAGGATCTTAAATCTTCAGGACAAAGTTTGTTAAGTTCTCCAAGAGCCATTCCACCTTCGCTCGACACCTTGTACAATCCCGAGTCACACATCAGAGATGTTTCTCGAGGTAGGTGGGGTCGATCTAGCTTAATAAATGTTGTTCTAACATTGTTTCTTCTGGTTAATTACCCAAGATAACTTTTATTACTCTTAAAATTGCATTTAATCAATCCTCTCTACGGAAAGTCCTAATATTTATGGACTATAATAAAGCGCATTGGGCTCTCTCTCTGAGGAATTTTTGCAAAAATATCGTTGGTTGTATTCAAAGCTTCAAAGTTTTCTCATTACATACAACTAAGGATCAGGACCACAGATCCACAGGGTTAGTAAAAACCACTAGGTTCAAGTGATTCTCGCATGCAAGAGATCCACCGGCTCAAATAGATACTAATAAACCACTGTTTTTCGTCAATATAAACTTCTGACATCCTTCAACGAAGCCTTTCTCCACCTTTGCAAGCTCCTACATACGCGTACGTATTAAGTATCGCATGATAGCCAGCAGCATAAACGCGACTTTGCTAAATTATGTGCAAACAATGTAACTCTCTGTTTCTAATGAACGTAGATACATACTGTAACGAATTTGCTTGCAAATCCTCTTATTTGCAATCCTCTGCTAAGTTCGAATCACTAAACTGTTGAATAAATAACTCCAATTTGTAATAATGCAAAGTGGCCTTTATTAAAGTACTTCACAATAACAAACTGTGCAACGTATAGCTTGCTTAATAACCACACTGATTGATAGCTCAATGAAGCTCTACTATTCAAAATAACACTGCTATTGCTCGCTAGATATCGTCTTAATCAAACTGCTTGACAACTCAAATCAAACTGAATTCCTTCTTAATCGCTGGCGCCGCTTTTATAGTTTACGCTGCATACTTCTAGGCTCTTCGATTTCCAGAACTTACTAGTTGTTTCGGCTACAAAATCGCCAGCCACAACTACGTGCACAAATTATTGCTCACTCTTGTGACAACTCAGATAAGATATATGCATGTGTTTGTGCATTGCCGCTCCGCTGCTCGTATACGTACATATGTGTAGAGGCAATTATTTATTCGTTTATGTAGATACATAAAGATTGAATTATTGATGTGAATGTTTGTAGTTTACAGTCTCTCGCGCGCACATAGGCATATAAGTAAATGCATCTGTGTGTGACATCTCTCTGGGCTGCCTTATATATGTGTATACTTGATTTGATTATTAACGTAAATACTGCTTGGCATGGCCTTAGCATCGCCTTAGTGATGGGATAATTTAGTGATGCTAATATCCGTGACACTGCCCTCCACCTAAGTCTGATCGTCCCGATCAGACAAATCTCTCGATCTAAACGTTGCTAGCCTTTCCAAATGGACCACCTTCATTTTGGTTCGTGGTTTACCGATGGTTTGTATGCGGTACACTACATCGTTGATTCGTTTTACAACTTTGTATGGACCTTCCCAGTTACACTGCAATTTTGGGGACAAACCTTTTTTTCGTTGTGGGTTGTATAGCAGCACCAAATCTCCTTCCTGAAACCCTTCCGAATTAATTGCTTTATCGTACCTTGCTTTCATCTTGTCACTCATAATCTTTGCTCGTTGCCTTACCAGATTGTGTATCTCTCTCAGCTCTTCTTCCAAAACACCAGTGGATTTCTTTACATTCCTCTCCGCATCGACATCTATCCCATACTTCAAATCAGCTGGCAGTCGAAGGTCATTGCCAAAAATTACCTTTGCGGGAGTTTGGCCCGTTGTGTCATGTACTGCCGATCGGTAGGCCATCAAGAATAATGATATGTGTGTATCCCAGTCCTTATGGTACTTGTCTACTACTTTCCTTAAATGCTCCTCCAATGTTCTATTGAAACGTTCCACCATACCATCGGACTGAGGATGCAATGCAGTTGTCCGTGTTTTCCGAATGCCCAGCTTCTTGCACATTTCTTGGAACACAGCTGATTCAAAATTCCTGCCTTGGTCAGAATGTAACTCCATTGGTACACCATACCTTGCAACCCATTCGTTTTTAACCACTTCAGCTACTGTTTCTGCTTCTTGGTTTGGGATTGGGTATACCTCTGGCCATTTACTGAAATAATCCATAACCACCAGTACGTATTTGTTTCCGCGGTTGCTAGTAGGAAATGGACCTGCGACATCCATGGCGATCCTTTCAAATGGCGCGCCTGAGTTATATTGCTTCATCTGGCCATGACTTCGTGTTCTGGGCCCTTTCGCTCTGCTGCAAACCTCGCAGTTCGCAATCCACTCAGTGACCGACTGACGGCAACCAACCCAATAGAATCTCTGTTTAATCTTCTCGAGCGTCTTCGTGATTCCAAGATGACCTCCGCTTGGACCATTATGCAGCTCGCTGAGCACATCAGGAATCCTCTTTCTGGGAACAACAATCAGTTTATTATTGTATTTACCATCCTCACTCTCCCATACTCGATGAAGGCAACCGGATATCAATTCTAAACTGTTCCACTGTGCCCAATATGACTTCGCAATGGGACTCTCTGCTGACATCTCTTCTCTGTTTGGTCTTTCATTTCGTTCGAGACCTTGCATAACACGTGACAGATCTGCATCTTCTAGCTGGCACTTTCTTAGCTGTTCCTTGTCCCATTCATCTGTACATGTTATAGTCATTAGCCGGACGTCTATAATTTCTTCTTTAGCCTCGGCTTTTGAACAGTGCTTGCATTCCAAACTACATGGTCTTCGTGACATTGCATCGGCATTTCCATGGGTACTACCTTTTCGATGCTCAATGGAAAAGTTATAGCTTTGTAGTCGCTCGATCCACCGTGCCAATTGTCCTTCCGGATTACGGAACTGCAGTAGCCATTTTAAAGCTGCGTGATCTGTCCTGACACGGAATCGCTGGCCGTAGAGGTATTTGTGAAAATGTTTAACGCACTCTACCAATGCCAACAGCTCTCTCCGCGTAACGCAGTAGTTCCTCTCTGGTTTTCCAATCGAACGGCTGTAATATGCAACTACCTTCTCCTGTCCATCGACCAGTTGTGATAAAACGCCTCCTATAGCATATCCACTCGCATCTGTATCTAGAATAAATGTTGCTCCTGGAATCGGATATGCTAACATTGGGGCAGTGCACAAACGCTCCTTCAATGTTTGGAAAGCCACTTCTTGCTCCTTCTTCCATTCAAAAGCTTTATTTTTTCTTGTAAGCTCATGGAGGCTATGGGCTACGCTGGAAAAATTTTGTACAAATCGGCGGTAATATGTGCACAGCCCAAGGAAACTTCTTAATTCATGTAGGTTCTGTGGTCTTGGCCAATCCTTTACAGCCTCTATCTTTTCGTTCGCAGTGCATATGCCCTCTGTCGTTACCTTGTGACCCAAATAATTTACTTCCTTTTTAAACAGCGCACACTTTTTGGGACTTAACTTCAGACCAGCGCCAGCTATTCTTTGGAAAACTTCCTCCAAGTTCTTAAGATGTTCATCGAAATTCTTGCCCAATACGATGATGTCGTCCAGGTACACCAAGCATGTTTTCCAATGTAGTCCTTTCAATACCTGATCCATGAGTCTCTCGAAAGTAGCTGGTGCATTACATAGTCCAAAGGGCATTACTGTAAATTGCCAAAGACCATCTCCGACGCTGAAGGCTGTTTTCTCTTTGTCTTCCTCATTTACCTCCACTTGCCAGTAGCCGCTTTTCAAGTCCAGTGTGGAAAACCATTTCGTACCAGAGAGCGAGTCCAGAGTGTCGTCAATTCTTGGCAATGGGTAGCTATCCTTTTTCGTAACGTCATTCAACTTCCGGTAGTCCACGCAAAACCTCATTTTTCCATCCTTTTTCTTTACAAGTACTACCGGTGAGCTCCAGGGACTAGCTGATGGTTCGATGACGCCGCTGTCGCTCATTTCTTGTATAATTTGACTCACAACTTCCCGCTTCGCCAGTGGAACACTACGTGGAGCTTGACGGATCGGCCTCGCATCTCCAGTGTCAATTTGATGTTTCACAACGTTGGTGCGGCCTGGTTTAGAACCATCCTGGTCAAATATGTTCGCGTACTTTAGGAGCAGTTGCTTTGCCTTACTCTGATATGCTTCCCCTAGCCCCTGCGTCCATGCCGTGATGTCATTTGAAAGATTAGTATTACTAGCTGAAACGTGTTCCTGGAGCTGTTCACAGTTAATAACTACTTCAGCCTCTTGGCATCTTCCCAAAATAGCTCCTTTAGTCAGTTTGAGTGGTGAATTGAACTCATTGAGTACTCTTACCGGAATACGTCCATCTTGTTTTGTCATAGCCAGGGTTTTTCCTACAAGTATGTTCAGTGCTGATTTGTTTGCTGCTTCGACAACCCACAATTTGTTTGTCCCACAATCTCCATCAACCTTTGCCCAGATGACTGCTTCGGATTTTGGTGGTATTCGCTGACTCTCTTCTACCAGCACTCGTTTACTGCTGTAGCCTCTCTCGTAGCCGAAATTAAGTGATACATCCATGTTCTTATATCGCATCGTCTTGCTTTGCATGTCGATCTTGATGCCCTGGTCGATTAAGAAGTCCACTCCAATTATGATTTCGTCAACAATCTCTGCCACTATAAAATTGTGTACTACCGTGGCGTTCCCAATTGCGACTTCACATGATACTTTTCCTAGAACCGTGCTGTCTTCTCCAGTGGCTGTACGCAATCTTGCTCCATGCAATGGTGTTATCTTCTTGTTGACTAAATCCGCTCGAATGATGGAATGAGATGCACCCGTATCTACAGTCAGTAAACGTTCCTTTCCATCCACATGTCCTCCGACCGTAAGATTGTTTGACCTTCTTCCAATTTGTGAGATAGAGATTATGGGGCATTCAATTGAGGGAGCCAGCTGTCGCCCCTTGCGGCTGACTCGCTTTAGTTTAACGATTGAGTGGACTTGGAGATTTGCTCATCTCCTTCAGCTCTGCGTTTACGGCCACCCACATTGTTGGAGCTATTGGCACCGGTGCTGCAATGTCGTGCAATATGACCTGGGTTGCCGCACTTGAAACATTTAATAACTCCGGCATTTTTCTGTTGTGATCCCTTCAGTGCTTCCAAAATTGTGTCTACCCATTCTGGCCTTTCTACTTCTACACGATGAGCCTTATATGCTGGTTTACTCAATAGGGCGGCAGTTTCCTGAGTCAATGCATGTGATACCGTTTCAGCAAATGTCAGTTTTGGGTTCGCGTATGTAGCTCGCTTCGTTTCCACGTCTCGTATGCCATTTATAAAACTCTGGATTTTTACCCTCTCGGTGTATTCCACGGGTGCGTCCGCATTTGCGAGATGAGCCAACCTTTCAACATCTGAAGCAAACTCCTGCAATGTCTCATTTGCTTTTTGGTAGCGGTTTTGCAACTCAATTTGGAATATCTGTTTTCTATGCTCGCTTCCGTAACGTCGTTCTACAGCAGCCATCAATGCTTCATAGTTGTTCCGCTCTCCTTCGGGAATCGTCTGTAGGATTTCGGCTGCTGGCCCTTTCAATGCCACGAACAGAGCTGCAACTTTATCTTCCACATTCCAGTTGTTCACTGCTGCGGTCTTTTCAAACTGTAGCTTAAAGACCTGGAAAGGAACAGAACCGTCAAAGGATGGTGTTTTTACCTTTGGATTACTCGCTGAAACTGCTGGACGATTTAGTTGTAACTGCTCGATACGTCCTCTCAAAGCATCCACCTCGGCCTCGATTTTATCCTGTCGACCACTGAAGCCTTCATGAAACTGGGTTAGTTTTTCTTCCATATGCGCTTCCAATTTAGATGATATACGGGCTTCCTGCTCTTCTAGTTGTGTGGAGATCTGAGATGATATCTGTGCTGAAATTTGTGCTGACATTTCCGAAATACGCGTTTCTTGTGCTTCAATCTTTGATGTTATACGTGTCTCTTGGGATTCCATCTGTGATGACATATACGTTTTCTGTTCTTCTAGTTGAGATGACATATACGTTTTCTGTTCTTCTAGTTGAGATGACATATACGTTTTCTGTTCTTCTAGTTGAGATGACATATACGTTTTCTGTTCTTCCATCTTGGATGTTAAACGTGTCTCCTGCGATTCCAGCTGAGATGCCACTGTCGATGTTTGAGCAGTTATTGCAGCCAATATCATGTTCAAGTCTGTGCTCGTAACTGTCTGCGATGTTTCGTTTTTCTCTTCCATTTTTGTTGTTGTTTCGTCCCCATCAGGATAAAAGACAAACTCGTCCACATCAATTCCTTGCGACTCCATTACCTCTCGTAGCCGTGCTTGAAGTTCGATCTTATTGCCAGTTGTATTTAATCCACGGTTTTCCAACTCCTTTTTCAGTTGCTGGATCTTCAATTCACTGAACTTTGCCATGTCCAAGTTGTATTCCCAATCTTCGGAATTTATTCAACAATTCCTCTTCTGACACCAATTGTAACGAATTTGCTTGCAAATCCTCTTATTTGCAATCCTCTGCTAAGTTCGAATCACTAAACTGTTGAATAAATAACTCCAATTTGTAATAATGCAAAGTGGCCTTTATTAAAGTACTTCACAATAACAAACTGTGCAACGTATAGCTTGCTTAATAACCACACTGATTGATAGCTCAATGAAGCTCTACTATTCAAAATAACACTGCTATTGCTCGCTAGATATCGTCTTAATCAAACTGCTTGACAACTCAAATCAAACTGAATTCCTTCTTACTCGCTGGCGCCGCTTTTATAGTTTACGCTGCATACTTCTAGGCTCTTCGATTTCCAGAACTTACTAGTTGTTTCGGCTACAAAATCGCCAGCCACAACTACGTGCACAAATTATTGCTCACTTATGAGGTGGGTTTTGTCTAAGGCTGGGGTAACGCTCAGTCAATCCAGAGTCGAGTAAAGGTCCCACAAACCCCTACTGAATAAATACACGATATTTATGTGTTACGAACACACGCACACACGGCTGGAGATATTAGGCGGACAGCAGCTTTCCGTCGCAAGATGGCGAGGGGGCGGAGCGTCGACTAACGGAGGTTCGGTAGGGCGGCTGAACGGGCGGGTAACGGACGGACTGGTACGGCGGTACGGAGGCAGCGGCGGGATAGAAGCAACGGCTTAACTGCGGTAGGATGGCAAGCGGCCAACGGTCGTCGTCGCAGTGGCGGGACGGATGCAGCGGCTTAACGGCGGTAGGATGGCGGACGGCCAACGGTCGTCGTCGCAGTGGCGGGACGGATGCAGCGGCTTAACGGCGGTAGGATGGCGGACGGCCAACGGACGTCGTAGCAGCGGCGTGACGGATGCAGCGGCTTAACGGCGGTAGGGTGGCGAACGGCCAACGGTCGTCGTCGCAGTGGCGGGACGGATGCAGCGGCTTAACGGCGGTAGGATGGCGGACGGCCAACGGACGTCGTAGCAGCGGCGTGACGGATGCAGCAGCCTAACGGCGGTATGATGGCGGACGGCCAACGGACGTCGTAGCAGCGGCGTGACGGATGCAGCGGCTTAACGGCGGTAGGATGGCGAACGGCCAACGGTCGTCGTAGCAGCGGCGGCACCAGAGGGGCGACGATGCGGCGGTGGGCTACGGAGCGCGTACCAGGGCCGTGGTGAGAGGGGAGATGGGCTGGCGACGGGGTTTACCTGGACAGCGGCAGCGTGTTCCGGGCGGGATAGGATGGGCGTACCAGCGGACTTGTATTGGTCGGTCGGCTTCGGCAGGATCGGGCTGATCGCACGTCTTCGGCAGGCTTGGTAATCGGCGGGGAGAAACTGCGAGGACTCGGGTTAGTGCTGGTTTCACCGCTGGACACCCCCGCCTCCCTACTTGCACACTAGTAGAAGGTGCGTAAGGGGGGTGGGGTTGTACCAGCCGAGGCGCCGTGGGTCGACCCGTGGCGGAGGGGAAGTGCACCTTAACGGCACAGCGGTAGCCCCTTGTGCGCACGCATCGGCTCACGGCCGAAACCAGAGCTGCGGAGAGGGGGTCGTGCGGTCGTTCGGGCGGCGAGTCATTCCTTACCAGACCAGGACGACGGAGGGAAGGGTAGTCCGAAGACACCACTCGCGTCATCCTGGTGCAGCAGGGGGTGACTCGCGCCACGGCCGCACCCTCTTCTCCCCAGCTAACTAGAGGGAGTGGTTCCTCCGCTCCGGCCAGCCTACTAAAATCAGAGCTGAGGGGGGAGGGGGTTATTTGGTCATTAAGGCAGCGGGCCGCTCAACACCAGGGTGGGCGACGGAGGGAAGGATAGTCCGAAGACACCACTCGCGTCGTCCAGCCCAGGTGAAGGGTGACTCGCGCCATGACAGCGCCCCTTCCGCTCAGTCCGAGCCGCGGGGGAGGGGGGTTATTTGGTCATTAAGGCAGCGGGCCGCTCAACACCAGGGTGGGCGACGGAGGGAAGGATAGTCCGAAGACACCACTCGCGTCGTCCAACTCTGGTGGAGGGTGACCCGCGCCATGACAGCGCCCCCCTCCACTCGGCTAGCTAGCCGGAGTGGCAATTTTGTCTTTAAAAAGACAACCACTCCCGCTGGCTCACCTGCGAGGACTGAATTGCAAAAATGCAAATTCAATGTTTATATGGGTGGTGCCGCAAACTGGTTGAGAAGTCAACGCACCATTATTGTGCTTTTTCATTCGTTTGCTATCAGTGGTTGTTGACTATGCTATACAAGTGGTTTTTGGCTATGCTATAGAAACTGGTTGAGAAGTCAACGCACCATTATTGTGCTTTTTCATTGGTTTGCTATTAGTGGTTGTTGACTATGCTATACAAGCATAAGTACAAGTGGTTTATTGTAACGCTACGTTACAGTCCCCCTCCCACTTCGGTTGACGGAAAGCTGCGGTGGGGAAAGATGGATCTCCAGGCATGGCCTAGGTCTTGTGCCGGTGTGCATGTGGGCGAAGCACTTTATTTAAAAAAAAAAATTTTTTTTTCCAAAAATATACAGAGTCATTCCACTTATATCTAACAGAGTTAATGTTATTGTAATTGTTCAAAAAAAAAAATGTTCCACTGTTTTGTTGTTGTTGTTTTTTTTTTTTTTTTTTTTTTTTTTTTTTTTTTTTTTTGTCGGGGGTGGAGTCGTACTAAACTGTGTCCGTTGTCGTACTTCTCTTGTTCCCCTTTTAATGTTATGTAGATATGTATGTATGTATTTTTTTTTTTTTTTTTTTTTTTTTTTTTTTTTTTTTTTTTTTGTGAAAATAATTTACAATTCATTTCTGACTTAAATCTAACAAGTTTTTGTAAAAGGTATGAAAATATAAAAATATAAAAAAGAAATGCGGCGGCCTCTTCTCTTGCTGTCTCATTCGATTTGTACCATTCGGTTGATTCCCATCAGCGAGACTTTCGCCCGGTTCTCGCCCATCATCTTCACCTTGACGCGCTGGTTCTTCCAATAAAATTTCCAGCACTTTTTGCTCCGTTTTGTCGGGCGTTTTAGTTTTAATTCCCCGAAAAATTGTTCGGGATCGGGGTGCCCCTCTTCGTATGTCGTTTTCTTTATTTCGTTGTGTTCGGTGTCGCCCCGTCCCTGTGGCTCTGGTTGCGGGTCTTCTTTTATGGCCATTAGTTGCTCTATTGGTGGCCCATGAAAAATTTGGATTCTCTGAATCTTTGGTTTGTTTGCCGGCCACACTGTTGCCTCAAACGGCGGGCGCCACGGGCGTATTGGTTTCGGTGAGTCCGGTGGTGTGTGTTGCCGCTGTTTTCGACTCATTGTTGGACAGTTGGTTCCTGCAATGAGTAAGCAAAACGAGGGTTGTTTAGAATTTGTACGGCTTTAAATCTTGCAAGTGCGCGTGTTGTTGCTTTGTTTGCCCCGGGTGGCCTACTTTCACCGTGTTCGTGGGAACATATTCCATCACCAAGTACGGGCCGGAAAATTTTGGTGCTAACTTCTGGGCGAATTTGTCGGCCGCGGATGAGAGTGGGTGGTCCCTTTTCATCACCTGCTCGCCTATGCGTGGCTTCCATTGCCGTCTGCGTAAGTCGTAGTGTTTTTTCTGTTGCTTTGAAGCTTTGGCTAGGTGCCCTTTTATCTCGTCCCATAACTTGGTGATGGACGGTGGTACGGTTGGTGGCTCTGCTGGTACTGCTCCCTCCGTGCGCACTTGCTGCGGTGCTGTAAGGTCTCTACCGAAGTTGATTTCTGCTGCTGATGCTGTTGTCGACTCGTGGCTAGCCGTGTTTATCGCGAATGCTATTTGCGGAATCTCCTGGTCCCAGGTGCGGTGGTCGTCCTTGCATCGCTGAGCTATCATGGTTTTCACGACTCGGTTGGTTCGCTCGGTGGGGTTTTCGTGCGGGGCGTAAGCTGCCGTAAACTTGTGATCGATGCGGTGGTCGTTCAAAAACGCTGCTAATGCCTTCCCGACGAATTGTTTACCATTGTCGGTGAGGAAGGTTTTCGGGCAGCCAAATCGGTATATGACTCTTTCTTGGAGTGCTTTGATTACGCTTGTCGTTGTCGCTTGGCGCACTGGGATCAACTCCACCCACTTGGAGAATTTATCCACCATGACGAGGAGACAAGTATTTCCTTGCTTGGAACGGGGCAGTGGTCCCACGAAGTCAGCGGTTACTATTTCCCACGGCCGTGATGATTGCATGGTTGCCATCAATCCTGCTGGGCGTCTTTGCTCGACTTTGTATTCTGCGCATCTGATACACTTCCGTACGTGTTTGAGAACATCGCGGAACATCCCGGGCCAGTAATAGTTCTGTTGTGCTCTCTTAAGCGTCTTCTTCACCCCGAGATGTCCGGCGGCGGCGGCGTCATGGACTTCTTGTAGTACGTCCTTTCGTCGGTCGGCTGGGATGCACAGCTTCCATTGCGGTGACCGCGAGAGTTGATTTCTCGGGGAAATGTGGCGGAAGAGTCGGTTATCGACGATTTGGTAATCTGGATGTGCTTGAGGTTTTTCCCGCACCTGTCTTGCTTTCCTCTCGTGCCAGTCGTTTGTTCCGTTGGTTATGGTGTACAAAATGTCATCATCGGCGTGTTGTAGCGGGCAGCGGGAGAGTGCGTCGGCTACCACGTTCTGTGCTCCTTTTCGGTATTCTATCTCGAAATTATATTGTTGCAATTCCAGTGCCCATCTTGCCAGACGTCCAGAGGGGTTCTGGAGCGAGTGCAGCCACTTTAGTGAGTGGTGGTCGGTGATGACGGTGAAGTGATACCCCTCCAGGTACGGTCTCATCTTACGGATACCCCATAGCACGGCTAGGCATTCCTGTTCGGTGGCCGAGTATCGCTTTTCCAGCTGGGTTAGGCTTCGGCTGGCGTAAGCTACTACGTTCTCGTGGTCGGAATGGCGTTGATAGAGCACGACGCCCAGGCCCTCTCCGCTCGCGTCGGTCTGGAGAAAAAACGGTCGAGAGAAGTCCGGACAACAAAGTATTGGCGCGCTGGAAAGCTTATCCTTGAGTGCTTTGAAAGCGTGATTTTGCTGCGCCTCCCATTTCCAGACTTGTCCCTTTTTCAGCAGTTGGTTAAGCGGCGCGGCGAGCGTAGAGAAGTCTGCCACGAAGCGGCGGTACCAAGACGCGAGTCCAAGAAAACGGCGGAGCTCTTTGAGCGTTTTCGGTGCGGGCATCTCCTGTACAGCGGATACTTTTGCTGGATCGGTGTGAATTCCTTTCGAACTGATGATGTGTCCTAGGTAATGAAGTTGTTGCTGGACGAAGCTGCACTTTTCGAAGTTTACTTGCATCCTGTGTCTTTGTAGGCGCTCGAACACTTCCCTCAAGATCGCCAAGTGTTCTTCGAAGGTATCTCCCAATACGATGATATCGTCCAGGTAGGCGAAAACTTTTGGTTGGAGTTCGGGCCCAAGTATCGAATCCAGAGCGCGTTGAAAGGTAGCCGGAGCAGAGTGTAGGCCAAATGGCATGACTTTCCACTGGAACAACCCTCTGCCAGGAACTGTAAATGCGGTGTATGGTCGGGATGCTCTGGCGAGCGGGATTTGCCAGTAGCCGTTCTTCAAGTCAATGGTCGAGATGAATTTCGCCTCTTTCAGCTGGTCGAGAATGGCTCCAATTTGCGGCAACGGGTAAGCGTCTGGTTCGCTGGCGGCGTTGAGCTGACGGTAATCTATGCACATCCTCCACGTGCCCTGTTTTTTGCGGACTAGCACGATTGGCGAGCTGTACGCGCTTCGTGATGGTTCTATTCTTCCTCCGGCTAATAACTCGTCTACCTCTTCGTTGATTACTTGTTGCATGGCCGGGTTGCGGGGGTAGTATCGTTGCTTCAGCGGTCGGTTGTGTTTGAGACGAATCGTATGCTCGGCTGCAGTGCTCGGTCCGATGATTTCGCCAAACCGCTTTTGGTGATGCGCCAGGAAGTTTCCCAGTTCCGTGTTTTGTTCGTCGCTCAGGTGTTCTCGGCTCGTCAATGCACATAGCGTATCCAGTTCGGGTGCTCTCTTGGTCACGGTGGCCTCTAGCGGCTGGCCATCCAGCGTGAGGATGATTCCCCTCTTTCTTAGGAAGTCCATTCCGAGGATTACCTGTTCGGCCAAGTTTGGGATAACGGACAGCATCGCGTCTGTGGCTCGTCCTTGATACACAATCCTTGCCGGGTAGGAATTTGAGGTAAAGACGCACGTTTGGTCTGCCAGCTGAATACTTCGCTTGTTGGGGCGTGCCTTGATGTTGTTCTTTTCTAGGTGTTTCCGTACGGTATCATCTACATAGGATAGGGTGGCGCCGGTGTCCACTAGTGCGCGCACGCTCATGTCCTCGATGACCACTGGTATATAGAATCGCCCATCTACTTGTGTTTTTGCGGTTGATTTGCTGGCGGGTGGTTCCCTCGGCTTCTCTGGTCGGACGTACGGTGCTTGGCGGCTTCCTTTAATAGCGTTGGACGGCGTTCGGGATGCGTTCTCGGTAATTGGGCTAGTCGGAGGGCATGGGCAGTCCCTGGAGAGGATGTTGTCTTGGCCACACCGGGAGCAGAACTTCCTCCAGGGGCCCTTACATTGGAAGCGGTGGTGTCCGCGTTCCTTGCAGCGCCAACAGCACTCTTTGCTGTCGTATTCCATGGGTAGGTGGTATAGGCTGTGGGCCACCATTTTTCCCTGTTTCGCTTCCTCGCCTCTTAACAGCTCATACTCTTCCGTTAGCTCCAGGAGCTCCTCGATCGTCCTAAACTCGCTGCGTTTGACGAAAAGGCGGTATTCCACGCGTAGACCATCATAGATCCGTTCGAGGTGATTCTCTTCGCACATCGTCGGGTGTTGGCGGATCAGCGTTTCCAGTGCGAGGATGTAGTCCTTGGCCTTCTCTCGGCCTTGCTGTTTGCGTTGTCGGATGGCCTCTTCCAAATGTCGTATGTGTCGCTTAGGTAGAAAAAAATTTTGCACCTCCCTCCGCAGATCGCTCCAGCGGTGTATGTGTTGCTTACGGATGCGGTACCATTGCAGTGCCTTCCCACGTAGAAGCTCCGGCAGTGTTGGGAGGAGTCGCTCGACGGGGATGCGGTAGCATTCGGCAAGCTCCTCTATCCTCTCAAGAAATTCGTGCAGTGACTCCTCCCCCGAAAAGTGCAAGTCCCAGCGGCGAACGGTATTCATAAGTTCACCGTCGCTCATTTCGTCTCGTTTCGGTAGTGCGTTCTCTCCCTTTCCTCCGTGCGGCTGTGGGCTGTTGATCTGGATTGTAGGGATCGGCTTTGTTGTTGGCTGGGGTAGCGTAGCGAACTTCCCCTCTTCCTCGTTCACTTCTCGTTCCAGCTCTTTCAACAGGTCTTCACTGGATTTCCTGGCGCGGTTCGCTCGCACGTAAGTACTCAGTGCGCGACGCAGCTCGGCTACGGTTTGGCCTTCCACGTCGATTCGGTGTTCCTTACACTCCTCGATCAGCTTCTCCTTCCTAAGTAGGTAGATCCAATTGAGCGAGTCGGGGTTCAGCAGCGTGCCTTCCGGAGTCTGTGTGTGTGTTGTTTCTAGCGATGTGTTCGTTGAACCCGCCCCGGCAGTGTTGGTGGTGGTTGCAGTTGTTTTTCCACGGTCATCTGCGGAGGAGGGTCCCTGCTCGGGCGCCATTTATGAGGTGGGTTTTGTCTAAGGCTGGGGTAACGCTCAGTCAATCCAGAGTCGAGTAAAGGTCCCACAAACCCCTACTGAATAAATACACGATATTTATGTGTTACGAACACACGCACACACGGCTGGAGATATTAGGCGGACAGCAGCTTTCCGTCGCAAGATGGCGAGGGGGCGGAGCGTCGACTAACGGAGGTTCGGTAGGGCGGCTGAACGGGCGGGTAACGGACGGACTGGTACGGCGGTACGGAGGCAGCGGCGGGATAGAAGCAACGGCTTAACTGCGGTAGGATGGCAAGCGGCCAACGGTCGTCGTCGCAGTGGCGGGACGGATGCAGCGGCTTAACGGCGGTAGGATGGCGGACGGCCAACGGTCGTCGTCGCAGTGGCGGGACGGATGCAGCGGCTTAACGGCGGTAGGATGGCGGACGGCCAACGGACGTCGTAGCAGCGGCGTGACGGATGCAGCGGCTTAACGGCGGTAGGGTGGCGAACGGCCAACGGTCGTCGTCGCAGTGGCGGGACGGATGCAGCGGCTTAACGGCGGTAGGATGGCGGACGGCCAACGGACGTCGTAGCAGCGGCGTGACGGATGCAGCAGCCTAACGGCGGTATGATGGCGGACGGCCAACGGACGTCGTAGCAGCGGCGTGACGGATGCAGCGGCTTAACGGCGGTAGGATGGCGAACGGCCAACGGTCGTCGTAGCAGCGGCGGCACCAGAGGGGCGACGATGCGGCGGTGGGCTACGGAGCGCGTACCAGGGCCGTGGTGAGAGGGGAGATGGGCTGGCGACGGGGTTTACCTGGACAGCGGCAGCGTGTTCCGGGCGGGATAGGATGGGCGTACCAGCGGACTTGTATTGGTCGGTCGGCTTCGGCAGGATCGGGCTGATCGCACGTCTTCGGCAGGCTTGGTAATCGGCGGGGAGAAACTGCGAGGACTCGGGTTAGTGCTGGTTTCACCGCTGGACACCCCCGCCTCCCTACTTGCACACTAGTAGAAGGTGCGTAAGGGGGGTGGGGTTGTACCAGCCGAGGCGCCGTGGGTCGACCCGTGGCGGAGGGGAAGTGCACCTTAACGGCACAGCGGTAGCCCCTTGTGCGCACGCATCGGCTCACGGCCGAAACCAGAGCTGCGGAGAGGGGGTCGTGCGGTCGTTCGGGCGGCGAGTCATTCCTTACCAGACCAGGACGACGGAGGGAAGGGTAGTCCGAAGACACCACTCGCGTCATCCTGGTGCAGCAGGGGGTGACTCGCGCCACGGCCGCACCCTCTTCTCCCCAGCTAACTAGAGGGAGTGGTTCCTCCGCTCCGGCCAGCCTACTAAAATCAGAGCTGAGGGGGGAGGGGGTTATTTGGTCATTAAGGCAGCGGGCCGCTCAACACCAGGGTGGGCGACGGAGGGAAGGATAGTCCGAAGACACCACTCGCGTCGTCCAGCCCAGGTGAAGGGTGACTCGCGCCATGACAGCGCCCCTTCCGCTCAGTCCGAGCCGCGGGGGAGGGGGGTTATTTGGTCATTAAGGCAGCGGGCCGCTCAACACCAGGGTGGGCGACGGAGGGAAGGATAGTCCGAAGACACCACTCGCGTCGTCCAACTCTGGTGGAGGGTGACCCGCGCCATGACAGCGCCCCCCTCCACTCGGCTAGCTAGCCGGAGTGGCAATTTTGTCTTTAAAAAGACAACCACTCCCGCTGGCTCACCTGCGAGGACTGAATTGCAAAAATGCAAATTCAATGTTTATATGGGTGGTGCCGCAAACTGGTTGAGAAGTCAACGCACCATTATTGTGCTTTTTCATTCGTTTGCTATCAGTGGTTGTTGACTATGCTATACAAGTGGTTTTTGGCTATGCTATAGAAACTGGTTGAGAAGTCAACGCACCATTATTGTGCTTTTTCATTGGTTTGCTATTAGTGGTTGTTGACTATGCTATACAAGCATAAGTACAAGTGGTTTATTGTAACGCTACGTTACACACTCTTGTGACAACTCAGATAAGATATATGCATGTGTTTGTGCATTGCCGCTCCGCTGCTCGTATACGTACATATGTGTAGAGGCAATTATTTATTCGTTTATGTAGATACATAAAGATTGAATTATTGATGTGAATGTTTGTAGTTTACAGTCTCTCGCGCGCACATAGGCATATAAGTAAATGCATCTGTGTGTGACATCTCTCTGGGCTGCCTTATATATGTGTATACTTGATTTGATTATTAACGTAAATACTGCTTGGCATGGCCTTAGCATCGCCTTAGTGATGGGATAATTTAGTGATGCTAATATCCGTGACAATACATATGTATATTCAGCAGGTAGCAGCACATTTACATACATACAAATATTTACAAATTTATTTTATTAACACGGAATTAATTAAATTGGGAATGTGCGGCAATAGGAGGAAATGGCTTTATGGTTTTAAGCTTTAGGAGTTGCTGCTGCTGATCGATAGCGGTAAATGGTGTGCTGGTGTGGTTGTGTGGCGATGCAGCAGGGGAAGTTTAATATAACAAAAAAACACTTTCATTTTTTTCCATTTTCCTTTTAGTCGCATTTTGGTTGACTGGCCGGTATGCCTTTTGGCGATTTGTAACGGTTTCAATGTGATTACCGTTATTTGTGGTTCGTTGTTTATTCGTCCAGGTGCAAGAGTGCTGATGAAAATGAAACCAATCAAAATGTTGTTACCAACTCTGTGTTATTAAATATTTACGTGATCGTGAGCACCTGTGGCTATTGCTCGTCATCAATTTTGGCACGAAATTTTAACTGGATAAAAGCACGGTTCACGGATGTTGGAATGTAGACAAATAAAGTATGTGATGACCTCCTAGGAAGTTTTTTCATTCAGAAATGTTAATTTGTTTGTATCAATCTGGCTTTTTTCTTCCACTTCTTCTTTGATGCCCAACCAACTACGTAGATAATTTAAACAGCGCTAGACTTATCAAACGCTTTTGATACAGTAAATCACGACACGTTACTGCAAGATTTGGAAGGGTCCCCTCTTCCTCCTAATCTCGAAAATTGGATTGCATGTTACCTATCTGGTAGGCAGGCGTCGGTGTAATAAAGGAGCGTAACATCTAAACTCAGAACAATTAAATAAGGGGTGCCACAGGATGGTGTCCTATCTCCTATCTGTCTAGTCTCTCCAGTTTCTTCGCCTCGCGAAACCTGACATTATCACCGACTAAATCATTGGTGACCTTATTTACAACATGGACTTCCCTAACGTCGACCATTTTGAACATCCAAATCAATGGCATATGCTATCGACTGTCTTACACCCCAAAAGCTTGGGATGACGTTTGATCAGGATCTACATTTTGGTGAGCATACAACCGCAATTGTACCGAAAATCCAGAGCCGCAATAAAACCCTCTAATCTCTTGCTGGCCGTACTTGGGGTAAAGATAAAGAAACACTAATTACCACTTACAAAGCAATTGGCCAGCCGATTGCATGCTACGCGTCCCCGATATGGTCGGTAAGGCGAAGGACTACTCACTGGAAGAAGCTACAGGCCTGCCAAAATACTGCCCTCAGAACCGCCGCGGGTTGTCTTCTTATGTCCCCAGAACACCATCTACATATGGAGGCGAGAATACTCCCCATTATGGAGAGAAATTAAATTCTAACCAAACAGTTCCTGTTGAATACCCAGAAACCTGGGCATCCCAAAAGATATCTGATTGATGAGCCAACACCACCCAGGAGCTTAAGGAGTCATCTCCGTAAGCATTATGAGTATATTCGGCACCTGAGAACAAAGCCGTATGAAGCCAAAAAACATAAGCAGGTCCTCAGTGAACTCCACAAACAGGCGTCGGACCTCTATGCGAGGAATTGCCCTGTGAATTCTGTACTCAAAGAATAATACCCACTTGCAGAAGAGGAACGCACACTCCCTAGGGAAACGCGAGTCACTCTAGCTCAACTTCGATCTGGATACTGTAACAGGTTAAACTCTTACCTATACATAATCAACCCCGACATACAAAACATATGTCCTGCTTGTAAGGTGTCCCCACATGACACCAACCATCTCTTCAACTGTATTGTGGAACCAACGTCCCAAACACCGCTCTCATTATGGTTCACCCCTGTTGAAAGAGCAAGTTTCCTTGGACTCCCGTTAGAGGATATTGATGACAATTTGTGATCGGTTGCACCTATTGGATGGGACGAGGCACTGCTACAACAACAACAACAACACGTTACTGCAAGGTTTGGAAGGGCCCTCTTCCTCCTAGTCTAGAAAAGTTGGATTGCAAGTTACCTGTCTGGTAGGCAGGCGTCGGTGTAATACAGGAAGGTAACATTTAAACCCAGAATAATTAAACAAGGGGTGCCACAGGATGATGTCCTATCTCCGCTTTTGTTTAACTTCTTTATATCGAAGTTCCCTTCGCCACCAGAAAGAGTTATGATTGTATCCTACGCCGATGACTGGATGATAATGGAAACAGGCCCCAGCCCACCCATTGATGAACTATGCAATAAAATAAACGACTAACTCTATAGTTTCTCCAGTTTCTTCGCCTCGCGAAACCTACCATTGTCGCCGACCAAATCCTCGGTGACCTAATTTACAACGCGGGCAACACAAATGTCAGCCATATTGGATATCAAATGCGATGGCATTGCGCTACCGACTGTCTTACATCCTAAAATCCATAGCTGTAAAAAAATCCTCAAATCTTTTGCCGGAAGCACTTGAGGTAAAGATAAAGAAGCGCTCATTACCACGTACAAAGCAATTGGCCGGCCGCTTGCATGCTATGCATCCCCAATATGGTCGCCGAGCTCAAAGGATGCATCATGGTAGAAACAGACGTCCACAAAGATGTCCACAAAAAGGCGTCTACAGGTTTCGGAACATTTTTTCCTTTCTCAGAGAGATATTACATTTAGAGGCAAATTATGTATAACACAACGTGTCATTTTTTCTCGTGTGAACCAAAATACCCTTCACTGGAGAGCATTCTTTCATTTTTGTGAGTGCCGGTAAACCCGAATGCCATTATGATATTTTTGGTATTACATAGTGGTGACTGTGAATGTGAGTGAGGGCGACGCAAAATTTCGCGGAATCATACATAATCAAGCCACTAATTTCATTTACAAAAATTCATCTAAATTGGAAACAGTGTGAAATACATATATATTTGATATGAAATTGTGTAAATTTAGTTAAATGTAATATTTCCCTGAAGAAGTTCCTAAATGTACCGAAACGCGTAGGAGAGCACCTCCATGGGTACATCTCCATATAAGCACTACCAAGTGATCTGGTGGCCATAAATTCAGGTGTTTGAGTAATAAATAAATATTAGGTCTTCAGCCCCATCCATACTCGGTCGGTAAAGTATTATACCGATTCATACCCGGTGAACCCCGTTCTCAGAGTCCACTACCCGAAACTCGCAGTAGAGAAAAGCAGACTCCCTGAGGAGACTTCCGCCACTTTAGCGCATTGGATACTGTATTAGGTTATACCTATCCAGAATCAACGGCGGCATACGCAATATATGTCTTGCATGTAATGATTTCCGAAATAACACTAACCATCTACTCGATTGCAATGTGAAATCAAAGCCTATAACACCAATGTCTTGTTGGCTCAACCAGGCTAAAACTGCAAGTTTTCATGGACTTCTGTTTCAGGAAATTGATGATGTAAGCGACCGCACCTATTCAATGGGGAAAGCACTGCTTCTAGAAGAAGACGAAGAAGAAAGAGGTATAAAAAGGTGCCCGGATTTATAAAAAGTCCTTGATGCAAAATCCATCGGTTCGATGAACAGAAACCCTATATGTATGTATGCTGAGTACAAATTGTGGAGTGTAGTGAAGAAAATTTAATGATAAGTTGTGCAAACTTTATGCATATATCAACATAGTCCAGCGAATTAAAACACAGCGGCTACGCAGGCTAGGCCATGTAATGTGAATGAAAGATGATGCTCTAGCCAAGAGGATATTCTTATCGGAAACCGCCTATTCAAGCAGCAGAATAAGGCGGCCTCAACTCCGTTGGAAGAACCGGATGGGAAACAATTTAAATTCACTTGGTGTAACCAATTGGTGCCATTAAGACCAACGTAGAAGGGAATGGCACGTTTTGATGGACTGCAATAACCGTTTAAACGGTTGGGCGCGAATTAAGGAAGGCAAAAGAGCTTAAATTGTAGATATGACAAATCTATAGGAGAGAGCTTAAATTGTAGATATAGCAAATCTATAAGAGAGTACGCCTTCATTTTAATTTTCCTCCAAAAACAATATTCATACCCACGGCAATATCCCGGCCAATGTTTGCTTTTTCTACTCCAGAGTGGCAGCAGCAGCGTAATATATGCTATGCTACTGCTCCGCCTCTGAACATGAACAGAGCATAGCGGTTAACCGTATCATAAGAAAGTGATAGTATTTCTTATTGTTACTGAATTGGGACACTGCGTTCCAAGTTGTTGCAGATAACTAGTAATGCAAGAAAAGGCAAAGCTACAAAAAGCATTTCGTTTAGAATTTTTATTTTTGCTATTTGCTCCGCTCGAAAACAAGACAAAGCACGTAGCAGAGCATAAAAAATGTTATTTTTGGCCCTTTCAATCACTGATCCTGGCTACGCCACTGATATCTCAACTTTTGTTTGCTTTATGCTTCGCCTGACCAAAACAGATTTGCGATTTGGACGCATTAGAGCAGCTGAATGCCAGTAAACATTCACTTTTAAAATTATTAATATAGATTATTTTATGATTAGAGTGATGATGGCTCAATTAAAGTAGCCAAAGTATTGTTACTGCAACAGAATACTTTTGCTGCGTGCCAAAAATGAGGCTGAACTTATACGAAACTCGAACTGTTTTATCCTTTCCATCAAATTGTTTTTGTTTTGTTCACAGATATTTTTTATACTCAGCGTGCTTTGCACACAGAGTATATTAACTTTGATCGGATAACGGTTGGATGTACAGGTATAAAGGAATCAAGATAGATATAGACTTCAATATATCAAAATCATCAGTATCGAAAAAAATTTGATGGAGCCATGTCCGTCCGTCCGTCTGTCCGTTAACATGATTACTTAAGTAAATTTTATGGTATCTTGATGAAATTTGTTATGTGGGTTCCTGGGCACTCATCTCCGATCGCTATTTAAAATGAACGAAATCGGACTACAACCACGCCCACTTTTTCGATAGCGAAAATTTCGAAAAACCGATAAAGTGTGATAATGCATTACCAAAGACGGATAAAGCGATGAAACTTGGTAGGTGGGTTCACCTTATGACGCCAAATTAAAAATTAGTACAATTTTGGAAAATGGGCGTGGCACCGCCTACTTTTAAAGAAGGTAATTTAAAAGTTTTGCAAGCTGTAATTTGGCAGTCGTTGAAGATATCATGATGATATTTGACAGGAACGTTACTCCTATTACTATATGTGAGCTGAATAAAAATTAGCAAAATGGGATGGCAAACACGCCCACTTAAAAAAAAAAAAATTTTAAGTCAAATTTTAACAAAAAATTTAATATCTTTACAGTATATAAGTAAATTATGTCAACATTCAACTCCAGTAATGATATGGTGGAGCAAAATACAAAAATAAAGGAAAAATTCAAAATGGGCGTGGCTCAGCCCTTTTTCATTTAATATGTCTAGAATAATTTTAATACCATAAATCGATCAAAAAATTACCAATCCTTGTGAAATTTGGTAGGGGAATAAATTCTATGACGGTAACTGTTTTCTGTGAAAATGGGCGAAATCGGTTGAAGCCACGCCCAGTTTTTATACACAGTCGAACGTCTGTCCTTCCTCTCGGTCGTTAACACGATAACTTGAGCAAAAATCGATATATCTTTACTAAACTCAGCCCCCGTACTTATCTGAACTCACTTTATCTTGGCATAAAAAATGGCCGAAATCCGACTATGACCACGCCCACATTTTCGATATCGAAAATTACTAAAAATGAAAAAAAAAAATGCCATAATAATATACCAAATACGAAAAAACAATGAAACATGGTAATTGGATTGGTCTATTGACGCAAAATATAACTTTAGAAAATAACTTTGTAAAATGGGTGTGACACCTACCATATTAAGCAGAAGAAAATGAAAAAGTTCTGCAGGGCGAAATCAAAAGCCCTTGAAATCTTGGCAAGGAATACTGTTCGTGGTATTACATATATAAATAAATTAGCGGTACCCGACAGATGATGTTCTGGGTCACCCTGGTCCACATTCTGGTCGATATCTCGATGTACAACTAAGGGACACTCCCTTTTAAAATCCGCATTAATACCTTTAATTTGATACCCATACCGTTCAAACACATCCTAGAGTCACCCCTGGTCCACCTTTATGGCGATATCTCGAAAATGCGTCCACCTACAGAACTATGACCCACTCCCTTTTAAAATACTCTTTAATACCTTGCATTTGATATAAATGTCATACGAACACATTCCAGGGTTACCCTAGGTTAATTTTCCTGCATGTTGATTTTCCATTCTTTTGTCTCCAAAGGTCTCAGCTGAGTATGTAATGTTCGGTTACACACGAACTTAGCCTTCCTTACTTGTTGTAAGCTGCCTAGGTCATAAATTCAAATTCCCCAGCGCCAGCCGTCAGACCAGTTCCTTTGTTGTTGAGGGCAAACCAAATTTGTTTCAACCGCATTTGCATAAGCCGGCAACCCAAGAGCATATACCAAAAAATGTGTGTGTAGTGGTGCTATCTGTGTGCATGTACCGATACACAACAGCTGTTAGGAGGCAAAATATTTATGTATATTAACAACAGCAACCTGTAACAACAAGATACAAGTCGGCGATAAGCGCTTAACGATTTGCAGATTGGCTTTTTTATTACAACCCGAATGGCTTTATTGAATTATCGTCTTGTATGGTTAAATACAATACGAATTGGGCTAACGAGTACACCAGCTTCTGCGTCCGCGCCTATGGCCGGCCGCTCTCCTGTCTAGATAAGCCAATTGTGGTGTTTGAATGTTATTGGCTTTGTTGCGCCTGCGCACTTAAATATTTGCCCGGTGCTCGGCAGCCTGATTGGTGCTTGGTGATTATTAAAAGAAACTGTTGCATGTAAATGGATATTTTATGAGCGGCATTTGGATTTATGCATTCAATACAATTTATGACTTAATTTCAATTATAAACGCATTGCTTTGATTGCAATCTTAGCAATTAAAGCAGTGTTAGCTACATCAAACCCGTATATTTGTATATAATAGTTAACATTTTTAATTCGTTTCTTTTTATTTGTGCCGTACTACATATTTCGCTTATCATCAGTGCTGCTCAAAATTTTTTATATGAAAGTGCGAATCACAATACATGTACAAAACTGTATGTGCACTGAAACTTTTTTGTATTTAAAAAAATATATTTAAAAAATTTTAATTGCTTGAGGTCGGAAAAAGTTGAATATTTGGTTTCATGTTACAAAATATTTGCTTAAAATATTACGTCAATAGTTATAGCACCAACATACAAGAGCCAATAAAATTAATTCTGGAAGTAGCAAAAAATTACGTTGACCTCTAGCATTAAGTTTTGTGGGAACATATTCTATATATGTACATATATCGTCGGAATTTGGGTTTCAATAATCATACTAACGCCCTGATTCTAGTGTGATAGCAACATTCTTCACCACGGTAACGAAATCATGTGGCAACTTTTACACCCTTTTGGTATTCTACCCGCGAAAGTAGCCGGATACTTTTTTACCCACAAAAGTAGGTGGTTACATCGAAATAACCACACAACAGCTGTTGTTTAGAAAAAGGCAAAACTGAAAAATAAAGAAGTGTAAGCGCAAATAAGATAATAGTAAAAAAAGTGTTGCCTCTTGCTATACATATTTGTTTACATTATGTACTTTCACAGAATAAATTACAATATACCTATGTAGAAACTTATCGTGCATAATATGCATATACACATCGTCCCGTTTATTCGTTAACCACGTATCTACAAGGGAGACATTTTCGGTAAAGTGAACACGGTTGCCACACCATGTTTTCATTTGGGACCCAAATTCATCGAAAAAAGAACCAAATTTTTGTTATATTTTGTTAGTATAAAATACAAAATTTTAGGATGTTTCCATATAAAATTTTACTAAACATAGTGAAGACTTTCCTTTAATTCAAGTTGAAGAAACAAATATATGTGCAGGCAACCAAAAATGGTACTATATTTTGACATCGGATAAGTCTATTTCTTTCACCAACCAAACGTTGTGAACCTAGTTTTGTTCACAAAGCTCTTGGTTCTATCATTACGTTGTTGATTGCAATGAAATAAAATGCATAGTGCAGTTAGGTTTTAGTAAGAAACGGTTCAAAATTTGCGTTCTGGTGTTGCCGAACTATGTATGTGGAAAACTCAGTAAATCATAAATGAAACTAGGCAATTTTGTCAGTGCTATTTTTATAAATGCTTACTTTTTCCCTTAACCTTTAAACTTCATATCAGAGACTAGATTCAATAAGTGCGAGTTTTGATCCCAGGCCTCAGGGTTTCTGCAAGCACCTACGGGAAAAATTTTATACAAAACATTTCTTCCGAAATCAAATCTCTTTTGCATTTGCTTCCTTCTGTCTTCTAGTTAACATATTTCTTGTGCCAAGATACTTAGTTTTAAATTACCTTGCTTCGCTTAACACCACAATAGTCCTGGAATTCCTTGAACTCATTGAGCTGGGTGAGAAAGGTTTAAATATCAACGTGCCAAACGAGAAGTAATGCATCGAATTTCTTTGTATAAGTTTTCAAAGTGCTTGACTCACGGCAGAGTGCTCGCTATAAGCTATGCTAGACGAGAAGCAATTTTCAATTTCATATATTTTACATAGTGTTGTATAACCGATCGAAATATTTAGTCGTTATTAATATTATTATAAAACAAGATTTTTTTTGATTAGTCGGTTATTTCATCAACAATTATCGACAATGTGTTTGCCAAAACTTTTCTTTTTAATGCCAGGCATAAATATATCCTAGGTTAAATGTTATTGTTCTGGTACATTTTATTGACTGAGCAATTTTTTATGGTGAGAGTTCCATTGAAGTAAATTCAAATTTATAAAAGTTTGGGGAATTTTTGGGCAATATTGTGAATTTTTACCTGAGTGAAAAAGAAAGAAAAGTACCAATCGTGGCTACTGCCTAAAAAGGATCCAAATTGAAGAAAAGGGACCAGCGGACCAAATGGGGTTGGAATGGACCATTTTTGGTCCAAAAGACCAAAGTGGCAACCGTGAAAGCGAAGAAAACTACCTTTCAAATTTCTTCACAGACACTGGTGAGTTTTTCGGTGATGACAGCGTTACCACTTGTGCCAGAATCGCGGATAAAAGAACTGGTAACGATATTCGATTACATAATGTCCTGGGTACTATTTTACCTATAACGCTCAGAATCGGGGCGTAAAAGTGAATGTAGAGATTTCCGCGAATTTTGCATTGGAAATTGAATTTGAAAACTTTTGAAATGCTTAATTAGAAGGCTCCGCGTTGTTTGTTTAAAATTGGTGTTCAAATTTACATACATATATTAGCAACAGAGATTATTGAGGTGCTGAAATACTTCAAGTTCAAAATAAGTGCGTTTCTACTGCATTCTGCATATCTCTTTTACATGTTTTCAACTGGCGAATTTAACGTGGCGATGGTGGAAATTTTCCCCGCTGCTTTAACCTTTCACTAGTTCCTAACTATATACAAATTCCTTTTTAGTACTTTTTCGATAGTTACGTACTGGTGCAATAGTGTTGAGAAAGAGGCAAACTCATATGTAGCCGCAGCTCGTTAAAGCTGGTAGCAGTTTTTTTGTCGATTTTATATCTGAAAATCTAGCTATTAAAGACCTAATACTTATTTGACACTCTAGGTCTAGTTCTGAACCAGAATTTAGTCACTAGTTACTGACTTCCCTTGAGGGTAATTAACTAATATCATATGGAGGTAGAATAGGCTCCTCTAGTTTTGATACAGTTTTGCTTACATTCTTTGTTCATTTCCCCATATGTTTCAGCTCCGCGGTCAATTATCTATTTTAATTTTGGGTTGGTAACGAAATCCTGTTTTTGCAAAATCCCGAAAGCAAAATCCTGCTTTTTAAAATCCTGTTTTTCCAAAATCCTGCTTTTTTTAAATCTTGATTTTTTAAAATTCTGCTTCTCAGAATCCCGAATTAGAAAACTCTGTATTTAAATGTAATATAAACAATGTTAAAGTGGACATGTGCGCACTTTTCAAAGTAATGACATGTCCACCTTAATATTTTTATACTCAGTTGAGCAGAGCTCACAGAGTATATTAAGTTTGATTGGATAACGGTTGGTTGTACATATATAAAGGAATCGAGATAGATATAGACTTCCATACATCAAAATAATCAGGATCGAAAAAAAATTTGATTGAGCCATGTCCGTCCGTCCGTCCGTCCGTCCGTCCGTCCGTTAACACGATAACTTGAGTAAATTTTCAGGTATATTGATGAAATTTGGTATGTAGGTTCCTGAGCACTCATTTCAGATCGCTATTTAAAATGAACGATATCGGACTATAACCACGCCCACTTTTTCGATATCGAAAATTTCGAAAAACCGAAAAAGTGTGATAATTCATTACAAAAGACAGCTAAAGCGACGAAACTTGGTAGGTGAGTTGAACTTATGATGCAGAATAAAAAATTAGTAAAATTTTGGACAATGGGCGTGGCACCGCCCACTTTTAAAAGAAGGTAATTTAAAATTTTTCCAAGCTGTAATTTGGCAATCGTTGAAGATATCATGATGAAATTTGGCAGAAACGTTACTCCTATTACTATATGTACGCTTAATAAAAATTAGCAAAATCGGAGAAGGACCACGCCCACTTTAAAAAAAAAAAATTTTTTTAAGTAAAATTTTAACAAAAATTTAATATCTTTACAGTATATAAGTAAATTATGTCAACATTCAACTCCAATAATGATATGGTGCAACAAAATACAAAAATAACAGAAAATTTCAAAATGGGCGTGGCTCCGCCCTTTTTCATTTAATTCGTCTAGGATACTTTTAACGCCATAAGTCGAACAAAAATATGGCAATCCTTTTGAAATTTGGTAGGGGCATAGATTTTATGACGTTAACTGTTTTCTGTTAAAATGGGCGAAATCGGTTGATGCCACGCCCAGTTTTTATACACAGTCGTCCGTCTGTCCTTCCGCATGGCCTTTAACACGATAACTTGAGCAAAAATCGACATATCTTTACTGAACTTAGTTCACGTGCTTACTTGAACTCACTTTATCTTGGTATGAAAAATGAACGAAATCCGACTATGACCACGCCCACTTTTTCGATATCGAAAATTACGAAAAATGAAAAAATGCCATAATTCTATACCAAATACGAAAAAAGGGATGAAACATGGTAAGGTAATTGGATTGTTTTATTGACGCGAAATATAACTTTAGAAAAAACTTTATAAAATGGTTGTGACACCTACCATATTAAGTAGAAGAAAATGAAAAGTTCTGCAGGGCGAAATAAAAAACCCTTAAAATCTTGGCAGGTATTACATATATAAATAAATTAGCGATATCCAACAGATGATGTTCTGGGTCACCCTGGCCCACATTTTGGTCGATATCTGGAAAACGCCTTCACACCACTCCCTTTTAAAACGCTCATTAATACCTTTAATTTGATACCCATATCGTACAAACTCATTCTAGAGTCACCCCTGGTCCACCTTTATGGCGATATCTCGAAAAGGCGAACACCTATCGAACGAAGGCCCACTCCCTTTTAAAAATACTCATTAACACCTTTCATTTGATACCCATATCGTACAAACAAAGTCTAGAGTCACCCCTGGTCCACCTTTATTGCGATACCTCGAAAAGGCGTCCACCTATAGAACTAAGGTCCACTCCCTTTTAAAATACTCATTAACTCCTTTTGTTTGATACCCATATTGCATACCCACCTTTATGGCGATATCTCGAAACGGCGTCCACCTATGGAACTAAGGATTACTCCCTTTTAAAAATACTCATTAACACCTTTCATTTGATACCCATATTGTACAAACAAATTCTAGGGTCACCCCTGGTCCACCTTTATGGCGATATCTCGAAAATGCGACCACCTATACAACAACCACCACTCCCTTTTAAAACCCTCATTAATACTTTTAATTTGATACCCATATCGTACAAACAAAGTCTAGAGTCACCCCTGGTCCACCTTTATTGCCATACCTCGAAAAGGCGTCCACCTATAGAACTAAGGGCCACTCCCTTTTAAAATACTCATTAACTCCTTTCGTTTGATACCCATATTGCACGAACGAATTCTAGAGTCACCCCTGGCCCACCTTTATGGCGATATCTCGAAACGGCGTCCACCTATAGAACTAAGGTCCATTCGCTTTTAAAATACTCATTAACACCTTTCGTTTGATACCCATATTGTACAAACAAATTCTAGGGTCACCCCTGGTCCACCTTTATGGCGATATCTCGAAACGGCGTCCACCTATGGAACTAAGAATTACTCCCTTTTAAATACTCATTAACACCTTTCATTTGATACCCATATCGTACAAACGCATTCTAGAGTCACCCCTGGTCCACCTTTATGGCGATATCTCGAAAAGGCGACCACCTATACAACAACCACCACTCCCTTTTAAAACCCTCATTAATACCTTTAATTTGATACCCATATCGTACAAACACATTCTAGAGTCACCCCTGGTCCACCTTTATGGCGATATTTCGAAACGGCATCCACCTATAGAACTAAGGCTCACTCCCTTTTAAAATACTCATTAACACCATTCGTTTGATGCCCATATTGTACAAACAAATTCTACGGTCACCCCTGGGCCACCTTTGTGGCGATATCTCGAAACGGCGTCCACCTATGGAACTAAGAATTACTCCCTTTTAAATACTCATTAACACCTTTCATTTGATACCCATATCGTACAAACACATTCTAGAGTCACCCCTGGTCCACCTTTATGGCGATATCTCGAAACGGCGTCCACCTATGGAACTAAGAATTACTCCCTTTTAAATACTCATTAACACCTTTCATTTGATACCCATATCGTACAAACGCATTCTAGAGTCACCCCTGGTCCACCTTTATGGCGATATCTCGAAAAGGCGACCACCTATACAACAACCACCACTCCCTTTTAAAACCCTCATTAATACCTTTAATTTGATACCCATATCGTACAAACACATTCTAGAGTCACCCCTGGTCCACCTTTATGGCGATATTTCGAAACGGCATCCACCTATAGAACTAAGGCTCACTCCCTTTTAAAATACTCATTAACACCATTCGTTTGATGCCCATATTGTACAAACAAATTCTACGGTCACCCCTGGGCCACCTTTGTGGCGATATCTCGAAACGGCGTCCACCTATGGAACTAAGAATTACTCCCTTTTAAATACTCATTAACACCTTTCATTTGATACCCATATCGTACAAACACATTCTAGAGTCACCCCTGGTCCACCTTTATGGCGATATCTCGAAACGGCGTCCACCTATGGAACTAAGAATTACTCCCTTTTAAATACTCATTAACACCTTTCATTTGATACCCATATCGTACAAACGCATTCTAGAGTCACCCCTGGTCCACCTTTATGGCGATATCTCGAAAAGGCGACCACCTATACAACAACCACCACTCCCTTTTAAAACCCTCATTAATACCTTTAATTTGATACCCATATCGTACAAACACATTCTAGAGTCACCCCTGGTCCACCTTTATGGCGATATCTCGAAACGGCGTCCACCTATAGAACTAAGGTCCATTCGCTTTTAAAATACTCATTAACACCTTTCGTTTGATACCCATATTGTACAAACAAATTCTAGGGTCACCCCTGGTCCACCTTTATGGCGATATCTCGAAACGGCGTCCACCTATGGAACTAAGAATTACTCCCTTTTAAATACTCATTAACACCTTTCATTTGATACCCATATCGTACAAACGCATTCTAGAGTCACCCCTGGTCCACCTTTATGGCGATATCTCGAAAAGGCGACCACCTATAGAACAACCACCACTCCCTTTTAAAACCCTCATTAATACCTTTAATTTGATACCCATATCGTACAAACACATTCTAGAGTCACCCCTGGTCCACCTTTATGGCGATATTTCGAAACGGCATCCACCTATAGAACTAAGGCTCACTCCCTTTTAAAATACTCATTAACACCATTCGTTTGATGCCCATATTGTACAAACAAATTCTACGGTCACCCCTGGTCCACCTTTATGGCGATATTTCGAAACGGCATCCACCTATAGAACTAAGGCTCACTCCCTTTTAAAATACTCATTAACACCTTTCATTTGATACCCATATCGTAGAAACGCATTCTAGAGTCAACCCTGATCCACCTTTATGGCTATATCCCTAAATGGCATCCACCTATAGAACTATGGCCCACTCCCTCATAAAATACTCTTTAATGCCTTTCATTTGATACACATTCCAGGGTTTCTCTCGTTTCATTTTCCTACATGGTTATGCTGTCACCAACTGAGTATGTAATGTTCGGTTACACCCGAACTTAACCTTCCTTACTTGTTTATATTACATTTAAATACAACACTGTGTACACATTATTTTTAAACGGTTTTATTTAGCTTGAGTTGACAGGCAGGCCGCACGGCCGTTGTGAACGAATCTTGTAATTGAAATTTAAGTAACTTTCCGATAAGCTACAAGCTTGAAACTTGGAATGTAGTTCAGAACTATTTCTATTGATAATCATAAGTAAAACCAACTGAACCTTAATCATGCTACGCCTCACATTTTAGAAATTTCACGCGTCCAACGCTTTTATTTAATTGTCTGATCAACGCCCTAGATTGATAAGGAGTGTGATGACTAGTACCTAGGACCTAATTATTTTCTAGCTTTTCGTATTATTATTATTTTATGTAAGTATTGTTTTCAATAAAACCGTTTAACTAAAAAAATTTTTTTAAATTATTTTATTTATTTTATTATTCCACCCATATGAACATACATATGTATGAACGTACACATGTTCATTGACGAATTGCTGGAACTAGAAATACCCTTATACATCGTAGACTAAAATTCATTGTAGGTGAAAGTACCTACCTCACAATTTTATAAACTCGTATAAAATTTACAAAAGGAGTTTATTTATGCGAAAACTCAAATACAAAGAAGGGAAAATGGAGAAATAAAAAAAGGAAAGAAACATAATTAAAAAAAAACAAGCAACTACGAAGAGTTATTAAAAAAAGGAATGAATTAAATCAACCAAGGTATTTGAAGAGAGTTGCAAAAAATATTTCAATTTACTAGACTAAAATATTTACATACTTACACACATACATATATAAAAACATATTAAGAATAAAGTTTATTTGATTTCTAAAATCGCTGTGTATGAGTTTGAATACTTTCGCTGCGTACGTCGGTTCATTTCGTTGTTCAGAAAGTTTATCTAAAGGGTAAGTACACTAAAAGCAGAACTTGTCTAGCCGGATTTAACAAAAGCAGAATTTTGGAAAACCAGGATTTTGGAAAAGGAAAATTTTAGAAAACCAGGATTTTACCTATGCAGGATTTTTTTACATTTTGCAGGATTTCGCGAGGTAGAATTTTCTAAAACAGGCAAACGTTACGCTCCCTTTAATTTTATTTATGAATCAATTTTGATTACAAATTTTTTCAGTGCTATAATTTTTTTGAATAATTTTTAGTTGTCAAATTGTTAGTATAAATTTTTTTATCATACCCAAGTGCCTGAGCTTCATAGGGGAGTGCTTTTTCTTGGCACTTTCATAAGAAATTTAAGCATTTTCATATCATTCGAAATTATATGTGAGGGCATATGGGAGTGCTATGAAAATTTTTTTTATATTCAAAGTATGAATTTGAATCTGTGCCTATGATTCAGGGCAAAACAAAAACAAAAGTGCTACAAGTGTATAGGGGTTGAGCAGCTCTACTTATCATCCTAAGCAGTTACTGGACAATCTTATGCAATATAGTTATACATAAGTACGTATGTTTATATTAATGTTTATAAATTTTATAGTTTCCACGTTTTTCATATTGGTAGCGCGTGTTTACACTAAACACTCGCCGATGATAACTCGCCAACAGTTTTGAATGATTTTACGCCATTTATATATGTATGCACGTAGGTTGTAATTTTCGAAATCAAACCAACAAGAAAAATTATGAATACATTAACGTGCTATAACGGCTTCCGCCTTATCTTTGAGTTATTTCCTACAATTTTTTTATTGTTTTAAAACGTTTTTACTTATGCAACTTATTATTTTTTGAAGACTGCATCTCCTCTGAAAAAAATGCTATATTCAAGCTTAATGCTCTTTTGGATACCACTAATGTGCGCTTGAAAGCTGAGTGGTTTTAATATAAAATAATGTTCGATTAATCATCATTTTTTATTAGCTTTGTAATCGAGGTCGAAATACGGACTTTGAAGGAGAGAAATTAAATGTTAAATTAAAGAGTTTCCATCAAATTCTCAGAAACCTGGGCATCATAACACACAACTGATTAATGCGGTTCAGCCTCCCAGGAACAAAAGCCTCCCAAACGAAGAAATCCGGCATAATCAAAGAAGAAAATAGCGCAAGTCATTTCATAAATCGGGAACCATTACATCGACACGCGATCAGCAGTTAAGTATCTGTGGATTATGCTAGACAGGAGGCGAAAGCAAAGACGGCGCCAGTAGGGGTTTTAAAGAAAGTACTCTACAATGCTTTTGACATCGTCGCAAGGCAAAGCTTGTATTCAAGGGGTTGCCAGCACAATTTATAGCTTCTCCAACCCAATGGTTAACCTTACCTACCCGGCGAATCCTGAAAGATTTCCTGTTCAACACTCAGCTCCCGAGAAGCCAGCTGATGAAGTTAAATTCAGAAACATATCCTAGTAACAATCGCCGTGTGGAAATTTTATAATTTTTCTTTAATATCAATAACAAAAAACAAATTCATAGAGCAATATGAGTCTATCTCTTATATTTAAATAACTATTTAGGTATACAGCGGTGGTTTTTTTGAACGATAAATTACTACTTCTATGCCGATTTTTATTTACTGTCAATTATATGTTTGACATTTCCATGTGCTCTATGGTTAATTAATAATTGTTATACTCAGTTGAGCAGAGCTCACAGAGTATATTAAGTTTGATTGGATAACGGTTGGTTGTACATATATAAAGGAATCGAGATAGATATAGACTTCCATATATCAAAATAATCAGGATCGAAAAAAAATTTGATTGAGGCATGTCCGTCCGTCCGTCCGTCCGTCCGTCCGTCCGTCCGTTAACACGATAACTTGAGTAAATTTTGAGGTATCTTGATGAAATTTGGTATGTAGGTTCCTGAGCACTCATCTCAGATCGCTATTTAAAATGAACGATATCGGACTATAACCACGCCCACTTTTTCGATATCGAAAATTTCGAAAAACCGATAAAATGCGATAATTCATTGCCAAAGGCGGTTAAAGCGATGAAACTTGGTAGATGGGTTGACGTTCTGACGCAGAATAGAAAACTAGTAAGATTTTGGACAATGGGCGTGGCACCGCCCACTTTTACAAGAAGGTAATTTAAAAGTTTTGCAAGCTGTAATTTGGCAGTCGTTGAAGATATCGTGATGAAATTTGGCAGGAACGTTACTACTATTACTATATATGTGCTGAATAAAAATTAGCAAAATTGGATGAAGAACACGCCCACTTTTTAAAAAAAAATTTTTTTAAATTCAAATTTTAACAAAAAAGTTAATATCTTTACTGTATATAAGTAAATTAAGTCAAAATTCAACTCCAGTAATGATATGATGCAACAAAATCCAAAAATAAAAGAAAATTTCAAAATGGGCGTGGCTCCGCCCATTTTCATTTAGTTTGTCTAGAATACTTTTAATGCCATAAGTCGAACAAAAATTTACCAATCCTTCTCAAATTAGGTAGGGACATAGATTCTGTCACGGTAACTGTTCTCTGTGAAAATGGGCGAAATCGGTGGAAGCCACGCCCAGTTTTTATACACAGTCCACCGTCTGTCCTTCCGCTCGGCAGTTAACACAATAACTTGAGCAAAAACCGATATATCTTTACTAAACTTAGCCCACGTACTTATCTGAACTTACTTTATCTTGGTATAAAAAAAGGCCGAAATCCGACCATAACCACGTCCACTTTATCGATATCGAAAATTACGAAAAATGAAAAAAATGCCATAATTCTATACCAACTTCGAAAAAAGGGATGAAACATGGTAACTGGATTGGTTTATTGACGCAAAATATAACTTTGGAAAAAACTTTGTAAAATGGGTGTGACACTTACCATATTAAGTAGAAGAAAATGAAAAAGTCCTACAAGGCGAAATTAACAGCCCTTGGAATCTTGGCAGGAATACTGTTAGTGGTATTGCATATATAAATAAATTAGCAGTACCCGACAGATGATTTTCTGGATCACCTGGTACACATTTTGGTCGATATCGCGAGAACGCCTTCACATATACATCTAAGGGCCACTCGCTTTTAAAACCCTCATTAATACTTTTATTTTGATATCCATATCGTACAAACACATTCTAGAATCACCCTGGCCCACCCTAATGGCGATATCTCGAAAAGGCGTCCACCTATAGACCTAATGCCCACTCCCTCTTAAAATGCTCAGTAACACCTTTCGTTTGATACCCATATCGTACAAACATTCTAGAGTCACCCTTGGTCCACCTTTATGGCGATATCTCGAAAAGGCGTGCACCTATAGAACTAAGGATTACTCCCTTTTAAAATACTCATTACCACCTTTCATTTGATACCCATATCGTACAAACACATTCTAGAGTCACCCTGGCCCACCCTAATGGCGATATCTCGAAAAGCGTCCACCTATAGACCTAATGCCCACTCCCTCTTAAAATGCTCAGTAACACCTTTCGTTTGATACCCATATCGTACAAACATTCTAGAGTCACCCCTGGCCCACCCTAATGGCGATATCTCGAAAAGGCGTCCACCTATAGACCTAATGCCCACTCCCTCTTAAAATGCTCAGTAACACCTTTCGTTTGATATCCATATCGTACAAACATTCTAGAGTCACCCTTGGTCCACCTTTATGGCGATATCTCGAAAAGGCGTCCACCTATAGAACTAAGGATTACTCCCTTTTAAAATACTCATTACCACCTTTCATTTGATACCCATATCGTACAAAAACATTCCAGAGTCACCCCTAGCCCACCCTAATGGCGATATCTCGAAAAGGCGTCCACCTATAGACCTAATGCCCACTCCCTCTTAAAATGCTCAGTAACACCTTTCGTTTGATACCCATATCGTACAAACATTCTAGAGTCACCCCTGGCCCACCCTAATGGCGATATCTCGAAAAGGCGTCCACCTATAGACCTAATGCCCACTCCCTCTTAAAATGTTCAGTAACACCTTTCGTTTGATATCCATATCGTACAAACATTCTAGAGTCACCCTTGGTCCACCTTTATGGCGATATCTCGAAACGGCGTCGACCTATGGAACTAAGGATCTCTGCTTTTCAACATACTCATTAACAGCTTTCATTTGATACCCATATCGTACAAACATATTCTAGAGTCACCCCTGGTCCACCTTTATGGCGATTTCTCGAAAAGGCATTCACCTATAGAACTAAAGCCCATTCCCTTTTAAAATACTCATTATCACCTTTCATTTGATACCCATATCGTACAAACACATTCTAGAGTCAGCCCTGGTCCACCTTTATGGCGATATCCCTAAATGGCGTCCATCCATAGAACTATGGCCTACTCTCTCTTAAAATACTCTTTAATACCTTCCATTTGATACACATGTCATACAACCACATTCCAGGGTTACCCTAGGTTCATTTTCCTACATGGTGATTTTCCTTATTTTGTCTCCATAGCTCTCAACTGAGTATGTAATGTTCGGTTACACCCGAACTTAGCCTTCCTTACTTGTTTTTTGTTTGGCTTTGTATTGACGATGAAGCCTTCAGGGGGGGATACAGGTCTCCAGATGAGGGGGGGGGCGATCATGGCCGAAAGCTCAAAATCCATTTTTGCCATGGAAGTCAGTAATATAAATTAATGATTAACTTCAGAACACCATTTTGACATAATTACAAATAAACGTATCGAATTTATCTTTAAGCACTCAAATTAGCTCAACTAATTGAAAGAATTCGAACAAAAAACAATCAAGAAATGATTTTATACAGCTCAAAGGTAGAAGCTAATTGTTTCTGATAAGAGAGTTTCACTTGTGGCTTTAACTAAGTGGAGTTATTTTGAATCTATATCTATTGCAGCAATCAAAAAAGGAAAAAAAAAGAGATGAATAATTTGACTTCAGACCCCATTCTTGGAAACGAATGAACTTTTGTTTACAACGAATGAACTTTTGTTTACAATTGAATGAACAGACAGCTGATTTCGAGCCCCATTCCTGGAAACGAATTGAGAGAGAATAAAAGTTTCGTATCAACTACAACAGCAATTTCATTTAAAAACTCGCAGAAAAAAGGCGCTAAAAAGCTTCTCCCAACCGCAAGCATAATGCTTCAGAGCGGCCGCCCGCATGTTCGCAGCAGTGCGACGCGTAAAAGAAACAATTATTTTTTAATACTTCCTGTTGAGAGCACAAAACAAATTTGTGATATGATGTTACTCATCATATTTCCAACATAACGCATTAAAAAATTTTAAAATTCAAGGCGGGGTTTATAAAAAATTTATTAAAAAAAGGACAAAAATATTTTTTTTTTTTAATTTTTTAAGTTTTTCATAAAGCTCCCTTATCGCCAATTAAGAAATAAAATAAATGTAAGGCGCGATAACCTTTAAGGCCGAGCTTCTCTTCCAATTTGCGTCGTGCTCCTCTTGATTTTCCCTACAAATTGGCCAAACGAGACCTACATGTTTTATGCCGACTCCGAACGGCATCTGCAAGGCAGATGAGTTTTCACTGAGAGCTTTTCTTGGTACAAATACACTCGGAGCGCTTGACAAACACTGCCGAGGGGCGACCCCGCTTGGAAAAATTTTCTTCTAATTGAAAAACTTTATTTCTAAAATTTTTATGTTGCTTTGCCCGGTGTTCGAACCCAGGGCATACGGTGTGGTATGCGGAGCACGCTACCATCACACCACGGTGGCCGCCAAATTATTATTATCGTGAATTATGTGGTTAAATTTTCATATTTTTTCAATTCAAAGTATGTGAGTAATGAATTTTTCAAGAAAGAGTTCATAAAATATTTATCTGCAAAAATAAGTAATAAACAATTTAATTTTTAAAAAAATTTTGGGTGGGATATTGTTGTATTGGTAAATACTTAACAAATAAGCAAAGATTTTTATTTTTCATGACTTCGGGGAAAATGGTGTGTACACTTCAGAGATTTTCACTCTATATTAAAGCGATTTACTATCCCTGCCAACCAACCCCTACCAATCCCACTAACACCAACTCACATTTATAAAATATTTCTCCCCATAATTCTTAAACAAAAAACTAATTTCATTCCTTCCTTATTGCTTTTGCAGAAGTTGTGGGTATATGATTTTAGTATTAAAAACAAAATTTCTTGCCCCAGAAAATTTTTCACAAATTTTCAACTTAATTTTTATTTACATAGCCACAAATAGCTTATGTTGCCGGAAACTTTTTAATTGTATGGATGTTTTGGAGTTTGCACAAACGTGCTCAAATAATATACAGATATTGACACCGGGCGAATTTCATATCCCACAGATACTGCTGGCCAGTGGGTGGAGATTTTCGCATTACCAATTTAGAAAAACCTTATTTTATTGCATTTTTGCTTTTTTCAAATTTTTTTGTATTAATTTGGCTTTAATTTAATTTATTTTGTTTTATCTAATGTAATTTTATTTTTTATTTTATTTTATTTTATTTTATTTCATTTCATTTTATTTTATTTTTATATTTATTAAAAAGTTAAATTTTTTTATTTTATTTATTTTTTTGTTTTTGACTTTTTTCTTTGTTTTTTTTTTTTTATTTGCTTCCATTTTTTATCAATCTATTCTTTTTTGATTTAAAAATAAATTGATGAAAAACAAAATTAATGTTTTTGGGTATTTTGATAAAGTTTTATGGATATATAATTCGTCAGGGTGGCAGCCTTGGCTAGCTGTCACTCCCCAAAAGTATGCTTTTTATTAGAAGAGTGCAGCTATGCACTTTCCCATATGTGGTTTTTGAAAAAGTGTGATAAGGATGGGAAATCACACAACACGAAAAACATTTTACCATGGCTAATATCGGCGCCTCACCGAACAAAATTAACCAACTTATTATCCAATTTTTTATCCACTTATGGTTGGCAAGGGTCAGTCCTCGTTTGTTCTGAACGAAAAAGGGCACTGGATACGGCACAATTCCAAACCCGGTTTGTTTTCGGACTAAATTTGACAATATACACCACATCTTACCAGGTTAAGCACTCAAAAAAAAAGTGCAAACCACTGTTTGTGCTTGTTTTCTTACCGATAAGTTTAAATTTATTTTAAGATGATGCTCATTTTATTGGCATGATTTAACGACTTTGGCAATACATATGAACATATTTATTTGTTTACACTTCTGAGACAATAAATACATCAACATAACTATAAAACAAACAAAGTGTCGCCTGAGAAAGCGTGCCGACATATTTAGCACTTCAAACATTTTTTTTTTGCGTTGACACCTCAACGCATTCCTTTTAAAACCTTCAATTTTTTAATGAGTGCAAAGCGCTTTTTTTCATAAAGCGAGAGAAATAACAACTTACAAATGAATAACGAACGTAGTGTTGTACTTACTTAATTGGCGCTCAACCGTTAATATTTCGAAGAACTTTTCTCTCGAACACTCCAGAGCCGGTTCTGATGTTGTCACTGCACTGTTGTTTCTGCACCTTATAGCAGGACGGCTACTACTTATAAGTGACTTGTAGAGCATGGTTTCCGTTTGCCGAGAGGGAACTTTCCTTTTCGAATGCCTACCTAGTCCAAAGTAGCATTTATTGGCAAGGGCGATTCTTCGCTAGATTTTTGAGTTGATCATGTTGTTTGTGTTAATGCTGGTTCCAAAATAAATGAAGTCTTTTACAATTTCGAAGTTATGGCTGCCAACAGTGAGGTGGGTGCCAAGGCGCAAATGTGCTGGCTCTTTGCTTGATGGTAGCAAATTCATCGTTTTGTCCTCATTCACCATCAAATTCATCTTTCCAAAACCAAAGTCAGACATAGCGACATATAGGTAGATCCCTCATATGCTGTCGAAGGCGGCTTTAAAATCGACGAAGAGGTGATGTGTGCCAATTCTTATTTCGTTGGTTTTTCCAAAACTTGGCGCACAATACGCTTGACATGACCTCAATGCGATACTAAGAAGGCTGATTCCGCGATAGTTGGCGCGATTTGCAGGATGCCCTCTGTGGACTGGGAAAAGAAAACTTACGATTCCAATCGTTGGGCTTGAACTCGTCCGACCATATTTTGCAAGAAGCTGATGCATGCGCCTTACTAACTCCTCATCGCCGTATTTGAATAGCTCCGCAGGCAATCCATCAGAGCCCGCAGCCTTGTTATTTTTTAATCTGGTTATTTCTATTTTGACATCGTAATAATGGGGTAGGGGGACAATAGTTCTGACATCGTCGATTGCTGGCTCAGCTTCATCATCCCTGGGCGGCGAATAGCTGTATCCATTTAGGAGTGACGAGAAGTGATCCATGCATAATCTAAGCGCATTTTCGACATCCAGGTCGCCGTTTTCATTTTTACAGGAGTTTGCGCCGGAGTTAAACCTTCCGCCTGTCGTTGAATTTTTAAGTAATATTTGCGGGCAATATTCATGCTGGGTAGTAAGCTCCTCGCATTCATCAATTTTTGCCTCTACTTTTTCCAGTAAAGGCGTCTAGCTTTCCTTTTCAACTTGCGGTAGCTCTGACACACTCTTCTTGTTGCGTTCACTTTTAACGTAGCCCTGTAGATCGAAACAACGATCCACTCGAAAAAACATACTGCCCAGAAAACGTGAAAAACTAAAGAGCTTATACAATTTTCAGTTTTTACAAAATCTTGTGTCTGTGATTTGTGAAGTTACTATTAAATCGATTGTACAGCTCGGTGAGTACTGATTTTAGGAAGCAGTAAGCATAGCTGCAAAAGTTAAGATTTTCAACTTAGTTCTCTTTTAATATAGGAATGATAATGAAGCTATGTAGTTGTTTGAGTACCTGTTATTGCGATTTATCACCGCAACAAATGCGGTCGCTGGTGTCATTAAACAGAGCAGCGACAAACTGTCTACATAGGCCGCTTTTCGTCATTAGGCTGCCCCTTTTATCGTTGTTGTTATTAATATAAATTTTTTTATTATTCTACTTGTGATGGCTGTATGGTTGGTATTGTTTCTTTGCTACACATGTGTTGAGTGTGCAAATATTGCATGTTGTTGTTGCAAACATTACCTCAACTGTGATATGGCAATATGATAGCGCTGTGGCATTTTTTTGCATCTTGGTGTTGCTGCCGCTTAATGTTATTGCTGATAAAAAAAATTCAAATTCTATTGCAGTTGTTGTTGCTGTTGCAGCTATATTCATGTACACAAGCCATCTGCCATCTGTTGTTTACGGAAGTGATACAATTCGTGTTGCATTGTTGACTTTGCCGCTGTTGTTTGTGAGCGAGCACCTCAAATTACAATACTAAACTTGGCTGTTGTATTCATTGTTGTTATTGCTCTTGTGTAAATTCCTATCTTTATTTTGTGCATGAATTTCTATGCCGGCAGATTAAGAAAATCGTATTACTATGCAGTTATATTTAGTAGCTTAATATCTTACGGTATTTTATCTCTTATTTATGTTTGTTTATTCGCATTATTCGTTGTCGTTTACATTTCACACTCAGCTACGCATCATTGCCACCAGTGTTGCCATTTTGGTGCTTTTGGAGCCAAAAATTCCGGTTTAGCCCCTAGCTCTTTTTTAGCCCACTTTAAAATGTTTGCCCCTTTTTGGCTCAAAATCTATTTCGGCAATGTGTATTGTGAAATTTGTAATGTGTTTTATGTGTGTCGAAATTTAATTTAATTTGTTTCGTTATGTATGAAGTGGCAACTCGGTACTCAACTGATAACAAAAACTTTAATCGATAAATTGTGTCATGAGGTTGTATATTTGCTTTCCAGCTTGTGCAACAACATAGTGTCATCTTCTAAAAGTTTGGACCCTTTAACTTCAGATTAAAATAAATTTTAGTCTCCCGTACCTTATTTTCATTATAAATATATATATACGAATTAAAAAATAAGATAAATTTATAGACGAATTCGTTGAAAGAAAGATACGTAATATATGTATGTCGCGACTTCATAATTAAATTGATAGGGCAATTAAGGCAACGCTTGCCGCACAATATAGAAACGCTTAGCAAAATAGATTTCTTTTCGGTTGAAAACATATTGAGAATTGTAAAACCGCAAAGGTTTTCATATTTCACAAATGAGATAAACAAGTATAGCACTGATGAAATAACGAGATTACAATTGCAGTGGAGAAATATATATATCCAAAATTGAAAAATTTGACTTCAACATTAAGTTTTTGGTTTGATATTAAACAGTATAATTCCAAACGCTTGTCGATTTTGTGCTGCCACTAAGTAATGCTGAAATTGCAAGAACGTTTTCAAACATGAGTTTGATTAAAAGCAAACGCAGAAAAAAATGAGTTTAGTTATGTTGAATTCGCTTCTGACAATAAGAAGTGGTCTTAAACGGCTGAAAAAATACTGTAATTACTTTGAAATAAACAACGATCTCTTAAAATTAATGAACACAAAGAATATTTACGAGTGTAGCAAAAATAATAATTCATCTGCTGAAGACGAAATCATAAATTTTGAAGTCTAAAGCCCTTCAAATATATCTCGCCCCAACATAAACTCGAATATCGCACACGTGTATTTTAATGGTGATTCGTACACCCGTAGGACGTTAAAAATTGAATTGGAAAAAATTTAAATTAATTTTCATCGGCCAACATTTTGGCAAGTCGTAGTAGTGTGCAAAATACTTCTTACTTTTTAACGATACCTTACCGCCAAATGGCAAAACAAAAGTAAAAAAAACGTATTTTTGTTGTTAAAAAATATAAAATTAACTATAAAAACAGTATTATTTATGTACCTCTTCTGTACGTTACTTTTTTTCGTTAGTTTATTTATTTACTTTAGAAAATGAGAAATAGGGGTATATTATAAAATGGAACACAAAGAGGAGAAAGAAAATGAGGTACAAATATTTTGAAAAACTGTACCTTTTTTATAACTTTGTTTTAGTTTGATTTGAAATAAATGTGAAAACTTACAATGAAAAATATACATATACCTTTAGATCTTTTTGCAACGGGTTTTGGATTTGCTTGAAGAAATTTAGCTCTTTCTAGCATTTTTTTCTCTAGATTTTAGCCCAAAGAAATTTTTTTCTGGCAACACTGATTAGCGCAACAAAAAAAAAGCAACAACAATAACTGTGTCAACAAATAGTAAAAGCGATATGATGACATCAATATTTTCTGCTCGCTGGCGCAGCTATAACAAAAAAAAACCTGACATATCGCTTTGATAAACGATCCGGCTCTTTTATCCAGCCTCATTTTTATTGCTGTTGTTTATCATGCTTGTCAGCGTTTATATGGCTATTGCTGATGTTGTTGCCGATTAATAAACCGCATTGCTGCAGATATCACCGGGAACAGTGATTATGGCTGTCTTTTCATCGCAAACGCCGCGCCAACTATGCCACCACGAAGATAAGTCGGTGATGAATGTCATCATAAGTGGTCAATGACAATTTTTGTATGCGATTGAGATGCAAAGTGACCAACAAATCATTTTTCTTAAGTATATGTTCGTGCTGGTTAAACAAATAATACTGAGAAGTTAAAATACAAGCCCGATGAGAACAGTTAGAGTACCGAAAGGACAGTGATTTTGCCAGAGGCGCGATAAGAACATTGTCGGAACGAAAAGATTAACGTTTTCCCTAAAATGTTTTAGTTTTAATTAAAATGTTAAAAAAGCCTATAATATTGTGGCGAATATTAGCAGTTCGATACATCACTATGCTGTTAGTAAATAAATGCACAACAAAAGCAAAGTAAGCAACCACGCATACATGTAAACAGCGAAGCTAAGAGCAAAGAGAATATTTCACATACACGTAATCACCAGCTAGACTGGTGTGTGTACTGCATTAGCTATTGTATTGTAAAACAATCAATAACAACGTACCAGAGCCAATACGTCGAAGGGGATATTACAATGATTTTTCTAAAAATTTCAACTTCCTAGCGACCTCTAAAAACCTTAAAACTAAAAGAAATATACGCCATCAGCATGGCGCAATAAATCCGGACAGTTGTGGTCAATAGTACAAAATGGAATCGCAATTGACAAAACTCACCCACATTAATTTAAGTGTAGCGTTTTGACTTATCTGCAGCATTGATTTTTTCAGTATCATAAAAAAATACTACAATAATGCCTTTCTGATGTATGAAGCAGCATGCAGAAAAATAGCGCCTGTGGTCTGTATTTCCTTTTGTGGTAGGGTTTATTTCCTTTTACTGAGAGGAAAAGTTGTAGTCAACGGAACTGAATGGTTGAATCTTTAGAGTATCACATTGTTCACAACTAAGGAATATGGAAACAAACTCCTGAAGTCGGTGAGATGATTGACGATCTGGAACAATTTCATGAAGTTGCAGATGAATATTTGGGAGGCTTGTATTACGATAGTCCCAAGACCCTATGTAATTATAGAGCTGAGGTAGGCTTATTGAGCAGAAAGAGGTGGCTGGGGTAAAATATGTACATATATAGCAGCAACGACTTTTCAGCAACGATGCATCAAAACATCGGAGCTTATAGATTTGGCTGATGGCAGTAAAAAACTTTATTTAAAACAGCTGTGACTAGCCCGACAGACATTGTTCTGACTTTCTTTATCTAGCCACTTGCCTCGCCTCTGTCTAGCCCTCTTCCTTACTTATTTCCTCTCCCATCTGCGTTTTCTAGTTTACCTTAATCGGACTATAAATTTCCCTATCCTTTTCATCCTTCCATAAATTTTCCCTCTTTTCTTTTTTTCCAGGTCTAGGTCACTGTCGTTAATCTTAATCTTCCTGTTAACCTCTTTTTACAACTTTGTCTCAAACCATTAGCCTTCTTACTTCTAATTTCATTCTCGATCTTCCTCTTGTTCTGCCTCCAACTCTTTCTAATTATTTACCATTTCCCGCGCTTTTTATTCTCTTTTCTTCCATTTCCTCATTTCCAATGTGAGATATATCGAGTTTGGTCTTTTTCCGCACAGGAAGTTAAAAAGTGACAAAATAGTACCCAAAATTTTCACTCCCTACTACTTTAAAATTCATGATTTTATTATGAGGGTTGTAAAATCTTTGTAGCTGTACTAATGACTTCACCCAAAGAGGTTAGAACATAAAGATAATGAATGCGCGAACTTCAGTCCAAGGCAGCAGAGCGTAATAAAATTCTAGTAGGACACTTTCACCACACCACAAACTTTAGCACAATTTTAAACATAATTCAAGCACACGAAATACACTGATTGCAGTATTGGAGAGCAAAAATGAAAGTTATGAACATATTAGCTGAATAAAAAGTGTACAAATAATTGTTTAATATTAAATACAGACAGTGGTAGCTTAACACATTCTGCTATGGTGAGTGGTGAAAGTGTCCTACTAGAGTTTTGCAGTATTGGAGAGCAAAAATGAAAGTTATGAACATATTAGTTGAATAAAAAGTGTACAAATAATTGTTTAATATTAAATACAGACAGTTGTAGCTTAACACATTCTGCTATGGTGAGTGGTGAAAGTGTCCTACTAGAGTTTTGTGAAGGTTGCCTCTCACTATTTTTCAGGCATGCCACATCTTTACTTTAAATTGTATCGGCCTCACCTGTGTGGCTTCATTGCGTCATGCGCTATCAGTATTTTTGAGTAAAGAATGATCCCGCGTAAATTCTTTTAAAGTGGAAAAATAAGTACCACCCTAATACATTCGTACTACTTCGCCTTACCTACATATATTTTAACCTTAACACACACATGTATTAGAATTATATATATATGGATGTTTCCGTAAAAGTGCAGGAGCAAATAAATAAAGTTCTCTAGGATAATTTTATAGATGTCAATCGTAAGCTGCATATATCGTCCTTTAAAAGACCAAATATTGGCCCGATTTGCTGGCTGATATAAAATCATATTAATGGTTAATGAAATATATTTAATTAGTTAAAAAAAATGTTTGGGCTAAGCTTCAACATATTGCTCTTAATATTGCAATATAGCCATAACACAAGTAAGATTATCGAAACACTGTGTGCTGTCAAACTGACTAATAAAGACGTTTAACAATTGACGGGTTGAAGGCTGAGGTGTCTTTAAATAGTATAATTTTCCACCAGCGCACAGTGTTTCGTGTAAAACAAGCTAGCTGGACAAAATTATTTTATGAGATTTTCCGTTTCATACAACTACGTAATTTTTTTCAGACATATTTTCTTTTTTTTATTTTTTTCCAAAATTTTACTTCATATGCATACATTTGCTTATTTCATATACAGTAACTCATGTGAATAAGTGACATAGGTCCAAAAAAATTTAAAGGACTTAAGAATATTACTTTATTGTACTTAAATTGAATGGACTACAAATCTCAATACTCTAAAAAATTTTAAAAATTCCGAAAAAAAATTAAAATTTTTTATGAAAATTCGTCGAATTTTTCAAACATTTTTTAAATATAATTTAGTTTTTGTTATAGATCGTGAGACATTTTCTTATGGGAAATTAGTTAAAATAAATTTGCGAAAGCGAAAATTGTAAGAATTGTCCAAAAAGGGGTGTCTACTTATTTATGTGAGTGACAGTACATATGTATGTACATACATATTTTTTATTTATTTGAGTATTTATCCTGGCACTACAATTTTTACAAAATTATTTTATAGTACCAGTCAGGAATGTAAAAGTGAATTACAATAATAATAATAACAATGTAAATAATTAAATTAATTATGTGAAAATTACTTATTACAAAAACTTAAAAGTAAAGTATAATACAAAGTAAAAAAGACAATAGATTTAAATTAAATAAAACCTGATCCAACAAAAAGTTATAGGGTAGATTATCTTTTATAATTATGTTATTATTCGCTATCATCACTTTCATTCGATGAGTCGCTTGTGGAATAGTCATGAGCATCAGCAACACTATTGTGAAAGCTTGAAACAACTGTGGTATTTATTGACTCCTCAACATTATCGGGGGACAGTAAATTTAAGACTTCTGAAGTCAGACTTTTAAATTTTTTCTTAGGCATCTCCCTAAAACTGTTAACTAAAGGATCCGATGTTATAACAACTATTCGTTGCTTCACGCGACTGCTTTTGTGTGTTATCGTCCCTGAATCGTCTCAAATCTTTGTTACGGGCTTCCTCAGAAAGTTGACCAATAGGTAAAATTGCTGATTTTATAATATCAGTACTATGCACTAAGATTTTATGAACTGTAACAGGCATATTAAACCATGGATAGAGATATATATATAGTTTTTTAGTCTCGACCGCAAATTTTTCAAATCTTTGGATATTTATATTGTACGCAGATGCTAATGCGCGAAGGAGAGTGTCGAATCTTTTGATGAGCGTTACATCCAATCCCGTATTCTCAGCACTAGCCTCAGAATTTTCGAACAACCTACGAGCAGTGTTGCCGTCATCGGTATTGCCGAAACCTGGTTTTGGTTTACTATCAATCCAAGTACACTTTTAAATTTGTTCTGGATTTCGTTGGAACGTAGCTTTACACTCTCTTTATCTGCCTCATTCATAAGCTGCCATTTTTTTACTTCGAGGCGATAACTTATGCGAAGCAAGCATTCAAAACCTCTTATCCATACATGGAGAGTAGACAAACCAAAACCAAGATTATCTAGGTTAGGCGTAAAGTCCCGTAACTCATTATTCATATCTTTTGGAGTGGCACCAAAAATATAACACTTTTGTGCGGAAGAAGTTTCAGTCAAAGCATTGACAAATTTTCCGTCAATCATTGTAAGAAGCATATTGTGATTTACGGAAACTTTGTATTCTTCGAGCATGTACTTTGTTGGCAACAACTCACTTATCTCCTCTAAAACTTTGTTCGTTTCAAAAAGAATAAAATCTTTTGTTTCTTTAGAAAAAATTAATTTAATTGGTAGAAGAAGGTCGTGGATTCTGCCAAACAATGTTACCTTTTTCATCCTGGAATTGAAGAGGAACGAAAGAAAATATAAACAAAAACTCATCAGTGTCAGAACTGCATGTAAACTTTTGCTTATATGTGCTATGGCCAGAGCTTCCATCGCAACCCCACTTGCTGATTAAAGTATACGTCAAGTTTGTAGGTAATAAACTAACAAAAACTGCTTGATTTGCTAAAACTAAATGCTCAACAGTTTTATATAATACGGACTGGACTTTAATTTCCGCACGTGTTTCACCCACATCAATTTTATTTGGATAGCATTCTGCCTTAGCTTTTCTTAGACTATAAAATGATGGATAAACCTTATGGCCTGCCTTGATGCTCCACTTCCAAGTCGTTTGTACCCATGAGTCGTCGACTTGCTATCTACGTAGTATGCTAAAGCTTCAACATTGCTCAATTATCTTGCATCTGGCTCACATGTCATCTTTTTGCCGGATATTTGAGTGGTTTCCTGTGATTTTTTTTGTAATGTTAGCAACATTTCTGTTGCCGGACATATGCGTTGATACTTCTGCCGCATAAAGTAACTCACCAGGACTTCTAGATTGCAAGAAGTCATCCACTCGACGCCGTTTGGTTTTTTCACTGCAGCTAACAAAGTCCTTCTATCGTTTTCCGGGGTCGGGGTTACCTGAAGAAGTGGTTGGTTGGTCTGATGGCAACTTTGAATCCACCGTTATTGTAAATGTGAAGTCTGGACTCGAAAGCCACTCCGAGTTTTTATTCAAAAATCGCTCCTTATGTCTTCCAGAAGTGTTCCACTTTTGATTTGTAAGCTTAAACTTTTTATCGAATACTCGGCTGTTTCGCTTAAATCGTACTTAAGTACAACAAAACTCAATAATTCTTTATATCTGGTTTCCTTCGAATGTTGAACACAAATGTCAAAAAACTCCGTTCTTGGTACGGTTATAATTAAACTGCTTTGTGTTGTTGATTTTCCGACAGGGTGAATAGCTGATGATTGTTGTACTGCCATCTTGTGTGTCGTTGATCGTTCTGATTTGTTATCAGTTGTGCAGTATTTATATTACATCCAGGTATTGGCGTAGATGCTACCAAATGGGGTTGTTTTGTGTAGCGTTCCTGTGTGGTTATACCTGCATTAGGATTGTTTTGTATATACCTGTTTTTATGCCTTGGTGACTGGTGTGGTAGGTTGTGGCAGGTTGAAGTCAGTGAACTTCACCTTTTTGCTTTTGGTGTGCTCTGGTTGACCTTGCACATTAATTTTTGTGTGTTTTGTGGCTACGTGTTTGTTCCCTGTACCTGGGAATTGGTTTTGCCGTTTGTAGATCAGCTTTAAAGGTTCAAATATCTCGTCGGAACTGGTACGTACATACATCCTATTTTATATGTGGAGATAATAAAATCTACAAAAAAAAAAAATTTAAAATAGATGTGCAAATAATTCGAAATGGGTTTTTCTTTCTGCTATTAGAGAATACTTCTAACTATAACATATGTAAAATTTAGCCCGGATGTACGCGGATGTATGTAACTTTTTTGTCCCTAAAGTTAAAAATATAGAGATAAAATACCTTTTCTTATTAATAACGGAATGTTAAATATATTGAAAATACTCTAATTGCGAAAGAATTACTATTAAAAAATTTTACTTACCTTCGGGCTGAGAATGCATCAAAAAAATTATATAGAGAACGAAAATCGACACTGATGATGGCACAACGCCGAAACCGGTTTGTCTCAAAACCAAATTTGACAAGGGATGACGGAAAATCGTTCCAATATACATCATTATATAAAAGTGTTCACTTAAAAGAAATATGAAGCTTAATATTCAACAAGAATTTTGCAAATTAATCAATATTTTACGGTCACTCCTGTCTTCTTACTTCAATTACTCAATATATATGAGCAAAAATATCAAAAAAAAGCAGAAATCCCGTTATTTTGTTTGTTTTCTTTCATTTCTCATTACACTTTTCTTGGAATAAGAACTTTGTTTTTGTCCAGATAGCTTGTTCTACACGAAACACTGTGCAGCGTTCGGACGTAAACTATATTTCAGGTAAAAAAATTTTAGCAGTGGTTTTACGTATCCAAATTTTTAACCTAAAAGGATTTTTAGGGTTTCTTTGTGGTCCCATTATTTGTTTTTCGGAAAGCATTAGCAGTCAAGATTATAAGGATATCAAAAGTTGGACGTCCGTATACATAAAAACTTTTTCTCTTATTTCTTTAGAAATTTAGTTATAATTATGCTTTTATATTCTTTTATTTTAGCAGAAACCGTTTCGCTACAACGGTAACTTTAGATCGCTATAAAGTATCTGAGGTTTAATAGAGGTATATGAATGTCGTTTATAATAAAATGCAATTTTTTGTTCTAATGCCTACTACAATTTTCATATCCAATAAAGTGTGCCAGCATGGAATGCCCGTAACGTTGGAAACACCCATATATATGTGACATTAGAGGAAAAATTTTAAGTATCTACTTCGATTTGTTCTAAAAATTCTATATTTTAAACTAAATTTCAAGGCGTAAGAGATTATTTCGAAGCATAATAAATAAAACTACTTGTACCTAAATGTTGTTATAAATGAAAACAAATCGGTCAGTTTCGGTATACTAAAAAATATACCTTTACTGAATTTGACGCTTTCAAATCACAGCAATATTTTATTGTGCAAATATCATTAAGTATTCTTTTATTGCTTCGGCACACTTAACAAACAATACTCACGCAATTTTTTTCTTTTCGTTTCAGGTATATTTGCTTAATTGCATAATTTTCATTAAAATTCCGAAAATGGCTAATAATGCAATGCATACGGAACGGATTACCTCAAGCGAGTTGATATGGTTCATAAAAATACAAAACAAAATTTAAATAGGCAATGCCTAGATTCAGGGTATTCACACAACAAATGCAATTTTTTTAGAAATACCTGTAAAAGTTCGGTGCGCATAATACCCAAATACATAATTCAAAATAAAACTTTACAATGTTATAAGATATGTACTTAAATTACTTTTCACATATCTGCTTTTACGACTGTAGTTTCCGCAATGATTACAACATAATTTACATTTATTGTCGACATTAAAGAAGTTACCAATCAACAAATATAAGATAATAAGCGATAACAGCCTAAGTGCCATTTTAAAATATAGAAAGCAATTGCAGATATATGAAATGGTGAGTGTCGAATTTGACATGTAGGTTAACCAAGTAGACCTGGCTGAGTCTGTATCAAAAAAAAAATGCCGACTTATTAAAGGAGATATTTATCAGTTCAAGGTAGCGGTACTTTTCCTATTCAAGGAAGAAATGCTTCAGGAAAATTACGAAAATTTTCGCATCGAATTTTGTTAAGGATATCTCGATAACGGTTAAAGATATTGTAACCAATTTGAAGAAACTTCTGACATTTCTGCAGCTTCTGTTATAGTTCGAATCTCTGAACTGCCGTATGAATTACTTAAATATCCAGTATAGCAAAATGTTCTTTATTTGCACTACTTTGGTAGCAGTACTTCACTATTACAAAACTCGCGGTCTTCACTAAAAGCGTGTTTAAAATCAAACTGAGTCATTATTCCTCAGCTTGCGCTGCTTTTATACCCTCTGTTGCCTCGTTCGCATATTCCTCCTAAGGTCCAGACTTTTCGCGAGCAACTGCTTATTTATTTCTCCTTTATGTATCTGATATTCTTCCTTTTGTCTTCTAGTTATATGCGTGTTTATGTCTGTTTATGCATGAACAAAGCTGGCACATACTTCCATGTTAATTGATATGTATACCTATCCTTTACTGAATGTCATAATGTGTCCATATTTAATTGGCTTATTTGGTATGTCCTCTTCTTATGGAAATGAACGAATTGTCCTCGTATTATAATATGAATCGATGTATCCCAGTTCGAACGGAGAAAAACGAAAAGTCCCGTTTTTAATGCCATATTTTTCTTTTATTTGATTCGTAATGAGCGACCTGTAAATCGTCGGCATACAAAACTTCAGTTAAATCGGATTATTTATTGGAAAACTCAACCTTTCGGGCCGCCATTTTAAATTTTTCAAAACAAATTTACAAGTTGGTCACCAGCGAGCCTCATACTATTAAGTATTTTATACATATATTACAGTTTGGCTTAGATATTGAGTAGTTTCGGCTTGTCAGTACAACCTGAACTTCTTTGCGTCACCATTATCAGGGACTTTTGTAAGCTGTGTTATTTGAAATGGTTTCACCTAAATAAAAACCCAGAGGATTCTGATATCTAGTCGTAGCAGCGAGCCTGATACATCACAAGCACTGAAAATGCTCAGGGTCTCATCCTCCTCAGGTCAGGAATTCGAACTCTTAACCGCTGAGGTATCAAGTATTCTATATTTAAATTTATAAGTAAATAACTCTTACTTTAAAACAGTATCAAATTGAACCTTACAACTACTTTTATGGCAGCACTGTTCACCGTAATGTGCTACTACACGTTACATGGTGGAATACCCAGTGAAGTAAGCCGTCAGTTGTTCTGTCATTCGGCTATCTAAAAAACTTTCACCAATGTTGTCCCCGAAAAAGAGTTGTTTTTTGCATTTTTCAGGAGTAAAGTATGATAGTTTTAGTACTTTTTTCACATAAGATAGTAGGTGAATATCGATGACTATACGTTGACTCAAAGTCCAAGTAATTTATTTTTAACTTGTATTTAAAGAAGTTTTGAAGTTTTACCACTTTAAGGCGACTACTCATCAATACTCAGCTTTGTATGAAGCTTATGAAACATAAAACTCAGTGTGCAATATACACGAAAAATTTCCATTTTATAAAAGTGACAAGTGGGGCTACGAAATTACACACATAGGCGGGGTGGAGACTTTCCAGTTTCAGATGAACTATACTAAATCTATGGGGATTCGGCTGTACTATATGCTGAAATGGGAATCTATGATCCAGCTTGTACCTTGTCGTAACTTTTACTTTTATTTTTACACAAAAACATGTTGGTTTTAAAACTGCACTTTTTGGCGTTGTTCTATATAAAAACCTAAATAGTTTGAATTTCATACCCAAAAAGTCCTGAAAAAAACTGTTCCTAAAATAGAACTTAAATGATAATAACATGTAAGGGTGTTTAAGTTCGGGTGCAACCAAACATCAAATACTCGGCGTGAGTTTCAATTGTACAGTTCATTTCAGATAAATTACATTTTTCGAATTTTGTTACGAGGGATTTATTTTTTTTTTGGTGCCCTAGAAATGTTGTGTAATGCTTGAACGAAAGAGGGGCGTGAAAACGCTCATTTAAAAAAAATTCCAATTTTCTCTTACAATAAAACCTGGTAAGTAAAATAGCATTGATACAAAACCATTTTTCGCTAAGATATAGCTTTTTATTCTAGTATATGACCCTACATCTTTTATATCTTTTATATAAAAGCGGGTGTGTTTTTTGTAACTCTCTATGCTAGGCGCGCAAAGAAGAGTTACAAACAAATAAATATAGTTTAAAAAAACTAAAATACGCTTTAAAATAATATCGAACTAAAAAGTTAAACATAATTTTCAAAATAAGTTTAAAACAATAATGAACAAAAATACTAGTATTATTGTAAAAAAAACGTGAGCGCTTTGTGCCATATTTTTCTTATATCGTGCGGCAGACGCTTTTTTCACAATAATACTAGTATTTTTCGTTCATTATTGTTTTAAAGTTATTTTGAAAATTATTTTTACTTTTTAGTTCGATATTATTTGAAATCGTGTTTTTTTTTTGTTTTTTTAAACTATATTTATTTACTACAAATATTTCCTGCTATAAGGAAAGTAGGTATTCCCAATTTTATTACGATACGTTTTCTTCGATTTATGGCTCCCGAAAACTAGAAAATTGCTTAGTCATAAAAGAGGCCGTGCCACACCTATTTTGAAAATTTTGAATTTTTTCCTATTTCTTGTTTTAATTCCATTTGGGAAAAGAAATACTAATGATATAAAGCTGTTCTCTGCAAAGTTATAACATATTTTAATCGTCCATTACCCTTTTAAAAATCTTTTATATGAAAGTGGGCGTGATCCTCAACCGATTTCGTTAATTTTTCTTCTAAGCATTCCTTTTAGTAAAGCCAACCCTTCCGCCGATTTTTCTTATGATAGGTTTAACGATTTTTGATTTATGATTAATAATATTTCTAAAATTGATTTTATCACAAGTAGGCGGTGCCACACCTATTTTCAACTTTTTTTTATCAATAGTCTCAATATCAGTCCACACATCAAATTTTAACATTCTTTTTTCCTCCTGAGCATTTTGATATGTGAAAGTCCATATTTATCTCGATTTGTTTATGCCGTTACGATCAACCGTTAACCAAAATTAATATACTCTGTGTGCAAAGGACGGGGAGTATAATAATAATAAATAAAATTTGGATGTTGTTTCGGCCGGCGGACATCGCTACCACTACACCACTGCGGCTCGCTGTTCACACCTGCTGTCACTCAATACAACAACAGCGACCACTCGAAAATTGGTTTTGATATCACTTCAAAAAGTGTAGAATAACACCAAACTTTTTCCCAACTACAACAACAACAAGAAACATTTTTCACATTGCCCTTTTTTCTTGCTATATTTGAAAATACACCATAATTAGTTTTTATCTTACTCCGAGAAGTCTCAACACTGCGCTAAATTATTTTGTGTGTAATAAAGAGAAAGTAGAATCTGATTTTAGCTTGTGACGAGTGGAGCACGTATTATTGGAAGCACAAAATAGCTGTGTTTTTTTTACAAGTATATATATATCCGCATAAACTTTATATGAACTGCTAAGTGCATAACTTTTTCTGCACTTCTGAAATTATTGTGCAAAAAATTTGTGCTGCTAAATTTCAGTATGCATTATACTCAGTTGCAACTGAAATGTGTCTCTCCATTTTATCTCTACACTATTCTCAACTTCTATGACCGGAATGTGTACGTGTCAACTATTCATCGCAACCGATGCAGCTTTAGGTTTTACACTATGACCAGCATAGGTGCGCGTCTCCGCTATTAAGCACAACCCTTTTTTAGCGAGTTATATACTCCTGCCGCGAGTCTTCAATAAGTGCCGCTAGATGCGTCTCCTAAACATTATATAAGTGATGACAAGGATTTTTTTTACCCGTAAATATAGATGTATATATGTACATGCAAAAAAAAAAAAACAAACGGCTAATGTGTGAGTTCATTTCAATTGATTGCTTAGCTGTAAATATTTATTTTATGTTTGTCAAAAAAAAAAAAAAAAAAAATTGGACAATCATTAAATTAAATTTTTGTATCCGTGGTGTCTTTTTTGGCGGAATGACCCTTCCATAAATCTGTGGATTGTTATTATTTCGTTGTTGTTCAATAGCCCACTGTTTGGCTAAGAGGAAAGTGCGAATGTTACGTGAATAACGCGAATGTTAAGTTCTGTGTTTGTGCAATAAAAAAAAAATTTATAAAAACGTGTTGGCTCAATAATTTCACAATCGGTAGTTTTATAAAAAAAATATAAAATTGCACGTATTGCGAACTGACTGTTGTAGTAAATTTATTTACGAAATATTTAATAATACTAAATAATATTTCACTGGGCAGCAACTTCAGGTCAACTGTCTGAGGGCGGAAGTATTCCTACTCCCTAAAACACGCGACCCCATAAAGTTAAACCGTCTTGCGTTCTAAGCAAACACTTTTTTTATAATTCTATTTGTTTTTTTGTATTTCAAATATTGCATGTAGCTCGTGCCCTCGTACGAGCCCATATAGCTTTTGCTGAAATCCAGCACTGTTTTTGTAGATAGATTTATCAGCATGCAAGCATAAGTTTAAATTTTGTAATAGAACCTTGTTAATTGACTACCTACTTTATTTTACAATATATATTCTTTGTTTGTACACTGCTATCAGATTAAAGGCAGATAATTGCCAGTTTATGGACTTTGTGAAATTCAATGAATGAATGAATCACCTTCTGTCATTTTTCAATTTCTTTGTGCTCGTAATTAAACAAAGTGTTGAAATTGCTTCAAGTACTTATATTTTTTATTGCCAATATCGAAATTTCGCAGTTGAAAGGTATTTCCCAAGGTTTTGCAGTTCCAAATGTATGTACGTAAGAACTTGAGATAATTTCGTTGAAATATCTGACCGTGCCTGGCCCAGCACTGAAGGGGAAACCCGAAAGCTGCTCCTGGATACACATTTTTCGTGAAACTTGCACAAAGCACCACTTGGCTGTTAGCATACACATCACAGAGGAGGGGCCAAGTGGACAGTTATAAGCTGTAAACGTTCTAAGGCTGCTGGGCCAGACGGGACTGTACCCGCACAGCTTTTTGAATCTTTGAAGATAATAGCTAACTGGCTGTGTCATATTATGCAGTATTGTTGGCTCTTAACTATATTCCGTGCCTGGCTTACTTTACTCCAAACTATGGGGAAGTCTCTCAGTATGAGTCAAAGGACTACCGACAGATCAGTGTTTGGTATTTCCTATTCAAGACCCCGGAGAGGACAGTTGACAACTTCCTCACTATCACTACTGATAGCAACCTCATATATAGCTATCTGCATGCGTACGTCAAAGGTAAATGTACGAAAACTGTGCTTCAGAGCTTCTTTTCTATTATTTAAATGTCCTTGGTTGGAAAGGATTACTTTCATGTGGCCTTCCTAGACATTGAAGAAGAATTCAACAACATTAGCCCAGACACCATTAAAATCTGGACATAAATAGCTCCCTAGTGGAACAGATTGACCAAATACTCAAGGGAAGGAAAATACTTTCATCATTGGGGAAATCTGATATAATACGTTTTGTCACAAGGGCGCACCTCAGGGTGGTGTTCTTTCCCCGCTTCTATATAACCTTTAAAGAAACTCGCTATGTATTAAGATATACAGGTTGGGGGTAGGAAGATTGTGGCTCAAGCTGATGAGCTAGCTACTGCTTACAGGGGCAAAGTCAAACTTTGTATGAGCTGCTGCAGGTAGCATTGCGAGTGGTTTCTTTGTGGGTCTCCCGATGCAGACTCAGCGTTAATTCCGATAAACTTGTCTTATACACTAAACGTTTGAAAATAGCACCATTTAACCAGACTTAAATAGTGTATGCCTTAATGTGACCGATAAGGCCATATTTCTAGGCGCTTTGCGTCACTATATTTGTGGACTACGACTTTATGGTAAACATTCCCTGCAGGGATGAATTGATGGAGAAAGATCGATGCACCGGCAGCATTTCTATATACACCGAGGGTTCTAAGTTATACGGTAAGGTTGTCGGATGGGTTTATTCAAAGAACTGAGACCTCAACTGTCTTTCAGACTACCTGATCAATGTAGTGTCTTCCAGGCAGAAGTATGAGCTCTGATGGAAGCCATGCTTTAGATAGAATAAACTCATTATCGGCAAAGAAATCTTTATTTTTATCGACAGCCGAGCAGGATTTCCCTCGCCTCTTATACATTCAATTCTGAGCTTATACTAAACTGCCACCTATCTCTTCAAAAGATGGGAAGCTTCATTGCAGACGAACTTCCTAGGCAGTTCACGATAAAACAGGTACAAAGAAAGTTAAGGTATACCCTTTTCCATTTGCAAGTTAATACTAAAAGCGTACATCTACGGTCAAGCCAACGATAGTTGATTGAAACCCCTCGACGTCGGACACCTCAGCAATTTTAGCCAAAATGAGATTTTAAAAGATTTCGTTACGTTTACACCCTAAGTAGTGATAAGAGTTGTAAAGATGACAAAAGGAAGGAAAGGTGGCGCTGCCTGGGAGCTCACTTTCTGGATAATCTACTCCAGGTAGTGGGGTACGACATAATATGCTTGGTGGCCTTTATCAGGGTCTCGAAATGGTTTGAAGGGGAAGGGTAGTTGTACCTTTTTGTGGTGGTATACCAACGGTCCTCGTGACTTTGGCCTATTTCTGCCTCTGCGGCAGCCTCCTCAGCCTACCTAACTAAGTACTTAGGTTCCATTTTATATTCGAAACATTCTCCTGGTGCACATTAATAGGCCTATAAAACAATTAGATTGAATACCATGGTGAAAATATATATGTATATGTATTTACCTAAAACTTCAAACACATTCATATGTGTATGTATGTATATATGTACAAATGCCTCCAGGTAGAATTAAATTGGATATTGCAACAACTACAACAAATGACCCAGTTTTTCTATTATAATTACAATGAAATTAGAGTGTTGTTGATTTTTATCACTAATATTTGTGCCACATTTGAAGAGTCAGCATAAAATTATGGCAGCAAATTGAAGAGCGTGCAACTGAATACGGCTTTACGTACATCGAAGTTGTAATTTAGCCAAGAATCATCTACAACAACAACACAAAAAAAAACATCCAAAGTGTGTTCATGTTGCAAGAGCAAAACGGCAAAAACCTTGAAAATTGTGCTTGTTAATAGCAATGTATGCATGTATGTCTGCATATATGTAAGTGTGTATTTGGATGTGTATTGGCGTTTTATGTAGTTAGTATATCCGACTTATAGCGCTTCAATCATGCATCAAATGTTGCAAAATGATTTCAACACAATGCAGCAAACCAAATAAAAGAATCAATAAAATATTAATAAAAAAAAATATGGTTAAACAAAAGAAATAATAACAACAACCTCATTGTAGTAAATTTAACCAACATTCCAATTTGTGCAGCGCTTTGCCCACTGCCGCTCAGCCTCCATTCAAAGTGCTAGTCTAGTTGTTGCAATTCAATTCAATTCAACTCAATCAAGATAGCCCACAGCACAGCAAATCAATGTTGGCAGGCAGGTAAGACAGACAGTAAGCAATCTCAATTTAAACAAAAAATATCAGAAGTACAATAGGCTTATTCTATTAAGCAAATCGAAACATGTGGCAACACATTGTATCAAAGGGAATGAAATTGCAGCAATTGCAACACCTACACAAATACGCATGGTGCGCATTCACACATTCCAAAAAACATTTCGAGCCAAATTAGAGCTCAAGTTGTGAACTTACATACTTCAGTCGCTCAACTTTAGAATTATAGCGTTCATAGCAAGAAGGTCATTTTAAAAAGGTGCTGTTTCTCAAGTTGAGAAATATATAATCCTCAACTTAATGTGATTTCCTAATTGGTAAGAAATGTTAAATTTCATCACTGCAATATTTTCTAAGAATGATATATGTGCAGCAGGCAGCAATTAGGATAAAGTTGTACAACAATAAGATGTGTCCGTTTTTTTCAGAGGAGAAAGCATTGAAAGCCTCGAAGTCAGTTAGGAACTAAGCACTAAAGCCTACCGTGTATGATTCATTTCTTCCGGTAATCATCTCCATTAACTGGCACTTAACCGCCTAAGCAAATTTCGCCGTTTCGTAAGAAGTCCCACTTGTTTTGCTCTTTTTATCTAATCCAGAGAAGGCAGAACTCACAGCGCGTTTGTTCACCCCAATAATATCAATATCGTCAGCGTACGCCAGTAACTGTACGCTCTTATAATAAATTTTTACCTTCACGGTTTAGGTACGCTACTAGAATTATCTTCTCTAGCAACCTGTTAAGATATCCGAACTTCGCAGGGAACTTAAATTAAGACCTAGCAGCATACAAGCAGTTTCTTTTCGCTTTGTCAAAGGCTGATTTTAAGTCGACAAAAGTATGACGAGTGTCGATTCTCTTACCGTGAGTCTTATCTGGTCGAAGGTCTTACAATAGGCTAGATAGAACCTCCTACGCGATGTTGAGCAGGCTGATTTGGGATAATTTGAGCGTGAATTGGGCAGAGCATTTAAATTCCAATCTGGAGACATGCGCTCATCCAGCCATATTTTGCATAGGAGTTGATGCATGCTCTTAACCAACTCTTCACCTCCGTGTTTGAATAGTTCGGCGGGTATTCCGTCATTGGCGACTCGTGATTTTTAGCCAGGATATGGCTATTCTCACTTAGTCATAGTCGGGTGCCGAAACGTGTTTTCCATCTTCGGCAATGAGGAGTATTGTTCCCTCCACAGCTTAAGCTTTCCCCTTTTTTGCATTGTTTCGGTGCTCTTAACTGCGTGTAAATTTTTTAGTTTGTAGCTTAATCCTAGTAGTAGTATCCTAAAAATATATCGCAAGATTCTATCCAATCAGTACAATCCGTATTATACGCGCGGCACCCAGCAATTTGTATGGCAAGTATGTTGTACAACATTTCTGAAAAAATGATCGTCGAAGATATCGCCGTTGTTCCGAGTTCTTGTCAGCTTACGGGAACAACTGCTCCCACAAAGCGAAACGACATTTAGATACCAAAGGGTCACAGCATTTAGAAGCTATTAGGACAGGAATAGAAGTTAATAAGGCGATAAGTTTGCGCTGGATGAAATGCTATCCAGTGCTACTACGGTTAAAAAAATAAATGTAAGGCGCGATAACCTCCGAAGAGATCTAAGGCCGAGCTTCTCTTCCAATTTGCGTCGTGCTTCTCTTGATTTTCCCTACAAATTGGCCGGACGGGACCTACATGTTTTATGCCGACTCCGAGCGGCATCTGCAAGGCAGATTAGTTTTCACTGAGAGCTTTTTATGACAGAAATACAATCGGAGCGCTTGCCAAACACGGCCGAGGGGCGACCCCGCTTAGAAAAATTGTCTTCTAATTGAAAGACCTTATTTCTATAATTTTGATGTTGCGTTGCGCCCGGGGTGCGAACTCAGGACATACGGTGTGGCAGGCGGAGCACGCTACCATCCCACTACGGTGGCCGCTACTACGGTTAGGGAACCTAATATTTACTCTGATAGCCAAGCGGCCTTGAGTTCAACTATATTGCGATCGAGGGTGGTCTGGGGGCGCCTGACCTCGCTTGCAATGGCTTCGAACTAATTTATTATTAAGATTATCTGGCTCTCGGGCCATAGTGATATCCCGGGCAACTTTCAAGCGGGTCTCTTAGCCCGCATCGGTAAAATTGAACCGGATGGAGATGGCTGTAGGAATTTCGGGATTCCTGTGGTTTGCTCCTGCATAGATGGGTTTTAAGTCAGCTCAGAAAGCGTTGGGCGGACACCACCTCTTGCAGGGTACTAAGATCTTTCTGGCCGGAAGCGGATGGCAGGAGGTCTGGCGAAATAATTGGCTTCTTTAATGATAAAAGCTGGAAACTCTGTCCTGCTGTAGCTGTATAAAGGATGATGAGGTGGAATCATGGAATAACTTTTTGATTGATTGCACGGCTTTTGCAAGGACTAGGATTTATCCAAGTTTGAGATCGATCTCATTCGAAACTATGTAGTATGTATATCATTTCTACGCAACGATGCTTTTAGTAGCTATAGCTATGTCACCGTTATTTAATTTATGTGGTATCACAATGGTTCTTCATGTTGCTACCAGGGCAGCTACCACCTAACCTAACCTAAGGCGATAAAACGAAAAGTATAGAGAAAGAGCGTATTTTTGCATAACGAAAGTAATTCGATAGCATATTTTGGGAAGTTTGTATTGGTAGAAACCTAGAAAGCCTTTTCAGGCAAAGAGAGATACCTTCGCTAACGTCTTGCCAAAGCTGGATTAACAGGAAGCGCCACTAAGGAAGTCGAGTAATCCAAAACTGCGAATGCATTGATGCCCCAAAAAAGTGGACTAAAGTATGTTCTTGCGAATTAATAGATTTAGAGAAAAGTTTTCGGTTTTTCTTAATTTGTTTAATTTTTGCAAAAAATCTCTGTTTGGACTATTCTTCACAATAAGTTTTTATTCAACTTCAGGAAATTAATTTTTAATTTGAAAAAGACTTCTCAAAAATTATTGAAATGAATTGAAGGAAGAAGTATTTTTAAATACTATTCTGTTTGTGGAATGAATTTAAATCGCCTTTGAAACCGAAAAAAGTATCGAATTAAAACTCTAAATCTTGTATGAAGTTTGGAGATATCTCGCCACGTGCGCCACCTAGTGGAAACTTTTCCTCTCTTTGTTGCATTGTCTGAAGTAAGTGTAAGGTTTCAAATTTCTAGCAGTTTGGGAAATAACTTAAAAATGGGTCGCCACATTCCACATGATATATATGAATTTTCTGAATAACTTTAAATACCTGCCGCGGACAAGTTTTTTAAATAGTGCGTTACCGGCGCCTCTTAGCGCCAGTTTTTTCACGCAATGTAGCATTGTCATCGGGTTCTTAAGTAAATACTACAGCTGCACTGGAAGTTCCTCAAAAATCTATTGCCAAATTTCTCAATTTTGCAAAGAAAATTGCAAACGAACATGAAAGTGATCTTATTTCTACTGCTGAATGGAATATAAAACTATGTCGGTTGCCGACCTGAAAGCTTTCTCAGAGACCTCTTGAAAAATTCTCTCTCTCACTATCTTTTTCTTTTCAAAAATGTATTAAATTTGTGTATGCTCAGACAGGGCATATTTGAAAAAAATAAGGCGATTTTGAATAAAATTGGGTGTTAGGACGTTCTTCGAGCAAATTTTGAAATAAGACGGTTTTTTTAGTTTTTGAGATAAGGCGCTCTTGAAACGATAGCCAAGAAAGAGAGATATCACATTCAGCGGCAATGTAAAAGAAGTAAAAATAAAGTATCTGATAACAGCGTGAATGTTGAGTAGCTGAAGGAAATAATGTTATTATCTGGGTTTCCACCTGAACTTGATATTTTTCATTTCAAAGCAATTTTTGTTTAACAAATCATTGTTGAACTCTTATCTGAACTTTCACTGCATTTTATTAACTCAAAACTAAGTGGCTGCATTGAGTTCAGTCGTGTGCCAGTAAGCCAGGTCTGATCAATCTGGCAACCAACCAAGCAACTTGGCTAAATCAATTTCATAGTAATTTGTTCTACATCAATAAAATTATCTCGCAAATAATTAAGCTACATATTCATAAATCATACATTTTGCCATTATATACTTATTAACCATTGTCCAACCTTGATTATTAAAAAGTAGATTGAAAAAACCAGCTACTAAATTGAATGTCTCTCTCTACAAAAATTAAAAAAAAAAAAAAAATGCTGTCAAAATAATCACTCATAAAAGTGAGAAAAACATACCCACATGCACACACACATGTGCAACAAAAGCGATGTAACGAATGTCAAGAAATTTACATTCGCTAAAGCTAATATTAAGATTACGAATGTTTAAAAATATGGGCCTACGGGCTAGGGGGTAATTGGCGTTGTGATTTCACATGATTTCTTAATAGCTCATATACACCGTTGCCGTTTTGGCAAAGTAAATCTTGTCATTTTTTCGTATTTGGTCTACTTAGCCGTTTCGAAAATTTCGAAAAACCGAAAAAGTGTCATAATTCATTACCAAAGACGGATAAAGCGATGAAACTTGGTGGTAAAATTTTGGACAATGGGCGTGGCACCGCCCACTTTTAAAAGAAGGTAATTTAAAAGTTTTGCAAGTTGTAATTTGGTAATCGTTAAAGATATCATGATGAATTTGGTAAGACCGTTGCTCCTATTACTATATGTGTGCTAAATAAAAACTAGCAAAATCGGATGACGAACACCTCCACTTAAAAAAAAATTGTAAAATTCAAATTTTAACAAAAAGTTTTATATCTTTACAGTATATAAGTAAATTATGTCAATATTCAACTCCAGTAATGAAATGGTGCAACAAAATACAAAAATAAAAGAAATTTTCAATATGGGCGTGGCTCCGCCCTTTTTAATTTAATTTGTCTAGAATACTTTTAATGCCATAAGTCGAACAAAAATATACCAATCCCTGTGAAATTTGGTAAAGGCATAGCTTCAATGCCGGTAACTGTTTTCTGTGAAAATGGGCGAAATCGGTTAAAGCCACGCCCAGTTTTTATACACAATCGACCGTCTGTCCTTCCGCTCGGCCGTTAACACGATAACTTTAGCAAAAATAGATATATCTTTACTAAACTTAGTTCACGTACTTATCTGAACTCACTTTATCTTGGTATAAAAAATGACCGAAATCCGACTATGACCACGCCCACTTATTCGATATCGAAAATTTCGAAAAATGAAAAAAATGCCTTAATTCTATACCAAATATGAAAAAAGGGATGAAACATTGTATTGGTTTTTTGCAGCAAAATATAACTTTGGAAAAAACTTTGTAAAATGGGCGTGACACCTACCGTATTAAGTAGAAGAAAATGAAAAAGTTCTGCAGGGCGTAATCAAAAGCCCTTTGAATCATGGCAGGAATACTGTTCGTGGTATTATATATATATACATAAATTAGCGGTACCCGACTGATGATGTTCTGGGTCACCCTGGTCCACATTTTGGCCGATATCTCGAAAACGCTTTCACATATAAAACTAAGGATAACTCCCTTTTAAAATACTCATTACCACCTTTCATTTGATACCCATATCGTACAAACACATTCTAGAGTCACCCCTATTCCACCTTTATAGAGATATCTCGAAAAGGCGTCCACCTATAGAACTTTGGCCCACTCCCTTCTAAAATACTCTTTAATACCTTTCAATTGATACCCATGCCATACAAACACATTCTAGGGTTACCCTAGGTTCATTTTCCTACATGGTGATTTTCCCTTATTTTGTCTCAAAAGATCTCAGCTGAGTATGTAATGTTCGGTTACACCCGAACTCCGCCTTCCTTACTTGTTTATGAAATGTACTATATAGGCAAATCAAAATTAGATTCACCGCGAGCGGAAAATTAAGGTGGTCAGACCATATTTCTATCACATCGTAAAAAAGGTCAAATATGTGTATAATGGAAATAATATCGTTTACTGTTTCTCCTTATCCAGGTCACAGAAATTTGATTTCACAAAAGCTTTATCAGTTTTTCTTATTTGACAGTTTTACTAATAAAATATAACACTTTTTCTTTATATAGTTGCGTTGTTCAGCCCAGATATATATGTATATAAGCTCTTATTTAAAATTTTATATACTTTTATCTAGCATTGTATAAAAAGGAAAAGAACAAGTAAAGGTGTCTAAGTTCGGGTGTAACCGAACATTATATACTCAGCGTGAGCTTCAGTTGAACATTTCATTTCAGATAAATTACTTTTCTACATAACACGTGGTACTACCCGTTTAAAAAAATGTCTCCCCATTTCCTCTTACGATAAAATTTGATAAATGAAATATTTTTAATTCAAAACTATTTTTTGCTAATTTATAGCATATTATTCTAGTCTACGACCCTTTTAAAAATCTTTTATATAAAAGTGGGCGAGGTCTTTAACCGATCTCGTTCATTTCTTCTAGAAATGTTTCCTGCTATAGGGAAAATTTGTGTACCCAATTTTATTACGATCCGTTAATTTTTCTTCGAGTTACGACTCCCGAAACATAGAAAATTGCTTAGTCATAAAAGGGGCGGTGCACGCCCATTTTTTTAAAATTATAGTGTTTTGCAATTTGATGTTGTAATTCAATTTAGAAAGTAAAATTCTATTGATACAAAGCTTTTTTTCGCCAGGCTTATTATTTTCGTCTACGACCCTTTTAAAAATCTTTTATATAAAAGTGGGCGTGGTCTTCAACCGATCTCGCCCATTTTTTTTTTTTTATATTTCCTGCTAGAGGGAAAATTTGTGTACCCAAGTTTATTACGGTCCGTTAATTTTTCTTCGAGTTATGGCTCCCGAAACATAGAAAATTGCTTAGTCATAAAAGGGGCGGTGCACGCCCATTTTTTAAAAATCCACTTCGGAAATGGAATGCTATTGATATAAAGCTCTTTTTTGAAAAGATATAGCTTATTATATTCGTTCACCACCCTTTTAAAACCTTTTATATAAAAGTGGGCGTGGTCCTTAACCGATTTCGTCAATTTTTCTTCAAAGCATAGTAAAAGAAACCTCTCTGCCGAAGTTTGTTACGATAGGTTCAACCATTTTTGATTATGATTAATGATATTTGTAAAATTGATTTTATCACAAGTAGGTGGTGCCACGCCCATTTTAAAATGTTTATCTACAGTCTCAATATCAGTCCACGTGTCAAATTTCAACATTCTAGGTGTATTATTTACTAAATTATCAGGTTTTTGTGTTTTCCAAAATGTTATATGTATAAAAAGTGGGCGTGTTTATCATCCGATTTCGCTCATATTCAATACCAATCTATTCTGGGTCCAGATAAGCTCTTGTACCAAATTTGATGAAGATATCTCAATATTTACTCAAGTTAACAGACAGACGGACGGACGGATGGACGGACATAGCTCAATCAAATTTTTTTTCGGTTCTGATGATTTTGATATATGGAAGTCTGTATCTATCTCGATTCCTTTATACCTGTACAACCCACCGTTATCCAATCAAAGTTAATATACTCTGTGTCCAAAGCACACTGAGTACAAAAAAGGAGTTTTTATAAATTGCTTCTACCAAAAAACTAAAAAACTTTTTAATAAGAAAACGTGCACTTTCGGATATTAAATATTTATGTGTACTTCTTTAAAAAAAGATTCAAGGTTCGAATCGAGCTCAAGGCCAGAACAATAATTTTTTTCTAATGATAATTATTGTTATTTTTTAATTTTTCTAAATTTGAAAAATTGTATTTTGTTTTTGGCATAGTAAGTAGAAAATTTGTCAGACAACCTGCCATAGCTGCGCAGATAGATCCATTTCGAAGGGTGCTAAGCCTTCATCATCAGTACGCTTTAGGCATGCTGCGCTAACCATTTAGCTATACAGCGGTGGTTTGTTTGACTGGCAAATTTGCTACTTCTATTCCTTTTTACCAAGTATATTCATTCAGTGTTGCGCCATCTGGTGCAAATCACTGATAATGCTGGATTTTTGTTTATTGTCAATTACTTTGTTTGACATTCCCAAGTGCTTATGTTTTATTAACAATTGTTTTTGTTTTTATTGTCCTATTGATAAATGATTCAAGGTTCGATTCGAGCTCAAGGCCAGAACAATAATTTTTTTCTAATGATTAAAAAAAATAAAATATTTTTTCAGAAAATTCTACTAATATATTTTATTGGTGTTTAAAATTTGGTCGCGTCCGTACTCTCTTTCAAAGGTTGATTTTGTATATTGACCTGTAATCATATTTATGTTTAGTCTACCAACAAAACTTATACGTTGTCAGAAAAAAGGTACTTTTGCCCTTTCAGCAGTGCATATAATGAATTTCATTCGCTGCTTGTTGTTACGTCATTCACAGTAATTAAAGTTCCTTCCTCTACTGGCAAAACAAAAAATTCGCAAACAAACTTACTAAGATTGGTAAATGGATTTTTCGTAAACGCGTTTCTATGCTCTCGAACCTGTTCCAAAAATTCAATTGCGGAACGTATGTTATCCAATTATATGGAAATTATAAGGCTCGAGTTCGTCGTTTAAGGCACCATACGGCATTGCATAGCTCTTTTGTCTGCATGCGAGCTTAGAAAAACCAATTACATGTTTCTGGAATCGAAAATTAAATTTCGCTCGGAAACAGTTTCGAAGCCGATGAAACAGCCAATGGAATCGAATGGCAAACACCCGGAGCAAAACCTATATTAGCGATTCTAGCGTTATCTTTTTTTAAGCCCCTTAAATTTTTAGCATCAGTCTCAAATGCACTGAAAGTTCTTCAAATTGAATATACACTCAACTGGCTTTCTAGCTGGCTTTTCCGAAATTTTGCAAAAAAGCTAAAAAATGTCTAAAAAAAAGCTTAAAGCTAAATCGCAACTGCTCAAGCTAAACAGAGGAAAAAGTCAAATCTAAATGCGAATATTCGCAACATCTATAGTACATGCATTTGTACATTTACCTATACATCTATCTACGCACTTGAGATATACGCCGCCGCCGATTTTAGTTGTTTTTCCCACGCCGCCGCCGAATGTCAAAAATATCGGCGAGGTACTATATTTTCTACTCGTTTAAGAATGTTTAGGCCATTTATTGTTCATGTCGAAAATTGGTCCGATATGGTCGAAAGGGGTATCAACGGATCCGCATCACTGCCAGTTATAATAATCCAATTGCGAAATTTAACTGTTGTTGTTTTTGTTGTTGTAGCGATAAGGACACTCCCCGAAGACCCTGGGGAGTGTTACCGATGTAGTCCTTCGCCGGATGCAGATCCGGTACGTTCCGGAAACAAGCACCATTAAGGTACTAGTCCGAATATCTCGGGAACGATTTGGTAAGACCACATGTAACCTTCTAGGACATCTCCCCCTCCCATCCCCTACATCCATGAGGAGCTTGGGGTCGCTGGAGCCTCGGCTGTTAAAGAAACAGGATTCGCCATGGGTAGGTGAGGTTGACAATTGGGTTGGAGAAGCTATATATTGCGCTGGCAAACCCCTTGAGAGGGTTGCGCTACACAACCCCTTGAATCAGTTTGATATTTTAGTCGCCTCTCACGACAGGCATACCTACCGCGGGTATATTCTAAGCCCCCTAACCCACTGGGGAGCGAAATTTAACTCTTTCTAACCGTTCAAAAGTTATTTAAAAACTTGAGCTTTCAATGCCAGCTTAACACGGATTTTGCATCACCGATTTCACTCAGTTATTAAAACAAAGCATTGAAAAGTTAAATAAGAAATTTAGATGCGAACTTTGCATAATTTTTTCAACAAATTAAGTTATAAAAACAAATTAAATTATAAAAAAAGCGAGTTACACGAAAAAGGTGCCGATTTTTTCAAAAATTCTATATTCCGATTGGTTAAAAGAATACGCGAAATCAGTGATGCTACAACCTTTAGTAGGTTCCAGGTGTTCAAACACTCATGATACATATGGGAACATTTGTTTATTTGCGAAACTTAAAAATAGCGTCTGAAATTTTAATTTTGATTTTCACCTACCATCTTTCAACACCCAAGTCTCCCGGTTTGACATTTCCTAAAGTTGGCGGTCCTATCCCAACTAGCCCCTTGGAATCACATTGATTATAGCCTATCAACCAAATTTAAATATCACCTACACGTTACGGCTCCTGCTACATACGTGAGTACGTAGGAACACTCAAAGTAATGAAGTAAAAGCTTTCACCAGGCAATCAAACAAATGACGGGTATGCTACTACCCTAAAGTAGTGGTGGACAGTCGAACTAGTCTGAAAAGTGAAGCTACGAGGTTATTCATAATGAACTCTTGCATCAAAAGGCCGGAAAACAACAGTTTGGACTAAGAATATAACCTTAACATCTTTCAACTTAAAATCGGTGGACATTCCAAAATTTGGTTTGGTTTAATGAAGACTATTGAAATCAATGTTTCGAACACAAACGTTCGTAAATTTTGGTCTACATTTAAAAAAACTTTATCCAGGGTCCTTGTAAAATTAGAATTATATAAATGCGACGAGGATTATATTATTTTCACCCATGAGTTAATACTTGGACTGTCTACGTTTTCGAGGGCGGCATCCTTGGCTCCCTAAATTTTAAAGGTGTCTGGTAGTGGTCGGCAGCATAGCGCGAAAAAAAATCCGTTAGAAATTCTTCGGAGCTACACCCAGAGCTGCTAGGAAAGTGACGTCGACGAAAGTATGAGTTCGAAGTTGCAGTCCCACAGCTTCTGTGCTGGCATGTGTTGTGAGGGTCAGTAGGCGTGGTAACGATTGGTCGTCAGGGTTGTTACTGTTCGCACATCGGAAATTATAGCGCTTATAACAGCCGAAAAAACTGGAGGCGCCCTTTAGCGCAATCAACAATAGGCCATCATTGGTGCTAATCGTTAAATTGTACCAAGAGAGTCATGAGTATTAAAATACCATTAATAGCAACAGTCGCCTTTGTACGTGACCAGCAAGGGGCCACAAAAGATTTAAAACAGTCGTGTCGACAGTGAGTAGTTAGCCCAGAACATCTCCTTCGGTGGAACTACGCTTTGCACGAGACATACAGGCCAAAGTATGACCATTTTAAATACTTCAGTTTTTTTCGGCAGACGCAGCAGTAAGGGTCCCTTAGACCGGGTTTAGGTTCGAAGCCCTCTGGAGTAAGTGAACGAAGGACAGTCCCTCCGCAAGGAGCTGCTCCTGAACGTTTTGGAATGATCCGCGAAACTTTGAGGCAAAAACCCCGGATCTTTCCGAATTGGCCAAAATGTTGATTTCCTTATATACATATAGGCACAACCTTTCCTAAATATAATTTTTTTAGTATATAATGGTGCCTACGCCGCCGCCGCCGATAAAGTGATCGGCGTAAATCTCTAGTATGCATGTAAATTGAAATGCTGCAAAGATCGCATATACACAAAAATTCATAAAAGTAACAATCAAGTCAACAATTATTAGCCATATTTGTACTTTTCTTTGTATATATGTACATATGTATGTACACTTAATAATAGCGTTGAAAAATGAACAGAACACACACCCATATATAAAACCACATAAAAGTGGCAACAACAACAAACAAAATGCAATTGCGGAAAATCGTGCCTTGCGATCAAAGTTGGCAACAAATGGTTCAAGTACTCGAAGCTGTTGTGCGATCGTAGGAGATATGGACGGTGGGTGGGTAGTGACGATTAAACGTCTTGTTTACTCATTTACTCGCCGGTCGTTTCACCGGCAAGCTGACTAATGCGGCAGTTACCCACCGACGTGTGCCGTACGTAAGGACGTTTGTCGTACAAAGCACGTTTGACCGAACTCTCAAGCCCGTAGGAATCAAAGTGTGCGTCTGTGTACATGTACATAACATATTTGTGTGTGTATTGTTTACAGATAAGCACTGTTGCCATTGACCATTTTGCATGTATGCTTATGGAAACATCGACTTTTTCCAATTTAATTTTTGATATTGTAAAAGGCCGGAATACATATTAAATAAGTATAAATAGATTAAATATTTATTATCAGCACTTTTACATAATTATTTCGAATTATTTTCACAATTTTTCAAACTTTAATTAGGTGTTTTTGCATAAAACTGCAAACGGTCATAAATTAGCGCACAAAAGTTTACTAGGCAACTCTGTCTAGTGAGAGAGCGATCAGCTGACACGTTCTTACGGAAAAAATCAAAATTGTTTTGATTTCTACGTTCCGGGCTACGTACGTACGGGCGTTGCACGTCGGTGAGTTTTCGTTTACATTGCACACTCATAAGATAGGTCGTGTCAGCTGACACGTTTTTGGTACGTACGTTCGTGAGTAACTGCCGCATAAAGCGGCAATTACCCACCGACGTGTGCCGTACGTACGGACGTTTGTCGTACGAAACGCGTTTGACCGAACCCTCAAGCCCGTACGAATCAATGTGTGCGTTTGTGTACATGTACATAACATAATTGTGTGTGTATTGTTTACAGATAAGCACTTTTGCCATTGCCCATTTTGCATGCATGCTTATGGAAACATCAACTTTTTCCAATTTAATTTTTGATTTTGTAAAAGGCTGGAATTAATATTAAATAAATATAAATAGATTTCATATTTATAATCTGCACTTTTACATAAATATTTCGAATTATTTTCACAATTTTTCAAACTTTAATTAGGTGTTTTTGCATAAAACTGCACACGGTCAAAAATTAGCGCACAAAAGTTTACTAGCCAACTCTGTCTAGTGAGAGAGCGATCAGCTGACACGTTCTTACGGAAAACATCAAAATTGTTTTGATTTCTACGTTCCGGACTACGTACGTACGGCCGTTGCACGTCGGTGAGTTTTCGTTTACATTGCACACTCATAAGATAGGTCGTGTCAGCTGACACGTTTTTGGTACGTACGTTCGTGAGTAACTGCCGCATAAGAGCGCACACGTGTAAGCGTAGGAATGTAGTTGCTATTGTTGTTGTTATAAAAAAAAAACAACATTTTATAATGCAATATCATTAAAATCTATTTTTTGCTTTCTCAACTTGGGAGTGAATGACGCGAATGTGTCAGTTGTGGCAATCTTACATAAATACCTACATAAATATAAATACGGAACCAGCTTTGTAAAATAATGGTAACAAAAAAAATAAAAGAAATTAAGTTAAAATTCCACGATTCAACATTCACGGATTACCACAACAAATGAACAATAAATTGACATTTATTACCCGTGCACAGTTGGCTATTGCATTTGCGACTTTTTTTTGTGCAATACCAGCAATTTTGTTACTATGCTCACTTTTATTATATCAAACACATGTGCAGATGATTAAATCCCCACAAACAGTTTTGCTATGTGTCTTTAATGAGAGTAATCTGTGGTGCAGTTCCATATTAAATTGTCCTATTTTAACTTAAATAGACACAAATGCTAGAAGGTGAGTGTTAAAAGGTGCCGCCGTGGTGTGGTGGTAGCGTGCTCTGCCTATCCTGGGTTCAAGCTCCGGGCAAAACAACATTGAAAATTTTGAAAAAGGTTTTTTCAATTAGAAAAAAGTTTTTAAACATGGAGTCGCCCCTTGCGAGTGCTTTGGCAAACACTACGAGTGTATTTCTGCCATGAAAGGTTATCACTGAAAACTCATCTGCCTTGCAGATGACTTTCTAAGTCGGCGTAAAACATGTAGGTCCCGTCCCACAGTGCCGCGACTCCATACAAAAGATGGACAAAAATAGAAGGAGTGGTCCGAATTGGCTGAAACTTCACACCTTAAATTATTATGCCACGCTAATTTCAAAAATGAAAACCGGTTTTCTGTACCGGTTACTCATTTCGAGAAAACCGAGTTTTTCTCGCATTTTTGTATGAAAATAGTTATTGCGGACATGAGTTGATATAAGTAGAGTGAGTCGTCAGAATGGGCCGAAACTTCACACCTCAAAGAACTATATTACGCAAATTTCAGAAAAAAATCTGTTATTCAATCCCGGTTACCAATTAATTTAAAACAATTTTTTTTTACAATTTGATAAAAAGGTAAAAAAAAGCCATAATCATCGTAGACATATGTTTATAAAAATCGAAGTACTCGCCAGAACTGATTGAAAAAAAACCGGGTTTTGCACGTTATTATATAAAAGTGAAATGTGGCATATAATTCTTTGTAAATGTTCAGAAAAATATAATTTTTAGTTATAATTTGTCGCACCTTTACATTAGGGTAATTTAATACATTACGGTAATTTAAAAAATTAAGTCTGATTTTTTTTTATTTTTTACCCTTTCTGTAAAAAACAAAATTTTTTTGATTTTGATATGGATTTTAAATAAAACATAATCGTTGTTGACTATGTAAATGAAAACAGAACTATTTTTTATAATCTATCAGTTTCAGAGTCTTCAGAAGATTCCATGTCGTTGTCAGCTTCATCACTTTCAACAATATATTTTTTAAAGCTGAGATCAGAACGTTCGAATATTTGTTTCTCTGTTTTATATTTCTTTTAAATGCAACTAATGGATCTGATGATAATATCAAACGGGTCATTAAATCCATATTGCTTTATACTCTTCCAGTTTTTCGTGTATGATTAAGCCGATATTATCTTATGGTCGGCGGCCACCGTGGTGTGATGGTAGCGTGCTCCGCCTATCACACCGTACGCCCTGGGTTCAACTCCCGGGCAAAGCAACATCAAAATTTTAGAAATAAGGTTTTTCAATTAGAAGAAATTTTTTCTAAGCGGGGTCGCCCCTCGGCAGTGACTGGCAAGCGCTCCGAGTGTATTTCTGCCATGAAAAGCTCTCAGTGAAAACTCATCTGCCTTGCAGATGCCGTTCGGAGTCGGCATAAAACATGTAGGTCCCGTCCGGCCAATTTGTAGGGAAAATCAAGAGGAGCACGACGCAAATTGGAAGAGAAGCTCGGCCTTAGATCTCTTCGGAGGTTATAGCGCCTTACATTTTATTTTTATCTTATGTTTTTGTGTGAACATTCTAAGGCTTCTTCTGATAAAGAACCTGATAAAAAACTTGGAAGTACAGATGAAGACAAATAAATCAAAACATAGCTTAAAAATCATTACCTATTGGTAAATCAAAGTATTTAATTACATCACATCCATGTACTAAAACTTTATGCACAGAACTTGGCATGTTATACCAACCATAATTTTTTAGGTATAACTCTCTTGTTTCGGTCAACAAAACACTAAACTCTTGGGTTTTTATTTCTTTTCCACAGGAGAGGACTCTAAGCACCAGAGAAAAATTATGGATTAGAGACTTATCCAGACAAGTAATTTCTGCGGCAACGTCAATATTTTCAAAAAAAAAAAAACGTCGAGCTGTATTTCCATCATTAGTTGTGCCACCCCCTTGCTTGACATGGTCAATTATCAAAACTGTTTTATCTTTGAATTCTTTTTGTATACGGGTTTTAGTTTCAATAAATTTAGCCTTATTTTCTATTCTGACTTGCCATTTCTTAAAAGGCGGACGGTAGGCTATGTGCAGTAAACATTGAAAGAATCGAATCCAGCAATGGAGGGTTGATAACCCAAATTTATAATGATCTGGATTTGGTATTTTGTTTTGTTCAATACTGTTCATTTCCGTTAGGCTTGCATGATATATAAAACATCTGCTCGAAGAATTGGTGTTTGTTAAAACATTAGCTACTGCACTGTCAATCATAGTGCAGTGAATGACGTAGGAAATTTCAGCTATTCCCTTCTTATTTTTGAAAATATCGCATTCCAAATCATCAATCATCTGAACCATTTTATTATAATCAGAATGAATTACCTCTTTTCCTTCTTTCGTATAAATAAATTTCACTGGTCTACAGAAGAGAGTAGAAGAAGGAGTTCGGTTGACCCATATTTCTTTACCTGATTAGGAATCGATGAGCTTTAAATTATGAAAAAAAAATTAAAAAACTTACAATATATACATTGGAAACTAATTGATTTTATACGAACTTAATTGGTAACAAAGCAATTACGAAAATAAATTCATCTGAGAGGTCTTCCACCGAGAATTTTTGCTTATATCGACTGTGCCCAGAACTACCATCCATTCCCCATTTACGTATAAGTGAAAGTTTGCCCACAGGGTGTTTGTCTGAACAAAATTCTAAGATGTATTTTGATGTAATATGCAGAAGGTCCTTTAAATTCACTTCTGCTGAAGTTTCCGTCGCTTATATATGTGGTACTAAATTGTGTTTGAATTTGTTTAGCTCATACGTGCTTCGAAATAATCCGTATGCATATCATTAACAACTTTGCGGAGTTTATTATATTTTTCTTCTGATAAATCTAAATCTAAACATAAGGCCAGCGCTTCAAAGGGCTCAAGACACTTCTTTATAGTGTTATCAGGCTCTTTTCCACTTTTCGTTACTTTCCGCGCAGCATAAGTAATTTCTGCCTTACTATGTTCTTCAAGTATTTTACTTATATTTCGCGATTTTGACTATTCTGAAGCTACTGAAAACTCTACTTGCGGTCTGCCTCTTTTTCCCGTACTGGTGCTTGGTATCTGAAATTTATATTCAATTACAAACTTTCACACTACAAAGCATACATTAAATACATTATCGGGATCTTCAGTTTCAAAGACTGCCCATTGAACCCAAGGAGAGTTCCATTTAATAAATCGCTCTCTTTTATAGGCAGCTTCTTTCCACTTGTTGTTCATGTCATAATTGAATCTATAAACAGTTTTCCTCACATTATTTCTATCAAATTCAACATTAGTTAACTTTTCACAAACAAAAGAAAAAATGACTGATATTCTTTCTTTAAGGGGTGTTTCTAATCATAAATCTACCAAATCACTATTTCTGATTTTAACTGACATTTTTATTTACTTATTATAAAAGTTTTATGTTTTGGCTTTCGACACTTTATTTTGAAGTGAGATAAACAAGTGCTGATTTACCTGCTGCGGTCACTTGTTTTCACACGTACATATGTATGTGCATTAAGGTGGTTCAAGTTTATATTAAAACAATTTTGGCCTTTTCAGTATATTGTTACTCATACTTTACTTTCAATTTTAAATTTAAGAAAAATCGGTTAAGATATAAAGGGTACTCATTGCTGTTTTATATTTTTTTAATCCTGATTTTTTTTTGTTAAATGGGTAGAAAAAATATGTCAAATACAAGTTATACATGAAATTTTAAACTCGCGTTGAGCACCATCTTCCACTAATAGTAAAACTATGAAATTTTTCACAGATAAAGTGATTAGTTAGGTGAACAAAATTATAAAAGAGATCAATCCAAAAAAAAAAAAAAAACAACAACTGGACCACCCTAATGTGCATTGTGGCAAAGCTCTTTTTGTTTGTGCTTAAGCTAAATATGCAGATGAAGATGAATATGTCACATATTTATATTTTCTTTTTGTTTGCCTTTCGTCTAATGCTAAAGCAGTACCAAAAAAAGGCATTTAGTCACTTTTTCAAAATTGATGATTTTCGCGAGGCGGAAGAAGGCGGAAGAGATTTCAATTGTTTCTGTTAGTAGAAGGTCTAAGCTACCATAAACAAAAAATCAAATTTATCGACTCTCACCGACTCGGGTTTTCTTTGTCTCCAAAGTTTACCAATTTTCGGATTTTGATATGTTTAATCATATATTTATTTATTAATAAAAAAAAAAAATATTTATATAAATGTTTTTTATGAACTATACATTTTTAGGTTTGCCGCATATATCTTCATCAAAGTGCGAAAGTTGATTTTGCTAGGAATAAAAATGTATTTTAAAAATTTTTTTAACTGCGACCACTTTTATGTGCGAAACCTCAAAATGAATGGAATAGTATGTAGAAAATTGGTGTACTTTGAGGGGGTGTGTGGGGCAGAAAGTTGTTTTTATCACAAAGCAACTTATGAACTTCTCTTAGTTGGAGTTCTAGCTATAATTTGACATCAAAACATTTAAGTTTCAAGAAAGTCGATTTTTGTAGTTTTGTCCACCTTCGCGGCACTGTGCGTCCCGCCAATTTGTAGAAAAAATTATAATAAAAGAAGCAAGACGCAAATTGCACGAGAAGCTCGGCCTTAAATCTCTTCGGAGGTTATCGTGGTTTGTATTTATTTATTTTTATTTAACTGTCACTGCCCTAGTCGAGGTACTCAACTTTAGAGTCGAGTGCTCTTATTCACTGAGCTAACTCGTGCATATTGTGAGAAAATTCAATCAAATTTTCATGATTGAAAAAATTTAAGAAAAATTTTCCTCAAATAAATTATAAGCTTTATACAAAAATTAGAAATTGAAAAGAAACGCATTGAATTGAAATTTTCCCTAATTTAAAGCAATTTTGTTGGGATAACATTTTCGGAATGTGGTGAAAACATTTTTCCCACCTACTCTTTCCTTTACTTTCTCTCACCTCCTGTCTTTCTCCTAATTAGACCTTATTTCCTTATCTCTCTTCTATTTTAACTTCTTTAATTCCTCGTCTCATTTTAGGTAAGTGTGGGTTTTGGGAGTGTGGTGAAAACATTCCTCCTTATTACTCTCCTCTTTCCTTTCCTTTTCCCGCTTCCTTTCCTTTTCCTAATCATTCCTTATTTCCTTGTCTCTCTTCACCTTTAACTCCATTTTTGTATCTCTTTACCCTTTCCCTTTCAATTTAAACTACCGCCGAACTCTCTCCCAAGTATTAGCAATATTAATTTAGACAAATAATAAACCGCATCTTAAATAATATTTTATGGTTAATTTCCCAAAGAAAAGCCATCCCTAGTAATAACCTAGGCTACCTAAGTACCAAATCGCAAGCGAATCAAACCACTAATACATTTTTTTTCATATGCTGTTATCTGACCCACTTCCCGGAAAAAATATTGCCGCATAAGTTCATGGTTAAGGCGGTTGTTTTGCTTGGACGCTTTTTTACATCAACTTTGAACCGACCAACGTGTAAATGTAAATCTGCCTGAGGAGTATGTATTAGAAAATATATGAATACATATGAAAATGAAATGTAAGACGTTAACTTTGTTCGTATGGAACATAGAGTTTCTTGTGCATGAATGTGATTAGATCTACATGCTTTGTGCCAACTCCGAACGACACCTGAAAGGCATACAATTAAAAAGCTTTTTCATGGCAGAAAACATTCGACTACAGAAAAAACATATATATTGTTACGAATATTAGCAAAACTAAGAGGTGCTGCTATCTCTAGGCCGATGCTAAGCAGTGACGTGAATTCACATCAATAATTCAGTCATTATGTATTATGTATCTACATAAACGAAACAATAACTGCGTCTACATATATGTACCATGTACGTATACGAGCAGCGGGGAGTCAATGCACAAACACATGCATATATCTGTGATACTCCTGAAAGTATGCAATGAGAGAAGCTATAAAATCGTGCAATTGTAGTTACAGCTGAAAAGTTTGAGAGTGAATGGCAACTAGTAGTTTCTGGAAGCGCCTAGAAGATGCGAACGTTGAAATCAGAGAGTATAAAAGGCAGCAAATGTAGAGGCGCTGGAATTCAGTTTGATTTGAGCTATCAAGCAGTTTCTATTAAGACGCTATCAAGCGAGCCATAGCATTATTATTTTAAAAGTCAGTTTCATTTAAGCTATCAGTTTGGTTATTAAGCCAGCTAGTTTCAAAGTATAGGTGTTATTGTGAAGTACTTTAATAAAGGCCATTTTTCCATTATTCAATATTGGAGTTATTTATTCAACAGTTTAGTGATACGAACTTAGCAAAATGATGTAACTTAGCAAAAGGGCAAATAAGAGGATTTGCAAGCAAACTCTTTACAATATTTTAATTCGAAAATTTTTCATTTTATTTTATAACCTCAATTTTTGAACTTATGGATTTTTTGCAAATTTCTGCAAGTCTAACCAATGCTCCAAATTATAACTTTGTACATGGGTCTGCTAGTTATATGTACAGAAAAATTTTGTTTGTTTGTAGTACAGTGTTATTGCGCACTAATTTTTTCTCACTTCCTGATTAGACCGAGAATGTTGTAACGGCTTTTCTCAATAGGAAATTACAAATATTAATCAACGTTTACCACTGCAAAGGAAATCAAATTTGTAATATTCCAAAATATTTTCTAAATCCGCCCTGTGTCCATACTAACATGAAAACGCACTTTTACGTGGAAACTTACTTAATTGCCGCTTAACTGTTAAGCGGTTATGGCCGTCCAACAAGGCGCACCAGTCGCTCCTTCTCTCTGCCAACCGGCGCCAATTGGTCACACCAAGGAAGTTTAAATCATATTCCACCTGGTCCTTCCAACGGAGTGGGGGCCGCCCTCTACCTCCGCTTCCATAGGCGGGTTCCGATAGAAACCCTTTCTTGGCCGGAGCGTCATCTTTCATTCGCATAACATGGCCTAGCCAGCGCAGCGGCTGCGTTTTAATTCGCTGAACTATGTTCATGTATGCGTATAGCTCGTACAGCTAATTGTTAAATCTTCTTCGGTACTCGCCATCGCCAACGCGTAGAGGTCTATAAATCTTTCGAAGAACTTTTCTCTCGAACACTCCCAGAGCCGCTTCATCTGATGTTGTCATTGTCCATGCTTCTGCACCATATAGCAGGACGGGTACGATAAGTGACTTATAGAGTATGATTTTCGTTTGCCGAGAGAGGCCTTTACTTTTCAATTGCCTACCTAGTCCAAAGTAGCATTTATTGGCAAGAGTGATTCTTCGCTGGATTTCAGAGCTGATGTTCCCAAATAAACGAAGTCTTTTAATATTTCTAAATTATGGCCGCCAACAATAGCGTGGTTGCCAAAGCGCATATGCGCTGACTCTTTGCTCGATGACAGCAGGTACTTCGTTTTTTCCTCATTTACCATCAAACCCATCTTTACCGCTTCTTTTTCCAGTTTGGAGTAAGCAGAACTAACGGCGCGGGTGTTTAGGCCTATGATATCAATGCCATCAGCATATGCCAGTAATTGCTAGCTTTTATAGAATATTGTTCCAGTGCTGTTAAGTTCTGCAGTTAGTATAATTTTCTCCAGCATAAAATTAAAGAAATCGGGGGTCACCCTCTCTGAAACCTCGTTTAGTTTCGAACGGTTCGGAGAGGTCCTTCCCAATTCTGACTGAGCTGATGGTGTTGCTCAACGTCATTTTGCACAGCCGTATAAGTTTTGCGGGGAAACCAAATTCAGACATAGCGGCATATAGGCAGCTCCTTTTCGTGCTGTCGAAGGCGGCTTTAAAATCGACGAAGAGGTGATGTGTCTATTCTTTTTTCGCGGGTTTTTTCCAATATTTGGTGCAAATGCTAAATATAGGCAAATATGACAGATTAGCTAGTGCTATTAAGGTGTTTTCAACAAATTACAATCAAGCTTAAAATTCATTTCCATAATTGTAAGTGATTTTTTAGCGCCTCCTTTGCGTATTGCGTTCGCGCATACGCAGGCATTGGCAACACGCTGCGCTAAAAGGTCATCGTTTCAATTCGAAACGTTTTTTATACTCAGCTGAGCAGAGCTCACAGAGTATATTAACTTTGTTCGCATAACGGTAATCCGTAACGGCATAAACTAATCGAGATAGATATAGACTTCTATATATCAAAATGATCTGGGTGAAAAAAAAATCATTTAGCCATGTCCGTCCGTCCGTCCGTCTGTAAACACGATAACTTGAGTAAATTTTGAGGTATCTTGATGAAATTTGATATGTAGGTTCCTGGACGCTCATCTCAGATCGCTATTTAAAATGAATGAACTCGGACTACAATCACGCCCACTTTTTCGATATCGAAAATTTCGACAAACCGAAAAAGTGCGATAATTCATTACCAAAGACGGATAAAGCGATGAAACTACGAGTTGTTGGCACTTGATGTTAGGAACGTTGTACCACGATTCCTGAATGGCAGACCAAAGATCATCTAAATTTTTATAGTTTTTCTTTGCCACTTCCGTCTTGACTTCATTCCAGAGGTTTTCGATTGGATTTAAGTCAGGGCTTTGAGCAGGCCAGTTCAAACATCAGTTTCTTCCGCACTAAGAAAGCTCGTAACTAGTTTCGAAGAGTGTTTGGGGCCATTATCTTGCATAAAATACCATTGAATGGGCATGTTTTCAAAGGCATAAGGTTCCATGTGGTTTTTTAAAATGTTTAAGTACTGAAACTTGTCCATTTTACCATCAATTCGAACGAGTGGACCTACTTCGTACCAAAAAAATGCACCCCATGACGCAAAATAGAAAATTAGAAACATTTTGGACAATGGGCGTGGCGCCGCCCACTTTTAAAAGAAGGTAATTTAAAAGTTTTGCAAGCTGTAATTTGGCAGTCGATGAAGATATATTGGCGGCCACCGTGGTGTGATGGTAGCGTGCTCCGCCTACCACACCGTATGCCCTGGGTTCGCACCCCGGGCAAAGCAACATCAATATTTTAGAAATAAGGTTTTTAAATTAGAAGAAAATTTTTCTAAGCGAGGCGCCCCTCGGCAGTGTTAGGCAAGCGCTCCGGGTGTATTTCTGCCATGAAAAGTCTCAGTGAAAACTCATCTGCCTTGCAGATGCCGTTCGGAGTCGGCATAAAACATGTAGGACCCGTCCGGCCAATTTGTAGGGAAAATCAAGAGGAGCACGACGCAAATTGGAAGAGAAGCTCGGCCTTAGATCTCTTCGAAGGTTATCGCGTCTTACATTTATTTTTTTATTTATGAAGATATCATGATGAAATTTGGTAGGCACGTTACTCCTATTACTATATGTGTGCTAAATAAAAATTAGCGAAATCGGATGACGAACACGCCCACTTTTAAAAAAAAAATTTTTTTATGGTTAAATTTTAACAAAAAATTTAATATCTTTACAGTATAAAAGAAAATTATGTCAACATTCAACTCCAGTAATGATATGGTGCAACAAAATACAAAGATAAAAGAAAATTTCAAAATGGGCGTAACTCCGCCCTTTTTCATTTAATTCGTCTAGAATACTTTTAATGCCATAAGTCGAACAAAAATTTACCAATTCTTGTGAAATGGTGGTGACATAGATTCTATGACGATAACTGTTTCCTGTGAAAAAGGGCGAAATCCGTTGAAGCCACGCCCAGTTTTTATACACAGTCGACCGTCTGTCCTTCCGCTCGGCCGTTAGCACAATAACTTGCGCAAACAACGATATATCTTAACTAAACTTAGTTCACGTACTTATCTGAAGTCACTTTTCCGATATCGAAAATTACGAAAAGTGAAAAAAATTCCATAATTCTGTACCAAATATGAAAAAAGAGATGAAACATGGTAATTGGATTGGTTTATTGACGCAAAATATAACTTTAGAAAAAACTTTGTAAAATGGGTGTGACACCTACCATATTAAGTAGAAGAAAATGAAAAAGTTTTGCAGGGCGAAATCAAGAGCCCTTGGAATCTTGGCAGGAATACTGTTCGTGGTATGACATATATAAATAAATTAGCGGTACCCGACAGAAAATGTTCTGGGTCACCCAGGTCCACATTTTGGTCGATATCTCGAAAACGCCTTCAAATATACAACTAAGGGCTACTCCCTTTTAAAACCCTCATTAATGCTTTTAATTTGATACCAATATCGTACAAACACATTCTAGAGTCTCCCCTGGTCCACCCTTATTGCGATATCTCGAAAAGGCGTCCACCTATAGAACTAAGAATCACTACGTTTTAAATAATCATTAACACCTTTCATTTCATACACATGTCATAGAAACACATTCCAGGGTTACCCTAGGTTCATTTTGCTAAATGGTGATTTTCCCTTATTTTGTCCCAAAACTCTCAACTGAGTATGTAATGTTCGGTTACACCCGAACTTAGCCTTCCTTACTTGTTTTATTTGTTTTTAAAGTTAGACCAGCTGCCGGCTGGTTATTGCAATCTGATTTATGGTCAAAAGCAAGTGTGTTTCATGTTGAACAACTTTACCACAAAGTACAAATAGTGGGGTAACTAGTTTTTGTAAAATTTTAAAAAGTAAAAAATTAAACAAGACATTTTTATTTAAATGCGTACAAGTTCACACACATGCATACATGTGCTTATACTTAGTATGACTTGCGTATGTATGTGTGCATGCATGTAATCCATTTAATATAAAACTCTTTATTGAGTGACAAAAAGCATGAGTTTCGACGCGCCTTAAAAAGCGATAAATAGCAAACAATGTAATCGAATCTATCGAATCGAATGCCAAATTGTCTAGTAATATGCGAAATGTCCATTTTTGGGGGCAGTTACTATGTGAATTGCACATACATTTTTGTATTTTATGTTTGCTGCTATTTTCGTTTGGTTGCACTCGTTGTCATCGTCAACTTACCGCTTTAACTGGAAACTTGTAGTTATTAATTTGGTTATTATTGCTCTTGCAAAAACATTTGAAACGAATCTATAGCCGACCGGCTCATTTAGCGTTGTTAGTTAAAAGCGAGCTTAATTCATTTGATTGTGGTATCAGTTTCGAATTCGGGCTCATATAAGAGATGAGCATCCATTACCCAAAGCCATCGAAACTGAACTCAAATTCAAGGGACTCAGCACTAGAAGACTATATGTAATATGGAGTACATATTGCCACAAAAGGCTAGGTACATTCCCAGACGTCAGAGTGCCGATATATTGCTGTTTAAACGTTTTTGTTTTTGTATTCAATAATCAAATGTACCTATGTACCTAAATTTAAATGTTTTCTTGTCACATTTATGCTACTACAATCACAAAAATTTTATAGGCTGTCTTGTTTTGATTTCGAATTCAAGCATTTTCTATTAGCAATATAGGAGTATTACATACATACATATATGACTAGAAGTAGTAACGATTAGCGCGATTCTAAACGTGCCGTACGAAAAGTTACAATTTTTTATTTATAAGTTCTTTGTAGAAATGTTTGAAAGTGCTACTTTACGTATAGCACATCGATATATTCCAGCAGACTTCAGCTATATCCTACATTTCTGTAATAAGGGTGCGATACAAGTCAAGTTAGGTTGAAGTCGCCGGCCCGTGGGGACCTCACATAGGCTCAATTATCTGGTAGTGTTACCAGAAGTTTTCTCAAAACGGCTATGGCTATCCAACAAGGCGCGTCAGTCGCCCCTTTCCTGGGTTAACTGGTGCCAATTGGTGCTCAACGACCAAACTGAAAAACTATATCAGAAACCAGGACCGGCATTATAAAATAACTCCGTATTCTTGGCGAATACTAGAAGTTTTTAGGACTTGCTGATTCTGGATCTAATCTAGTACGAGCACACAACGTGCTCGGCCGTTTCACCGTCTTCCGCTTTCTACCTCTGCTATCACTGACAAGGCTTAATTTAAAAGCATGCGACGCCAAAAAATACTTGGCCTCAGGCAATGTACAGTCAGAAAATCCATCATGAGCCTACAGTCATTTATTTTCAATGATAAGGGTAATTTTTGAAGCCCCGCGCTTGGTTCCACACCTTTCGTGCTTGGTCGATCATGTACATCTCTCACAATCTAGGGGTATCTTTTTCCCTATTTCGATTCTTTCCAGGGATGGCTTATACTTTAACACACTTTTGGATGTTGTGCTATGAGAGATTATTGCCTTAATTGTTGCGTTTCAACGGCTTTAGCCACGGCTACCCTTTTCGCTTGAGCTCTACAATGATCTGGCAGTTTTTAGAATTTGTTTATTTCCTGATCTGCGCATACACGTATGTATATCGCCTCGTCTGTCATTTGAACGCATTTGCGCCTTCTTTCCACTTTTATTGTGGCCGTTTGGTCGAGGAACTGAGTCTCGTTACAGCTAGTAACACTTTGGGATACATATGACTTACTTTGTCAGTCTTATGCACCCATCGACTCGAGATTTGTAGCATGGAAGTGAATATCTTATTTGGGTTCGGCGTTTTAAACTAAGAATAACTCCTCACCGCCCATTCAATCTTTGTATCAGTCGCCAAGCCCGGCACTACCCAATCCGTGTTCGAAGTGTAGGTGTTGTCAGCTGACTATGCTGTATCGGCTCCTGATGGGAAATGTGCGTCGAGAAGCGCTTCAAAGGTCTCTTCACTACTACGTAACCATTCTCCGTTATTTTTATTAATTAGTCCCTGAACTATATATATTTCACTTTGCCACGACTTTCCTTAACCATGGTGTGATATAACTACAAGAACTTTTAACTTTCCAAGAAAGCGGTGGATGAAATTGTCTGCTTTGATGAGAAGCTATTGAACTTTTTACTAAGGTGCCAACAGAAGCCGAAGACTGTCTCCGTTTTGAACATTTTTTTCTGAAGCATTCTTGATGTTAACTGCTTGGACTTTAAAGCGCAACTTTCGGCAGGTTAAATAAGAAGACTTGCTCCAATATCGACTTCTATGCGAAGAAGTCTTTAATGTAATCCCCCATTCATGTCACAAAGAAGGTCTAATATCATGAGTTAAATACTCAGAGGCTTGCTAATTAAATCCACCAACAGGTTAAAAAGGTCACTTTGTGTGTAAATCCAGAGAGAATGCACTCCATACTATTCACGAGGCGCCAATGGAGTCCATCTGAGATAGACGGATAGACAATATCTGCGAAAATATCTACGAAAAAGAAAGTCTTTGTATTGAAAGGAAAAGTAAGCCACCAAAGTTCTGTCCACAAACATTCATCCATAATTGGGGCTTAACTGCTTTGACAATTTCGGTCATTGCTAGTTTTAAGTTACGCCAGACATCCCTTCTTCGTGATAAGTGGGACCACCAAGGAAAATTAAGTATTTCTCAATGTTTCCCCTCAAAGTCCATCAATCTGCAATTGGCACCGTCATGATTCAATTGATTCTATGAAGATTGGATAGTTTTGGGAAGCACTTTGCTTGTTGGCGACGGTGATTCTTTTTCGAATGGCTTGGAGAGGTCACTCCGAATTCTCATGGAGCCTCGATTCTTTAAGCTCCGCAAACGATTTAGCCTCTTCAAATCCATTATCGGCAAAGGCGTCTTCATCCCAGTCTACCTCCTCGAAGTCTGCTTCAAAAAAAAAGCTTTAAAAAAACTCGGAACCCCCTGCCCTTAAGCAGGAACCTTATCCAAATTTTAGGAAACTGGCTGTAGTTCCACGCAATAAGTATATATTTTGTATAGCTTCGAGGGAGCTACAGCCGTTGAAGACCTGGAATTTTACATCTTATCTGTTGATGTAGCTCAACGGTGTTTGTCAAAGTCGGAGTTTGCCGGATCGTTTTTCTTGCGATTTGGGCAGAGCTCACCTAAGTCCGGCCATGCATTAGAATTGATACATCCTCTTTACGGGTGCAATGCGAGGTAAAAACGTGTGTCTGTAGAATGACGAGAAGAATAAAAATAAATTAAATCACAAAGTGAATTGAGGCCCAAAACTTGTGCAAGTTAAGTCCTATCCAAATAGTACAACACGCACACAAGCAGCTGCTGGTATACTCAAATTAAATAAAGTAGCAGCGAGCCGAATGCGCATGCGCTATGATCAAAAATGTTAAATTTTATGGCTGTATTTAGTTTTGTCAATTGATTGACATTTAAGCGCAAGTTGGCCCATATGCCAACTCAACTCAATAGTCAATACACCGGTCTAGTCGGTTCAGTGGTCTGAAGACCGGCCGGCAACTATCATTGTCTATTTGATAAAACGTGTTTGACAGTTTTGCAATTTATTACGTTTGTGTTTCTTCAACTTAATAAATGTCAAATGAGCCCGGCGAATTGCGGTTACCGGCGCGTGCACAAATATCTGGCATAATAGAGTCGAGACTCGTCTTGTATTTATTCGATGCAACTTTGGTAGGAATTTTGCCTTACGCAGTGGATAATATTCAGAAAATTGTGATTGTTCAGAGATGTAGATGACAATGTTAGTCGAGATGTGTCAATTTTTTTGGTAAAAGTGGTTAAGACGCTAACGTCCATATGTAAACACAAAAACAATATGTTCGCAAGCACTCACATGATACGTCAAAAATTCCAAGTAATTGGAACAACCAATAGATTCAAAATATTTATTATCGGTTTTCCAGTAATTTGAAATTATGGTTTACGTATTTGGGAGTGACCTTCTTGGCTTCAGAGACACACCCAATTGGTTGCCTTTTTGTGACAGCATCGTATATAATACCAGCCATACAAGTTTGCTTGTAGACATTTGCCGAATGCGCTCAAAATGTCCCCCAACCCGATATTCGTATACAAAGTTGGACAAGTTGGTTTTTGGACACTGCAGTATTCCAAAGTTGTTTTAGTGTTTATCAACAATATCTCAGTAGCTGATTTTTATCTATGCTTTATTGGCGCTTAACTGTCTAAACGATTTCGATTTACCTTAGCAGTTAAATATTTATAGGCAATCGTTTATTTTTTATGATAATTGATGCCAATTAGAAAAGCCAAACAACGAATATTCTTCTTTCCTCTGCAGCTACTAGCACGACTCAGGAGAAGCAATTCTCCCTACACTCAGCCAATGTTTGCATGGCATTGGTGATATGACTTCCGATAAAGCTTTTCATAAAAGCATTTCTAAGCACTGAACAAGGAATTCTTGACATTGTTTGTAGGAAGCGCAATACTCGTAACTAAAAGCACTAATAACGTATCAACTAATCACAAGCCGTTCTATCCAGCAGGGGATGTAGAGTGGCAATCTGCAGGGTGTGCCCACAGTTCCTCCGCTGTGCCCCGAATATTGGCGATTGATAGCTTAAGTGCTGCAGTATCTAAGCTGCGGAGTTGTGCGAGTCAGGATGGCAGAGAGATTACTATTACCTCCAGCCGACTAATGGCACAATCTTAGAGAATATTGTTTTAACGTGCTTAATTTTGCAGCATTTTATTTAAAAAATTGCATTATAGAAAGTCACACTGTCTGAAAACTAGTTTAGTTTTGAACGGCTAGGAGAGCTTCATCTCAACTCTGGCTGAAAAGTTATTGCTGCGCGAATTTTGGATGCAACGGAATACTTATTCGATTCGGGATCTCGAATCGTGTATTCATCTATTTTATCTAGTTAATCAAAAATGGATTGGGGACAGCCATGTAGCTTGAAGGATAATTTTATGTTCAATCTCGGTTCTGGATATGATTACATATCATCCTTATTCTCCGCTAGTGCATAAATATAGATGAGTGAGATATTATACAAGACTGCCTTTATTTTAGAAAGACCTTCGTCCACAGGATTTAAGGGGCTGATAATCACAATACAAAGCTTCATAGTTTCCGCAACCCAATTGTCAACCTCACCTGTCCGAAGGAAATTCTGTTCCAAATATTAATGTTTTATCACATATTAGGGGGTGAGGCTCTGGCGACCCTCTTCTCATGACACTATGGGGTGGGGGAGCGGTATGACCAAGAAGGTTCAATGTGGCCATACTACATCGTCCCCAAGAAGGTCGGACTTTTACTCGAATGGTGCTTGTTAACGGAACGTACCGGATCTACATATGTCACACAAATGATCATCAGCATCGAATACACTCCTCAAAACCTTCGGAGAGTGTCTTTATCGCTACATCAACAACAACAACAGCATTTTACCACGAAATCTTCCACCACCACCATAAATCCAACACCTAAACATGTAAATACTGCGGCAAACATCACAAGACTTAATGGTCAGTACGAATCGTTATACGAATCGTGCGTCTACTGGTTCTGATAGCAAGATTGCCGTTGTCTAAATATCGAATGAATGGAGTACGTGGTAACAATTGAATCTGGATCAATGTACTACGTTGGCCGCTGCGAGATCCGAACCTCAAGAAACTGTATGTCGAGAGACATTGTTTGAGGGTTGCGAATAGTTTTCCCACGATGTAATTTTCCACTACTTCCTACTTTGTTTAAGAGAAAATTTAAAACTAAAGCTATTTGAACAAATGTTGCCATAAAAATGAGATTAGCCACAAACTTCCAACCGAATCTGTAAATTTTGAAATATTGTCAATAACAGTTACTTAGTGTCATTCGATGTGAACAGTTAAACATTTTTTGTCTCCGAACGCTTATTTAGTATAGCTCGCGTGAAGGTTTTAAATTATAACTGCTTCATTTCGAAACAAGTGCTAAGCTAAGTTGGCATTGTGTTTAAGCTATTGGAACGAGCAACTATGATGGCATATTGCAATTGTGTTCCCTTTAAAAAGAAGAGAAAATTCCTTTCCGTATTGTTAGACTTAACGTCACCAGCTGTGTAAATCATTAATAAGCCTGACATTTTTTTCGAAAGATCATCTGAACTGTCTTGTCACCAGGTTAAGCTACGGATATGATAATGGTTTTTTACATATATAAGTATGAACAAGTAAAGGTGTCTAAGTTCGGGTGTAACCGAACATTATATACTCAGCGTGAGCTTCAATTGTACATTTCATTTCAGATAAATTACTTTTCTACATAACACGTGGCACCGCCGGTTTAAAAAAAAATATCTCCCCATTTCCTCCTACAATAATACTTGATAAGTGAAATATCATGATTCAAAACTATTTTGTGCTAAGTTATAGCTTATTATTCTATTCTAAGACCCTTTTAAACTTGTTTTACATCTAAGTTGCCGTGGTCTTTAACCGATCCCGTCTATTTTTATTAGAAATATTTTCTACTATAGGGAAAATCTGTGTACCCAATTTTATTACGATCCGTTAATTTTTCTTCGAGTTATGGCTCCTGAATCATAGAAAATTTCTTAGCCATAAAAGTGGCGGTGCCACGCCAATTTTTAAAAACTTGAAGTTTTTCCTTTTTACTGTTATAAATCCACTTGGAAAATGAAATACCATTGATATAAAGCTCTTTTTTGCAAATATTAGCTTATTTTATATGTCCACGACCCTTTTAAAAATCTTTTATATTAAAGTGGGCGTGGTCCTTAACCGATTTCGTTAATTTTCCTTCAAAGCATTCCTTATAGTAAAGGCGACCTCTCTGCTGAATTTTGTTTCGCTAGGATTAACGATTTTTGAGTTATGATTAATAATAAATTGATTTTTCCACAAGTGGGCGGTGCCACGCCCATTTTAAAAAATTTATTCAATTAATTAATTCAATTTTTATCAGGAGTGTCAATATCAGTCCACATGTCAAAATTCAACATTCTAGGTGTATTATTTACTAAATTATCAGGTTTTTTGTGTTTTCCAAAATGTTATATATATAAAAAGTGGGCGTGGTTATCGTCAGATTTCGCTCATTCTCAACACCAATCTATTCTGGGTCCAGATAAGCTCGTGTGCCAAATTTGGTGAAAATATCTCAATATTTACTCAAGTTATCGTGTTAACGGACGGACGGACATGGCTCATTCAAATTTTTTTTTCGATACTGATGATTTTGATATTTGGAAGCCTATATCTATATCGATTCCTTTATACCTGTACCACCAATCGTTGTCCAATCAAAGTTAATATACTCTGTGTGCAAAGCACGCTGAGTATAATTAGAGTACACGCTATTTGCCAATTTGGTTTTGTTTTACAAGACACCCTATTAAAGTTTACTTTAAACGAATTCTAGAAGAGGAATTCAGACTTTCCTGAGAGAATCTTTATTACGATCCCGAGCATTGAAAGAAATATGATGTACCACATAGTTTTCCGATACAAAGAAAGAAGAAAAGAAAAACAGAAAAAATATTCTTCTTAATTTAGCAAACTTGGCGAACTTTAGTTAGTCCTTTCATGGATTTTGTTTTCGTCACAATCTTTGCGCTTTTCAATGACCCATTTGATTGTAGAATTTATGAGTATTATGTCATTACCACATATTTCACGGATTTATGCACACTGTTCGCTTGCATAATAAGCACATACATATGTATGTACATTAGGGCGGGTCGATTTAAAAATCGCTCATTGCTCTGTGAAAATCGTATTCTAGGGATCAAAGTAAGAAACTTTGCCGAAGGAACCATACCTCTAAAACGAATTCTGATGTCCCCCCCCCCCCCCCCCCCCCCCTTTGGGTCAAACTTTTGGGTAGGGGCAATTTCAATTCTACCTGGTGTGTCTTGTGGTGACTTAAAAAAAACAACGCAAGCAATTTTACGATCTGCAATTGTGTCACAGTGATACCTTCATTTTTTAAAACGGTTGAATAAAAAACCCACACAACTATGTTTACGACATGCAAATGCATCACAGTGATGCCTTGGTTTTAAAAGGGGGTTGTAAAAACGCTAATTTCTAATAATTTTTTTTAATTTCTTTTCTATTACTAAGTTAAAGTCATTTTTTCATTTACATATGTTCTGACTAAATAAATTTCTAAAGAGAAAAATAAACTCCAAAAAGAAAAAACATAGGCATTTCAAAGTGGGATTTTTCAAAATTTGCCCCTACGACCCAAAGGGGGGGGGGCATCAGAATTCGTTTTAGAGGTATGGTTCCTTCGGCAAAGTTTCTTATTTTGATCCCAAGAATATGATTTTCACAGAGCAATGGGCGATTTTTAAATCGACCCGCCCTAATGTACATACATATGTATGTGCTTATTATGCAAGCCTCCTCACAAATCGACCCGGCCTAATGTAGTACATACATACTGGTGGTATATTTGTGTGCGCGCTTGCGTAGGCGTTCTTTTGTAAAATTTTAGTTCGTCTGATTGCATTATTTATATTTCTTTCAATTCGGGGAATGATTCGTTGTCGCTACTTTGCCAACACCTACATGCAATACTTTTGCTAACCGTTTTGTTGTTGCAACATTCAATATATATGCGAAAGTGATTGTTTACAAATTAAAGGTTTTGTTTATTTAAATTTATGCAGCATTAGGAATAGCAACAACAACATCAAAGAGTGCAACACAAAATGCAACAATAAGTTGCTTGTTGAGCGTTCAAATGATTGTCCCATTAAATTTGTGCCGGCTTGTGTTGCTGCTGCTGCTGCATAGGCGACAAATGAACGGACAAGGCCAGCGCCTGAGCATGCGCTTACTCGAGTTTTATTTGACCCAATTACGTTGTTATTGTGCACAAAATATTTACTCATTCACTGGTTCACTATTAAATTCTAACTGTCACTATCAGCATAATTCAACGGTTATAAACAAAAAAAAACCAACCAGCTTTGCTTGTCAAAATGCGGTCGCTGTTGTCGGTATCAAGAAGTGGCACAAGCAGCGCGCCACTCCTTCAACCAACTGAGTATATTTATGTATGAAAATGGGCATGTTGTTAACTCAAATAGATACTGCGCAAGCGCGCATTCCGCATCTGCATTTGCATGCCAACTAACATATTCAGCAACAACAAAACCATTACAAATTACGGTGGTGATTGCAACATCATCGTCGCAGTGGCCCTGTTGGTATTAACTGATTTGAGAAGTTTGAGAATAACTGCAACACACGGCTCGTATTAATCTCAGCTTCAGCGCCTGTCAACTGTCTTGGCGGAATGCCTCCTAATTCATGTTTTTGCTCTTAAGCAGTTAACGCTAATGATTGTTGTTGCGGTTTTGCTATTTTTATACTCAGCTGAGCAGAGCTCACAGAGTATATTAATTTTGATCGCATAACGGTACCCCGTAACGGCATAATTTAATCGATATAGATATAGACTTCTATACATCAAAATGATCTGGGCGAAAAAAGAAAATCATTTAGCCATGCCCGTCCGTCCGTCTGTCCGTAAACACGATAATTTGAGTAAATTTTGAAGTATATTAATGAAATTTGGTCAGTTCCTGGGCACTCATCTCAGATCGCTATTTAAAATGAACGAAATCAGACTATAACCACGCCCACTTTTTCGATATCGAAAATTTCGAAAAACCGAAAAAGTGCTATAACTCATTACCAAAGACGGATAAAGCGATGAAGCTTAGTTGGTGATTTGACCTTAAGACGCAGAATAGAAAATTAGTAAAATGTTGGGTATTGGGCGTGGCACCGCCCACTTTTTAAAGAAGGTAATTTAAAAGTTTTGCAAGCTGTAATTTGGCAGCTGAGTATGTAGTGTTCGTTTACACCCGAACTTAGCCTTCGTTACTTGTTTTTTCTTAGCTGCAATATTTCACGCAGCGTCTGAGTTGTTGCTTGTGGGAGCTGATATTTATTTATTTATGTATTCTTCAATGGCAACATGACATTACACCCAAGGCGCCAATGCGTTGCCGCGAGAAAAAAATTTATGCATTTTACTTGAATTTAAATTAGGTACTCATACAAGAATAGAACTGCTATTTGGAGAACATTCGTTGGTATAAGGTAGCATAGAAGTGTAGAGCGATTGAAACAATACTCGCAGCCTCTATGGATATAGTGATCCCCCCAACCACAGAGCTCACAATTTTGATGGACACTGAAAGCACCCAGCTTTAGATTGGGGCATAAGCCAGTAAAAGTTTTTCTAAATAGTGATTACTTTAAAAAATAAAATAGTTATGAAGTGACTGCTATGAAAATTGAGTTCAATAGTATAATGCAGGGACCCAAATTGTTATTTCTATTATAAAAAAGTCCTTCAGAAAAATATTTTTCCGAACTTTTAACGTTTTAGTCCGAAGAAAATTACTAAATCCGGAGAGAATAAGGGCCAGATTATATATAACGTCGGGACACTTTGGGTCGTAGTCACTTACATTCACAGTCACCACTATATAATACCAAAAATTGCATATAGGCATTCAGGTTTGCTGTTATTGTTGTTGTAGCAGTGCTTCGCCCCATACAATAGGCGGGACCGATCACATATTTTCATCAATGTCTTCTAACGGGAGTCCAAGGAAACTTGCAGTTTCAACAGGGGAGGACCATAGTGAGATGGGTGTTAGAGGCGTTGGTTTCACATTACAATTGAAGAGATGGTTGGGGTCATGTGGGGACACATTGCAAGCGGGACATACATTTTGTATGTCGGGGTTGATTCAGAATAGGTAAGAGTTTGACATGTTACAGTACCCAGATCGAAGTTCAGGTAGAGTGACGCACGTTACTCTAAAGAGATTATGTTCCTTTTCTGCGAGTTCTGGGTATTTTTCTTTAAGAACTGGATTCGCCGGGCAATATAAGGTCGGACGCCTATTTGTGGATATCACTTAGGACCTCTTTGTGCTTTTCGCTCATAGAGCTGTGTTCTCAGATGCCGTATATCCTCATAATGCTTACGGAGATGACCTTTTAAGACCCTGGGAGGTGTGGCCAATTCAATCAGATGTCTGGGTATTCAACAGAAACTGTTTGTTCAGTATTTAATTTCTCTCCCTAATGGGGAGTTCTCTCGTATATTGTGTAGGTGGTGATCTGGGGAAATAAGAAGAGAGCCCGCAGCGGTGTTTTGGGAGGCCTGTAATTTCTTCCAGGGTTGGCGACCATATTGGGGGCACGCAGCATGCAATCGGCCGGCCAATTGCTAAGTGGTAATAAGTTTTTGTCTTTACTCCAAATGCTGCCCGCAAGAGGATTTGAGGATATAATTACGGCTCTGGATTTCAGGTACAATTGCGGTTGCATGCCCACCAGTCGGGGGCAGTCGTCACTCTGGGAGTCAGCGATTGGTGAAGACATCATGAAGGATATAGGCTTTGTCGAGTGTGTTGCCCGATTGCTGCTGGAGTACCTGGTGTCGATGAGTTGGTACTTTTGTTTTGACAGCAAGATGCAACCAATGTACCGGTCGATCGGTTGCCATTTCCAAGCCCAGAGCATCTATGAAGGTCGCATCGGCCAAGGAATGAACTGCATTGGATCGATGTCGCGATCGTAAATATTTTAAGCTGACATACGGAACACACGGTGTGGGGGACTAGGAGTTGATGACTCCTTCTTACGCGAGTGCATGTGTCGGAAAAGGAGAGGAGAGAGGGAACAACAGTGGACAGTTGATGTGGCCTGCTGGGCAACGTCGCTGGACGTCCTTGGACGTTAACAGCAGGGACCCACAAAGGGTTTATAGAAATTTCGGGGGCGACGAACCTTGGGTTCTAAGCCAGAACAGCCCGAACGATGCAACCATCTTTTACACGTGACACATTGGAAATAGTATGACCGCCTGAGATAAATCCTTTTCCGGCATATGCAGCAGAACCACAGCCTTGGACCAGTGTTCAATACCTTTCCGGAACAGGAGGGTATGGAGCAGTCCAGCTGCATGGAGCTGCTCCGAGGATGATACTTTGTGGGAGGGATGCAACAAATTAAATGCGGTTACACTGAAATGACAGCCCTTGGTCGGGGAAAAAATCCCGAGTCGCTCCGGTACATAGAACCGGCTGCCATGGGAATCGATGTAGGACGGTCCCGCCACTTTGTAGGAATAATAGAAAGAGCCCTTCTCAAATTTAAAGAGAGACTTGTCCTACAACCTCTTCAGATGTAATCGCGCCTTGCATTTATTTAATTTTATCGTCATATCTACGTAAGGCTCATACAGCTCAACATTGTACCTCCTTCGATACACGCCGTCGGTATCACAGACAGGACCGGAGAACTGTTCTCTCGAACACTGTAAAAGCCATTTCATATTCTCTCTACACCGTCATGATTCCGATGAGGACAGCTGTGATGAACGAATTGAAGAGCGTGATTTTTGTTCGTCGGGAGAGGACTTAACTTTTCAATTGGTAAGAGTTATTCTTCGTTCGATCTCTAAGTTGACATTGTTTCTGCTAGTTTCCAAATAGACAAAATACCTCACAGTCTCGAATTTATATCCGTGAATAATGATGTGGCTGCCAAGGCCCAAATGACCGATTTTTTCTTGGATGGCAGCAAGTAATTTGTCTTGTCCTCATTCACCGCAAGACCCGCTTTTTTTGCTTCTCTATCTAATCCAAAGAAGGCAGTGCTCACAGCGCGATATTATTTTCCAGCATTAGGTTAAAGAAATCACACAAAGGAAGTCGCTTTGTTTAAAGCCTCGCTAGGTCTCGAATGGCTCGAAGAGGTCCTTCGCAATCCTACGGAGCTGGTATTCTGTATTTCTCTTACTTTTACAGGGAACTTATATTCAGACATACCTGCATACAAGCAACGTCTTCTCACGCTGTCAAAGGCTGATTTAAAGTCGAAAAGGAAATGGTGAGTGTCGGTTTTCTTATAGTGAGTATTCTCAAGAATCTCGCGCATCGTGAAGATCTGGTCGATAGTAGATTTACCAAGACTGAAACCGCACTGATAAGGTCCAATCAGTTTGTTGACTATGGGCTTCAGTCTTTCACATAGTACGCACAGATAGAACCTCATACGCGATAGCAAGCAGGTTAATTCCGCTTTAATTGGCGCTGTTTGCGGGATCACCTTCATTGTGGAGGCATGCGCTCTTCCGACCTTATTTTGCATTGGAGTTGATACACACTCCTCAGCAACTCTTCGCCTCCGTGTTTGAACAGCTCGGTGGGCAGCCCGATATTACCTGACGCCTTGTTATTTTATAGCCGGGATATTGCCATTCCCACTTCGTCATAGTCGGGTGCCAGAACGTGTTTTTATCATCGGCAATAAAGGTATCGGGTACGTCTTCTCCCTCGCTAGCTAGCAATGAGGAGAAGTGTTCCCTCCACAACTTAAGCACACTCCGTTGGTAAGTTACGATGTAGTCATTATAATTCCTGCAGGAATCTGCCCGGTCTTAAAACCTTCCGTGTCAGCAGCGGTGGTAGGTAATGGGAGAGAAATATGCCTCACTGCTCACCCACGTTGTCATGTCTTTATTTTAGCAATGGTCAATAATAAATAAATGGTTCTTACTATTATTAAACAAGTTAAAAGTGTTTCAATATATTCATACGAACGACTGACATAAGAAGATATGTAGGTATATCATAAGCCCGTCTAACTGGAGCTGTGCGAGCTCATAACTAAAAATATGCTCATTTTTATAAACATATCTGTTGTTTATTGTCGCTCTTATTTTAATTTTTTACAACTTTATTTTCCCTCTACTCGTTAGCTAATTTTAACGTTTACTATGAAAGTTACAACAACAACAGCATTGCAACATAGCAGCTGTCATTTACATAAATATACTTTCACTTGAACATATTTATTTTCATTGTTTGTTTAAATTACCATTGTTGGTTGGTTGTTTATCCATTGTTGTTTTAATTTCGGATTGTATAGCATTATGTTGCTTTAGCTATAGTTTTCTCTTCTTATCGCACCCACTCCACACCAAGTGGTGCTACCATTGTACTTCTATCGACCTCTTCGCATTAGTGTTAATGTTTATGGTTAAGAGCTCCAATTTTTCTTGTCGGATTTGTTATTATGTCGTATCGGTTAGTGGCAGTTTTTGAGAAGTGTTATCGATGTTGGTGGTCCTTTGCCGGATGCAGATCCGATACGTTCCTGTAAAAAGCACCATTAAGGTACTAGCCGCACCATCTCGGGAACGATTTAGATTGACCACATGAAACATTCTAGGCCATCCCGCCCCCCTACCCCCTAGAACCATGAGGAAATTGGGGTTGCCAGAGCCACGGCAGCTAAAGAAACAGGATTTGCCATGGATAGGTGAGGTTGACGGTGGATTGGAGAAGCTACAAATTGCGCTGGCGATCCCTTAAAAGGGTTACGCTACACAACCCCTAGAATCAGTTGGGTACTTTAGTTGCCTCTGACGACAGACAGACCTTTCGCGGGTATATTCTAATCCTCCTAACCCGCATCTCCAATATTTATTGCATTGTTTATTTATTGCATTGTTTAGTTATATAACTTTCGAATCGAATGCCATTTCGTTCTCTGCACATGACAGACTTATCAAACGAAAACTTAATCTAACGAATGGCAGTGAGAAATTTTTTGTAAATAAAGTTGATTTTTATTATTTCCTTTATATTAAGTCGGTTGAATGTTTGTCCGCATATTCAATACAAATCTTGCAATAAATTTTTAGGTAACTTCTCATTGAGCTACAAACGTGAAACTTCACATATGGTTTAAGACACCAAGCCAATGCAACAAAAGAGGAAAAATTCCGTTAGGTGTCGCGCGGATCGAAATAATTAGATAAGAATTTGGAAATTCGGGATCATTTTTTAAGTAACTTTTCATTGACCTAAAAACGTGAAAATTCACAGACAGGTTAATACACCGTGACAAAAGAATAAAAGGGGGGAAAATTCCGTTAAGTGGCGCACAGATCAAAATACATAATTAGACGAGAATTTGGAAATTTGAAACCGGCTTTTAAGTAACTTCTCGAAAGACTTAAAATTTCAAACATAATTCAGAGGCCGATGACAGTATAAAACATAATACCTTAATTAGTACTAAGGGAACGGGGGGAATCTCGCGATTGATTTTTTAGAAACTTCTCATTAAGCTAAAATCTTCATACGTAGTTGAGAAGTCAGTGACAATACATAAAAAGGGAGAAAAACTCCGATAGGCGGTGCACGGACCGAGATATTTAGAAATCTTTGTAAAATTGTGTGGTTGAGCTTTAAATACCTTCCATATGAGTTAGAGACCTGAAGCTTTGAACAAAGCTTAGAGCCCAATGAAGATTCAATACTTAGCATTCAAAATTCTACTTAATGTGACAGGGATGGATATACTTAGAAATATTTAGAAAATACATACAGAAGAGGGGAAAACTTCCAATCGATTTTTAAACGAATTCAAGTTTGTGCTAGGCTAGGAATTATGGAACTAAACAAATTTTCGATTCGTTGCACTAGGACTGAGATATCTACATTATTTTAATTGATGGTCTACTTTCCGTGAATTATGAATTTTATTAAGGCAGCGCAGTATTGAGTTGTTTTATATTTTTATTTCTCATAAATATGTATTTTTACAATTTCTATGTCAAAATTTAAAATTAAATTTCAACAAGAATATGTCTTTGTATATGGACACATTTTTCGCAAATGTTTTCCATTTATATAATTTAATTAATTTAAAACTTTTTTTTTTTTAATGTTTACTGCAACTAAGTATATTTTCCACCACATATGTATGTACATATATAAGAATATGTGAATGTTGCTCACTTTAGGTTTCCATACGTATATAATCCATGTAGAAATTTGCCTGTAGGTATGTCAATCAGGTGCGTGAATTTCTTGATGTTACAACTTTTATCTATTTGACCATCTCTTGAAGACCCCACAGAAATATGTAGCGCATCCACAGCAAATAACAAAATGCAATATCAACGTGTCCAATATTTTTTTCTGCATATAACCGTAGATACGTGTGCATGGCGGTACAAACATACATACATATGAATTCAAATAACTGAATATGCATCAGTGAAGTGTCATCGCGACGAGACGTTTGGCTACGTTTCACCGCTAACCTCAAAGGTCAAGTCGAAAGGCAGTGAAGCTAAAAAAAACATTAAGAAAAAATTCGGTCTCTCGAAATACACAGACTATTCCTCCTACGAACGGAACTATCCTTTCTCCTGCTCTTCACCTACGCTGCGATATATACATATCGTCGGCTTATATACAATACCCTCTAACAACAAAAACCCAATTTTTCAGGAAAGCAAGAAATCCGATACACGTGTACGCCGATGGTTCCAAAGTAGTGGAAGGAGTAAGGCCTGCGGATACTGTGCTGATTCGGAAATAAAACAGATCCTACAGGCTGCCACATCACATCAGGCGTTTTTCATACGGAAGAAGAAGCTGTTACCAAAGCAGTAGAAACACTGGATGAAAATAGCTTAAACTATGGCCGGTCAAATTTTATATTGATAGCCAAGCAGCAACTAAGACAATGATCTCACATATCACAGCATTTATAACTGTGCTAGATTATAAGCAATATCGCGATGGAATTGGGATAGGGAGAAGCATACATCTATATTAGGTCACAGGGTATATAAGAGTATATGGCAATGAAAAACGAATAAGCTAGCTAAAAAGGGCGCATCCATCGAATCTTGCTACGTAAACGACGCAGTTAGATTGGCGAGATTAAGGGAAGGCGAGAGTTGCACATGAGCGACCAAACGGGAAAGGCGTGGGACCCAAGCGCGGGGGGTGTAAAGTATCGAATATCACCTATAATACCCTAAACTAACAAAGTTACTAATATCATTAAAAAGATAGGACTTTTGGCTCATGATGGGTATCCCACTAGACACTACCTTCTGGCGTCACATTGCATTCAATTGGCTATGTCAGTGATAGCAGATGTAGGAAGTGCTAAGATTCCAGCTATTAGGAGTGATACAGCTGTCAGATCTAGAAGCAGCAAGTGACATGAGTCCTAGAAATCTTCTAGTATTTGCCAAGAGGACGGAGTTATTTTATTACATAGGTCCTGGTTTTTGATTGGGTTTTTCACGTTGGTCGTTGAACAAACTGCTGGTAGCACTTTGGACTCTTTCAGTATATGTGAGATCCTCACCGGCTGGTCAGTTCATCCTAACCTAACCTATTCTGTTATTTACCACGATTTTACTCTTCGGCTGTGGTAACTCTGAAATATACAAATTAAATGCGTTTGCCACATGTTGGGCTTCTAATAGACATCAATGTATGCGCTAAGAAACGGTGTCGTCCAGCAGTACAGGCAGGTTCGAAGATCGAGCATTTATTTGTTGGATTATTTGATGTTGAAACGACAGTCACACAATTTTTTATTAAATATTATCCACTTCGTATGCACAAAAATATTTTGTGTTACATATCCGCTTTTTTGAATTCCATTATTATCTATGTGGTAATTAAATAGATTTATTTAGAAACATGAAAACCAAAAATTCTTATCTCAGCAAACAATCTAGCGGCGGTTGGTAAGAAAGGTTGTGCTTTTCGGCCACTACACTAAATTAGTGTAAATAATTACATCCCTCTGCTTTTACATTCAAATTTTGCGTTCGTTGGAAATGTGTTTTGAAAATATGTTGGTAAAAGCATATAATTAGAGTTTTACAAGTATATATTTGTTAGTATGCACATTAGTGTGCTTCTTATTTGGCAACATCATAGTAAAAGCAATAGTGTCTCTACAAATTTTGGGAACCCTGCAAACATACTACTGGTATTTATTCGGTAATTATCAGATAATTTACCAGTAGTTCTTCAGTTAAACAGAATTGGCCTCGGGATAAAGTTACCCTATATACTTCATGTACATGTGAATTTATTTAAGTACAATAGGAATTACAAAAACTGGAATATACCAGTAGTTTTTTCTTGAAATTTTCGGGTATTATACCAAAACAATACCTGTACATTAAGAGGTAGGATTTTGGTAGCCTATATGAAAATATCCCAACATTTTCCGAGGTAGTTACTTGTAACATACCTTAAAGTTTGGGTTCAAATTCGGGAAATTTACAAGTATGTTCCAAATAATTAATCAGTAGCTTTTGGGTGAGTTTTCCTTAAAATATAAACGAAGATATTGGTATTTTCCCTGAAAATTATATATGAAATACCCTTTAAATTCCCATAGACTACTTGTATTTTCCTTGCCAGTAACGTATTGGCCAGGAAATCTTTTTCTAAGTTAAATGCCTTAATTAACTTATGCAGATTTTATTTATATTTCTGTTTTTTTTTAGTTTACAAACGTAGGTCTAAATTTAATTAATATAAAAAGATGTCTAATAACTTCTGGATTGCTTGTTGAAGAAACGATAAATCATTATTACTAGTCCAATAAGAGTTCAAAAAAGGTTCGGTTAGAAGGTGATCTAAATGCATCTAATAAAATATATGTTTACCTATTTCCTGAAATGAAGTTCACCTAGACAATGCGTACCATTGGTTTACATTGATGTATGTTTATCGACCAAAGTTTTTTATTTATTGAAAAAATTTGAAAGACCATTTGATCCAATCCATACAGCCTACTTATGTATGTATATTTTCAGCAGTTTAGGAAAAATTCAGTTTTAAATTACGAAGGAGTGTACTAAAAAATTACTTGAAACATATTCCAAATCACATATAGAATTAATAAGGGATAAATATCAAAATTCTACCTTGGGACAGTAATTATAGTTTACATATATCGGTTATTATACGTGGAAATCTCTCAAAAATTACCGAATACATAGCACTTTCTAAAATTGGTAATTATGAAGGAGGGCTACTGGAATTTTACCAAATGCTTATTTACTTTCAGTTTATTGGTGTTAGTGTCATTGAAATTTGTATCACAGTATTAGTAGTTCGGTAGTTGACGTTTGCAGGGTAGATCATAAACGTGGGCTCTGGTGATAATTGTTTGAAATAGATTATTACAGTAGAACACACTAATAACTTTTTCTTAAATTTTTGGCGACTCTCAACATTAAGTACATATTTTGCTTTCACCAATAATTTTACAGTATATCCTTTTGAATACGTAACAAAAGACGATAGATTTGAATATGAGTCACCAGTTCGCTGCGAGTAGCGTGTAACATCAATGCAGTCAAACTAATCTAGTATACAACTAGATGAATTCTTGTTTCCCAAAAACTCCCAACTAGTTCGAGTTGCGTCTTTTTCAATATTGGGGACTGATATATTTACCAGGGCGATGTCCTACGAAATATCAATAGCTATTGTAACGAACCCCGTTAGTCGGGTTTATAGCTGGGGTATAACTCAGCGAATGAGTTCGCCTATACAATAAAAGATGCTAGTTAAACGTTATAAAAAATTATGATTTATTTCAATCCTTCTGAAAATCTATATACATATGTGATTATAATATGTTTAATCACCGAGTGTTTTACACGCCTCGGTGGTATGCCTTGTGAATATACGTAACCGGTGAGCGTTTTACACAACTCGCCGGATCCCTAGTAAAATACCTAATCGTGAGCGTTTTACACATCCCACCGGATCCCTGGTAAAATACGTAATCGGGGAGCGTTTTACACAACTCACCGGATCCCTAGTAAAATACGTAGTCGTCGAGCGTTTTACACGACTCGGCGGTATACCTATCATAAACAGCTGAAGTTTGACATCAGCAGCTGCTCCGTAGTGGATGTTTAACACAGCCCACTATATAGCTCACTCTACGACTTCTAAGCCAAGAGAGGCGTCCCTGCTCGGGCGCCAATTGTAACGAACCCCGTTAGTCGGGTTTATAGCTGGGGTATAACTCAGCGAATGGGTTCCCCTATACAATAAAAGATATTAGTTAAACGTTATAAAAGATGATGATTTTATTTCAATCCTTCGGAAAATCTATATACATTTGTATATACGAATGTGCTTATAGTATGTTTAATCACCGAGTGTTTTACACGCCTCGGTGGTATGCCTGGTGAATATACGTAATCGGAGAGCGTTTTACACAACTCACCGGATCCCTAGTAAAATACGTATTCAGTGAGAGTTTTACATAACTCACCGGATCCTTAGTAAAATACGTAGTCGTCGAACGTTTTACACGACTCGGCGGTATACCTATCATAAACAGCTGAAGTTTTACACCACCAGCTGCGCCGTAGTGGATTTTCAACACAGCCCACTATATAGCTCACTCTACGACTTCTAAGCCAAGAGTGCCTTGTTGCTATTCTCTGCATTAGCATCATATCTGTTGACAAACTTATTACGGTTATTTTAAGTTATATATGAACTCGAAAATCCGTTTATGGACTTTGAGGCACCACTTCCCATTATTCCATTTGGCTACTAAGGCAGAAATACTCTTGCTGTCCGCTTATTTAAACGTTTTCTGAAGTATCTCAGGAAACTTCGATGTGGTGTTCAAGCACATTGCCTCCATACAATCTATAAAAATACACTCACCCTAATATACATACACATCGATATGTTTTTACAAAGTACAAAGACAAATTAAATTAACGCCATATAATATTCAAACGCCCCAACTGTAAATTAAATGCGCCTGGAAATCTTAAAAGTAAATAATTACTTTAGATTTAGAGACTTTACATGTCATAATTGCTGTACTTTTACAGTTATGCATTTTTTTACGCTCACGGGAGCCCCAAAATAATGTTACAATCATGCATTGTAGCGGTTTAACCTTTATTATAAACATAGTTTTGTAACAGTAATTTTTTAGTTATATGTTTGTATGTTTAATGGTGTGCTCAATTTTACTTAAGATTCTTAAGAATTAATGAGCTTAACACCGATATGATAATTGTTTTTCAATTTTTATTTTTGGTTTTATTGGGAAAAACTGAAAAGAAGGGAACATTTACTGGCATATTGCGATGGTACCATTTCGAAAACCGCCACATCATGTTTTATTTATTTCAACAGGTTTCACTGGGAATCGAACCGCGGTTAAACTGCTGAAATCACAATCGCCTAACCATTGGGCTATTGTGTTGTATTTGCTTTCTTGGCTTATTTCAGTTTTATCCCATTTTCACGCTCTCGCACAATTTGAGACATTCTGTCTCTACATTAATTTTACTACAAATTAATTTGTACCAATTGAAATAAGCCAAGAAAGCAAACACAACACAATAGCCCAATGGTTGGGCGATTGTGATTTCAGCAGTTTGACCGCGGTTCGATTCCCGGTGAAACCTGTTGAAATAAACAAAACATTACGAAATTGCCTGATGATGATGACGTGGTGGTTTTCGAAATGGTACCATTGCAATATTGCTGTAAATGTTTCCTTCTTTTCAGCTTTTCCCAATAAGACCAAAAATAATAATTGAATAACAATTATCATTTATCGGTGTTAAGCACATTAATTCTTAAAAATCTTAAGTAATTTTTTAGGGTATTTTATATTGCTCGCAAAATTTAGTTATTTTCGATTTTAAGTTGTTTTTAGTTCATTGTTTCGTTCAAAAATAACCGAAATCCTATCCTATCTAAAAATAAATTAATGTTTTTGCAGGGTCATAAGTCAGTTTTTTTTGCATTTTACAGATTCCTTTTTTTAAGTTATAACCCAACAAAGCTACCAAGTAAATATGTTTTTTGGTATTAATAATCGCTTTCTAAGATTTGAGTCTTTTTGAGCTTGACCAACAGTATTTGGTATCTAGATCTAATAAACCGAGGTCAAGCAAAACTGAGCAGTGCCAGCCATCGCTCCCTTTCGCTGATTGTTTTCGGAACCTTTCGAGATCTCCTCTTGTCTGCTTGGAAGTAATTGCGGAACTCCTTTGAAATCATGTCCTGATAATTTCGGGATTGTTTTCGGTATCAATCCGGCTCTATCTCTTGTTTTTTCGACTCACTATTGTTTCGGTGGCATCCATCGACTTGAGTCAACCATAAAACCGATGGCCTCTACCGAAAGAAAATTTAAATACTCATCTAAATATCCCTCATATATGTTTTGCATATATAACATAACAAATACGTAAAGGGGACACAAATTTTTCGGAAAGTGGCCACGGTTACCAACCTTGACTTTTACCTAGAACGATTATCTTGGTTACAAATATATGTATATCAATTGTGTCTTCAAAATGTATTTTTAAATACAAAAAGGGCATGGAAATCTTTAACTTTTAGTTTCCCTTTCCTGGAGTGGAGCCTCGTTGATCAGAGAAGATTTTTCTAAATTTGTGGGAGGTATCCCTACCGAACGCTGATTTTTTTTAAATAAATAGCGGCTGTCACGCCGATTTTTAATTTTTTGGAGACTTGTAAGCTCTTCGTAGACAATATTCGTGGCAAACTTAAAGGCAGTAGCTCAATTAAAAAAAATTAATCCGAGGCGCGATATACCTCCGAAGAGATCTAGGCCGAGTTTCTCTTCCAATTCGCGTTGCTAATGTTTCCTTCAAATTGGTACGGTGAGAGCTAAATGCCGGAAATCACTGCCAAAGGGCGATCCGGTTTACAATTTTTTTCTAATTGCAAAAAAAAAACGTGTTTCAAAATGATTAATGCTGCTTTTCCCGGAATTTGAACCCAGGATTTTCGGTGTGGTGTGGTAGGCGGTAGAGATATACGCCGCCGCCGCCGATTTTCGTCGTTTTTTGCACGCCGCCGCCGAATGTCAAAAATATCGGCGCGGTACTATATTTTCTACTCATTTAAGACTGTCCAGGCCATTTATTGTTCATGTCGAAATTTGGACGGATATGGTCGAAAGGGGTATCAACGGATGCGCATCACTGCCAGTTATAAGAATCCAATTGCGTAATGTAACTCTTTCTACCCGTTTAAAAAACAGGCCCTTTCAACGCCAGCTTAACACGGATTTTGCATCACCCAATTCACCAAGTTATTAAAACAAAACACTAAAAGAAAAATTATATAAAAAATTTAAATGCTCACTTTGCATAATTAAAAAAAAAAATTAAGAAGGAAAAATGAATTCAAATAAAATTTCCAAAGTCGAACATGTTTTCAAATTGTTATTATGTTGTTAAAAAAGCAAGTTACCCGAAAAAATGCTGATTTTTTTTTTCAAAAATTCTATATTCCGATTGGCGTAAATAATACGCGTAACAGTTTGCAAAATCCTTTAGTAAGTAGATACCAGGGGTTTAAACTCTCCTTTGAAATGATTCTCACCTCATACTTAAGTTGAAGATAGAAGGGTTTGAAAAATCACTTGACCTTATATTCAAACATCTGTTGTTTATTTGCGAAACTTTAAAATAGCGACTGATTTGTTAATTTTGATTTTCACACTCCATCATTCAACACCCAAGTCTCCCGTTTTGACATTTCCTAAAGTTGGCGGCCCTATCCTAAATAGTCCCTTGGAGTGAATCACAGTGATTCTAGCCTATCAACCAAGTTTAAATATCACCAACACATTTCGGCTCCTGTTATACATGTGAATACGTAGGCACATATATCTACCAGGTGAGGCTTTGTCCTTCGCAAGAACACTAACGTATAACCTTAACATCTTTCAACTAAAAATCGGTCGACTTTCATTCCAAAATATCGTTTTGGTTTAGCGAAGACTATTGAAATCAATGTTGTGAACACAAGCGTCTGAAAATTTTGGTCTACATTACAAAAAAAAAAAGTATCCAGGGTCCTTGTAAAATTTAAATTATGTAGGATTATACTATTTTCACCCATGATTTACGCAATAATATCCACTTGGACTGCTTATGATTTCGAGGGAGGCATCCTTGGCCGAATGGTTACTCCCTAACGCTTCAAGGTGTTTCTCTGGTAGTGCTCGGCAATATAGCGCGACAAAAAAATCCGTTAGAAAGTCTTCGGAGCTATACATAGAGCTTCTAGTGACGTTCACGAAGGTATGAGTTCGAAGTCGCAGTCCTATAGCTAGCCAGGAGGCATGGTATCGACTGGTGGTGGACAGGATTGCTACTGTTGGCACTTCGGGAATTATATCTCTTAAAACAGGCGAAAAAACTAGATGCCCCTTTAGCGCGATTAACAATAGGCCAGCGTTGGTGCTCATCGTTAAAAATGTGCCATGAGTGTTAAAAACCATTAACAGCAACCGTAAGTCGTCTTTGTGCGTGACCAGCAAGGGGTCACAAATTATTTAAAGAAAACGTGTTGATAACGAATATTAGAAGTTAGACCAGAACATCTCCTTCGGTGAAACTACGCTTTGTACGAGAAATACAGACAAAAATGAGAATTTTAAGTACTTCTATTTTTTTCGGCAGACGCAGCAGTACCAGTCCCTTAGACTGGGGCTTAGTTCGAAGCCTCCCTGGAGTAATTGAATGAAGGACAGTCCCTCCGCAAGGAGCTGCTCTTGAAATTTTTTGAACGATCCGCGAGACTTTGAGGCAAAAGCTCCGGATCTTTCCGAAATCGCCAATACCTTGATTCCTTTAAATACATACAAACAAAACCTTTCCTAAATATTATTTTTTTTTAAATAGAAAAAAGCTTTTTAAGCAAGAACACCGGCGTACGCCGGCGCGCCGACCACCATATAGTGATCGGCGTAAACATCTAGTAGGCGGAGCACGCTACCACCACGCCACGTCCGCCACCGCGGTTATATACCGAATTTTGTGCGTCTTAGGAAGAAGCCTTCCTCGTGATTAAAGGAAGAAGTGTATTAAATTTCAATAACATTGTTTAAACGAATGTTATTGCAAAAACATATTAGGATGAGCCTTCGTCTGTTTGGCTAACAGATAGGCGAACGGATCGTTGAGCAACGGTAACTTGGCCTTTTTTCGGTTGAGGCTGCTGAAATTTTGGTCGAGGCTACCGTTTCTTTTTTGTGGTTGCCATCGATTTCGTTTGGCTACCAATATTTTTCCCATGCAAGACGCTGATGGATTGCCTGCGGAGCTATTCAAGTTCGGCGGCGAGGAGTTGGTAAGGCGCATGCAGCAGCTTCTTAGCAAAATATGGGGAGACGAAAGCATGCCCGACGGTTGGAATCTAAGTGTTCTTTGCCCAGTCCACAAGAAGGGGGATACTGCAAAATGCACCAACTATCGTGGAACCAGCCTTCTTAATATCGCATATAAGGTCCTTTCAAGTGTATTGTGCGAAAGATCGAAGCCCACCGTGAACCGGCTGATTGGACCTTATCAGTGCGGCTTCAGACCTGGTAAATCTACCATCGTCCAGATTTTCACAATGCGCCAAATCCCGTGAAAAGAGAATCGACACACATCACCTCTTCGTCGACTTTAAAGCCGCCTTCGACAGCACGAAAAGGAGCTGCCTATATGCAAAATGACGTTGAGCAACACCATCAGCTCAGTCAGAATTGGGAAGGACCTCTCTGAGCCGTTCGAAACTAAACGAGGTTTCAGACAGGGTGACCCCCTATCGTGCGATTTCTTTAATTTGATGCTGGAGAAAATTATACTAGCTGCAGAACTTAACCGCACTGGAACAATATACTATAAAAGCGTGCAATTACTGGAATATGCTGATGACCTTGATATCATCGGACTAAACACCCGCGCTGTTAGTTCTGCTTACTCCAAACTGGAAAAAGAAGCGGTAAAGATGGGTTTGATGGTGAATGAGGACAAAACGAAGTACCTGCTGTCATCGAGCAAAGAGTCAGCGCATATGCGCCTTATAAACCACGCTACTGTTGGCAGCCATAATTTCGAAATAGTAAAAAACTTCGTTTATTTGGGAACCAGCATCAGCACTAGCAACAACATCAGCACTGAAATCCAGCGAAGAATCACTCTTGCCAATAAATGCTTTGGACAGGTAGGCAATTGAAAAGTAAAGTCCTCTCTCGGCGAACGAAAATCATACTCTACAAGTCACTTATCGTACCCGTCCTGCTATATGGGACAGAAGCATGGACCATGACAACAGCAGATGAAGCGGCTTTGGGAGTGTTCGAGAGAAAAGTTCTTCGAAAGATTTATGTACCTCTAAGCGTTGGCGATGGCGAGTACCGAATAAGATTTAATGATGAGCTGTACGAGCTATACGCAGACATCAACATAGTCCAGCGAATTAAAACGCAGCGGCTGCGCTGGCTAGGCCATGTTATGCGAATGAAAGATGATGCTCCGGCCAAGAAAGTATTTCTATCGGAACCCGCCTATGGAAGCAGAGGTAGAGGGCGGCCCCCACTCCGGTGGAAGGACCAGGTGGAAAACGATTTAAACTCCCTTGGTGTGACCAATTGCCGCCGGTTGGCGGAGCGAAGGAGCGACTGGCGCGCTTTGTTGGACGGCCATAACCGTTTAGACGGTTAAGCGCCAATTAAGTAAGTAAGTAAGTCGGAAGCGTTCTGCAATCCACGTCTTGCCAAATAAAGTGAGGTGAAAAACTGGAGACACAAGACTTTTTATTTTAAGCACAGCTCATCTGTAGAAAAGTCCATGTCTGTTGCTTTTATTGTGCAGTCGTCTGCGTAAGAGGCTATGTTGACTTGGTGGAAAAGGGGATGCGTAGAAGTTAAACTCCCACTTCTGCGGGAGGCGTGACACTGCCCACTTTTTGGAGTTTTCATTTTCTCTGTTTACTGTGTTATAATGTAGTGAGCGATTCACTTTCGCACCGTTTGAAAACTCCAAGCGATAAATAAGTAATGATAAATCAATACAAACAGTTTTCACTCTTCAAATGCTCGTTCATGAGTGAGGCACATTAGTGACATGATCCTTAGTTTTTAAAACGATAAGTTTTTTTTTCTTAACAAACACCCGTCGTAGCAAGAGCAGAGATCTAAAGAAGCGTCGCAGTGCAACGAGGCCTAATAATAATAAATGGCATATTTTGATAGTTTTCCGAACCCTGGATATTTGTTAATCCGAATCCATCTTATATGGTTTTAGCAAATACATATGTAGTTCACCTTCACAATATCAGACCAAAGTAAAAATTACATAAAAACCTATAAAAGTTACGAAGCTGCAATATAATGTGGGTGATCACCATACTATCTTTTTTCCAAAAAAAAAAAAAGAAATAATGCGTGACTAGTTTTTCGCATCACTTGGAAACTTAATGCGATAAAAAATCTACGCACATATTTGACCCAGCTTTAAATTACAATTCGAATCTGTTCTCATATCTCCTTCATTTGCTTTGCCAATTAGTAAAATGCTTGTTTTTCTTTCAAATTTAAACATTGAGGAGCCCCATAATAAGGAAATGCACTTAATGAGGTCATTTGCCTTTTCCATTGCATTTATGTTGTTCATTTTTCTGGGTTGGATTTTCATACTTAAAGGGCCGAAGTGTTGTTGTAGCTATTAGTATTGTTTATGATCAGCCATTAAATAGTGTGATGAGTGCACTGTGCCGGCTGTTTGAAATTGTCTACATATACATTAACCTGGGTCGATTTGTATGGACGAAAGTTAAACGATATCGAGCCATCGATTTTTCGATAGGATTTGGGCTCAGGAAAACAATTTCCACTACTCATACCCAAAAAAAAAATGTTCGAGCCTGCGAAAAAAAATGGCGAAAGTGTAAATTTTTCGATTTTTTTTTTTTTTTCAAAAAACTGTTATCGCCAACGTTTTTTTTTTTTTTGGGTATGCGTAGTAGACTTTTTTTTTCCTGAGCCCAAATCCTATCGAAAAATCGATGGCGCGATATCGGTTAATAAATGGACCCAGTCTAATATACATACATATTTATATATTATTCAGGTGTTCTTTTTTCTGTGTCCCTGGTTAAAATCAGATTCTTTTTAGGAAAGAGGTAAATGGTTATGATAATGTATTTATACAAAATACGTACAAGGAGAAAATGGTATGTCAGCTTTAAGTTTGCAACAAATATTTCAAAAAAATTTTAAAATAACTATCAAATAATCACTCAACACTCTACCGCTAAATGGGGTTCGAATACCCCGTATCTGGAATGTATTTAAGGATATATCAATTTTCCTTAGGTCTTGCAAAAAATACGAGATTGCCTTACACTGATAAATGTAAAACGAAATTCTGAAATTCAAAAACTTCATTTTATAAAACTTTGCAAGCATCTATAAAAAAAGCGTCTGTACCAAGTAGCCATGAAGTTCGATGTGTCAAAACATTGATATACCTCCTGAAAACTAAGGGCCGTTTTCTCATCTTAATTTTAAACGCAATTTTTTTCGCAAAACATATTTTTCTTTTTTATTTATTTTTTTTATTTTTATTTTTTATATTTTTATCGGCAGAGCCCGATTAACAGGTAGGCAGAATAGGCGCCTGGGGCCCCCGAAAAATGAAAAAGACTTCTAAAATTTTCTTACAAACACATAATTGTAGAGAGTGAAAGAAAAATATAATCAGATCTGAAAATAAATTTTACTCAAATAAATAAAACTCAATTGACCGCATTCAAAAGGCGACGACCAACAAACTAGACAAGGTTCCTAAAAAGGACCTTTCTGACTAATTTGACAAATTGTATGAGCGTGCACAGAAGTGTATCAAAGTGAAAGGAGAGTATATTGAATAATAAAAAAAATGTATAACTTTTCTTCAGTTGGAAGGTCATACTGGTGGAAGTCTACCGAATCAAACTTTAAAGTTTCTTACTGAAGACTGTGGTTTAGATATTCAAAATTGTAGAGGACAATAATATGACAATGCACTAAACATGTCCTGGAAGTATAAAGGTGTGCAAGCAAGAATATTGAGTTTGAATGAGAATGCGATCTATGTTCCCTGTTCCGCGCATTCCCTTAATTTGGTTGGAGAGCATGCTGTGAAGTGCTGTTTTTATGCAGTAGATTTTTTCGCTATTATGCAGACATTATATAATTTTTTTCCGCTTCCACCTATCGTTGGGGCGTACTAAAAAATAAAATAAACAATGCGAAAACTTTGAAAATATTGTCAACTACACGCTGGAAAGCACATTCGAACGAATGCAGTAGACTGTGTCGAAAAAAAAAGTTGCTAATGTCCGCCCTTAAATTTGAAGATTATGTTGAGAGGGTTTCGGACAAAAATTTTTATACTCAGTTGAGCAGAGCTCACAGAGTATATTAAGTTTGATTGGATAACGGTTGGTTGTACATATATAAAGGAATCGAGATAGATATAGACTTTCATATATCAAAATAATCAGGATCGAAAACAAATTTGATTGATCCATGTCCGTCCGTCCGTCCGTTCGTCCGTTAACACGATAACTTGAGTAAATTTTGAGGTATCTTGATGAAATTTGGTATGTAGATTCCTGAGAACTCATCTCAGATCGCTATCTAAAATGAACGATATCGGACTATAACCACGCCCACTTTTTCGATATCGAAAATTTCGAAAAACCGAAAAATTGCGATAATTCATTACAAAAGACAGATAAAGCGACGAAACTTGGTAGATGAGTTGAACTTATGACGCAGAATAGAAAATTTTTAAAACTTTGGACAATGGGCGTGGCACCGCCCACTTTTAAAGAAGGTAATTTAAAACTTTTGCAAGCTGTAATTTGGCAGTCGTTGAAGATATCATGATAAAATTTGGCAGCAACGTTACTCTTATTACTATATGTCTGTTTAATAAAAATTAGCAAAATCGGAGAACGACCACGCCCACTTTTAAAAAAAATTTTTTTTTTAATTCAAATTTTAAAAGAAAAGTTAATATCTTTACCGTATATAAGTAAATTATGTCAACATTCAACTCCAGTAATGATATAGTGCAACAAAATATATAAATAAAATTTCAAAATGGGCGTGGCTCCGCCCTTTTTCATTTAATTTGTCTAGGATACTTTTAACGCCATAAGTTGAACAAAAATTAACCAATCCTTTTGAAATTTGGTAGGGGCATAGATTTTATGACGTTAACTCTTTTCTGTGAAAATGGGCGAAATCGGTTGATGCCACGCCCAGTTTTTATACACAGTCGTCCGTCTGTCCTTCCGCATGGCCGTTAACACGATAACTTGGGCAAAAATCGACATATCTTTAATGAACTTAGTTCACGTGCTTACTTGAACTCACTTTATCTTGGTATGAAAAATGAACGAAATCCGACTATGACCACGCCCACTTTTTCGATATCGAAAATTACGAAAAATGAAAAAAATGCCATAATTCTATACCAAATACGAAAAAAGGGATGAAACATGGTAAGGTAATTGGATTGTTTTATTGAAGCGAAATATAACTTAAAAAAAAACTTTATAAAGTGGTTGTGACACCTACCATATTAAGTAGAAGAAAATGAAAAAGTTCTGCAGGGCGAAATAAAAAACCCTTAAAATCTTGGCAGGTATTACATATATAAATAAATTAGCGGTATCCAACAGATGATGTTCTGGTCCACATTTTGGTCGATATCTGGAAAACGCCTTCACATATACAACTACCACCACTCCGTTTTAAAACTCTCATTAATACCTTTAATTTGATACCCATATCGTACAAACTCATTCTAGAGTCACCCCTGGTCCACCTTTATGGCGATATCTGGAAAAGGCGTCCACCTATAGAACTAAGGCCCACTCCCTTTTAAAATATTCATTAACTCCTTTCGTTTGATACCCATATTGTATAAACAAATTCTAGAGTCACCCCTGGTCTACCTTTATGGCGATATTTCGAAAATGCGACCACATATACAACAACCACCACTCCCTTTTAAAACCCACATTAATACCCTCATTTGATACCCATATCGTACAAACACATTCTAGAGTCACTTCTGGTCCACCTTTATGGCGATATTTCGAAACGGCGTCCACCTATAGATCTAAGGCCCACTCCCTTTTAAAATACTCATTAACACCTTTCGTTTGATGCCCATATTGTACAAACAAATTCTAGCGTCACCCCTGGTCCACCTTTATGGCGATATCTCGAAACGGCGTCCACCTATGGAACTAAGGATTACTCCCTTTTAAAATACTCATTAACACCTTTCATTTGATACCCATATCGTACAAACGCATTCTAGAGTCAACCCTGATCCACCTTTATGGCTATATCCCTACATGACGTCCACCTATAGAACGTTGGCCCACTCCCTCATAAAATACTCTTTAATGTCTTTCATTTGATACACATGTCCTACAAACACATTCCAGGGTTTCCCTCGGTTCATTTTCCTACATGGTTATTTTCCCTTATGTTGTCACCATGGCTCTCAACTGAGTATGTAATGTTCGGTTACACCCGAACTTAACCTTCCTTACTTGTTTTATTTATTTATTTATTTATGAGAAATACAATTATAAATATTTATATTACTTTGAGAAGGCACTAGCGGCTAAGACTATCGGCCTGCTTACTTGTTTTAATTTTTTTTGATCCTTCGAAATACAGCCAAAAAAGTTTTTTCGTTGTAACTTGGTTATTTGACGTCCGATTTTCACATGATTAGGTCAGCTAACCTGATTTTTATTATACTTAGACCTGAAACTCATGGAATGTAGAATTTCGAACTTCAAACTTCGTAAGCCGATATCTATTTTTTGGTGGATAAGTTCGAAAAACGGAGATAGTACTTTGTTTATTTAAGCCTCAATCTCTACGAAAAAGTGGGTTTGTCCAATACCCAGAAAAAAATTGATTTTGTCGCATATTGTTATTATTATAAATACGAAACAACAGGTTTGACTCAACTTTTCATGGATGGAGACCTCCACGAGCTATAAATAACTTAGTTCGTTTTTATTCTTCATTTATGAAGAAATTAAACAATTCCAAAGTTACTTGAACTCCAGATACACTGATGCACAAAAAACTCATTTTCATTTGTAAAAGATTCTAATGGAAGATCAATTAGCCGATGTATTTCCTAGCACAGAAATAGCTCTTCGGATTTTTTTAATATTAATGATCACAAATTGTTCTGCCGAACGATTCTTCTCGCAATTAAAAAGAATCAAATCTGCTGAAAGAGCTACAACGCGGCAAGTGCGACTCGAGATGTCAGGTATACTTTGCATTGAGTCAGATTTATTGAACAAAATCGATATTGATGATATAATTGATGAATTTGTCCGAAAACAAAATGTCACAATAAAATTTGTATGAAATATATAAGTTTGTAATCGAAAAAAGAAGGGAACGATTGTAAAAAAGGGCTCCCAAATTGATGGTTGCCTAGGACCCCGCTGAGGGTTAATGCGGCCGTGTTAATCGGACTGATAAACCTTAAAGCTTACTTGAGAAAACGGCTCTTGTGTTTTTAATTAACTAGAGTTGACATTGATGTTGAAGTTAAACTCCAGAAACCACAGCAGAGTTAACTTCACTTTGGGAAAAGCTTCGTCGTCTATCTTATAGCGACGGTTATTTTTAAACGGATTTATTTAGCTTGATGTGACAGGCCGGCCGTATGGTCGTTGTGAACGAATTTATTAATTGAAATTTAAGTAACTTCCCGATAAGCTAAAAGCTTGAAACTTGGAATATAGTTCAGAACCCGATGGCAATGCAATAATAACAAAAAAACTCCGATAGGTGGCGCATGGATCGAAATATTTCAAAAAGTCGTATTTGTGGTCCGATTGGGCTCATATTTGGAACACATAATACATACAAGAATAGAAAGAGACATATGAAAAAAATCTCCGCTGGGTGGCGCAAGGATCGAGAAATTCAAAAAAACGTATTTGTGGTCCGATTTGGTTCATGTTTGGAACACATAATACATACATCAATAGAAAGCTACCTATGATGTCCGATTTGGCTCGTATTTGCATATGTGGCGCAGGGTCGAGTAAAGTCTTTGAAAGGATTATGTTTTGAGGACTTGGATTGTAATAAATTATCAGGAAAGAGTCCGTGTAATAATGAGTCACTAAATGAACTAAATAGAATGAGAAATAATAGGCAATTAAATAAAAGCTAAAAACTTGGAAATAAAATAATAAAAAAAAATTTTTAAGTTAAAGGGTTTTATGGAAAACAATACTTACATGAAGCAATAATACTAAATAAAGCGTTGGACGCGTCATATTTCTATTGATAGTCATAAGTAAAACCAACTGAACCTTAATCAGGTTATGCTACGCCGCACATTTTTAGAAATATCACGCGTCCAACGCTTTTATTTAATTGTCTGATCAACGCCCTAGATTGATGAGGAGTGTGATGACTAGTGCCTAGGACCTACCTAATTATTTCCTAGCTTTTAGTATTATTATTACTTCATGTAAGTATTGTTTTCGATAAAACCGTTTAACTTAAAAATTGTTTATACTCAGCTGATCAAAGCTCACAGAGTATATTAATTTTGTTCGCATAACGGTACCCCGTAACGGCGTAAACTAATCGAGATAGATATGGATTTCTATATATCGTAATGATCTGGGCGAAAAAAGAAATTCATTCAGCCGTCCGTCCATCCGTCTGTCTGTCCGTGAACACGATAACTTGAGTAAAGTTTGAGATATATTTATGAAATTTTGTATGTAGGTTCCTGGGCACTCATCTCATATAGCTATTTAAAATGAACGAAATCAGACTAAAACCACGCCCACTTTTTCGTTATCGAAAATTTCGAAAAACCGAAAAAGTTCGATAATTCATTACTAAAGACGGATAACGCGATGAAACTTGGTAGGTGGGTTGACCTTATGACGCAGAATAGGAAATTAATAAAATTTTGGACAATGGCGTGTAATTTGGCAGTCGTTTGAAGATATCATGATGAAATTTGGCAGGACCGTTAGTACTATTACTATATGTGTGCTAAATAAAAATTAGCAAAATCGGATAACGAACACGCCCACTTAAAAAAAAAAAATTTAAGTCAAATTTTAATAAAGAATTGAATATCTTTAGAGAATATATGTAAATTATGTCAACATTCAACTCCAATAATGATATGGTGCAACAAAATACAAAAAAAAAGAAAATTTCAAAATGGGCGTGGCTCTGGCCTTTTTTATTTAATTTGTCTAGAATAATTTTAATGTCATAAGTCGAACAGTTTTTATACACAGCCGACCGCCTGTCCTTCCGCTCGGCCGTTAACACGATAACTTGAGCAAAAATAGATATATCTTTACTAAACTTAGTGTGTTGTGTCATGTACTTATCTGAACTCACTTTATAATGGTTTCTTAACTGAGCTTCTTGCTTTGTTCAACATAATATTTTTAAAGAAGCAAATTCCTCAATCGTTTCGTAACTCTATCATAGTTGCTCTTTTCAATTATAGGGGGCTATCACTGCTTGATTTAATATACAAAATTTTCGCTGGTTTGCTTCTGAGCCGCATCAATGCTTGGCTTGATTGTAACAATATAATTTCTGAACTCCAGGCGGGTTTCCGTAAAGGCTATTCTACAATGGACAATTTGTTTAATTTTACTAGTATAGTTCAGTTGAACGGACGTGGACCATGACAACAGCAGATGAAGCGGCTTTGGGAGTGTTCGAGAGAAAAGTTCTTCGAAAGATTTATGGACCTCTACGCGTTGGCGATGGCGAGTACCGAAGAAGATTTAATGATGAGCTGTACGAGCTATACGCAGACATCAACATAGTCCAGCGAATTAAAACGCAGCGGCTGCGCTGGCTAGGCCATGTTTTGCGAATGAAAGATGATGCTCCGGCCAAGAAAGTGTTTCTATCGGAACCCGCCTATGGAAGCAGAGGTAGAGGGCGGCCCCCACTCCGTTGGAAGGACCAGGTGGAAAACGATTTAAACTCCCTTGGTGTGACCAATTGGCGAAGGAGCGACTGGCGCGCCTTGTTGGACGGCCATAACCGTTTAGACGGTTAAGCGCCAATTAAGTAAGTAAGTTCAGTTGAACTTTGGTGCGAAGAAGAAAACTTTCGCCCTTTTTTGTTGATTTTTCATGTGCTTTTGACACAGTTCCACGGAATATGCTTTTCTATAAGTTAGCACAGCTCGGCCTCTCCAGGCACATTATAGAGGTTTTGCGCTCCATTTATGTATGAGGAAACAGCCAGTCAGGTATAGATGGATGCAGTTCTTTCAGATCCGTTTGCTGTTAATCACGGCAAGGTTGTTTGCTGAGTCCAACTCTGTTCTCATTATACATCAACGATTTAAGTGGCAGTCAAATGCGTAGAGAAACTTCTTCGCTTCATTTTAAAATAGTTAATTTTTTTACCAGCTAATACTGCAAACTATATGTTACACGTTGAATCAGGTTTATCTTCATTATTCAATCACACTTTACGCATTCACAAGCTTTATATTGCACGCTGTATAAGTTTGCCAGCAAATATACTGCCCCGAGTTGTAGTAGAGGAGACCGTGAGACAAGGGTCGTACTGGGTCAAAACGTGGAGAAACGTTTATGAAAGCGTCGACATGGTACCTCTGTCTGACTTTTCTTCCGCATCGCTTAATATGAGCATACTAATTTTACTAGAGAAATTGATTCAAAAAGAGTTTGCAGACTATGCCGATAGTTCTTTTCAGTCGTCACATGATCTTTACTCCGATTTGCTCCCTATGTACTCTACCTATTTTAACGATGAGTTTTCTGCATCTAATTTTCCGAGCAAGGGGTGGCTTGCTAAATCTTAATGCTCGACATTTTAAAAATGTTTTTTCCAAAAACTGTTCTATGTGCAATTTATGTGTAGCTGAAGACATGATATATGTCATTGGGATATGTCCTATATATAAAGACATACGGTTTAATTGTTTTGGTGAGAAAGTTTTAGCTCTGCAGAAGGTGGTAAATATCCTTAAGGGTTACAACTATAATTCACTCTTTCTTTATATAAGAAATTGCCTTAAGTATAGAGAACTTATTGTCAACGAATTTTCATAAATAAGTTGTTTAGTTATAAGTGATATTAAGACACACAATATTTATTGTTATTGTCTGGAATCTTTATTTATTTATTTTTATATATTTATAGTTTAATTCATTTTTCTTTACTTTTGTAATTACTAGTTGAGAGAAAATAAATAAATCACTACTAATACTATTGGTATAAAAAATGGCCGAAATCTGACTATGACCACGCCCACTTTTTCGATATCGAAAATTATGAAAAATGAAAAAAATGCCATAATTCTATACAAAATATGGAAAAAGGGATGAAACATGGTAATTGGATTGGTTTATTGACGCAAAATATAACTTTAGAAAAAACTTTGTAAAATGGGTGCGACATCCACCATATTAAGTAGAAGAAAATGAAAAAGTTCTGCAGGGCGAAATCAAAAGCCCTTGGAATCTTAGCAGGAATACTGTTCCTGGTATGACATATATAAATAAATTAGCGGTACCCGAAAGATGATGTTCTGGGTCACCCTGATCCCCATTCTGGCCGATATCTCGATAACGCCTTCACATATACAACGAAGGGACACTACCTTTTAAAACTCGCATTAATACCTTTAATTTGATACCCATATCTTACAAACACATTAGAGTCACCCCTGGTATACCTTTATGGCGATATCCCGAAATGGCGTCCACCTATAGTACTATGGCCCACTCCCTTTTAAAATACTGTTTAATACCTTCCATTTGATACCCATGTCATACAAACACATTCCAGGGTTACCCTAGGTTCATTTTGCTAAATGGTGATTTTCCCTTATTTTGTCTCCAAAGCTCTCAGCTGAGTATGTAATGTTCGGTTACACTCGAACTTAGCCTTCCTTACTTGTTTTTAAATTATTTTATTTAATTTTACGAAACGTATACGCGTGTAAAAAACACGGCTATTATAAGCTTTTATTTACTTTCACTTGGCTGTTGTCTGTAATCAAATCTTGCAAGCTAAATTTGATACACTTCCTGGTGTCCGATTGAGCTGAAATTTTGCACACATGTATAACTCCGATGACAATGTAATATTACTTTGCGAGAATTTGATAAATTAATCGATAACAGAGTTATCGGTAAATATTTGTATTCACAAGGGAATAAAAGCCTAAGTCCTCAAGAACGCATGTAAATTCGCTTTGTTTGTGTATGCAATAAATGTAGAAGTTAGGCTGTTATCGCTTAATGTCGAATACTTTTTGTTGCATACTTTTCTGCGCACTTGATTTTGTTTTACAGATTTTTGGCGACGGAACAGAGCAGAGATCTGCAATGAGTAGTTGTAAACTGAACACGACATAGGCAAAGTCACAATAAAATATGATTTCAAGTTATTTAACACTCGAATAGAAGAACTTGACTGTTCAAAGTTGACTTCGAAGAAACCTTGTAATGTTGATGCATTAAAAGAAATGGATAGTATGAGAAACGTTACAAATAACTATGTAAAGATTGCATAACTAATTTAAAAAATATTTTTCCGTAATAAAAGTTAAAAAAAATTATATTTAAATTAAATTTAAGAAAAAACTTTTCTAAGAACAAGCTTCTATTACTGGTTAATAAAACGAACTAAAAAGTAAACAAAAATTAAATAAATAAAAACTTTTTTAAAAATAAGCTTTTATTATTGGTTAATAAAATTAAGTAAAAAGTAAAAAATAAATTGACTGTAAAGAAATATAACACTTTATAAGTTCATTGTAACCTTTAACGAAAATTAGGCTTCTTCGTCTGCGACAAAAAAATTCTATATTGTACATGATTATATGTATGTTTTTAACATTAAAACTTTACACCTAAATTATTAAATCTTACAGTTTATATCACAGTCCTAATTGATCTAATAAAAGCGGGTTACAATGTGATAGCAAGAAAAGGAGGTCCTTAATGTTCTTAATTATACCAACAAAATTTAACACGCTTTTTATTAGAACAAAACTGTAAGATTTAATAATTTAGGTGTAAAGTTTTAATGTTAAAAACATACATATAATTATGTACAATATGGAATTTTTTTGTCGCAGACTAAGAAGCCTAATTATCGTTAAAGGTTACAATGAACTTATAAAGTATTATATTTCTTTACAGTCAATTTATTTTTTACTTTTTAGTTAATTTTATTAGCCAATAATAAAAGCTTATTTTAAAAAAGTTTTTTTTTTTTTCTTTAATTTTATTCTTCTTATGCTCCTCTGTTGATGATGCTGTGGCACCAATTCATTACTCATTTCAGTGAATACCATATGAAATGCAATACTGTGCATTGTTTATATTTTATTTCTTAATTTCAAACAAATTCGCAACAATAATTAAATTTTTCCATTTTTTAAACAAAATAAGAAATGCGCAACGAAATTTCGATTGACAAAACAGCTGACTTCAAAATTCGAAATTCCTATTCTCCAATTATTGTTCTCCCTAGGAGAAAAGAATTGGAAGAATTTTTCCGCGGGAATAAAAAAATCCGCGAGAACAAAATTACGAGGGGATATTTAGAATTGGGCTGATAGATAATAGATCGATAAATGTTAAAAACTTTCTTTTTCTTTTCTTTCCTATCATATCGTTATTATTATTACATGATTATCGAAATTGTTATTATGCTGCTGTTTTTACTTCCCTTTTATTACTTTCGTTTGTTTTTCTTCCAATTTCCATTTCCAAGTAAGATTAAACAAACATTTTTATTAGGTTGTAATAGAACAAACAGTCGTTGCATTCGATAGTCGTGACTATCGGTAAACTATAGTCAGGTGTTTCTAATATCTACGCAGTAGAATTAAATGCAAAAAATTTAATCACTAGACATTATACTGAGCTGACACGTGTGCAAGATATGAAACCAGCTGCAGCAAATATGACATCAGCTACTTCGTAATGATTTATTTAATTCTGAACTTTTCCATTAGAATTATATGACTACCCTGCAGGAAATTTAACTAGCGTTTAGCTGAAACCCTTATGGAAAAAAGTTGTTCTAGCTCAACACCTTATCAACGCTTTCGTCGGCCAAATTTTACACGGCGATCTCATGCGCTGTGACAGTTTTCGCCCAATGCATTACTTCACACCTTTTTGTTAACCGGATCCACCGTTATGGTTGTTTTAACCGACACTTTAAACAAGTAAGGAAGGCTAAGTTCGTGTGTAACCGAACATTACATACTCAGCTGAGAGCTTTGGAGACAAAATAAGAGAAAATCGACAGGTAAGAAAATGAACCTAGGGTAGCCCTGTAGCGCTATTCACTAACTTTTAACGTATCTACATACGAGATTTTTAACATAAACACATTCGTTTGTTATTATCACACATGGGATTCATTAACTTAGTTTTAACAACACTTGTTAACCATCATTTCGATGTGGCAATGCTGGTAGTGAAATGTCAAAATTTACGAAAAATTCAAAGAGGAATCGAAAAAAAACAATAAATTTTTTGTACGCGCCAATAATTTTATGCAGCTATTTTAGCAAAGGGAAGTATTTTTGATATATATTTTATATTTAGATCATTTACTGCTTTTATTTCTCATTTTATATTTCAGAATGGCACCAAAAACTGCATCATCCACAAAACGAAGCCGATCAACAGCAGAGCAGATAAGAATGATGGTGGACCTGCTTGAAGAGGTCCCTGGGTTAGCGTCCGGCAGATTGCAACGGATGCACAGCAAGTTGGAGCAGCACAAGCAGTGGAACAAGCTAGCGGGCAAGCTCAACGCCGTTGGAGGAGCTTCAAAAAGTGCAGAGCAATGGCTTACGGTAAGTACTGAGGAAAAAAGGGGGTAAATTTTAGGGATCTGAAAATCCGTTTTTAACTAACTTCCCGACGACCTAGGGACTCCAAAATCACCACATAGTTTGAGGCGTAGTTATACTACAACTTGTAGAAAACAAAATTGAGTTAGGTGATTCAGGGACCGAGACATCTAGAAAATTAGATTTCCTATAATATATGTTTCCTGTGGGATATACTATATGTTTTAGTGAATGTGATGCCCAGAGTTCAACTAAAAAAAAATAAGGTTCACCCTAATAGTTCATGCTTTTTTACAGGTCGGGCGCGATCTAAAAAATCGCACGAGCAATCGAGTGAAGGACATAAATAACCAGCGGGCCCAAACGGGAAATAGACCGATCTCGGTGGCGCCTTTGACCGATACAGAGAAGCGCATCGTTGAGCTAATTGGGGACCGATATGTTGAAGGCGCAGGCATATGTAGGGACAGTGTGCCTATGGATGAGGTCAGTATATAATTATACAGCTATACCTATTATCATTATTAACTTATTGATTCATTCTATTTTAAATTTTTAGTAAATGCATTTGGTGATGGAGGAGGATGAAGGAGAAGTGGAATACCTCTAGGAGCTAGATGCCAGTAGCGAGGTGCAATCCCAAGGCGAAGGTGAAGAGCAACTAACCACATCTTCTGCTGCCATTGCAGTAACGAAAAGATGTGCTGCAACCACCCCTACAACTCCTGTAAGTCGCCCTACAACTCCTGCAATTCGCCCTACAACTCCCACAACCTCCCAAAGAACTTCTGCACAAACTCCTCGCAGGTCCTCAAGAACGAAATTCAACGACGAGGAGGCTGAGCTCCAAAACAGGTTTTCGGCGATTGCTGAGAAACAGGCAGATATTATGAGGGTAAGAAATAATTGAAAGTTCAATATATTTTACAATATATAAAATCCTTAGTTAAATTAAAAAATGCCAACAGTGTCCTTACAAATTTAAAATATAAATTTTCTCATCCTGTAGATGCTGGCCGAAAACCAAATAAAGTTGGCTGAAAATCAAGAAAAGCAGACGGAGGCAACGTTTGCAATGGCCAAAACAATTGAAATAATGGGAAAAGGGTTGGAAGGGTGTGCCGAAGCTTTTTTATTAAATAAAATGTTATTAAATATTTTTTTAAATAAAATGTAATTTTGCACAAACCAAACGAAAGTAAACAATGTTTTAACAGCTTACACAAAATCTGCGTTAAAATAACACATGCCAAATCGACAACGTTAAATTATCGGATTTGGAGTTGGCAAAAAGTTAGTGAATTGAAAAAGTGTTAAAATTTATGTTAAGCTAATTTAACATCTCCAAATGTAGTTAAAAAAGTTAGTGAATAGCGCTACTGGAATGTGTTTGTATGACATGGGTATCAAATGGAAGGTATTAAAGAGTATTTTAAAAGGGAGTAGGCCATAGTTCTATAGGTGGACGCCATTTCGGGATATCGCCATAAAGGTGGCCCAGGGGTGACTCTAGAATGTGTTTGTATGGTATGGATATCAAATTATAGGTATTAATGGTTTTAAAAGGGAGTGTCCCTTAGTTGTATATGTGAAGGCATTTTCGAGATATCGACCAGAATGTGGACCAGGGTGACCCAGAACATCATCTGTCGGGTACCGCTAATTTATTTATATATATAATACCACGAACAGTATTCCTTGCCAAGATTTCAAGGGCTTTTGATTTCGTCCTACAGAACATTTTCATTTACTTATACTTAATATGGTAGGTGTCACACCCATTTTACAAAGTTTTTTCTAAAGTTATATTTTGCGCCAATAAACCAATCCAATTACCATGTTTAATCCCTTTTTTTATATTTGGTATAGAAATATGGCATTTTTTCATTTTTCGTAATTTTCGATATCGAAAAAGTGGGCGTGTTTATAGTCGGATTTCGGTCATTTTTTATACCAATATAAATTGAGTTCAGATAAGTACGTGAACTAAGTTTAGTAAAGATATATCGATTTTTGCTCAAGTTATCGTGTTAACGGCCGAGCGGAAGGACAGACGGTCGATTGTGTATAAAAACTGGGCGTGGCTTCAACCGATTTTTTCCATTTTCACAGAAAACAGTTGTCAGCATAGAATCTTTGCCTCTACTAAATTTCATATGGATTGGCAAATTTTTGTTCGACTTATGGCATTAAGAGTATTCCAGACAAATTAAATGAAAAAGGCGGAGCCACGTCCATTTTGAAATTTTATTTTATTTTTATATTTTGTTGCACCATATCATTACTAGATTTGAATTTTGACATAATTTACTTATATACTGTAAAGATATTCAATTTTGTTTTTTAAAAAGTGGGCGTGTTCGTCATCCGATTTTGCTAATTTTTGTTCAGCACACATATAGTAATAGGAATAATGTTCCTGCCAAATTGCATCATGATATCTTCAACGACTGCCAATTACAGCTTGCAAAACTTTTAAATTACCTTCTTTTAAAAGTGGGCGGTGCCACGCCCGTTGTCCAAAATTTTACTATTTTCCTGTTCTGCGTCATAAGGTCAACCCACCTACCAAGCTTCATCGCGTTACCCTTCTTTGGTAATGAATTATCGCACTTTTTCGGTTTTTCGAAATTTTCGATATCAAAAAAGTGGGCGTTCTGAGATGAGTGCCCAGAAACCTACATACCAATTTTCAGCAAGATACCTCAAAATTTACTCAAGTTATTGTGTTCACGGACAGACAGACAGACGGACTGACGGACGTACATGGCTAAATAAATTTCTTTTTTCGCCCAGATCATTTTGATTAATAGAAGTCTATTGCCGTCATCCGGTGGCAAAATCCTGAGCCAGATAAATAATTTTGCATGTAAATGCAACAACAACGATTTGAGCCAGATAAATCCAGATAGAAGTCTGCATCAATTTGTGAGCCAGATAATTTGTTAATTACTTCTTTTTAGGTTGGCAACGCGGCCTTTAATATACCTACTTTTTCAAAAATAGATGTCGCTGCTTAGCCTTTCGCCGTATGAGTTAAATGAAAAACAGCGGCGACATCTGCCTATCACATTTCACGTGTGCGACAATTTCACGACATCTGCTTTTCAAGTCTCTCAATGATCCAGAGAAGTGAGCGTGAGCCGGAGCTGTAAAACTCACTGAAAGACAGCAAATATCTCGATTAGTTTACGCTGTTAAGGGGAACCGTTATGCGAACAAAATTAATATACTCTGTGAGCTCTGCTCAGCTTAGTATTAAAAGACACTCCGATTTAGAAGGTATTCCAATCGGTACCTCCATTCAGTTGGGAAGGAGAGGCGAAGGAACATTTTATTTCCCTTTATACCACCAAATGGCGACAGACAAGTAATATTAAAAAGTCGCAGGAGCAATTACTTTTAAACTCGTTGACAAATGATAGCAGGTCCCTTGAAATGACCCAACAAAATAGTAAGAAATCTAGGTGATCGGCTTATCAAAAGCAGAGCTTTCAAAAACAGAGCTTCGCAAAATAATCACCAAAGCATTGGCCCGACGCAGCCGTTCGAGGTTTGACACATCAATAATTCATTTGTCATTTTGCACTCACGCCTATTTATTAGTCGCGTATATTACATACATACATTTGTACATATTTATAAATGCACTCTATATTGCTTATGCAATTCTTATTGCGCATCGCAGGCCTGCCATCAAACGACGCACGGCTAACGTCAACGCCGACGATCTGACGTGATTGCCATCCACCAGCCGGTTCTATTTACATATTCATTGTCGCGACATTGCATTTGCATAGTCTTATCATTTTCCGGCGCGTTTCATTGCGTTTTGTTAATTAATTTATTTTATTAATTCAATTAAAAAATTAACTTCTGATAGTTTCGCAATGTGTTTTAATCCATGGACATGATACTTTGAGTATTGTCATAGGTATATGGCGGCCGTCGTTCTAGTAAGCAGAACACATGACGTCTATACCGAAAGTTCAATTGCCAGGGCAGGTAAACAAAAAATAGTTCAGATCAGAAAACCGCTTTAAACGCGGGCTCGCATCTTGACACTAGTTAGCCAACTCACTGTATTTCTGCCATGAGAAGACTCTAAGCCCTAGCAGGTGCCGATATGTGTATGCCTAAATACTCTCCATGCGCATGCAAAAATTGAAGTTGAAGCTCGGCCTAAAACTTTTTAGCGTTATATTTTATTATTTCTATTCAGTGAGTTTGTATGCATAATTATATGCGTGTCCTTAATTCTAGATTATTCGCTTTTAAATATCATTTTATGATTATAGATTATGCAACAACTTGTTAAAGTGAAGTCATCTTTATTTAAAAATGTCTATGTTGTTTGTACGGATCTGCACAGGGGTCAATACTTCGCTATGGGCCTTTTGTCAGCCATTAATAAAAATGTTATTCTGTAACTATTTACTTTTTATCTTTATCTATTTTTACTTATTATTAAGAATTCATGAGCTTAACACCGGCTTATAATAATTTAATATTCAATTATTATGTTTCTCTACGAGAAACTGAAAAGAAAGAAAGAAACATTTACTGGCATATTGCGATGGAACCATTTCGAAAACCGCCAACGTAATCATCATCAGGCAATTTCGAAATGTTATCAAAGGTTTCACCGAGATTCGAACCGCGAATCACACGGTGAAACTGCAGTTGCCTTAACCATTAGGCTATTCATCCTGCTGATATTTGTTTTCATGCTTATTTCAGTTTTCCTCATTTCTACACTAACAACACAATTGAGACATTGTGGCTCTATTAATTTGCGTGTTTTGTAGATTTGTTTTTGTGAAGTTTCTATTTTGTTGAGAATGAAAAGCTTTGTAAACTCGTGCTCAGTTTTACATATTTATGTTTGTTTGTTTAATGGTGTGTTCTATTTATACTTATTATTAAGAATTCATGAGCTTAACACCGGCTTAGAAAGACAACTTCTTCGAAAGATTTACCTCTACGCATTGGCAACGGCGAATACCGAAGAAGATTTAATGATGAGCTATAAAACCTTGACGCAGTAGAGCGAATTAAAAAGTAGCGGCTACGCTGACTAGACCATGTTATGCGAATGAAATGTGCATCATCATCCGGCTAAGAAAGTATTTTTTTATCGGAAAGATGTAACATATTATTTATGCGTTGTCATCGAATTTATTATCTGGCTTCGGAAACATAAATTAATTGAGTTAGATCTGATGTACTTTTGTATGAATATATGTAAACCCAGCGATTTCGTTCACACTAAACCGTAGCCAAAGCTCAAGGAAACTTTAACAGCGCATTAGCGTGAAAAAATTTGGAAGTTTTAGAAGAAATCAAGTAAATTTTGCTTTCTCATTTTTATTTGATGCGTCAACAGTGCATGGCATCACCTTAATAGACAAAAATAAAGACATTAAACGTCATACATAAAAAATGTGCTGCAATAATTTGGGAACAAAATTATAACGAAATGAGTGCTAGAGAATCTTAACTTTCTTTTTGAGTACCGTAATGAAAATAAAATTATCACACCGCTAATACGAAATTGGGCAAACAACAATACAATGCATAAAGTCACCACATCAAGTGCAATGGCAAAAGACGTAGAGCATGCAGTCAGCAGCAGCGTCATAGCTTTACAAGGCAACAACACCAATTAGAGATGCAAACGGTAGATGCTACTATGTATGCATAAACACAATCAGATATGGGTATAAATGAACATATTCGTATTAGCTACATATATGTGATGTTATTGTTGTTGTAATATTGTGAATGTTACTGCAGCTGCATCTTCGTCGATGGTTCAACTATTTGACTTTGCCACACAAAAGTTTATCATCGGCGGTATAATTTATCAAAGCCACAAACGATCAGCAATGAATATGCCATCAACTGTGGCGTCATTGCACCCACACGCATACACACATTCTTACGCACATAGCCATATATGTATGTATTTAGCAAACAACAAGTTGCAACCTGCAAATGCATTATGTAGCATGTTATGCCGCCGTTATTCAACAACACTCGGCAAATTATGCCTACAGTGGCTATATCGTTGCAAATTGTATGTCTCTATTATGCTCACTTGCAACACGCGCGATTTGGTTACAAGTGCAACAGCGATGCCCCTCCATTCACAAACCGCTAGTTATAATGATTTAAACATAGATTACTATTTAGCATTTCTCCGCCAGTAAGCATAAAAAGGTGGCGGTTGGAGTACAGTGTTGGTCTGCAACATTAGCATAACACACATTTTTACGATGAATGGGGTTTATTAGCGCATTACAAAGCTTTATAGCTTTTAGAGCTTCCACAGTCTAATTGCCAAACTCACCTACGCGAGGGTAATCCTGTTACAAATATGAATGTATCATACACATATTCAGCAGGGGGGGGGGCTCTGGCGACCCCAAGGTCTTCGTGGAACTAGGGGGTGGGGGCACGATGGCCTATAAGGTTTAACATGGTCATATTAATCGTTCCCGAGATGGTCCGGCTAGTACTTTAATGGTGCTTATTACCGGAACGTACCGGATCTACATCCGGCAAAGGACCATCAACATCGATAACACTCCCCAAAACCTTGTGGCTCAACTTGAAAATCGTAACGTTCCAACAAAAATAGTATATTTTTATGGCAACAAATTCGCAACTTGTAATCAAATGTAATTCCACTGCTGCAGTGTTCGGTGTTTGTTATATACCTATGACTTTCTCTACCACTTAACCATTCTCCCTCCTCCTTTTTCCATAGTTGTGGTGATCTCCTTTACTAACGTATTTAGATAGTGGGTTAGTATAATAGTTATTATTATTACTTGGTGTGACATACCTCCGATGAGATTTACGCCGAGACTATCTTCCAATTTCCAGATGTTTCATGCAGACTACGAACGGCTCCTGAGAGGCAGAATTTTCGATGGGTGCGGTATAGTAGGCTAGAACGCTACCTCTACATAACGGCGACCGTCAATATATGCTTTGTAAACAATTAAGCTCCACTGTAAGAACTTAAGAATCCCGCATCCAATCAAATAATCGGCTTGTTGTAGTGTCGGATGGACGCATTACTCGTTTACTTTAGAACGGTAAAGGAGGGACCTTTAGGAACACTGCCTTAAAGACGGTACATTGACCGCTTGCTCTGCGTGCTGGAATGTGAATTTCTTTAAACAGTATTTGCAGGAGCTTAACCAGGAGGGCAGCAAATAAACAGTCTCGCACTACCTGTGGGAATACCACGCTGTGGGAATACCACCTGTGACCAGGAGGACAGCAAATAAACAGTCTCGCACTACCTGTGGGAATACCACGCTCTAGCAAGCACTAGGTGTCAAAGTATGGGCAGCTACATATGTACTGTCGAAACTTGTTGTTAAATTGTTAAATGTTCTTTGACCATTCCAAATGGTTTGCGGAGCACTGGATAGCCCCACTTAAAACAAAAGCAATTGGTTCTAGGATGAAGTGCATCAAAATGGCGACCCGTGCGCGACTTGAGCACGTTTCTTTATTATCCAGGCAGCACAGCAACAAACCAAGCAACAGCCACACCCCTCTATGCACCGACCTTACAACTTAAGCTCGTCCTTCCTTCTTCGGCTTGCATATTAATCATTTTTATACTCAGTTGAGCAGAGCTCACAGAGTATATTAACTTTGATTGGATAACGGTTGGTTGTACAGGTATAAAGGAATCGAGATAGATATAGACTTCCATATATCAAAATCATCAGTATCGAAAAAAAATTTGATTGAGCCATGTCCGTCCGTCCGTCCGTCCGTCTGTCCGTTAACACGATAACTTGAGTAAATTTTGAGGTATCTTGATGAAATTTGGTATGTAGATTCCTGGGCACTCATCTCAGATCGCTATTTAAAATGAACGATATCGGACTATAACCACGCCCACTTTTTCGATATCGAAAATTTCGAAAAACCGAAAAAATGCGATAATTCATTGCCAAAGGCGGTTAAAGCGATGAAACTTGGTAGATGGCTTGACGCAAGATTTTGGACAATGGGCGTTGCACCGCCCACTTTTACAAGAAGGTAATTTAAAAGTTTTGCAAGCTGTAATTTGGCAGTCGTTGAAGATATCATGATGAAATATGGCAGGAACGTTACTACTATTACTATATATGTGCTAAATAAAAATTTGTAAAATTGGATGAAGAACACGCCCACTTTTTAAAAAAAATTTTTTTAAAATTCAAATTTTAACAAAAAATTTAATATCTTTACTGTATATAAGTAAATTAAGTCAAAATTCAACTCCAGTAATGATATGATGCAACAAAATACAAAAATAAAAGAAAATTTCAAAATGGGCGTGGCTCCGCCCATTTTCATTTAGTTTGTCTAGAATACTTTTAATGCCATAAGTCGAACAAAAATTTACCAATCCTTCTCAAATTTGGTAGGGGCATAGATTCTCGATGGAAGCCACGCCCAGTTTATATACACAGTCCACCGTCTGTCCTTCCGCTCGGCCGTTAATACAATAACATGAACAAAAACCGATATATCTTTACTAAACTTGGCCCACGTACTTATCTGAACTCACTTTATCTTGGTATAAAAAATGGCCGAAATCGGACCATAACCACGCCCACTTTATCGATATCGAAAATTACGAAAAATGAAAAAAATGCCATAATTTTATACCAAATACGAAAAAAGGGATGAAACATGGTAACTGGATTGGTTTATTGACGCAAAATATAACTTTGGAAAAAACTTTGTAAAATGGGTGTGACACCTACCATATTAAGTAGAAGAAAATGAAAAAGTTCTACAAGCCGAAATCAACAGCCCTTGGAATCTTGGCAGGAATACTGTTAGTGGTATTGCATATATAAATAAATTAGCAGTACCCGACAGATGATTTTCTGGATCACCTGGCCCACATTTTGGTCGATATCGCGAGAAAGCCTTCACATATACATCTGAGGGCCACTCGGTTTTAAAACCCTCATTAATACCTTTAATTTGATATCCATATCGTACAAACACATTCTAGAGTCACCCCTGGCCCACCCTAATGGCGATATCTCGAAAAGGCGTCCACCTATAGACCTAATGCCCACTCCCTCTTAAAATGCTCAGTAACACCTTTCGTTTGATACCCATATCGTACAAACATTCTAGAGTCACCCCTGGCCCACCCTAATGACGATATCTCGGAAAGGCGTCCACCTATAGACCTAATGTCCACTCCCTCTTAAAATGCTTAGTAACACCTTTCGTTTGATACCCATATAGTACAAACATTCTAGAGTCACCCCTGGCCCACCCTAATGGCGATATCTCGAAAAGGCGTCCACCTATAGACCTAATGCCCACTCCCTCTTAAAATGCTCAGTAACACCTTTCGTTTGATACCCATATCGTACAAACATTCTAGAGTCACCCTTGGTACACCTTTATGGCGATATCTCGAAAAGGCGTCCACCTATAGAACTAAGGATTACTCCCTTTGAAAATACTCATGACCACCTTTCATTTGATACCCATATCGTACAAACACATTTTAGAGTCACCCTGGCCCACCCTAATGGCGATATCTCGAAAAGGCGTCCACCTATAGACCTAATGCCCACTCCCTCTTAAAATGCTCAGTAACACCTTTCGTTTGATACCCATGTCGTACAAACATTCTAGAGTCACCCTTGGTCCACCTTTATGGCGATATCTCGAAAAGGCGTCCACCTATAGACATAATGCCCACTCCCTCTTAAAATGCTCAGTAACACCTTTAATTTGATATCCATATCGTACAAACACATTCTAGAGTCACCCCTGGCCCACTCTAATGGCGATATCTCGAAAAGGCGTCCACCTATAGACCTAATGCCCACTCCCTCTTAAAATGCTCAGTAACACCTTTCGTTTGATACCCATATCGTACAAACATTCTAGAGTCACCCTTGGTCCACCTTTATGGCGATATCTCGAAAAGGCGTCCACCTATAGAACTAAGGATTACTCCTTTTTAAAATACTTATTACCATCTTTCATTTGCTACCCATATCATACAAACACATTCTAGAGTCACCCCTGGCCCACCCTAATGGCGACATTTCGAAAAGACGTCCACCTATAGACCTAATACCCACTCCCTCTTAAAATGCTCAGTAACACTTTTCGTTTGATACCCATATCGTACAAACATTCTAGAGTCACCCCTGGTCCACCCTAATGGCGATATCTCGAAAAGGCGTCCACCTATAGACCTAATGCCCACTCCCCCTTAAAATGCTCAGTAACACCTTTCATTTGATTCCCATATCGTACAAACACAGTCTAGAGACACCCCTGGTCCACCTTTATGGCGATATCTCGAAACGGCGTCCACCTATGGAACTAAGGATCCTTTTCAAAATACTCATTAACAGGTTTCATTTGATACCCATATCGTACAAACATATTCTAGAGTCACCCCTGGTCCACCTTTATGGCGATTTCTCGAAAAGGCGTACACCGATATACCTAAGGCCCACTCCCTCTTAAAATGCTCAGTAACACCTTTCATTTGATACCCATATCGTACAAACAAATTCTAGAGTCAGCCCTGGTCCACCTTTATGGCGATATCCCTAAATGGCGTCCATCCATATAACTATGGCCTACTCTCTCTTCAAAATACTCTTTAATACCTTCCATTTGATACACATGTCATACAACTACATTCCAGGTTTACCCTAGGTTCATTTTCCTACATGGTGATTTTCCTTATTTTGTCTCCATAGCTCTCAACTGAGTATGTAATGTTCGGTTACACCCGAACTTAGCCTTCCTTACTTGTTGTAGTTCAGTTTGGTTAAATTCCATCAAACCAACGAATAGGACTATTAGTAATTGTATTGAGAAAATTTTATTAATTGAATTACTGCGAGACGATTTCCCATTATTGCTTTTTCTTAGTAGTTTGTCCTAGAATTCTGTGCCTTGTGATACTTTGCCCCTCAGGGGATTGATGATTAGGTTATAGATATTGGATCGTATGGTGAATAATCTCTCCATCTAAGCGTATCTCACCGGAAGTTATTTATGCAAATGTCGAATACTACGATTATATTAATAATTAACTAAATAAATAATTGCTGTTTCCCGAATAATACCTCTCGTAAAGCATTACTCTGTCCACTTTTGTGAGTTTTGTATCAGCTTTTGTATTGCAATATGGGCACTGTTGCAGGTGGCCAAAAACCGCAAACAAATAATAGAGAAATAACAAACCAAAAGAGCAAGAAAAAAAAACAAAAAATTATCAACAATAACGGTTACAGTAGCTGCAGAAATAGGAATTGCTAGAGGGGTGTATAAGCCCATATGAAAGCAACAAATAATAAAAACAACACCCAATGTAACGACAAATGTTACTGTGGCATGCAACAAGAGTGACAAAAGGTCAGCAACTTTGACTTTACTTTCAACAACGGTATTCAACAACAAAATAAACAAATACAAAACAAGTAAGGAAGGTTAAGTTCGGGTGTAACCGAACATTACATACTCAGTTGAGAGCTATGGTGACAACATAAGGGAAAATAACCATGTAGGAAAATGAACCGAGGGAAACCCTGGAATGTGTTTGTATGACATGTGTATCAAATGAAAGGCATTAAAGAGTATTTTATGAGGCAGTGGGCCATAGTTCTATAGGTGGACGCCATTTAGGGATATAGTCATAAAGGTGGATCAGGTTGACTCTAGAATGCGTTTGTACGATATTGGTATCAAATTAAAGGTATTAATGAGTATTTTAAAAGGGAGTAACCCTTAGTTCCATAGGTGGACACCGTTTCGAGATATCGCCATAAAGGTGGACCAGGGGTGACCCTAGAATTTGTTTGTACAATATGGGTATCAAAAGAAAGGTGTTAACGAGTATTTTAAAAGGGAGTAATCCTTAGTTCCATAGGTGGACGCCGTTTCGAGATATCGCCATAAAGGTGGACCAGGGGTGACCCTAGAATTTGTTTGTACAATATGGGTATCAAAAGAAAGGTAGGTAGGTAGGTTGAACTGGCCGGTCCATGAGGACCTCACATAGACTGATTGAGTCCGTAGTGTTAACAGAAGTTTGTTTTAACGACCAAACTGAAAAACCCTATCAAAAACCAGGACCTATGTTATAAAATAACTCCGTCCTCTTGGCAAATACTAGAAGCTTCCTAGGACTTAAGCCACTTGCTGCTTCTAGATCTGACAACTGTATCACTCCTAATAGCTGGAGTCTTAGCCTGGCAAGTGCAGGGCACGAGCACAGAACGTGCTCGATCGTTTCCCCCTCCAACCCGCACTTTCTACACCTGCTATCACTGACCAAGCCTAATTTAAAGGCATGTGACGCCAGAAGGCAGTGTCCAGTCAGAATACCCGTCATGAGTCTACAGTCCTCTCTTTTTAATGATAGAAGCAACTGTGTTAGTCTAAGGTTGTAAGACCTACACATAATCTTCGACACTTTACAGCCCCGCGCTAGAACCCACGCCTTTTCTGCTTGGTCGATCATGTGCACCTCTCGCATTCGCTTAATCTCGCCCAATCTAATTGGGACGTCTACGGAGCAAGGGATGCGCCCTTTTTAGCTAATTCGTCCGCTTTTTCATTCCCATCTATTCCCATATGCCCTGGGACCCAATATAGATGTATGCTTCTCCCTGTCCCGATTCTCTCCAGAGACTGCTTACACTCTAACACGCATTTAGATGCTGTGCTATGCGAGATTATTGCCTTAATTGCTGTTTGACTGTCAATATAAAAGTTAACACGGCTGCAGCTTAAGCTATTCTCTTCCAAAAGAAAGGTGTTAATGAGTATTTTAAAAGCGAGTGATGCTTAATTCCACAGGTGGACGCCGTTTCGAGATATCGCCATAAAGGTGGACCAGGTGTGACCCTAGAATTTGTTTGTACGATATGGGTATCAAATTAAAGGTATTAAGGAGGGTTTTAAAAGGTAGTGGTGGTAGTTGTATAGGTGGTCGCCTTTTCGAGATATCGCCATAAAGGTGGACCAGGGGTGACTCTAGAATGCGTTTGTACGATATGGGTATCAAATGAAAGGTGTTAATGAGTATTTTAAAAGGGAGTAATCCTTAGTTCCATAGGTGGACGCCGTTTCGAGATACCGCCATAAAGGTGGACCAGGGGTGACCCTAGAATTTGTTTGTACAATATGGGTATCAAAAGAAAGGTGTTTATGAGTATTTTAAAAGGGAGTAATCCTTAGTTCCATAGGTGGACGCCGTTTTGAGATATCGCCATAAAGGTGGACCAGGGGTGACCCTAGAATTTGTTTGTACAATATGGGTATCAAAAGAAAGGTGTTAATGAGTATTTTAAAAGGGAGTGGGCCTTAGTTCTATAGGTGGACGCCGTTTCGAAATATCGCCATAAAGGTGGACCAGGGTGACTCTAGAATGTGTTTGTACGATATGGGTATCAAATTAAAGGTATTAATGAGAGTTTTAAAAGGGAGTGGTGGTAGTTGTATATGTGAAGGCGTTTTCCAGATCGCGACCAAAATGTGGACCAGGGTGACACAGAACATCATCTGTTGGATACCGCTAATTTATTTATATATGTAATACCTGCCAAGATTTTAAGGGTTTTTTATTTCGCCCTGCGGAACTTTTTCATTTTCTTCTACTTAATATGGTAGGTGTCACAACCATTTTATAAAGTTTTTCTAAAGTTATATTTCGTGTCAATAAACCAATCCAATTACCTCACCCTGTTTCATACCTTTTTTCATATTTGGTATAGAATTATGGCATTTTTTTCATTTTTCGTAATTTTCGATATCGAAAAAGTGGGCGTGGTCATTGTCGGATTTCGTTCATTTTTCATACCAAAATAAAGTGAGTTCAAGTAAGTACGTGAACTAAGTTCATTAAAGATATGTCGATTTTTGCTCAAGTTATCGTGTTAACGGCCATGCGGAAGGACAGACGGACGGCTGTGTATAAAAACTGGGCGTGGCATCAACCGATTTCGCCCGTTTTCACAGAAAACAGTTATCATCATAAAATCTATCCCCCTAAAAATTTCAAAAGGATTGGTTAATTTTTGTTCGACTTATGGCGTTAAAAGTATCCTAGACAAATTAAATGAAAAAGGGCGGAGCCACGCCCATTTTGAAATTTTCTTTAATTTTTTATTTTGTTGCACCATGTCATTACTGGAGTTGAATGTTGACATAATTTACTTATATACTGTAAAGATATTAAATTTTTTGTTAAAATTTTACTTTAAAAAAAAATTTTTATAAAAGTGGGCGTGGTCCTTCTCCGATTTTGCTAATTTTTATTAGGCGTACATATAGTAACAGGAGTAACGTCCCTGCCAAATTTCATCATGATATCTTCAACGACTGACAAATTACAGCTTGCAAAATTTATAAATTACCTTCTTTTAAAAGTGGGCGGTGCCACGCCCATTGTCCAAAATTTTACTAATTTTCTATTCTGCGTCATAAATTCAACTCATCTACCAAGTTTCGTCGCTTTATCTGTCTTTGGTAATGAATTATCGCACTTTTTCGGTTTTACGAAATTTTCGATATCGAAAAAGTGGGCGTGGTTATAGTCCGATATCGTTCATTTTAAATAGCGATCTGAGATGAGTGCTCAGGAACCTACGTACCAAATTTCATCAAGTTACCTCAAAATTTACTCAAGTTATCGTGTTAACGGACGGACGGACGGACGGACGGACGGACGGACATGGCTCAATCAAATTTTTTTTCGATCCTGATTATTTTGATATATGGAAGTCTATATCTATCTCGATTCCTTTATATATGTACAACCAACCGTTATCCAATCAAACTTAATATACTCTGTGAGCTCTGCTCAACTGAGTATAAAAAGGAAAGCCTAAAGCTTTTGTTAATAAATACCTAAAAACAGAAATATACAGTAAAATCTCGCATTGATCGACACCAATGATGTGCAATTTTTTGTTTGTTTTAGAGAAGATGAGTAATAATAATTTAGGTTTACTGTGATAGGAGTAAACCAACGTACAACTCTCTTCAATGGAAATTCGCATCGGAAGAAAAGTACGACGGAGTCAAAATTGTTGTTTTTGTTGTAGCAATGCTTCGCTCCATCGAATAGGTGTGATCACTCACAAATTGTTATCAATATCAAATAATTCCGTGAGCCAGGTTTCCAGGGGAGAGAAGAAAAAAATAATAATTATTATATTAGAACATATTAAAAGAAGAAGGAAAGGCCAGAACAAAGAAAAGGAGGGGCGAGCAAACGAAAAATTAGAAATCAAAATCGAAGGCGAAACCGGATGGCGTGTTTTCAATTTGTTGTCGAAGTGCTAACGGTCTAAAGAGTAATAGGTTTGCTACAGATATAGAGGTGTAAAGCCGTAGTGTTATAAATGGGGTATTGATAATGAGTTGCCGATTTTTTATAGACGAACTATCGGAAAGTTATCGATTTTTTATCGAAAAATTTCGATAATTTATCGAAAATTTCTTTAAATGCTATAAAAAAGTTATCGATTTTTCACCGAAGAGTATTCGATTTCTTACCAAAAAGCTACCGATATTTCATGGAAAGCTCAAAGATTATTTATCGACAAGCTTTCGACTATTAATCGATTGTTTTCCATTTGCCGTCGAAATGTTATCGATTTGTTTATCGAATTTCAAAAACTCTACCATAATTGCTCTATATGTGCATCTATCGGGAAAACTATGCGTAATTTGTTACGTTACTGATTCCGCGTTACTACTTGGTTGATTTAATATGAGCGTCATTTAGACACAGAAAGTAGTATCCAGTGAATTCTAAGGTTTAGGAAAATATTTAGGTATGAAAGGGGAAACAAGAGGTAAAGAATGATAAGAACGAGAACGGAGGTCGAAAATGAAAAACGTTTACCTTTATGTCTTTTTATAGTTACAGTTAAGTTTGCCGTTAGTTCGTTTTAGGTTATGATTATGTTAATAGTTACGTTTACGATTTTGGGTACTGCTATAGTTATATTTACAGGTATGAATAACTTATGATTATGGTCAAGTTTTCGATTCAGTTATGACTATTACGGTTGCCGTTACGGTATCAGTGACGATAAGGTTAGCTTTAGATTAGAAGTGGATTTACATAGCATGAAAAAGATACAGTGGATCCATATTTTTGAGCTACTACGAAGAGTATTTGACATTATTCGCTTTGTTCTTTGGAAACGAAGAATATCGCTGGCCTCATCAGATGTTGGAGCTCTCAATAAGCCAGAATGACAGAAACTATAGTAAGTTCTACGGTCAATTTAAAAAAAAAATACGTAGGCAATGGCGAGTACCGAAGAAGATTTAATGGTGAGTCGTACGATACTGTGTGCAAATATTAACGAAGTCCATTGAATTGAAACAGAGCGGCTACGCTGGATAGGCGACGTTATGCGAATGAGAGATGAGGCTCGGGCCAAGAAGGAATTCTTATCGAAACCTACCTACGGAAGCCAAGAACGAAATGGAAAACGATTCAAGTTCCCTTGGTTTTCCAATTGGCGCTAGTAGGAACCAGTTAGAAAAAGTGACTGGCGCGACTTGATAGAAGTCCAAATCCCTTAAGCTATAATCAAGCAAATTATAGATTAATTGCTTTTAAAAGGAAAAAAGAAATTACTATATATAATCTAATATATATTATAAATGGGAAAGTTTGGATGTTAAGATGTTTGGATGTTTGGATGTTTAGATGTTTGGATGTTTGGATGTTTGGATGTTTGGATGTTTGTCCAGACGTTTGTCTTTGTGACTCAATAACGCAAGAACGGCTGGACCGATTTGGATGAAATTTTGCACACATATAGCCAATAGTCTAGAAGGATCTACTAGATATATATTTTTCAAAAGGGGCGTGGTCCCCGCCCCCTAGGAACAGTTATAATTTAATTATTATATTTTTTCGTCTTTGCGACTGAATCACGCCAGAATGGCTACACGGATTTAGATGAAATTTGGGACACAGACAGTAGTCTACTAGCGAAATTTTTTTCGAACATGGAAAGAGGGGTGGGGGTCCCACGACCCTTCGAGAAATTATTTTTCATAATTTTTACACATTATAACTTTACGTATACTGGCCTTCACCAATATCACAGACTCAAGGGGTCAAATAAGTCGAGGGCTTACAAAGTAAGCAGTGACACCCTCCGCCCGCCCCCTTTATCTCCCCCTCTGGTGTAAAATCCATAAATTGTTATAACTCAATCTAAATTTTCTCCTAAATCAATAGTTTTTGGCATCTGGTACATACAGAACGAGATCTAGACAATTTTGGAGGAACGATCAGTGGTCCTCTCCTCTACTCCCGCCATCCGCCCTCCATCAATTGTTTTTATTAGCACGCTTTTATTAGCTTTACCTGTATGTTTCTATCTAACTTTTTATTCGCTCCAATGCGCCTGCTGCCTTATTAACATGGTTTTATAATTAGCTTCACCTTATTTGTAATCCCGTAAGGGTCATATCGAGACCCTTCCGGGATCATTTCTGGATGGTTTTCGGGATCGGTCCGGGATTACGCCGGGGTAATTTCGGGACTTTTTCGGGACTATTTCGGGATCATTTTGGGACCCTTCCGGGATCATTTCTGTATAGTTTACGGGATCCGTCCGGGATCCCGTCGGGGTTATTTTGGAACATTTTCGGGACTATTCCGGAATCATTTCGGGACTATTTCGCGATCATTTGGGGACCATTCCGGCATCATTTCTGGATGGTTTTCGGGATCCGTGCGGGATCTCGTCGGGGTCATATGGGGACTTTTTCGGGATCATTTGGGGGCTCTTCCGGCATCATTTCTGGATGGTTTTCGGGATCCGTCCGGGATATCGTCGGGGTCATTTGGGGACTTTTTCAGGATCATTTGGGGGCTCTTCCGGCATCATTTCTGGATGGTTTTCGGGATCCGTCCGGGATCTCGTCGGGGTCATTTGGGGACTTTTTCGGGATCATTTTGGGGCTCATCCGGCATCATTTCTGGATGGTTTTCGGGATCCGTCCGGGATCCCGTCGGGGTCATTTCGGTACTTTTTCGCGACTAATACGGGATCATTTGGGAACCCTTTCGGCATCATTTCTGGATGGTTTTCGGGATCCGTCCGGGATCCCGTCGGGGTCATTTCGGAACTTTTTCGCGACTAATACGGGATCATTTGGGAACCCTTTCGGCATCATTTCTGGATGGTTTTCGGGATCCGTCCGTGATCCCATTAGGGTAATTTCGGGACTATTAGGGGATCATTTGGGAACCTTTCCGGCATCATTTCTGGATAATTTTCGGGATCCGTCCGGGATGCCGACGAGGTCATTTCGGGACTATTTCGGGATCATTTGGGATACCTACCGGCATCATTTCTGGATGGTTTTTGGGATTTGTCCGGGATCCCGTCGTGGTCCTTTCGGGACTTTTTTTCGACTAATACGGGATCATTTGCGGACCCTTTCGGCATCATTTCTGGATAGTTGTCGGGATCCCGTCACGGTCATTTCGGGACTATTAGGGGATCATTTGAGGACCTTTCTGGCATCATTTCTGTATTGTTTTCGGAATCCTTTCGGGATCCCGTCAGGGTCATTTTGGGACTTTTTTGGGGCTAATACGGGATCATTTGGGGATCCTCTAGGGGTCGTTTCGTGACTTTTTCTGTTTTATTTCGGGATCATTTGGGGACCCTTCCGGCATAATTTCTTGATGGTTTGCCGGATCCATCAGGGTCATTTCGGGACCATTTTGGGATCATTTGGGGACCCTTCCGAGATCATTTCTGGATCCGTCCGGGATGCCGTAGGAGCCATTTCGGGATTTTTTGTTACTTTTCCGGGATAGTTTTTGGACCCTTCCGGGATCATTTCTGGATCTGTGCGGGATCCCATCTGGGTCATTTCCGGACTATTTCGGGATCATTTTGGGATCCTTCCGGAATCATTTCTGTATGGTTTTCGGGATCCGTCCGGGATATCGTCGGGGTCATTTGGGGATTTTTCGGGATCATTTGGGGGCTCTTCCGGCATCATTTCTGGATGGTTTTCGGGATCCGTCCGGGATCCCATCAGGGTAATTTCGGGACTATTAGGGGATCATTTGTGGACCTTTCCGGCATCATTTCTGGATAATTTTCTGTATCCGTCCGGGATCCCATCTGGGTCATTTCCGGACTATTTCGGGATCATTTGGGATCCTTCCGGCATCATTTCTGGATGGTTTTCGGGATCCGTCCGGGATATCGTCGGGGTCATTTGGGAATTTTTCGGGATCATTTGGGGGCTCTTCCGGCATCATTTCTGGATGGTTTTCGGGATCCGTCCGGGATCCCATCAGGGTAATTTCGGGACTATTAGGGGATCATTTGTGGACCTTTCCGGCATCATTTCTGGATAATTTTCGGTATTCGTCCGGGATGCCGACGAGGTCATTTCGGGATTATTTCGGGATCATTTGGGATACCTACCGGCATCATTTCTGGATGGTTTTTGGGATTCGTCCGGGATCCCGTCGGGGTCATTTCGGGACTTTTTCTCGACTAATACGGGATCATTTGCGGACCCTTTCGGCATAATTTCTGGATAGTTGTCGGGATCCGTTCGGGATCCCGTCACGGTCATTTCGGAACTATTAGGGGATCATTTGAGGACCTTTCCGGCATCATTTCTGGATAGTTTTTGGAATCCTTTCGGGATCCCGTCAGGGTCATTTCGGGGCTTTTTCGGGATCATTTAAGGATGGCTTTCAGGATTCGTCCGGGAACCCGTCAGGGTAATTTCTGGACTTTTCCGAGACTATTTCGGGATCATTTTGGGACCTTCCCAAGTTCTGGATGGTTTTCGGTATCCGTTCAGATTCCCGTCGGAATAATTGCGGGACTTTTTCGGGATCATTGGGGTCCCTTCCGAAATCATTTCTGGATGGTTTTTGGGATTCGTCCGGCATCCCGTCGGGGTCATTTCGGGACTTTTTCTCGACTAATACGGGATCATTTGCGGGCCCTTTCGGCATCATTTCTAGATAGTTGTCGGGATCCGTTCGGGATCCCGTCAGGGTCTTTTCGGAACTATTAGGTCATCATTTGAGGACATTTCCGGCATCATTTCTGGATAGTTTTCGGGATCCTTTCGGGGTCCAGTCAGGGTCATTTCGGGACTTTTTCGGGATCATTTAGAGATGGCTTTCAGGATTCGTCCGGGAACCCGTCAGGGTAATTTCTGAACTTTTCCGAGACTATTTCGGGATAATTTTGGGACCTTCCCAAGATCATTTCTGGATGGATTTTGGGATCAGTCCGGGATGCCGTCAGGGTCATTTTGGTATTAGGTGATCATTTGAGGAACTTTCCGGCATCACTTCTGGATGGTTATCGGTATCCGATCAGGATCCCCTCGGAATCATTGCGGCACTTTTTGGGATCATTTGGGGTCCCTCCCAAGATCATTTCTGGATGGATTTCGGGATCTGTCCGGGATCCCGTCAGGGTCATTTAGGGGTGCGTTCGAGATCCCGTCAGGGTCATTTCGGGACTTCTTCGGGAATATATCGGGATCATTTCTGGATGGTTTATGGGATCCGTCCATGACCCCTTAAGGGTAATTTCGGGACTATTAAGTGATCATTTGAGGACCTTTCCGGCGTCACTTCTGGATGATTTTCGGTATCCGTTCGGGATCCCGTCGGAATCAATGCGGGACTTTTACGGAATCATTTGGGATTCCTTCCGGCATCATTTCTGGATGGTTTTCGGGATTTGTCCGGGATCCCGTCGGGGTTATTTCGGGACCTTTTCGGGGCTAATACGGGATCATTTGGGGATCCTCTAGGGGTCGTTTCGTGACTTTTTCTGTATTATTTCGGGATCATTTTGGGACCCTTTCGGCATAATTTCTTGATGGTTTGCCGGATCCATCAGGGTCATTTCGGGACCATTTTGGGATCATTTAGGGACCCTTCCGAGATCATTTCTGGATCCGTCCGGGATGCCGTAGGAGCCATTTCGGGATTTTTTGTTACTTTTCCGGGATAGTTTTTGCACCCTTCCGGGATCATTTCTGGATCTGTGCGGGATCCCATCTGGGTCAATTCCGGACTATTTGGGGATCATTTTGGAATCCTTCCGGAATCATTTCTATATGGTTTTCGCGATCCATCGTGGATCCCCTCGGAGCCATTTCGGAACTTTTTCTGGAGTTAGTCGGGATAATTTAGGGACCCTTCCTGGATATTTTCTGGATGGTTTCTGAGATCCGTCCGGGAGCCCGTCAGGGTAATTTCGGAACTTTTTCGGGACTATTTCGGGATCAATTTGGTACCCTTCAGGCATCATTTCTGTGTGGTTATCTGGATAAGTCTAGAATCGTGTCGTTGTCATTTCGGGTTTTTTTGGGACTACTTCGGGAACTTTTGGAAACACTTCCGGGGCGTTTCTGGATGGTTTTCGGGATCCGTCCGCGATAGCGTCGGGGTCATTTCGTGGCTGGATAATTTCGTTATCATTTTGGGATCCTATCAGGTTATCAGCTCATAAAGTTCTTTTTTTTACTCAATTACAAAAATAAAATGCATTAGACAGAAAAAAAAGTTTAAACAGATAACTTTATAAGCAGGCTAACGTGAATAGCCCACATATTTCATTTTCTCCTTGCGGACGGGGCCGCGGGTAAAGGCTAGTATATATTATAAATGGGAAAGTTTGGATGTTAAGATGTTTGGATGTTTGGATGTTTGGATGTTTAGATGTTTGGATGTTTGGATGTTTGGATGTTTGGATGTTTGGATGTTTGGATGTTTGTCCAGACGTTTGTCTTTGTGACTCAATAACGCAAGAACGGCTGGACCGATTTGGATGAAATTTTGCACACATATAGCCAATAGTCTAGAAGGATCTACTAGCTATATATTTTTCAAAAGGGGCGTGGTCCCCGCCCCCTAGGAACAGTTATAATTTAATTATTATATTTTTTCGTCTTTGCGACTGAATCACGCCAGAATGGCTACACGGATTTTGATGAAATTTGGGACACAGACAGTAGTCTACTAGCGAAATTTTTTTCGAACATGGAAAGAGGGGTGGCGGTCCCACGACCCTTCGAGAAATTATTTTTCATAATTTTTACACATTATAACTTTACGTATACTGGCCTTCACCAATATCACACACTCAAGGGGTCAAATAAGTCGAGGGCTTACAAAGTAAGCAGTGACACCCTCCGCCCGCCCCCCTTTATCTCCCCTCTGGTGTAAAATCCATAAATTGTTATAACTCAATCTAAATTTTCTCCTAAATCAATAGTTTTTGGTATCTGGTACATACAGAACGAGATCTAGACAATTTTGGAGGAACGATCAGTGGTCCTCTCCTCTACTCCCGCCATCCGCCCTCCATCAATTGTTTTTATTAGCACGCTTTTATTAGCTTTACCTGTATGTTTCTATCAAACTTTTTGTTCGCTCCAATGCGCCTGCTGCCTTATTAACATGGTTTTATAATTAGCTTCACCTTATTTGTGATCCCGTAAGGGTCATATAGAGACCCTTCCGGGATCATTTCTGGATGGTTTTCGGGATCGGTCCGGGTTTACGCCGGGGTAATTTCGGGACTTTTTCGGGACCGTTTCGGGATCATTTTGGGACCCTTCCGGGATCATTTCTGTATAGTTTACGGGATCCGTCCGGGATCCCGTCGGGGTTATTTTGGAACATTTTCGGGACTATTCCGGAATCATTTATGGACTATTTCGCGATCATTTTGGGACCCTTCCGGCATCATTTCTGGATGGTTTTCGGGATCCGTGCGGGATCTCGTCGGGGTCATATGGGGACTTTTTCGGGATCATTTGTGGGCTCTTCCGGCATCATTTCTGGATGGGTTTCGGGATCCGTCCGGGATATCGTCGGGGTCATTTGGGGACTTTTTCGGGATCATTTGGGGGCTCTTCCGGCATCATTTCTGGATGGTTTTCGGGATCCGTCCGGGATCTCGTCGGGGTCATTTGGGGACTTTTTCCGGATCATTTTGGGGCTCATCCGGCATCATTTCTGGATGGTTTTCGGGATCCGTCCGGGATCCCGTCGGGGTCATTTCGGGACTTTTTCGCGACTAATACGGGATCATTTGGGAACCCTTTCGGCATCATTTCTGGATGGTTTTCGGGATCCGTCCGGGATCCCGTCGGGGTCATTTCGGGACTTTTTCGCGACTAATACGGGATCATTTGGGAACCCTTTCGGCATAATTTCTGGATAGTTGTCGGGATCCCGTCACGGTCATTTCGGGACTATTAGGGCATCATTTGAGGACCTTTCCGGCATCATTTCTGTATTGTTTTCGGAATCCTTTCGGGATCCCGTCAGTGTCATTTTGGGACTTTTTTGGGGCTAATACGGGATCATATGGGGATCCTCTAGGGGTCGTTTCGTGACTTTTTCTGTTTTATTTCGGGATCATTTGGGGACCATTCCAGCATAATTTCTTGATGGTTTGCCGGATCCATCAGGGTCATTTCGGGACCATTTTGGGATCATTTGGGGACCCTTCCGAGATCATTTCTGGATCCGTCTGGGATGCCGTAGGAGCCATTTCGGGATTTTTTGTTACTTTTCCGGGATAGTTTTTGGACCCTTCCGGGATCATTTCTGGATCTGTGCGGGATCCCATCTGGGTCATTTCCGGACTATTTCGGGATCATTTTGGGATCCTTCCGGAATCATTTCTGTATGGGTTTCGCGATCCGTCGTTGATTCCCTCGGAGCCATTTCGGAACCTTTTCTGGAGTATGTCGGGGTCATTTGGGGACTTTTTCGGGATCATTTGGGGCTCTTCCGGCATCATTTCTGGATGGTTTTCGGGATCCGTCCGGGATATCGTCGGGGTCATTTGGGGACTTTTTCGGGATCATTTGGGGGCTCTTCCGGCCTCATTTCTGGATGGTTTTCGGGATCCGTGCGGGATCTCGTCGGGGTCATTTGGGGACTTTTTCGGGATCATTTGGGGGCTCTTCCGGCATCATTTCTGGATGGTTTCCGGGATCCGTCCGGGATATCGTCGGGGTCATTTGGGGACTTTTTCGGGATCATTTGGGGGCTCTTCCGGCCTCATTTCTGGATGGTTTTCGGGATCCGTCCTGGATCCCATCAGGGTAATTTCGGGACTATTAGGGGATCATTTGTGGACCTTTCCGGCATCATTTCTGGATAATTTTCGGTATCCGTTCGGGATGCCGACGAGGTCATTTCGGGATTATTTCGGGATCATTTGGGATACCTACCGGCATCATTTCTGGATGGTTTTTGGGATTCGTCCGGGATCCCGTCGGGGTCATTTCGGGACTTTTTCTCGACTAATACGGGATCATTTGCGGACCCTTTCGGCATAATTTCTGGATAGTTGTCGGGATCCGTTCGGGATCCCGTCACGGTCATTTCGGAACTATTAGGGGATCATTTGAGGACCTTTCCGGCATCATTTCTGGATAGTTTTTGGAATCCTTTCGGGATCCCGTCAGGGTCATTTCGGGGCTTTTTCGGGATCATTTAAGGATGGCTTTCAGGATTCGTCCGGGAACCCGTCAGGGTAATTTCTGGACTTTTCCGATACTATTTCGGGATCATTTTGGGACCTTCCCAAGATCATTTCTGGATGGATTTCGGGATTTGTCCGGGATGCCCTCAGGGTCTTTTTGGGATTATTAGGTGAGCATTTCAGGACCGTTCCGGCATCACTTCTGGATGGTTTTCGGTATCCGTTCAGATTCCCGTCGGAATAATTGCGGGACTTTTTCGGGATCATTGGGGTCCCTTCCAAAATCATTTCTGGATGGTTTTTGGGATTCGTCCGGCATCCCGTCGGGGTCATTTCGGGACTTTTTCTCGACTAATACGGGATCATTTGCGGGCCCTTTCGGTATCATTTCTGGATAGTTGTCGGGATCCGTTCGGGATCCCGTCAGGGTCTTTTCGGAACTATTGGGAGATCATTTGAGGACCTTTCCGGCATCATTTCTGGTTAGTTTTCGGGATCCTTTCCGGGTCCCATCAGGGTCATTTCGGGACTTTTTCGGCATCATTTAAGATTGGTTTTCAGGATTCGTCCGGTATCCGTCAGGGTAATTTCTGGACTTTTCCCAGACTATTTCGGGATAATTTTGGGACCCTCCCAAGATCATTTCTGGATGGATTTCGGGATCTGTCCGGGATGCCGTCAGGGTCATTTTGGGACTATTAGGTGATCATTTGAGGACCTTTTCGGCATCACGACTTTTTCTCGACTAATACGGGATCATTTGCGGGCCCTTTCGGCATCATTTCTAGATAGTTGTCGGGATCCGTTCGGGATCCCGTCAGGGTCTTTTCGGAACGATTAGGTGATCATTTGAGGACATTTCCGGCATCATTTCTGGATAGTTTTCGGGATCCTTTCGGGGTCCAGTCAGGGTCATTTCGGGACTTTTTCGGGATCATTTAGAGATGGCTTTCAGGATCCGTCCGGGAACCCGTCAGGGTAATTTCTGAACTTTTCCGAGACTATTTCGGGATAATTTTGGGACCTTCCCAAGATCATTTCTGGATGGATTTTGGGATCAGTCCGGGATGCCGTCAGGGTCATTTTGGTATTAGGTGATCATTTGAGGACCTTTCCGGCATCACTTCTGGATGGTTATCGGTATCCGATCAGGATCCCCTCGGAATCATTGCGGGACTTTTTCGGGATCATTTGGGGTCCCTCCCAAGATCATTTCTGGATGGATTTCGGGATCTGTACGGGATCCCGTCAGGGTCATTTAGGGGTGCGTTCGAGATCCCGTCAGGGTCATTTCGGGACTTCTTCGGTAATATATCGGGATCATTTCTGGATGGTTTATGGGATCCGTCCATGACCCATTAAGGGTCATTTCGGGACTATTAGGTGATCATTTGAGGACCTTTCCGGCGTCATTCTGGATGATTTTCGGGAACCGTTCGGGATCCCGTCGGAATCAATGCGGGACTTTTACGGAATCATTTGGGATTCCTTCCGGCATCATTTCTGGATGGTTTTCGGGATTTGTCCGGGATCCCGTCGGGGTTATTTCGGGACCTTTTCGGGGCTAATACGGGATCATTTGGGGATCCTCTAGGGGTCGTTTCGTGACTTTTTCTGTATTATTTCGGGATCATTTTGGGATCCTTTCGCATTAATTTCTGGATGGTTTGCCGGATCCATCAGGGTCATTTCGGGACCATTTTG